>NC_061487.1:15143660-15796994 GCF_022539355.2 Hippoglossus stenolepis | reverse complement strand
AATAACATGATAAGTTACACAAGAAAAAAAAATCACCACCACATGTTGAAATGAGACAACGGCCTGATTGCATTAAACAGATCTTATTCTTCTTTTCTCCTTGAGGGGGGGGAGTAGTTTCTCTTGTGCAGATGTTGAACCTCTCAGCCAGCTGTGTGCACCCATATAAAGACGGGCTTTTAATGACTGTATTTACCAGTAACTTTGAGCTACTGGAGAATATATTTGTCCTAAATCACAGTCATCAATTAACATCTTTCAATGTATATATATCAGTAGAAACATATATGGTCTCATGGACAGATTTTGTGCTTTTTATACAACATCAGTGAATCTACTGTTCACGAAAGAAAAATGTAACACTGTTTATCTCCATCTTCATGAAGATCACCTGTTTAGTTTTATTTTCTTGAACAAATACATATTATCTTATTTAATTAAATAAATAATTTATTTAAAACCACACATTTTAGCTTAACTTCCCCACTGCTGACACACTGTCTGTCTGATGCAATAAACCAGGATGTATTGAATAGGGCCTCGGCATATAAAACTTTAGAGTATGTATTTCTCCAAACTCTGCTAAATTGAAACTTCATAATAATGTTAACATGGTGTGGATCGTGCTATGACATCCTGTGTAATGGCCTGTGCAAACTCTATCAAAGGCAAATGAAGAAGATGCTCAGAGCTGATGTATAGAGCAGAGCCACAAAGTCGTTCTAAAATAACAAACACTGACAAGGACACAGTTTCCAGGCCACGACACCTAAAGTACAACAGAAGTGACGCAGACAAGTCTCAGAAGGGACCGTTTCAGGAGCCGTAAAGGGGACACAGCTTCAACGAATCACATACTGCTCTTTATGTTTTATACACAAAGCTTAAACATATTCAATCATAATAATAACGATGATTAAAACTATCTCAAGTATGTAATAAATCCAACAAAATCTCATACACAGAGAAAGACATACACATATATTTTTATTGCTATGCCGATGAATGTACCCTGAAGTCTTATAAAAAGTCCTCAAAGCAAAAAATGTTCCCAAATATCTTCACATGCCTTCTCCAGAAATATTTCCAGGGTAAATAGAGAGAAGTGTGAGATGGCGGGGTGTTGAGACGGGGACGCCTGTTACTAAAATAGCAGACGCTAATTATACACTTTAGGCAACTGTTAAGGAGGGAGGCGCGAGGCCAAGTTTGAGGTGTTGGGACTCTGAACGTCGGCTCAGTGTTTCTGTTCAGATTCGAGATTCCACGCGGTCACCTGAGACGTACTCGGGCCACAGCGAGGATACTCACTGGATGTCTTATTTGGTCGGTAGGATACCCCCCCACCACCCCCCCTCCCTGGTAACGCACCTCTGGTTGAGTTGGACCACCTGCCGCTGCCGTGCAGACCCCACTTTTGTAAACAGTCCACAGAATATGAAAGACCCCCCTCCGGCAGACGTCTAAACACGGGGCTCAGACCCGTCAGACAGACGGAGACCCTGTGATCCTTCAGCGCCTGTGACCCCGTTAATGTGGCTGTTCTCAAAATGTCACTTTTCATTGCCTGCACGCTCCGTGACTCTACGACACAAAGTGCACCCCACCAGTTACAATTAGAAAACTCGGAAATGCTCAGTGGTTGGTGAAGGTTAAAATTACTGTGAGTTGGGTACTTGAGAACAATTTAATAAATTTAATAAATTGAGGGTTATTGATGAATAACAGATGAAAGAGATTCAAGCATGATGGGTTTTGAGAAATGAGATTGAACATGAGCAGAATCTGCTGTTTTATACTGAAAATTTTGAATTGAACCTTTTCAACATAAAAAGAGATAAATATCAAACATTTGCTTTTGGGATTCCACTGGACCACATGGACATGCAGGTTTGATCCTTTCTCCTCAGCGTGTTTCGCACACGCAGCCGACAGAAGTGCTGACAGGTCACTCCATATAAATGAATAACAATCGAGGAATTACGGCTCTGCGATAAGCCCTCGTGTTTCACATATTAGCTTAATGGAAACACACCAGATAGCAGCGCCGCGCGACTTAGAGTCAGTGAGGCTGACAGCAGCAGTGAAGGCAACAGAGAAACGCTGGGACCCAACTCTCAGCTTCATGCTATCGCTTACAGACGTGCACAACCTCACAGTGTTTGACTGTTCGATGGAGATGAATCTAACTTTTACTGCAGCAACGTGGTAGTTAAACAACACTGTCCAGTGTGTTGAAACCATTGATTGTATACAAAGATGGACGACATGACTACTGCACAAAGGTGATGTAAAATTAAAGTTATTTTATTATTATTTCGGACATTGTAGATAGTTTTTATGTTCAAGTGTTCTTTATTCCAAAAAGGTTGGTTTCAAAGTGTTACTTGATGCTTTAAAAATGGGGCGGAATGTCATAATTGACGGCTGAGACTGACAGTTGCACGCATGTATTGGTGGAACCTCGAAAAAGCAACTCCCTACCTGAACGCCACTGCACAGACTCCAGCTCCAAATGTGCAAGATGCCAGCGTTTGAGAATATTTTGGCTTCATTTCTACGCAGTGGGATGAAGTGGAGTTGCGTCGTCCATCTTTTTACACAGTGTATTTATAAAACACCTTAATTTTGTGATACATGTGTCATAAAAATGTGATAAGTAGAAAATAAATGTGTTCACTTCCTCATTTACCTGTATCATAGCAGCTACTATATATAATCAGTCTTTACTCTGAAGTGCCAAACCTTGTCTTTTTTTCTTATTCTCAAGAAAGCACAAAATCACTTTGAAAAAGAAGCGGAAATATTTCACCCTTTAGCAAAACACTCTGCTGTGCATGTTACTGGTTGTCAGTAGTTGCATGGTAACAGCCGGACCAGGGTCAACAAGCATCTGTTCGGAGGTACCAGCTGAAGGGAAAATCCAAGTAAACAACTTGAGTTCGGAAGCAAAATAAGGATCAGACTCACAACTACTCTGTCAAAGGGTTTCTTTGTCCTCACAACACTTAAATGTGACCTTTGATTCTTCAGCGTCAGTCTTTATATAAAACACAGACACTGGTGTGTTGCATTTGTATATGGGGTGGAAATAGCGTAGATTTTTTTACACTGAGTGAAATAAATCATTCTTCTTTAATTACTTATTAAATGTTTGCACTTGAACACACACTTTCTATATCTGGAACTGGAAAGGAAACATCTGTTTTGGGTCCAAACCCAAGACTCCCCTTTAAATGGAAACTTTCTATCCAATTCTAATTTCAGCAAAATTTGGCTTAACATTATTATTATCTTTGGAAACTTTAAGATCTGTATATGAATTTAAAATAAAGGGTTTGAACAAGCGTTCTTTTTTGCAATGACTACAGACCACCACTTGTTATAAGGCATCATGTGATAAAAGACCTTTCACAATATCCAGCATTCAGGTGCATTTTAGCATTTCGGTGACCTTAATTATCTTTCGACTCGTTTAAGTCGATTTTCCAGCAAACAGCGTTCACTCCTGCTTCTTGAATGTGAGCATTTGTTGCTTTACTTGCAACTGGCTGATGTGAAAGAAAAGTAAAAAAAACATTTTGGAGAGACGGTTTGTCGCAACCAGAAACTGTGACAGGACACATTTGTCACAATTGTTTTACAGGAACTACAGGAAGTACAGGAACTCATTGGGAGTTTTTTCACCGTTTAAATAAATGAAATATAATATTCAGAATTATGTTTTCATTACTGGACAATAACCTGAAACTAAGAACCTTCCTGTTTTCATTAGCTTGAACGAACCCTTCATGTCTATGGAGGGTGGGTCTTTTTCCACAAAGCCCACCATAGAGCACCGCCATGCTTCTACATGTTTCTAAACCAAATGCTGGCTTTGAGGGGGAGCTTTTGTATTTGTATGTTACCTGACGACCACACAACATTCTCCTACAATCAAAGTGAGGAATTGATTTTCACTGTTAGATGCCATTAAATCCTCCATCCTGGTCCTTTAGAATAACCGTTACTTGCAGCCCTACATTAAATTGAAATTAAATTGCTTCTTGAACAAAAATCTAATCGCAAACTCAACGCGAGACATTTATAAAAGGTGAATGATCCGTCAAGAAAAGCAGCAACTGAGGTGACAACCATGTGATCCACAACTGAGGTGAGAGACTCATTCTGGCATTGAGTGGAAGTGGTGTACATCACGTTGGATGGTGTGTAATATACCCAGCATGTGATCTGTCACACTCATCTCAGACTGTCTAGTGAGGGATCTTCAGGTTTTTAGTGCTTTGGTCTGTTCAGCCAAAAAAAAAATGGCGCTTTGATGGCTCGGCATGACACGAGCGAAGGCATCACTGCAGCACCTCTGACACAGTAGCTCTCCAGCAGAGAGGGATAGTGGGATAGAGTGCCCTCTGGCAGGGAGGTGATGCCAGTTAGCAATCCCAGGGGTGTGTGTGTGTGTGTGTGTGAGAGCGTTTCAACCATCTATGTGACTCACTGCTCGTCCTCTCATTACACTGTTGCACACATGCTCATTTTCTGCATGTCACCATCCTATCTATTAGTCACTCGGCTGAAACCACAACTGGAGTTCCCAGAATTACCAGTCACATGTCTACTAAATCATCCGCTGAGTACGTGACTTTGGAATCATGCTCTCACTCAGGTGCTCGTGGCTAACCTTGTCTAATCTCTGTTTATCTTTACGACGACAAACACGGTTGTAATAGTTTTAGCCGCCAAGCTATTGATTAGATTGAATATTCGTCAAAGCAGAGCCAAAAGCTCCAAAGCAAGTAAAACCTGCTCGGAATTCAACAAAGCAGGAGGAACAGCTCGGACGCTCATCAGGTGGCCCTCCATGGCCGTGGCAGCAGCTCAATTCTCTTGTATTCTCCAGCTCAAGGCCCCTCCCCCACACATACATACAGTACATACCCCCACAGCCACATACACTAACAACCATGTCCTGCTCTATTCAACAGAGCGCAAATTCAATCAAGCAATTCTTTCCCTTCTCATGGCAGGGAATTTAGATCCACTGTAGTCCAACAATATCTGTATGATTCTCAGAGCTCATGTCAGAGTGAAGCTGTGAGTATTATAAGACCTAATTTATCGTGGAATGATAGAAATTAACTCCAGATATTGTATATGTTCTGGAGGGGCTGTATGTGAGAATGCAAATAAAATCAGCTGCTCTGGGCATTTTTCGCAATTTCTCCAACCAGCCCCCAAAGTAAAATGTCCAGCAAATGTACATGTGATGGCCAAGTAAGAATGCAGCAGGAACATGTTTGGAAAATTCACGACAAGGGAGTGGGCGTGTTGATGATGTTTCGAACACCTGACGGATGCAAAACTGAAAAAAAGCTAAAAGAATACAAATATCTCCGGATGAAAAAGAAATGCCAAACACACAGAAGATGGAAAGACGATGAGATAGAAGAGCTTTCGGTGATACGGGTCCACGCTGGTGTTGATGTGCTCTCAACAAAAACATAAAACATGCGGTTGGACTCTACCCGACAACACCTATCGTCTGAAAGCTCCGGAGCCGAGCTGCTACTTTCTTCATATATGAAATGTAAACTCCAGAAAATGTCAGGACCCACTCTATAGTTCATGTCCGATAGCGGCTTATGTCTCCTTTTCTGCTTATACTGAAGTGGCTATATGTACGATTTTGCTTTTGCTAACTTAGCAATGGCTGAAGCTCTTGGTGAGTGCATGAACGTAATAATTTTTTTTTTTAAATATTGTCTGGGTTGAGTGAGAATTTGTAGCTTTTTAAATAAAGTTACAACTGTGTTTTAGAAGAACGAGCATTCGTCACTGTTTTCTGTTATGATCTATACACTATAAACGAAAATGATTAATCAAGAAAATTTGCTGCTTCAACCTTACATAACGTATATATCTCAAATTATGACACAAAATGATGTATAATCTGAACCTATTCACTACTATACAGGAAGTTCTGGTGCTACTCTGATCTCAAAAGGTTTTCCTGTCGAATCCACATCAGACAGACGTGAACAACAATATATTTACATAAACAAAACTATAAAGTGAGCAAGTTTTTAATTGCTTTAAATCCCACAGCACATTTAAGATCAGAACTCAAAATCACACCCAGTGGCCATATGCAGGACATTATAACAGCGGTGTAGTGACGTCAGCTTGTCTTTCAGGTGATACAGACGAAGGTGAAACTGACAAGAGGAACTGACTGCTCTCAGTCTCGGCTGATGTCTATTAATTACATACATAATGTGGCTACATGGCCTGTTATTCAGAAAGCAGAAGAATAATGGTCTCTCAAGGATAATGCTCTGTGTCCCCTGTGTCTCAAAGACCAATTACATCCACTGTAAACATGACCGCTTCCCCATGGGGAAATCATAAAATGACCCTGGAAGTACAACACGGTTCCTCTGGACTTAATAATCCAAGCAGGGACCTTTTTTCTACAGAAATCCTCCCGATCCCAACGG
Source organism: Hippoglossus stenolepis (assembly GCF_022539355.2). Lineage (NCBI taxonomy): Eukaryota > Metazoa > Chordata > Actinopteri > Pleuronectiformes > Pleuronectidae > Hippoglossus > Hippoglossus stenolepis. The sequence continues at coordinate 15,790,500 of NC_061487.1, read as the reverse complement.
GCTAATGAGACATTAGACATGATTTGGGGGGGGGTAGTTATTCCATCAAGCTGATTACAGCAAAAAGGGAAATGTTGTAGTCCTAATGCACTGAGTGGAAATGACCTGATGAGATGAATGGATAGCATTAGACACAAAAAAAAGAAAAGAAGTGGAAATGAGTGATGACTCAAGCACAGGGAAAACCCAGGATGAATTAGTAATAAGGCACATCTACATGTGGGGCAGACGAGACATGAAATATTAACTCTGCTCCTGATATAGTGCAAGAGTTAAGGTTAAGCAACTATGGATACAAAATAAAAAAAACCTCCTGTACATTTGCAACCAGCAGCAGCACTGTGGTCCTGTGCTAGAAATACACCTCCAGTTAAAAGACAGTGGGAAGAGGAGGAAAGTGTTTGCCTCAGCATCTACGTAATGTTCTGTAATTCAACGTTCATCTGTGAAGCAGTCCCCCCAAAAAACAAGAATCTGCATTCAGATCACATTGACCCACCGCATCATTCATCTGGGCTACATCACTTTCACTGAACACGCCCAGTTTCTGTAGTGCAGGCGAATCAAAGTGAGACATATGCTCCGTGGAAGTCAGATAAATATATATCCCGTGCAAGAGATCAAACAAAAGTACAGCCGTGTTTTTATATTTATAAAAAAAAAATCTCATCCTATAAGTGGAGCAGAAAAGGCGCACAGTGGTCTTTACGCACAGAGGAGAAATCACTTTACAGTAATTGTAGCTCTCCACGACACACGCTGAATTACCTCTGAGCGCGCACGGGCATCTGTCTCATCTTTACCATGGAAACCAACACCACAGTACAGTGCATGCACACACACACACGCGCACACACGCACATAGGGAGAAATTGCCATGGCATCCAGCGCCGCGGCGACAGGAAGCTTTCAGCCACCAGACCAATTTACTCCGCGGCGGCAGCAAACTGGACACTCAGTCATCCTCCTGTCTCTCACTCCCTCATCTCTTACTCCCTCTCTCTCTCTTTCCCTCTACGATGCATTTCTTTTTGCCATGCTGTTGCAGAAACAATTACCTTTCTTGCTTTTTCAGCTGAGGACAAGGTCTTCTCAGTTTTCAGAGGAGTGGCTCTCTCAGTCGAGTGGTGTCAGGAGGAGAAGACGCGCTGCAGGGGTCCCGAGAGATGCCCAGGGATGCGGCTGAGCAACCGGCACCGCAGGCACGCATCCACCACTACCACCAGTGAGAGCAGCGGCAGCAGATCGGAAGGGGAGGGGGAAATATGAAAAAAAAAAAAGCAGAGAGAAGGTGGGGAGGGGGGGGGTTGCTCCATCAGCAGCAGGAACATTACATCATAGGCTGCCTCTGTGGAAGGGTGGGAGAGGAGAGGAGTGGACGGAGGAAGGGAGGTGCTCCTTGTAGCAGCAGCAGCAGCAGCACTGTGTCTGTGCCTGCTCAGATCAGCAAATGTCCAAATTCAATATTTATGATTCCGTAATGGTTAAATGTCCTCAGTGGTTAGAGGCAGACCCATGAAATAATTAGATCAACTGTACTTAATCATGTACCATCACTGGGGACTGTTGTCAGAGTGGATATAATATGATGGGCACTGTAACATGCGTCATACCTTTAGGGCAATGGCTGTGTGTGTGTGTGTGTGTGTGTGTGTGTGTGTGTGTGTGTGTGTGTGTGTGTGTGTGTGTGTGTGTGTGTGTGTGTGTGTGTGTGTGCAGGACTCTTCAGTATGGGACAAAAAGCAAGTCCCCATAACGTAAATCAATACATTAAGTTTAGGTTACGGTTAGGTTTAGGTGAGGTTAAGACTAGAGTAAGGGTTAGATTAAGGTTAGGGTAAGGTTATGGTAAGGTTAAGTTTAGGTTAAGGTTAGGTCAGGTTAAGGTTAAGTTTAGTTCAAGGTTAGAATAAGGATAGATTAAGGGTTAGATTAAGGTAAGGTTGGGTCAGGTTAAGGGTAGGTTTAGTTAAAGGTTAAGGTTAGAGTCAGGGTTAGATTAAGGTTAGGGTAAGGTTTAGGTTAAGGTTGGGTCTGTTTAAGGGTAGGTTTAGTTAAAGGCTAGGTTAAGGTTAGAGTCAGGGTTGGATTAAGGTTATGGTAAGGTTTAGGTAAGGTTAAGGTTAGCTTTAAGTTAAGGTTGGGTCAGGTTAAGGGTAGGTTTAGTTAAAGGTTAAGGTTAGAGTTGGGGTTAGATTAAGGTTAGGGTAAGGTTTAGGTTAAGGTTGGGTCTGTTTAAGGGTAGGTTTAGTTAAAGGCTAGGTTAAGGTTAGAGTCAGGGTTAGATTGAGGTTAGGGTAGGTTTAGTTTAAGGCTAGGTTAAGGTAAGAGTAAGGGCTAGATTAAGGTTAGGGTTAGGTTTAGGGTTAGATGAAGTTTAGATGTAGGTTAAGCTTAAGCAATTAGTATCTATGGTTACAGGAAGTCTCAATCAAATTAAGTCAAAGTAATGTCCTCTGAAGTCGTGTAGACACTGTGTAGAAGGTAATGTAATTGATGTATTGAATTAAACTGTTCATAAAGTTGTAGAATGTTGACTCAGCACTTCCATCTCTCAACTTCAGTCTTCTCTCACTCTCCCCCCCGAACACACTCTGTTCACTTGTGGCTGGAAGATTTCTTCACTTGACTGCGTTGAGCTACTTTTTTGTTCAATCTTGCATCCTGTTTTTGTTCTGCTCTGTGATAGACAGCATCAAACCTCCATGGACCACAGTGACGGCAGCAGAGGGATCTACAGGCCCATCTGGGTCTTGTTTGGGACCCCCCATCTATTAGCAGGCTCAGCAGATCTGCAGGTCATATACAAGTCTCAAATTGCTTTTATGGCAGAAGTTTACAGGCTCTGGCAGACAAACCAGCTCCCATCTGCACTCACTGCCGCGGAGTTCATTGACTTTATCACTTTAAACTAATACATTTGAATAAAATGCAGTCCAACTGCTTTGTTTGTATGGGAAACCCGGGAGCTCAGTGACTTGGAGAAGTTTATGCAGACCTGCACTGTCTTTGGTAATCAAGGACGAGCAATGGAAACCATTAATGAATTCAGATAGTAACTTTATTCCCTGTGATGATATGAAAACTTATAACTTATATGAAAAAATATATGTGTTTATGAAAGTGGACCTCACAAGTCCTTGATGCTATAAACAGAACCCCATATTTACTAAAAACTGGCATGGAGACTAAAGCTTTGAATTAATGTGATATTTGTTATAAGGGTCAAAATCTTGGGGTTTTAAGGTTAGATTCAATTTAAGTTAAGGTTAGGTTAAGGTTAGGTTAAGGTTAAAATGCCAGGGTAAGGGTAAGTATAGGCCAGTAATAATGGTTAAGGTTAGAGTAAGTCTCCAGGAAATCAATGTAAGGCAACGTAATGTCCCCTGTAGTCATGGAGACACGGCTGGGTGTGTGTGTGTGTGTGTGTGTGTGTGTGTGTGTGTGTGTGTGTGTGTGTGTGTGTGTGTGTGTGTGTGTGTGTGTGTGTGTGTGTGTGTCCACTGAATATAGAAGCCACACAATATCCACTCTGTGTGGTAATTCAATTGCGTGACCTGTGCTTGCTCACCACTGCTCACAACGCACGCTGATATTCAACCTCGAGAAAAGGTCATGAGAGATTCCTGAGTTGTGACTGGATTGGTAAAATTGTTAGGACTTAACATCTGCTCATAATGATCACATGTAAACTTGTCTGTCACAACACATTTGGGTTTTAAGCTGCTGTGTGAATATGCAGATGATTCAAGCCACAACTGGTGGGCAGCGTCTGACCATAATAGGACGGAAGTAATGGTCGCCGTTTCCCAGTGGTCAGCTGTTAACCACGGTTTCATGCTGGTCCACCACAGACCACTGCCACTGTCAACAATAGTCAGTCAAAACCACATGTTCTCAATCCAATTCCTAACCAACACACCAACACACACACACACACACACACACACACACACACACACACACACACACACACACGTACACACTGCAATAAGCACATTACTGAAGTGGGCTGAACAAGACATGTCTTCTTTGCCGGGTACAGCCAGGAGTTGTAAGCTGAGTGCAGAGGCCACACCACCATCATGTCTGAACTAACAGTGCAGTGGAATTTATGCAGACATTTCCATCATGCAAATTACTTGTTTTGTCCAACCTACTGTCCATAAACATATTTAATATCATTCTATCAAAGGCAACAGAGAATGTTTAAATACAATTATTAATTATTCCTCAATTTACGCAAAAAACAAACTTTCAGCCAATCAAAAAATGGCCTTATTAAATTTAAATAGCTGTAATCGACACTGAAACAACTGCAAACTCGCTAAAAATCAACCATCTCTGCATCTCTTAAGACCGTAATCCTATTGTTTCGGTTTTACATTATGCATTACATTATGTATTTACTGTCCACGCCTCTCATTGGTCCCTGTAGGCGAACGTTTGCAGCAAAAACTTTAAATCAACCATAAACCAACTGAAGACTCAAAAGGTTTAGTAAGAGACAGAGGTTTTAAACCACAGCTTATTGTAATTACTGGGAAACCACTTGTTATTATAATACTGGTAATAATGCCATCAGCGGTGCATAATATATTCTGTGGCACGGCAGTCGATTAAACAAACAGACTGTCATGTGCTGTGTAAACAGACGTCAGCCCTGTTCTCTCGTTCAATGTGACATCTGCCACAGGCCAAACAATTTAGAATCTGATAAATGGGTGAAACAAAGATGTAGACCCGTGGTTCATTGTGTTCAAGTGTACAAATAAACTCTGATCTGCTGTGTAGCTCTGTGAGAGAATTAGCTCTAAGTCCAGCTCAAGAGCAACTACAGGTAAAAAGACTCAGATCTGGTGCATATGCTTTGGTCATATTTCTTACAATGAAACTAATCTAATAAAGGCATTTTAATTATTTTCACATTAGCAGACACTGAATTATCTCGTGTCAGATACATCGACGCTTTTACAACATAATCAGCAACAGCTCTCTCATACATTCTACTTTCTGAACGTCCTTTCCGCTAATGCATGCCTTCTAACCAAGTGCAGAACCCCTTTGTCTCCCCTTTTGGTCGTGACAGTAAATGCACGGACACTATCAACCTGTGCTTATGTTAAAAATAAGGTCTATCACTCTCTGCTTTACACTGTAATCCTTCATCCTCATCTTCTGTTTTATCTTGAGCATCAGAGACATTTTTTGGATTCTTCCTACCTATATACTTACCTTCCTATTCCCACCCCCTTAGCTCTATGTTCTTCTGCCATCGCCTCAGCCACACTTGTAATTGCTGTAACGTACTCCATCTCTGTCACCAGTGTTGATCCACTCTTAACCTTCAACCAACCTCCATCCACAGACTTTAAAGGTTTAAAAATGACAGTTTACTCCAAAATACAGAGAGATTTACCCGGTGCTAACGGCCTTGATCAGCGCTGTGTGACTTAATTTGGTGAGGGTCTGAATGAGATGGACATGTATGTATGTTTGGGTCCTGAACTCCTGCTTTAAGTGCAGGGCTCTGGTGAAGGTCCAGTCCAGACTCCAAACTAAACCTGACAGATCATTTGCCAAAACCAACCTCCTACTGAAATAAATGACTGTAATTGAGGAAACTGCTCAGTTAAATCAGCGTCTTTTAAATCTTCCCCTTCATTTATTTATCACTGACGTGCACTGAGTAAAAAATAAACGAACCGCAGGGATGGTGTGAGTTTGAAGGACAGTTGTTGCAGCATGTTTTGGCTGTCAGCTCCACTGCAGTGATGATGACACAGTTTGTCCTGCAGGCCAGAAATGACAGAGCACGGAGAGTTTTAATTTAAGGCCCCTTCGCCAGTTAAAGAATGAAGCCAGGCCTTTAAAATGTCCATGGACAGCTCATGTGTTCCAGCTGTAATCTGTTCTTCATCAGGGTCCACACACAAAAGCAGAAAGTTGTTTTGTGAGTGACATCACGCAATGAGCATGAGCACGGTCGATAACGATAAATAATAAAAACGAGGCCTAAATAAAACAAGTGCTGTTTCATTCAGTCACAGTCCAGCTAATTCAGAGTAGAGATCCATCCATTATAATTTGCAGATGTGACCGTCACAAAGGCAGTTTTAATATAATCTCACAATGCACCCAAACAGAAGGAGGAAATAAAGGAGCACTGTATGTGCACAAGGACCTTAATAAGTGTGACAGTGCAGGCATAAAAATCAATCCAAATGCTCTTTTGTCCGTCTCTCTCGTTTTAAAGCGGAGCATAAAACATTCCTCACATGCCGAGTGCTGGAGGTTGACTGGAATGCGGACTGTACCCGGACAAGGCCGTGTGACTTCCAGTGTGTGTGACACTATTGAGTGGATGATGCCCGAGGAGGGAGGGGACCCCCAGAATGTAAACAGCACTCCAGATGGACCTGACCTTTGCTAACACAGATTGGCTGAACCCCCTCATGACCGGAGGGGACAACAGCCTTGGAATATCATTGCTGTACAGCACACAGACAATCAGACCACTCTCCCAAGGAAATGCAGTTTTCTTTTTTTCCCCCAAGAAACTATTCTGTTTCACAATACACAAACAGATTGAAGCACTTTTCTGCAAAAAGGGAAAAAACAATGCGAGTATTGTGAGATGAGAGTGACCCTGATATGACATGGTACAAAAATCTATTCTGTGGTTTGAAATAAAAACTATAGAAACATTATAATACAATCACGTGTGAAATTTGGACAAACCCAATTATAAGCATCAGATAAAAAACACACAGATGTGATAACACTTTGAGTTCCTATTAGAGCGGTCTCCCTCTGAAAGACCCCTCTGCAGCTCAGTGGAATTAGCTGTTTTTAGGATTTGTTCATAATGTATCTAATCAGACTTCAGCTGACACTAGCAATCCAATCATTACGTGGAAATTAGCCGAGGTAGCGGGACTACACAAGAAATACTGTACAGATTACCACAAAACAGGGTGGAAGGATGCAGCATCATTGTTTTCTCACATGATCATTGGTTTTTAAAGAATAATGCATATGGATCTTAATGAATAGAATAAGTCATGTTTAGGGGACTGGTTTTACTGAGTGTGTGCAACTTGGTGCAGATCCAAATAAAAATCTGGATCTAGTGGATTTAAATGTGGTTTCATAAGAGGACTGCTGGGCCTTGGAGGAGGTATGAGCTCTGTGAGTGCCATTCAAAAAAAAAAACTCACATTTTATAAAACGTGAACAAAATCCTGTGTTTAATTTCTCTAGTTAAAAACATGAAGATGTATATATACATGTTCGAAACCCAGTGGCACAATCTATTTACATAATCCAATTGGAGAAAATCTCACCAGAAGAGTTACGCGGCAATGATTTATTCAGATTTCACACATGCAGGAGGAGGTGGTCAGCTGTGATTCACGGTGTCCATTGATCACACTTGATCACACGCGCCATCAGTCCCCTCCCCTCCAGCCCATCCCCAGAGACTACTTCTGAAATTAAAAGGTCAAAGGTGACTGGCTGCTCATATTACCACTGTGTAACATGCAGCACAGGATTGAGAGGTGACATTCACAGTAGTGTGGGAATATCAAACGCCCACGCAGATACTATTATGCAAGAAAAAACACAGCCATTAAAGTTTAAAAAATTATAAATTCTACTGGTGATGTGTGTTGGCTGTCTGAACAGGTGATTTCAGTCACTGCTGAACATAAACACAGGGCCTACTGTGTGTCAAACATACAGACCCTCAGCAGATATCTATAACATTTGTTTTGAAAATGTGTTACTGCAGTGGCCTCTCTGAATAAACAACCTTTTCTTGAGTAAACCCTAACCTAATTTCTCCCTAACTCCTGACACGTCCATGTGCACATGCAATCTCACAACAATCACAAACCTTACAAGTTTTACAAAAGGGGGATATGAGTGCATTGTTTGTTCTGAGTGGGACTAGATTTTCCAGAAGGCCTTTCCCGTCACAGGAGGTCATTTGGTATGAAAACTGTATCTCTGACCTCTAACATGGCAGGTTAGTCCGTGCAGATGCTGCCATCAGTAAAAGAAAGGATGAAAAGAAGCAGTTGCATGTTATTATTATGTTTTAGAATAGTGATCTTAATCCCCGGCATGAAGTGCTTACAGCTGAACGATAACAAGAGCCCCGCCCTTGGCACCTTTCCCTGAGGTCTCAGGGTCTCTGGTGCAGCTGATCCGACAAAGCTCACGTACAATGTGGGACATTCACAGTCTCATCGTGCCGGTGTTCGGTATTTCACCATGTGTCTGAGGAGCAGGACAAACTAAAGATAGGAAACTATACACATTTGCTCTCTTTGTCCTACCCACTTGATTTCCTAATATGTTTAGTTCAGTCGAGAGAGTTGGAATAGATTGTAAATAAAAATGGACGATACAGGTGCTGCCATCTTCCACGTCATTCTGGGCCAGAGTCTGCGCAATATAGATCATATGTGAGATAGCTCAATAGTGATCATAGGGTGAAGCTGTGATATGGAGGTCCTGCCTATAGACGGGCTCAACCAATCACAAGTCAGTCAGCTGTCAATCATGACATTTCACCTTGGTTTTATGATAACAACAATCTGATTAAAACCAAACTTATCAGAAAAACAAGCACATACATCAGCCAAGGCCCAACAGTCCCCTTGTGAAAACATATTTAAATTCACTTGATCCAGACTTTTACTCCCTGAGAAATCAAGGACAATTTTGAAAAGTGGCCTATCAAATATGCAGCAGTACTGGAAATCAGTACATAATCAGAAATACTGTTCTTTCTTGGTTCGTATTCTAACCCCACACAAAATTTCATGAAAATTGGTAGTAATTTTTGCATGATCCGGCTGACAAACAAGCAGAGGCAGACGAAAATATAACCTCATGAACACAAACACAGATAAGTGTCATAAGAACAAGCAAAAATGACAGAAACCATCTTTCAAACAAATTCATTTAATGTGTGCTTTGACTTTTTAGTTGGATCCATGTCCCATCTTTTAACATGGAGGAGGCAGGGTTTACCACCTTTAATGCAGCCAGCCACCAGGGGGTGATCAAGATGTTTTGGCTTCAGTTTTGCGGAGCTGTCATGTCGTCCAACATTATGTATCATCAATGGTTGAAACTGTTGCGGCGGGTGGAAAAAAAGTGTGTTAATATAACATCATTGTGTTGAAAGTGTATTTTCTTTATCCCCCGTGTGGATGAATTTCCAAAACTGAAATTTGTTGTGGAAACCCCTGATACTAGTGACACACCACATGATCTGTCCCCTCCACCGTTGATCTAAGAGGCAACAGGTAACAACTTGGGGCTCTTGAATTACAGCGTCGCCTTGTTTGCAGACTCTCGCTGCAGTATCGTGTTCTATGTTGCCGCGGCAACGCTGCGATTATGTTCACCTCTCCATTCTCGTCCCACTCTCGTCCCCCCAAGAAACTCTCTTCCTGTCACCACACTCCAGCTGACAAAGCAGTTGAATTACAATACTCATTGTTAGGCTGATCTAAAGAAAGCTCAGAGCCCCACAGCGAGGTGAAGCAGGCGACATCAAACGCATCACGCCAAGTCTGTGGATCTGAAAAAAGATATGGAAATTTAAAATGAGGCTTAAAGCCCTTTTACTGAGCAAAGTATACATTCCACACAGAGAACACATACATGCACACTTTTCCTACTGTTGTATACTTACAGTACTATAAACTATTCTTCTCAAAATAACATGCTTGCCCCACTTGTCCTTTATAGATATGAAAAACGTAGGCGCCAAATCACATAGATAAGAAAACCTCCTTTGAATTCCTATGACACCATCCAAATTAAAATTATAACACAGTTATCAAATTTTCTGTCTCAAGCACTGTTGCATGTTGCCAACCAACAATTTCAACTCCATTTAATTATGACCAGAAATTACAGTGACTGGGGCGAATGTGGCTCAGGAGGTAGAGAGGGTTGTCCACTAACCAGAAGGTTGGCGGTTCTATCCCTTGCCCCTCCAGTCTCCAGCGAAGTGTCCTTGGACAAGATATTGAACTCCGAATCGCCCCTGACAGTGTGTGAATATTTGTATGAATGAGTGTCTGAACAGGTGAATGTGAATTGTAATGGAAAGCGTTTTGAGTGGTTTAGGAGTCTGGAGAGTTACTGAATAAATACACTCTATCTATCCAGATTTTCATTTTTTACGAAATTTAATTTGTGCATATAACAGAATTAGGAACAAATATTGTATCTGTGTTATGATGAAAAGCAGGAATATAACACTAGTATTTTATTGTTCTTTGGGCTCTCACCAGGCCTTTTTTTTTTTACAGTTTCCCAATTTGTCCAAACAAGGAGCCAGTGACAGACCAGTCCAACTTCTCAGTGATGCCTCCTCCGCAAACTACACATTATTCTGTTTTTCTGTCTCAGTCTGAGGTGAAACATTTGAGCAACGGTAATTTGAGGCTCTGCCTAAAAAGCAGGTATAGGTCACGAGCACACTGAGCTGTAAGCCCAATGCAGGACTGTTCATTTACTGCAAGTGCCTGTCTGCCGCTCGTCTAATAACAGGGTGGGAATCCAATTAAAAGCAAAATCAGTTATCCTCATTTTGAAGTTCAAGATCACAGGGGGCACACTTCTGATCAACACTCATCCATTTACTGTGTATTCGTGTGTGTATTATGGAGCTGAAATAAGACTCACAAGTATTCACTCTAGTACAAACTGCTCAAAAAGTACTCTGATGTGTTGATTGACACTTCCTGGTGCACCTCCACAGCAGCTAGCTGATCAACTGAGGACATAATTACAATTTTCAGTTATTGAACTCAGTTACATGTGATTAACTCTATGGCAATAAGTGCCACAGCTTCTCATCCCATGCTTAGGTTCATGTATTTTGCATTTTTAAATAGAAATAAGATGTTTAGTTGGGTGTTGATTGGAAATTCTAAACTAACAAATTATACAGTATCTTATTTACACAGAACAGAATTGATCCTCACAAGAGTAAAACGCTATTATATGGACATGTTTCACTGGTCAACACCTGTACAGGCAATCTTCTATTTATAACTGTTAGCCCACAGGGATCCATTTTAATGGAATGAGTTGAGGCGAACACTCCAACACAGTTTGCTATAATAATACTGTGCCGCAGCAGCGAGTTGTAGGACTGAGCAGAGGGCTTCAGGAAGCTTGAGAGTGGCTTCATCATCAGTCTGCTCTGCGTCATTCCACCGAACAGGCTTTTTAGGATGTGATGCATGTTAACTGTGGCGCACAAGTACATACTTCAGTCACATTATTCTGGGTCTTACATGATATGTTCTCGTGTGCTGTTTTTTGTTGTTTGCTACCTAATGTACTGTTCTGCAGCTGCTGTGGCACTTTGGGCCACGAATAAATTCCCAATGGGGGAAATAAAGTATGTTTGATTTGATTTGACATCAGGTAGCTGAGGTGGGAGTTGTATTTGAAGATTCATGAGGCCATATTTCACATTAGTAGAACACATTTTTGATAAGTTTTTCCTGTTGACAATATAAGAAATAAAACTTTAACTTTAACTTTAATGTTTATGGCTGTCCAGGCTCCGAATTCATCACTTCCCAACATATGAACACGTGGATGTGGATACAGGTGGATGCTGGGGTGGTGGAGAAGCTGAATCAAGAGGCAGCGATACTGATGCAGGGCAGCAGAAAAGGGAGAGATGGGAAATCTTTGTAGCTTAAACAGACCGCCAAATTGGGAGGGTGTGTATTATAAAGGATTGTGGAAAGTGAGGCATGTCACATGATTAGAGGAGCTCAGCTCGAGTTCTCTGCCTGCTAGCTTGCAAGCGTCGCTTTGATATGATATATAGACAAATATTGTCACTTTATTTCCTTAAGTTCATAAAACATATTAAGTCTTGGTTGAGTTGCTGTATTATCATTAACTTAATCTGTATATTGACCACATAAAACTGGCTTTGCACACGAAATCAGAGGAAAGAGGGCATGTATTTAAAAAGTGACACTTACACTATATAACAAAATCATGTGGTGAGTTTATGAGATTTTTCAACCCAACATGTCTTATAAACACAATTTCAAATGCATGAGTTTATGTCTTGATGTTTTAAAGTTTGTGTGACAACATAACTTTGAGTTATTAGATGTTAATGTCTGTTATTTCTCCAGTGGTCAGCTGAATAATATGACCATGAGGCACCTGAGGCCAGCAAAGTTACTGCATGTTTTAAGTGTAGCATCTAGTCGTGATAAAATTATTATTTTGTGAGCGCAGACGTAACTCATAATTTTCACTGTCTGATACTGGAGAGCACCGGGACTAGAGAGATAGAAAACACACGGGTGGAGCTAAGATAGAGTTCAGAGGAACAACTGTGCATCAGAGGAACAACTGCTGAGATATTATCTCAACATTCACCGTCAGATACGATCCGATATTATCTTGACATTCACTTCTTCACTGTAACTGCTCCAACTCCTATTTCAACATGACAAGGACACACGTGCAGGAGTGAAAATAGCTCTGTGTGCTACTGGACATTGAATGTAACAGCTCTGCAGGAACTAGGCTCTGAAATTAAGTAAAGCTTGAAAACTTGAAAACAACACTATTCCTACTTAAGAAAAAAACTTTGTATCAAAAATATAAAAAAAATTGTGGAATTTACAACAACTTCCACGATTTGTCGGATGGCACATACAAACCACCAGTAGCCCTCAGCTGACTGAGGTTAAACCAGGCTCTAAGCTGAATTATGCAGTGAATGCAAACTTTACACCCATGCCAGCCAGGCCTAATAATACACTGACCAGAGCACAGGGGCCGGAGCCAACGCAGCAGCAGCCGAGGCCTCCATTTCTCTGCCTCTCTCAGAAATCCTCTTAGGTCGCCCCTCTCCGCAGGCCTCTAAACTTAGCTCAGCCCAGAAAAAGACCAGATCAGAGGATGTCCGCCTGCTGCCGAGTCGCGTGGCAATCCCTCAATGGGTGCAAAGATTTGTGACAACTGCTCACATTCTCGGGCTACACCACGGGCTGCGTGGAACCGCAACAACGGCTTAAATCCCCACAAGTACGAGCTGCAGCCAAGACCTGCAGACGACAGGAAATGAGTGGAAAATACTCAGTCATTGACTTAGAGGGGGTAAAGAGTTACATACTCAAATACACTTTAACTGGAACAGAGTTGCCAAGGTGCAGGAATCGTTAGGGAAGAAACTCTGTCGCAATTTTACTTTTCATTAACTCCACCAATGATGTTGTCATCAGCATTTCTTTGTTTATTAGTTTGTTTGTTAGCAGGATTACGCAAAAAACTACTGGCCGGATTTTAACTAAACTCGGTGTAAGAATGCGGAAAGAGTCAGGAAAAGAAAACAGGACATTTTGGTGTGGATCCAGATCAAGCAGCAGATCCAGGATTTTTTGTTTTTTCACTTTCTTTATCATTGCAACATATTCACCAACTGCCCATGGAATAATTCATGGATCTAGATTTAGATCCTTGGCGGAGGTATGCGCTCCACTGAATCCTATAGCTCCAACAGTTTCCTGAATAACTTTTGTGTTTCAGTGGAAAAATTAACTTCAGAAGCTCCACTGACACAGGTCTGTCTACAGCACACAAGTCTTTGTGGACCATCCCCGCCCTTTAACACCACATTAAATAAGTCCACCTGGTTTTATCCCAAAAGTAACATTATATGAAGCTTCCTCCTGGTCAATATTGAAGAGCTCTTAGGCTGCTTGAGTAAGTCACCAGTTTTCTGTTCGTCATGATGAGCCCAGAAATCAGTTTCAACGGATTCAAAGCCGTTGCAGTGCTAGTTTGATGTGTCGCAGCTCTAACCAGCAGATCAATAGACATACAGATACACACCGACTGGTGTTTGACATTGACCCCGTCATTCTAATTAACAGAGACTCACACCACAGCTGCAGGGCGTGTTATTGGTTGGTGTGAGTTGGAAGCGAAGCGCTGTAGTAAAGCAGGCAGATTTATTTTTGCACACCACACGGCATGTGCACTACATACACAACGTGCTAGAGCATCAACAGTGTTAACACAGCTCCATGATCGATTTGTGCAGCGACAAACGGACATGCAACTGTTATGTCAGGGGAAGATGAGAACAAGGATATCTAAACCAAAATGCTCAGAATTAATATGTATTTTAAAGTGATACTTAAGTTCAGGGAAATCTTAAAATCTCAAGATTTGCGAATGCGTACAGGAACCTGCAAATGTGTATTCAGAATCTGTGTGTGTATAATCAGATTTGTAAATGTGTAAAAATATTTGCCAGTGTATTGAAATTTTGACATGTGCAAAAAATCTGCAAAAGCATGCACAGATGTACGAATGATCATAATATCGACATAATTGAAATAATGAGTATTACATGATCTTGGCAAAGGCTCCAACTCTGTCATGACTCCCTGCACTGTACTCACGTCTCAGATAGTCAAGGGGCCAGTGAGCCTTGAGAAATGAATTGTGCATTTAACTGTAGTGAATTAGTCTGAAGAAATAAGAGGAACCTGAAACCTGGATTGAACTAAAATGATGTCAGATCTGTTCGGCCATGCTAAGATACAGATATATTCACTGATGTGTGACAACAGAAAACAAACAGGGCAGCTTCTTTATACCTTCTCAATTAGACCAAGATGAGTTCTCAAAATGCACCGCATGGCCAGACACTGACCTCTCATTGGCTTTTAAAATAGATGCACAGACAAACAGTTTGCGACAAATGGGGTTGTTCATATTCAGGGAACAGGGTTGAGGTTACACAGAGGGAAAGTAAGCTCATTAGTGTCCAGTGCAAACACACAGAGAGATACACTACCATTAACAACCTTTTTACTATGAGAAAACAAACTGATGAGCGGTGATGGCTCGGCCCCATGTTCCAGTCTGGATGGTTTGTTTTTCATATTAACCATAAGAGTAAGATGTAAAAAAATATATATTTCCAATGCGTCCATTTAATATTTGGTTAAGAATTTGTCAGAAAAAAGTTAAAAGTCCCCAATCCAATCTCACAAACCCTGAGGTGACATCTTTCAATTCTTGGCATTTTTTTTGTTGCTGATTGTTTCTCTGTTGATCGACTCACTATCAGCTTCAGCTCTGATCCACGCAGCAAACAAAGATGCTCATATTTAGTCTCCAACTGCAGCAGTGTCATCGCATTTACAATCGTTCTCGTCACGCCTGCAGGAGATCTTTGGGTGCAAGCCTGTAAAAACACAACAGTGTCAAACCAAGCTCCAAACAGAGCTGCACTTTGGAGCCTGAACGTGCCTCATCAGATGAACGCTACAGTTTCAGACACAGAGACATGAGGAAGCACCAGGCTGCTGCATGCTGTGATTTAGCCTGGTCAGTCTGGTTTGGGACCATCTGTCGTAGAAAACCCTTCTGATGTTTGCACTTCCTGTGTTTATTACCCCATGTGTTGATTCGAATTGCTCTCTGATGCATCATATGAACAGATATATTTTGACAACACAGGAATCAACCTGCCATCAGCAGTTCTGACGACTGTTGGGAGAAGCCAGGATATTGTATAACTGTGCCACACATTCAAATGCATGCATGTGCATTTAGTCCAGATCCATTTCAAAATTTGTCAAGTTTAAAAATCCTCAACATCTTCAAGTGTTGGAGCACAAAACAACACTGAATCAACACCTCTCTTGCTCAAACGGAAAGGTAGTATTTGTTTCACTGACTCACATCATTCATTCAATCCATAGGTCTCATTAGGTTTGTTTTTTTTTATTCCAAAACACATTTTAATGCAAAAATCTGAGGTAAACAAGCACTGCTCAGTGAAATCATGTAATACATTTTTTTTAAACTCAGTAGAGCACGTAGCTCCACCAAGGCCCAACAGTCCCCTTAATCCACACCAAATCCTCATGTTGGTTCAGACACAGCTGAGAAACAATTGAAGATACATGCAAACTGTTGATTCCCACTGAATCCACATGATCTCAGCTACACATTGGTGAAAGTTTCCGATTTTATATATATTCTTCGACCATTACATTTGTTGGTTTCTTTCTTTCTAATATTTTTTAAAGATATCTTTCCAGGCATTTAGCCTTCATTGATGACAGCAGGTGTGAAAGTGAGAGTAAGAACAGGGAAGATATGCATCAAAGTTCTGGGTTGGAGATTGAGAAGTTGAGATTTCCCCCAAATAAGCAAACAGCGTACCATCCTGTATTTTCAATATCAGGAACAACAACACGACCTTATCTTCTTTGGTTTTAATGTCCCTGACTTGACAACTATTTCTGTGAGAAAAGAAGTGAATTTTGAGACACTGCTGGCCAAGCTTTGATATAACCACGTCAGTCAGCAGCCATGCTGACGAACCCCCACAGTGTTTAACTGCGCATTAACTGTTCAAGAAAAGGCCCAACACGGATCCAGCTGCATATCAGATAAGGGTTGAAATGACAACAGTGCTGCCTGTACGAGAAAAGCAGAGACAGCAATAAAACAAGTTTCACTCTGAGTATGGGCTCTTCTCCTGTAGCGGAGAATTAAAGAACAGGTGTCTAAACATCTTTGTTCCAATGTGAAGGAGAGGAACAAAAACAACAGTCAGATAAAAATCAAAGAAACCGACAGAATTTCACTCTTTCTAATCTTGTTTCACAGTTAGAGGATTATCTGTGACTTGGGTGTAAAAATAAGCTTCAACATTTAGAGCAGAGCATAGAGGAATCCTACTCCAAAGCTTTAACAAGTCTGTGAAATGAATAACTAGGAAGAACGCAATGTCTTTACAATGTAAACTTAAAAAGACAAGTCCATTTTATGTATCTCTGCCTATGAGACCCACAGGCAGCAAGATGTTGATTCTACCAAACACAGGAATGTTTGTTAAACTCTCACTGACAGACGATGTGAAAATGAATCAGTCGGCATCATTCAACCTGGCTTCATTTTAACTTACTGTTATACTTAAAATACATTTTAATACCAAACTGAGTCATGTGGAATTCAAAGCAAATACAAAGAAGAAAGACAGACCCAGAGAGCAAGTTATGCAGATACAATTTTTTAAAAGTCTTTAGCCAAAAACACAAAGCATGATTTATCAGTAACGTGTACGTTAATACAGTTTCAAAGGATTAACTTGTGAGTGGTCAAACGTAGGTGGTGCACGTGTTCCATAGATCTGAGTCATAACTCAAATATCAAAGTGCTCAACACTGTGCATGTTGCTGTGTAACGTGAATTTAATCTAATGGTCTTTTATGGTCTTTCTTGTGTCCCGAGGCTACAGCAGAAAACTAAAGCACTGAACTGATATTTCACAGGTGAATTTTGCCCTTGAATCTTAGAGTCATGAGTTTTTCCACCACAACAAAGGACCACAGTTAGATTTACAAACACTGTGGATGAGACACAATGACAATAGAGAGAAACAGGGGATTTTACTGAAGATCTATGACCAAAGCTGAAATTGATACATTCTGAAGAAACTGAATATCCTATACCAAAGCCGAGCGTAGGGCCCCCAGCCCAACATCACACGTAGCACCGACGCCTATTGTCTGTCATTAGCCTGGAGGAGTGTTGTGATGGAGTTTCAGTCAGAATCAAAGCACAAAGTACAAGACACTGGGAGATATTTGCCTTGAGTCTCTGGCTGTGGATGTTGGAAACAGCACATATCCACTTACACAGCTGTACACAGATCAAACCAAATATGCTTCTGTTTGACTTGACTCAAACTGGCCAAAGTAAAGCGAGTGGGAATTTGTCCCGACACAGATTAAATACTTCACTTGTATAAATTTCACAAACCCAAAAAATCCTAACCACATCTTTTGTGCTTTTGGACCAGATTTTATTTTATTTTTTCTTGATTTCAGTGCTGCCCCAGAAAGAACCATTATGAAACACGAACTGCAATTGGCTTGAACATTTAGAGGCTGAAATGTGGATTGTGCTTTTAATTCGACTAATTTGGAACAGCGGTGAGCACAGTCACATCACAGCAAAAAGGTTTGAATCCTGATTTGACTGAGGTCTTCCTGTGTGGAGTTTTTCCTGTGTTTTTCCTGTGTGGAAATTCTTCAGATATTCAATTTTATTGTTATAGTAAATATTTTGTAAAGTTTCACAGGAGAAAATAAACAAAAAAAAATCATGATCCATTTAAATGTGCAAAAGAATCTCGTGACAAACACCTCGACTGTCTCAGATTGTAAATTATTATGGCTATATAACATGTTTTAACAGGTCAGAGATAAAATGCACACAAGAAACTACTGAGGCACATAACATGGAAATATTAAAAAAAAAACATTTGCAAAAAAAGCACATTTCAGAAAACACATTGTGAGACCACTGCAGTTAAGATGTACTGAAAACCGTGTGACCACAGACCCAGGACTGTATTTTAACACTTATCAAGATGGCGAGCTTGTTCAATAGATCATGAAGGAATGGTTGACATGGCTAAGTGTTCTAAGATGGCGCTCATTCATTTCATCACAAACTGCTCACCTAGCAGTTTTTTCCTCAGTTTCTCCTATACGTCGCCCGTGTGGATCCATTGCAAGATTGATTTAATCTTCACCTCATTTTAAGCCTAGAGTAGCCCTATAATTTATTATTTATTCTTTTCAGGTCATGGTCTGACTTACAAATAGGCCCGAGCTGGAACAGACTCGTGTGATCCAGTTTGGTTTTATCCACATACTGTAGCTATTCTATACTATGTTAGGAAATAAATGCACACAATCAAAGACTCGTGGCCACCCTCAGAGCACAGATTAGAGAGTGCATGCAAGTGATAGCATCAGAGTTTGCATCAGAGCGTTAGAATCACACACACGAGTGCATGAACGCACGCACACACACACACGGCCCTATATCAAAGAGCCCTTCTTGAGGCTTTGCATAGCAAACAGGTGCTAGATTAAATCAGAAGGGCAGAGACAAAAGCTCAGTGTCTGTTACTTGGCTTGTCACCACAGAAGTCAAGTCAAAGCCTGAAACGATAAACTGAGTCTCCTGTTGAAAAGCACGATGAGTTAAAAGACATGTGAAGACCAAATAAAGACAAATTAATCAAATCTATTGATGGCTCCAGGGCTAAGACACTGAGCTACTGGAGAAAAGGGGATTGTCAATAACTGATACTTGCATTGTATGTGTAAAAATATCCGAATTTGTGGGATGTGTTACACCCTGGACAGGTCGCCAGCAAATTCACGCAATTTCTATCCTTATCATAGAACTTGTAGCAGGAGAAAAATATTATTTCCAGCATTATGATTTAACTTAAGCTTTAAAATGTATAATCTAGGCAAAGCAAGGTGGTTTTCTCACACTAACATTTGATTACTGGCGATAACTGACGGACTGTAACCGCCACTGTAATATATAATGATGGACCACACTTAAATCAACAGCAACCAGCCTTTTACTCCAATCTAACATCGTTCTGCTGCAGAAAGTCCATCGTCCATCCAACCAAATCAAACCTGCCCGACTTGATATAGAGACAAAATACACAACCTTTACAGAACACAATATATAGAACACTTTTTACTATATACACAGTATGACCCTACATTTGAGAAGGTGGATCTGGGAAACATTTTGCAACATTTCTGCAAAAACAACTGACTTCAAGCCTTAATAAAAATTATAAATCAAATATCCAAATAGTGATCCATTGTTTCAGCTCTATAGTTTAGATAACAAGCTCTATAACATTGTCCAGTTTCAGTGGTTAATGTGGACATGGCCTAACTCAATAACCTTTTCTTTGCTGCAGGTGGGTGCACTTTCCTTATGGCCTCAGTTGGAAGACAGTCCCTGACACTGTGATCGTAAATATTGCATTAAGCTTTAAGGTGCTGGCTGTTCCGAGAACAAAAGGAGTAAATCAACTACAAAGTCATGGGCAGGACAAGTCTGCACCTGCACAGCTGGGTGCTGCAGGCCGTGACATCATGCACAGTAACACAACCCCCAGACAGCCCTGTTGTGTTGGGAGCCACACCAGCCCAAAGGGGCAGGGTCCAAACCAGGATCAGCGAATGAGACTGTCCAGTTTTCATATTAAATTGTCTCTGTATCTTTGAGGTTTTTCTTATCCTTAATAATACATTTTCGAGCAGTAGCAGAACATTTTAGCCGTGTCCAGTGATTTCCTGTCAATGTTATTGTCACACTTTCATGCAGAGCTGCATCTTGAGAGCAGCCAGACCAATGAATTTTCTACTTCTGTCCCGCCTCATCTGTTCAGTGTCCATCTCAGCGGCGTCTCATGTATTCGCAGCCTCCCTAAACGCATCAATCATGACAAGCACAGGGGTTATCTGTGACTCTGTGAATTTGTAGATGCAGCTGAAGAAAAATTGAATTCCTCATCCTTTGGTTTCTGGATAAGATTATCAAGCTGTTTTGCCGGTGAAGCCAAGCTGGGATTTAAAAATGTTTTGTACTTAATGCTAAAAATCCAAAACAATAAATAAGTAATATACAATTTAGAAGAAAATATGTTGTGTAGCATTGCTCAAATATACCTGAATATTTGTGTGTTTAGATCTACCTCCGCCGGGCCCGACAGTCCCCTTATGAAACCACATTTAAATTCACAAAATCCAGATTTCTATTTGGATCTGCACCAAATCACCCACACTTATAATTTACATGTCAGATTTTTTGATTTCATGAAACAACAAAAATGTTGAAAAACATCTCACAATATTTAATACAGTAAAAACAATCCACCCCTAATCCGGATGCACACCAACATTTTTCCTGACCCACACCCCATCCTTCAGGTTTCATGATATCACCTCCAGTAGTTTTTGCTTAATCATGCTTATAAATAAACAAACCAGCAAACAAACGCACAGGGGTGAAAACATAACCTCGATGGTGGAGGTATTATTCCATCAAAATGTAATTTATTCGATTATCATTTTCCAATATAACTTCCTCATTGTACCTTTGCCTATTGTTGTTAATACCGTCACCCTCAGCACCTCTAACTGACTGTGTGTTTTACTGGATTGCATAATATTTAAGGTGTGTCCATGAGGACAAGACGACTGAAAAAAACACCATAGATCATAATTAGTCTGTCTGACGTCGTTTTAATAGCAGCTTCATAAAGATAGTATTCACTGCAGAGTGTGTGTCCTGGATTGTGTTAAATTCGCACAGAGGTTGTGTTTGTTGTGCACACCCCTGCAAGATAGTGATCTCATGCTGCAGCCAGATCTCAGACTGCAGTGAATGATGCCATGTGATGATGGATTGGGTTCCCCCTAGTGGCCTCCTGAGGACGCCTCCGTCAACAACCTGGAGGTTTACTCACAGTCCCAAACATCGCTCATCAAGTGAGAGGCTTTACTGCTTTCCTCTGTTTTATGTCACTGTAAATTCAATACAGACTCTCGGTCTTCTCGGCCATTTGTCAGAAAGAACACGCTGAAGATGTTACTCTGAGACCAGCAGATGGGAATTTCTGTATGTATATTTGGTTAATCTGCTACTCCATAAATATTAAATCAATTAATCAATACAGTAACACAATACAGCCATAATGAATGTTATGCTGTCGTGTAATAAAAAGTCTGTGAAGCTGCTGAATTTAATTAAAAACCAGATTTGATATATTAGTTTGTAGAAACAAAACCAGCTCACTGTACCATTTGCCATCATTTAATTAACCTATTATGATAAAAGCGAAGAGGAGGGCATGCTGCTAATCTCCATGAACACACACACACACACACACACACACACACACACACACACACACACACACACACACACACACACACACACACACACCCGCACATGCACATACATTCTTGTGCTTCTATCTTAGTTTGGACACTCATTGACATAATGCATTCCCTAGCCCCTTACCCTAACCTTAACCATCAAAACCAAATGTCTAACCCTAACCCTTAAACAAAGTCTTAAGCCTCAAACAGACCATTGACAAAGTGGGGACCGGTCAAAATGTCCTCACTTTCCCAAAAAGCCCTCACTTTGTAAGGTCTATGCTTAAAGTGGTCCTCACAAAGGCATAAGTACAAATACAGAAACACACACAGGTTTGCACACCTATCCTTGTTAGGACTTTGATTTCCAGATTGACTTGTGCACAGCCTAGCCCAAAACGTATCCCTAACCTTAACCATTACCAAATCACATCTTGACCTAGACCAGGACCTCCGAAAATACGTTTTACCTTATTAGGACTAGGCTTTGGTCCCCATGAGGTCTACTGGTCCTGAAAAGGTCTTAGTTTCTCCAGCAGTAGAACAACTGAAACATTTGACAAAATTAGTTGACAAAAAAATGGCAATTAGCCACTGATATATATTTTATTCATCTACCATCTTCTGTAAGCAAAAAAGGTTGTGTAAGCTTTACAAAAATGTGAATATGTTCATATTGTTTCAGGTTTTATTTCACTGTAAACACAATATCTTTGTGTTTTGGACCTCAGACTCTCAAAATTGTTCAGGACATTTGTTATCTGATATTTTACAGACAAAATGATTCATTGAGAAGGTAAGCAGCACTAGAAATATAAATAAGTCATCGTAGCTAACAGTCTAACAATTGACTCGATATTGACTTGTGGACTACTAACCACACACTGAAACACCAACAATAGGTGTTAACAACCTTCAGCTTTGGCTTTGTTAGTAGGTGAGAAGCTCGCGAGGCAATGTCAATGACAGTTTATGGTATTGTGTTGCCTTCAAGGAGGGGCTAGGGTCTGTTGGGTTATCATAGACCTCAGCATGTAGGCATGTTTCATATGCCCCCTACTGATCTCCTCAGGGATAGGAGACGATTGACACAAACCAAAAAATCCATTTTAGATGGCAGCATAGTGGCTCAGTAAAATTTAAGTTCAATTTAAATCAAGTTCAATGTAACAGAAATAAGTCCTTTCTGATTAAATTATATAGGTGAAATAATTGGGATCAAATTATGGTTCAACAATGGGTGTATTACTCAAACAGCCACCTGCTCTGCAGCCTTTCATTTCCATTCCTTCAGGTTCTTCACCACAGGATTCAGTTGGAAGCTACACAGTTTTGATTCCCTTTGAACAAGACTGGACCTTATATCTACAACACAAATTTCACTTTGAAGATGCTTCATTTTTATTTCATCCTGGGTCTCAAGGGAGTGGTAACGTGTTTACATATAACATAGAACAAACATACAAACACCTCACAGCTGGACATGTAGAGAAGGTCTTGTGTGTTTTCTCTTCTTGTGGCAAACTCGACATACTTTAATTAATGAATTACAGTGTTTACATTTCAATAATCACAGCCCAATCATCGAGGTCTAAAACAACCCATCAACCATAAGCAGCTTTTAAGAAACAGAGCACCAGTGCCATCTGCTGGAGATATTTATAAAACACACGTTTACATCGTCTCCTATACTATTATTTACAGCTGTATAGAATCCTCTGCTGCCATCACAATAGTTACCATCATAACAGAATAGAGCGATGTTTATTACACCATTCTAATTAATAACATTTTAATTAGCTTCACTGATAAAGCTCAGATTAAAATGTCATAACATGTACTATGTGGATAATAGAAATACACCAGTCTGATAAAACCTACATTAGCTTTTTTATGGTTAAACGAAGCAGAATCTGAGTCATTGTAATTCAGAACCACTGTCAGTAAAAATCTCAGATCAGTCGCTTCACGCTCAGGCTGAAAACCCAGTAGATCTGAAAACATAATCAAAAACATTTACATACATCTATTAAAATGTATATCTGTAATTGTAGAATTTAAACTAGTAAATACAATCAATTATTTAATACAGGGGTAATAAATAAGGCGTTCAGTGCAAAATCAAACATTTTGTTGCTTGATACAAATATTTTCATTCAAAATCTCAGTCTCCTTTTAAATGTAGCCTGAGCACAAGATCAGTGAAGGCAGCATTGCTAATTTAAAAATAGCAGAATGAGCGGAGAGGTGTATTGAATTCCAACGAGCTACGACAGCCAAGATGTACATGATTCAAGATACACAGGATAATCATCTTTATCCTTGTCAAACCAAATCATATAGTAACTCACAAGACTCAAGCATTTTTACATCCCTAGAAATCTATTTCACATCTAATATAACTGCAGAATCAGATACAACAAATAATCATTTTAGAGCCTGTGTGTTTTATCTTGAGGAGGAAGCATGTCTCCAGCTCCTTCAAATAACTAATCTCCCACCTCCCTTCATCGTTACTTTACAGGGAATAACAACACCTACAAAGAAAATGGAAACATGCACATGACCCGCCTGGAAACAGGAATAATGCACAGAGTGGCGAGCTTTGAAGAGATGTGCGTTTCATTTCTATTTCTTTGGTTGCACAGTCAAAAATTTATGTATTTGTATTCAAATTATATACATTTCCGAGTACATATTTTATTGCCAATTAAATATCAAAGAAAAATGGAACCACAATAACGAAGTAAGCAATTATTTTCAATTTTCACATGGAACCAAGGCTCATATGGCAAGAGGACAAGTGTATAACCAGTGGTACTTAACAGGACTAACTACAATAACTAATAACTATTACATTTTGCAATTCTCTGCATAAACAAGAGGCAAAGAGCAAGAGTGGGGGGATCAGAGCCCTTTTCTTTCATATCTTAGACTCTGTGGGTGAGAGTTGGCAGCCCTGTCATGTTCAACTCATAGTTTCTCTCTCTTTGTGTGAATCCTAGGTGAATATCATCTCTTTGAGGAAGCCCTGGCCTGGCAGAGAAGCAATGTAAGGCATCCATAACATACGATGCATGGTCACTGCTCAATAACCAATGGAAAATAAATCAATAAAAAGCCAGTACAGGTGATTCGGTTTCTGTATTCATTGATAATACCTTTAAGATGAATATAGTGCAAATCACATTTAATGTTCCGCAGGGTTTGTGGTGATGTATAAGTATTATGCATAAAACTTTGCGAACCTTGCAAAACCTTGAGAAATCATTGAACAAGAAGCTGTTCCTCATAGATGACCTGAGTTATATGGCCTTAATTCTACCTGGAGCAGTTGTCAGAGCAGAAAGTCCTCAAGAAAACCTGCAAGGCTTATTTACAGTTAGCTGGACTCCGTTCACAACAGTAATTGTTTAGGTGGAACTAATTTCTATCCTTAACGTCATAAATTAAAAAATCTGTAGATCCTCAAGACCTTTTTCTGTAATTATTAAAACAATAGAACAAATAGAAATAAAACAATTTATTAACAATTTATTTAAAAGAAAGAATATGAACTCAACAAAAAGTTTCTCACTGTTTAGACAAGAAGAACAGAAAAATATGGCATTTAAATTGAAACCTTTGTATGTGGTCGAATACACAGTAAAATAATTAAATGCACTTGTTTAATAACTGCATATATTTGAAATAAAAAAATATTTACTCACAGTACAATACCACCATCGCCTGCCCATGCCCTCTGCAGTCTCAAAGTGGGTACATACTTACACGTACTCGGGAGGACATGAGATTCAAATAACAATCAAAACAGTGCTCAACTGCACAACTAGTGGATAAAACCCTTAAAAGGTTCCTTTAACCTTAAATAAAAACAAATGCACAAAAAACACCATGGTATTTTTATACGTAAATCTGACAGTATCATTATGAATGCATCACCTCCATCTATATGTCATATATGACAATTCATATTATCATTATTTATAATTGACTATAGAAAAGAAATGGCACTGAATAGATTTGATTAAAAACGCTTTGTCCCAGCAGACAGTGATTAAGATTTGATCGATGTGATCATGACTTAATGACTACGACAGAGTAATTTAGTGCAAAGTCAAACCCAA
This sequence comes from Hippoglossus stenolepis, assembly GCF_022539355.2. Taxonomy (NCBI): domain Eukaryota; kingdom Metazoa; phylum Chordata; class Actinopteri; order Pleuronectiformes; family Pleuronectidae; genus Hippoglossus; species Hippoglossus stenolepis. The sequence continues at coordinate 15,764,552 of NC_061487.1, read as the reverse complement.
GTTTTTATTGAAATATGATGTGATGCTAAATTGCTTGAAAGGCAAATAAGAGACTCGAGGCGGTTCATGCATAATCCAAGCACTTTTTGTGCTCTGTACTGGGGAAGGCTGTAGGTCTGTCCAAATGATTTCAGGGGTTGCTGCATGCTTAGAATAAAACCAAACTCAAGAACACGTTCTTTCTTCGCAATTTCAGTTGTTTATAAAACATGAGTTTAAGTGGTGTGTTTTACTTTTTTCAAACCAGGGTGGGCACTTATGTAGAGAGAGAGCAGAGGATACAACAAACAAGACAGTTCTAATAGGATTCAATCTTGTGCCAGCAAGAGCCTGTCATACAGAAAGCTCCTCATATTCTTCTCTTTCCTCTGCTGCTTGTATGTCAGCAGATCAATTTCTGTATTGTGCATACTAAATTCTCATGTCCTGCCAACAGTCTATAACGAGGGTGTCATAGAGTCCATTTGAGAGCTGCAACACCACCTACCTATTCAAGCTCTTCAACATGTTTCCCTCTTCAATTAATTTGTCTCCTGTTCCACAGCTCCCCCTGTTGTCCGCTCTCAGTGGGCATCATTGACACTTTATGTTATCAAGTCTTGTATTCTTTCCTGGTTGGTCCACGCACACGTATAAACCTAAATTCTTCAAAGTCGACAGGTGACAGAACATTAGGAGGGTTAGATTAAGATTGGAAAGAATGTCCAACAAAGATGCCCGAGTGTAGAAGAACTAAGGACACTGCTGTTCATAGCGTCTTAAAAGCGGAACTGCACCAATTTTACTCATCCAAGTCTGTTTACAGGTCTTGGTGTGTGGCTTCGAGGGGAACTCTGGGAAATCAGATGAACTGTCTCAGGTGACATTGTGTGAGTCAGCATCGGTTGGGTCTCGAGAATACAAGTATGAAAATGAAAAATATCTAAGATGTGAGCTTCCCAGCCCTCTGCAGCCCAGTCCTTGTCGCTGCTTCAAGCTAGCAGCTTGAGGATACAAGCATAACACACCTAAATCTCTGACCAAACTGTCAATAGTTCAGCTAAAAAAGTATATATGAAGCACAACACTAAATCAGGCAGTTATTCTTTGTCCCCTTGTCCATGAGAGTAGCCTCATTTAATCAATTCCTCATTAATGCTTGCTGATTTTGATCTTCAACCTCAAAGAGGTCTCAAGTAGCATACTGCACCTCATGCTCCTGCTAAAAGGAGCCTGGGTCGAAGATGGAGAAATGAAACCGCCTCGTCGACCCATCATAGAAACAGTATTGCACACACTCAAGTTGTGAAAGCTATGCTAAACCCAGCATAGCTCATAAGTTAGGCCCAACTATAATGTCTGAAGTGATTGGACTTGAACTAGAGTGTCTGTGTTGTGGCCATTCAGGACATTTTGTGTTCACCTGTTAAGTAAAAGGAGGGACTTATCAACAGATATCCTGTTGAGGCAAACCTAGAGTTTAAACGTTGTTACATACAATAGTTACCACAGGTCTCTAAAAAGCTAAGCTAGTAAGAGCAATCTGAGTTCCCCTCACTGAGGTTCCTCCAGAAGATGAGGAACTTAAATAAGTGCTCAACAAAGCCATAACCACATTGGCGTATGACCACTTCCCACAGGAACCTATGCACTTGATGCCATCAGGTCTCCATTGTGTCAATTTTGGATTTTATTATCACTGTGTTGACAGGCAGTGTGCAGATAGATACAGCTGAGGTCAAGGCAGCCTCGAGTTGGCCAGCAGCCTCCTCAGTGGTTTGTGGGTTTTGACAACTCTTGCAGGAATTTCACATAATACTCTGGCTGGTCTCATTAATGGAGATGCCTCTCCTGTTCCTGAAAAGTGGTCATCATAGGTCATGTAGACTTTTTCCGTTTTATCTCAGCTTGTGTCCTAGTCAACGCAGCCTTCCAGTTTGTGGTTGACGCACCTTCTGTGGAAATGGTGAGTCTCTTATTCTAATGTTTAACCCAGAACCAGGGAGGGCAAAGCAGCAGCAAAGGTCCTCCAGTACAATCATGAGTGCAGCCTCTCCTACCTTCTGAATACCAGCTTACCAGAATAATGGCCTTCTTAACACATTGTTTCTGGACGCTGTCAAGAACAATGTCACCTCCGGCAAAATCTTTATTCAATGATCGATGTCTGTACATTCAGATGAGAAGTCAATGTGTACATACTTTGTGTACACACCTTTTGGGCTGCATAGACCAAGGTTAGGCGAGATCTGAAAATTCTATCTCCAGGACTAAAATAATTTTCTTCTGATCTCCACTAAAAAGGTGTTTGGTTTTCTTGTAGGAGATACCTAGTTGACCAACATTACAAACAACCTGTGATTAAATTCTCCCAAACTCCCAAACTTTCATGGGCCAAGACATTCAGATGTGGTTTTTAAGGGTTTTCAACCCATTCAGCAATAAAACCAAAGGACTACAAACACTGTGGTGTTCAGGCTGACACCAGAGCTCTACTGAGATTCTTTCCTGACTGCCAACATGAGCCATGCCAAACCTTCTTTTCAGTCCTATTCAATTTTTACACAATATGCTGTCAAAATAGATTTTTGTGTGGGGTGGAACCATGTGTGGGGTGGAACCAAGTGCGGATCCCCTGACCTTGTTGCTCCTATCCTGAAATGCCTGATATCCTGTGCCCCCTGATCTGCTAAATGACTTTTGGAATTTTAAACATTGAGATGAACTAGCTCAGAGCCTTCAGAATAGATTTCGTTGTTATGGACTGAATGGAATAACTGCAAGAAGATAGTCACTCTTTAACTGAATGAACTCCAAGTTTAACTTTTGTCTTCCTGATTAAATAAACATGAAACAGAAAGACACAGGAAATCTAATCATCCAGAGAATAACTGAAAAGATTGTTGGGGGAGGCTGAACAAAACTCTAGTAAGAATCCTTAATAGAGATTGAATAAAATATAGCCACAATCCTGCAGTGTTGGATGATGGGTGCGTGACGGCCAGGTTATGGGGCCATGGTCAAATTGACAAAAGTCCTGATGGCTGATTCCAATGCAGTCTTTCTGAAAATGGCCTGTGTGAATTTCTCTGTCGACTGAGTTGTAGCACCTAGATCTGCTTTGTAATAAGACATGGTAATCTCACTTTCTATATTATGGGACCTTAAGGGGGTCGTAATAATTGAAAACATAGCTCTTGTCCCACCTGTCTTCAAATAGCATCGGAAGCTTTTGTCCCTGTATATTTTTCAGATGTTAGAAAAGGGCGGAGTTAAACTGAGATTTACTGATGTGTACATACATGTTTCTTTATTCCCATGAATTTGTACAATTCATTGCATCAAGATTACAATGACCCCCAAAAGAAATAAAGTCCACAGTGTTTTTGCCTGGCCTTGTCCTAATTGTACAATAAACAATATAACTGCAGTCCAATTACATTGCTCTTTAATTGTTTTAGCCTATATTTCCTTGATAGTATCCTGTCCCTGGCATGTGTATTAATGGGTGTGAGAGAAAACATTTTAAAACCCCCTTCTAATATAAAAGCAATACAATATAATCATCTAACTGAAATAACTCAAATTAAATAGCATAATAATTATATTGACCACAATTTAGTCAAAAATACTCAACAGTGTCAACAATTTCAAGCTTCAGGGATTTGTCTTCTTGCAGAACACTGGATTGCATTAAATTGTACAAATGTACCTAATAAACCAATATTCAGTATGTCATGTGTTCTTAAAAAAGGTTATTCTATTTTCTTTATTTTTTTAACAACCAATATTAAATTTGTAGTTTCCCCTATTCAAAAGTGTCAGCACAATGACAATTGCATTGGCAAGATCTGCAAAGTGAGAGACATTGAACTCTTTTTCATTTTTCCCTGGAAAATAAGTTTGTAATGAGAAATGCTGTAATCACTACATGGATCTCTGCCACGTGTAAAGACATTGGTCTGTGTCTGGTGTGTGGTTAGTTGTAGCCAACAACAGCCCCTTGGTTGGGGAGAGATAAAGGTTTTAGTGAAACAAAAAGAGCAGTGTACATACAGTAGGCAGCAAAGCTGTGGACATTTTACAGCGGAATGCACACTAAATTAATCAATAACCAGAATGGCACTCCATAAAGCGCATGCCTCCAACCAAGACCAAACAATCCTACACGTCTGTCTAGCTCTTACAGTATCTTAATCGCACTATCCCTCCACCCAGTCTGGTGCAACTCGGGTCAGTACTTTCTACATAATCCTGCTGAAACAAACAAACGGACACAGGTTAAAAACATAACCTTGGTGGAGGTAAAAATACAAATAGATATAAACAAATAATAATATAAACATGTGCATGTAAACACAGTGACTACTGTTCCACGGGTTTATCTCTTAATCTCACAGTTCTTTCTTTTTTTCCAAATGGATTTTTCTGGTACAACAAAGTCAAAATGCAAGTACCTCAAAATATTTCCTGGAGCATGACAGCAGCTGAGTTTAGAGCAGTGCCCTGTGTTGTTCCTCAAACCTTTTCACCTGCATGACGATGCTTTCAAAAATCTGCATGACGGCGTAATGTAAGCATGGATCAAATTGAACCTGTACATTTACAGGAGGTGTAGTTATGGTTGCCTGCATCACACTGCCTGCATCTTTCAGTAAGTCATGATACTCACTGTGCTTTTGCTATGCTCAGGCACAGCAGTAATAATATGGGCTTGATCATTTAGAAATATTTGATGTCTGTCTTGACTTCACTTTAGATTTTGATTTACATATTTTGCTCCAGGTGCAAAAATGGTAATTTGTCAATTTAAAGAATGAGCGAAATTCAAAATTTGATTAAAATTTGACTAATTAAAATTTTGGTGAATTCAAGTTTGGGGACGTGCTCTTATGTTTCTGTTTTATATTATTCAGTAATATGGACTGTGTGAATATTTTTTAAAAATAAAGTCCAACATCATTTCTGATATTCTTAACCGCTAATTAATGTTGGACAAACATGTAGATTACACCTGTACTGTCTGTATCCACTCATTACATGATCTTTCATATTGGCCAACACAATTATTATTGTTTGTCACGTGCATCTTTGCTAGAGTAAAGCTGGAAGGTCAGTGTTTTCAATTACAGATTGTATTACTGATACCGAGTATCAGATTCTTGATCATGACATCATGGTGCCAGTGGACAGAGGAAACCTGCACACCACATAAACCTGGAGCTCAGCACCGGTCTTACCTCCGTCACAATCATCAAAGTTAATGATGGAATAAGTGAGATTTATAACGTATTTAATACTATGATCTTTACAGACCATACAGATTTATGTTTCTGTGAGCTGATATTTTAGAAATAGCTCATTCTACTTGATGTGGGAGACTGGAGGAAAACAAGTTAACTATTTTATATTAGTTATTTCATAATAACTTAAGGAATGTTCTGCTGCAGACATCCTGTGTTTTAGTTCCCAGCACATCAACACTGATGTCGGCCCTTATCATCAAAAGCTCTCAAATCGAGCAGTCTATCCAATTAGTTGGTATCGATGTATATGGCTCCCTTTTTTTAGCCTGAGATGTTTTTTGTTGTTGTATTTTTCAGTTTCATGCCCGTCGCATGTTGGAAACATCATCAACACACCTACTCACACATTTTCCTTCTCGCACATGGGTTCACTCGAACATTTTCTTTTCATTACCTGGGGGCTGGTTCTGGAAAATGTTCAGCGCAACTGACTTGGACATTTGCGTTCTCACATACAGCACCTTGGAAGAGTTTCAGAAAAATAGTTCCGTGCATGACTGAAAGCAGCTCTTTACAGTTATAAAGATAATGATTGCAACATTCTCATCTAACTCCAAGCAATTTCCTAAAATGTCTTCCTATCAATAAACTAAATGTCTGCTTTGGTTTGTTTTGTATAAAGCTTAAGAATGAATCAATCAAAAATATATTTTTCTGAACAGTGTGATCACCGTCACTGTAAAATATCATAAATATTACATGATGCATATAAAAATAATTACACATATAGGTTGTGCCCTGTGTAGTTTACCAGTACAGATGCTAACATCTGGAAAATCGAATAGAAATGATACAAACCTCATGTATGCTGTTTCTCTGGTTAAAATACACCTTACATTAATAATGATAATCATAACAACAGTGTCCTGGCAGACACATTGGTGATGAGTAATGTGGAGTAAAACACAGGGAGGTCAAATTATGTATTCAATTCAAAAGGTTAAATATTTTTGCTTCTCTCTTTGGCATTATATGAACTGTTATCATAGTGTTAGTCAAAGCTTTTGCATCTACATCAATTGTCTGCTCTTAGGATAACTGAAAAGAAAGGATGCAGCTAGAATGTTCATTTAACACAATCCTTTAGTCTTTGCACCATCTCGACTATAATTATCAGTTTTTCAAACCCATTCTGGCCGATAGACCTTTTCCTTCACATCACTGTGCTCCCCTCGTTTTCTCCTCAGAATATATTTCCTCTGAAATGTTCCCGTCTTTCAGAGCCTTCGCTCTTTCTCCTTTCCTTCCTTTTTTTTTTTGCAATGCTTTTATCTCCCTGCTTTATGCTCCTTCTGCTCTGTATCTTTTTCTGTCTCTCCTCCCTACGTCTGTCCTTCTTTCTCTCCTTCCCTTTTTTCTTTGGCTGCTTTTCATTCTGTTTTCTTTCATTGTTTTTCTTTTCTTTCTCGCCCAGGGACCCCATTTTTTTTCTCTTCCTCTATTCAGGTTTTCTTTATTCTCTTTTCTGAATAGTTGTGGTACTTTAAGGGGAAGGCGAGGGAGAGGGGAGGGAGGTTAGTTTCAGTCAAAGCTGCAGAACAAAACTTCCTCCCACACCACATGCAGTGTCTCTTGGAATGAGTTTGTCACTGACTTGAAGACACACTCCCTCTCCTATGTACGCCACCATGGATGACAGCCCTACAGTGAATTGGTATTAGGCCAACAGACATGTTCCTGTACAGTGATCATTGTCCTCTTAAATATCAATGGGCCGCGTCTCTGTTTGCGGTTAAGCAGTGTTATTTCAGCGTGCGGTATCACACGGTGACACATGGTATTGCGTTTAAACCAGCCACAGCTGTGTGTGAATACGATTATCTCCCAACTGAGGTGCGTAGAGGGAGGCATTTGTGCTTCACAAGAACATCTTCATCATTGCAGAGAAATGACAGGCTACCTTACAGGAGGCAGCCCCATGTCGAGGAGCTCTACCTCCCTCAGCAGCTCCAGCCTCAGTGGGACTGAACTCAGATAAGCACGGGTACAGTCCACTACTAAATCACAAATAATAAAATCATAAGCGCCGGTTTTGTAAATGTGTTGATGCACAGTGGCTGCTGATATGGAAATGAGAAAATAACATGTGGGGGGGAAAGAAATCCAGTGCTGCACTCGTGAAAGACAAACCCACAGCAGCCAGTTAATCTCCAGATATCATGACAGAAATCATTCCTCTTTCTTTTTGATTGTAGAAGACTACAGCCTCCTGCACCTATGGTTTCCATCTCACAATCACACACTGACACACACACACACACACACATTCTGCCCAAGACAATTTAATGCATGACTCAATGGCATTGAAAGTGGGTTGGATAAATTGGAAATGATTAAAAATGCAGAATTGACAGGGAAACCGATAAAACTTTCTCTCTATAAGTAAGAACCAAAAACCAGCATGATGGAATGGCAGGCTTGAAGGGGAGAGAAAGGTGAAAGACAGATGAAAGTGAAGAGAGATAAAAGCCGGAGTGAGGAGGGTGTGGGATAAAGCAGGAGGAAGGGAGGCAGAGATGAAAGCAAAATGAGAAAGATAAGAACAGAGTGAGAGAGACAGAGAGGGAAACGGAGGAAGAGATAGATAGTGTACAGAGCAGAGAGAGAGGTAACCATGGAAACAGGAGGAAGGTACAAAAGAAGAGATAGACAAAGGGTTTGATTTAAAAGAATGAAACTTGGACGAAAGAAAAGTAATTCCGACTGAAATTTGTTACCGGGAGGTGGAGGAATAATACAAAGGAGTGACGGCCATAGAGGGACAGCGGCTGCGTCGCCCCTATCTGCTACAGCCAGTTTGAATGTGGCCGACTCTAACCCGCATATAAGGCACTCCAGAGACCTCTAGTGTTAATAGGCTTCTGTGGCTCATTGTGGCCCTCACCTTGAGTAAATCTGGGGCCATTCCACTATGTAGGACACTGGCACGGGCGTCAACATCGTCTGTCTTCCTTTATTTACATGTTTTTCTGCAAGAATATGGCGAGACTATACCATTAATTTCATGAGCATACTTTTTCCGTGAATCACAGGGCAGGAAGAGACTTCAGAGCGACTAAAATAGGATAAAGTGCCTCTGTAAAATTCCTCTCCCACCTTATGCTGCAATGAAAAACTGCATTCCTGATAAGAAGATATGAGTTCTCCCATGGTCCTAACATTGTGTTTGCCGACTTATTGAATGAACTTGAGGTGCATGTTGAATTCTGCACTGTTGACTATCCTTTCCCGTTGGATAAATCCGATGTGCCCATATATTAGGATTCATATTTGTATATCTATATAGAGTTACAGACAGACAGAGGGTTTTTATTCTGTGGTTTTTGAGTCTCTTGTGGCTATCCCTCTTTCTCCCTTCCCCCTCTCTGTTTTTCTCTCCTCACTGTCTTTTCTCTTTCGTCCTCTGTCTCTGTTTCTCTCACTCGCTCACCCCCCTCCTCCCTCCCTCCTCCCTCTTTCTCTTGATCTCTCTCTCCTCCTCTCTCTTGCTCTCCCATGCCCCCCTCTTTTCCTCGCTCTCTTATGCTCTCTCTCTCTCCCTTCTCTTTCTCTCTTTCCTTCCATAGCTCTGTCTCACTCCCTCGCCCCCCTCTCTGTTCCTTTTATATCCTCCTTGCTGAATGCTCTTCTCCTCTCCTCCCTCAACTCTGTCTTTTCTCCTTTATATTCAGTCCTTTTTTTTTTTTTCAAGCTCTCCCCACACTCCTTTCTCCAATGTTGTCTCCAAGCAGAGCTACTTCATTGCTAATATTCTGTCTTTCCATTTAGTATACCCCACTACAAAATGGGCAGAGTGATCTTTTATTTAGGGTCTTTTTTTTTTTGCCCTGGCCATTTCTGCATCCTGTCTTGTGGTCTCTGTATGAATGATTTGTTGAGTGAATTTAAGACTTGATTTGTTTATATCTTAGGAGGAGAAACATTGAAAGCATCTATGTTGAATGAGAGAAAAGCGTGAAGCGCTGGAGATCCGTGTTTGTTTATGTGCTTGAAGTTGCAGGTAATTCACCTTATAGTCAACGTTGTCTAATCATGTACGCCTCACATTCAAAGTTGCTCTCCTTCACAGCAGCAGCAGCAGCGACTGAGGCTTCACAGATAAAGACTGAAGCTTTGTTTGGGTTTTTTTCTTCTGTCTGTCTGTGTCCAGTCTGTTCTTGCTGACCTTAATGAAAGAAGCTGGAGGCGTGCAACTAGGGTGTGGCTGCTTTTATACACTTTTGCCATATTCCATCTGCATTGCTTAGATTCAAGCTGCGTGATTGTCTGTTCTGTGCTTATGAAAAACCTGCTGTGCTTTTTTTGTGTGAAAGCTTAATTACAGCAGCTAATCATGCTTGAGACTTACTATTATATCAGCGTGCCGTGCAGAGGTGAGACTGATCCAGAGCTGGCAATAACAGAAGGTGTGTGGGCTTGCAGCCTGAGACACAGGTCTGAGAGGAACGGCCAGCTAAAAACATCAACATCAGACCAATAACTCAAAGTTCAAAAACACGGAGCAAACAGATTCTTCTCTTCTCCTCCCTGCTTTCTGATCAGGAGAGAAGAATCCTCACCTGAAACGCTGTAGCTATAACAACCCTGTACACAAACCTACAAAGCTTCCATTTTGCCTGACAGTGAAAGGATGTTGAATTATAGCCATCACCCGGCGCGGCGTATCACACACAGCCAGAGCAAACTCGGGCTGCATGCAGCCTGTCACTGGGCTGGATGAAGAAACCACAGTGAGGATGTGAGCTCACCAACATATACAGCAAGAAGAGTGGGGTTTGTGTGTGTATATATATATATATAAACACCTATATATATACTATTGCTAATGCACTTTTAATGTACTCGCACCTAAAAAACAAATCAATCCAATAATTCCATTTCTCTTTGTCTGTCTGTGTGTCACATATATCTAGAACTGTTCCTCTCATCGGCTTCACACTTGTCATGTGTATTAAGCACCCAAGGAAATGCCATGACGAATTTGGTGCAATTTGGACGGGAGACACGTTCAATATTAATAAACTTTGAATAAACAGGCAACCAGAACTGTGTAGCAGTGGCGGCTGGGACTCATCTATGTACAGCCCCTTTTACACTGGTCAAAAAAGAACACTGACACCCACCTTTGTTTGCAATAGAAATTGACACAATCGGCATTGACTCTGCAGTTGACACAGGTTTTTGTCCAATCGGCAGTGATGGAAGTGTGACACCTGGGCGAACATGCTAATTTGGCAGAAAACGAAGTGTGAGAGCGCCTTAGTTTTCTGTGTGTTTGTGACGTTGAACATGAAGTCCCAGGGGGGAAAGAGAGAAGGGAAAACTCCTCTACTGGCAATGGGAAGGGAGTTAATTGCCTTTTTTAGCGGGGTTACCCACGTTTAGAAAACCTGCGTATACCCACAAATGTTTGTGTAAAAGCAACGTTGTCAATCACGACAACAGTGTGTTTAGGACCACTGATTCTCCAGTTCAGGGTTCTGCATACTTAGTCAAGCTTCTCTGGACTTTGCTTTGCCGCAGCTTCAGCGTTCTGAGGTCTGAGTTCTGAGTCCTGCAGCCAGTTTTTACTTGCTGTGGCTCAATTACTGCAGGTCACTCTAACAGTTTCAGAGAGAAAGCTGCAGCCAGCATCACCACAGGCCAAGCAAACAGACCTGTTTGGAATGGGCACTGCAATAATAAGAGAAATGAAGAAGAAAAAAAAAGGGGAGTTGTCATCAATGAGCAGTTTTATGATTCATTGCGCTGCTTTTCTCAGGGGGAAAGACAGACAGCTGATATCTGAATATACCCCTCCACCACCAACACCCTCCTACCGACCCTCTTCTCTTCCCTCCATCACTCTGCATCTTTCTCTCTTCCTCTTGCCATAAAAAAAAAAAAAAGTTATAACTTTGTCCTATATCACAGAGGGGATGTTATACTGTGCACTGCACGGTTGTCCCCCTATAGATAAACAACGCAGAACCGGGCCGGGATCTGGAGAATTGACAAGTATGGCTGCGCTGCAAAAAAAACTACAGCATAAGTCATGCGGACACCCGTGTCAGAAGTAGTGTGTTGTTTAAGGACGGTGGGGAACTGAAAGCATGTTGCTGTCAGTGGTGTGTGTGTGTGTGTGTGTGTGTGTGTGTGTGTGTGTGTGTGTGTGTGTGTGTGTGTGTGTGTGTGTGTGTGTGCGTGCGTGCGTTTCCCTGATCGCAGACATCAGACAAATGTGCACACGCGACTACGCACAAACACACATTTGAAATCCCAGCTGAGGGTTAGTACACTTGAGAGCAGGGCAATGGCTTCCTTCCCTTCTCCTCTCTCCCTGCATATGCACATATATGGAACCTGTAGAGATCGTCAATTAAATTTTTCGCGCGTTATCCGTCATAACCTTTTCCACTGTTTGTTTTCAGTAGCCCTACACACACACACACACACACACACACACACACACACACACACACACACACACACACACACACACACACACACACACACACACACACACACACACACACACACACACACGTACCAGAAGTAAATGGACAAGCAAGCAGGTTTAGCTGTTATGAAGATTCAGGCCTGGAAAGGAGCCAGTGTGTTTCTTTCCCCAAACTTTTGTTGTCTGTGTCTTTTTCATTTTCCCCATAGGCTAGTTCTGTGTTGTTTTATGTACGTGTCCCTTGTTGTTTCTTCCATGTGGTTTCTTTGTCTTTCAGCCTCTTATCTCTTTGTTTCTTCCCTTGCTCTCCTTCTATTTTCTCTCCCATTCTCTCCCTCGACTTCCTGCTATCTCTCCCCCTCACTCACACCCTCACTCAATCTCTTTCTCTCTCTCCCCCTCCCTGGCGCTCACTCTCATTCCCTATCTCTCCCTCCACCTCCTCCTCCTCCTGCCCCTCCACCACCACCACCACCCCTCCGCTCCCCTTTCTCTTCTCTCTATCTTTCTCATTCTCGCAGCTCCAAGCCGCTGATGATTGATCAAGGTTTTCAAGGTTTGCCCTTTCCTGTTATTTAGTGGGAAATGTTTATGCACGGCATTCAGTCTTACAGTCACAGTTGTCATGTGTCCACACAGTGTTTCTGCACCTACACATACATGTGCAGAACGACTCCACTTTTCTCTTCTTCTTCTCTCTGTCTTTGCTAGTTGAAGGGTAAGGTAAGCTCTGGTATAATAGAATACCTGTCTAATTATCAGGATCATCGTCAGTGCCAACTACTTAAGCACACAACCTGTACTTAGCCCGCAGGTACTCTGCCGCACTGTTTCTCAACACAGCCTGAAAGAAATCTGGAAGTTCAATAGTTAATGTCTTCCCTTGCTGTTTTTCCTTTTCCTCACTCTCTCCGTCTCTCTATCTCCTTTCCTCTCTCCATTCCCTTTGCTCTCACCCTCCCCTCCTCTCCTTGATTCCGCACCCCCCCCTCCCTCTCTTCTCTTTTCTCTTGCTGATGGACTCTTCTTTTTTATTTTCACACTCCACCATCCCCCCTTTTTTTCTTCTCTCTTTTTCTCTCTTCTTCTTCTTTTTCTTCTTCTTCTTCTTCTTTCCTCCTCCAGCCCCCCTCCCTTCTCCCTCCACCTCCTCCTCTCCTCCTCTGCTCTTCTCTTTCACTGCGCTTTCTTTCAACCCTCCCTCTATCTCTCTTCCCATCCCCACCCCCTCTCCTCCAACACCACCACCACTCCCCCCTCCCCTCTTTTTTTCTGTTCTCTCTTTTATTCTCTCTTTCTTTCTTTTGCCACATCCTTTCTTATGCTTCCCCCACACACACACACCACCACCTCCCTGACCCCCCCTTCCCGTCTCTCCTTTCCCTTCTTCCTCCTTTTTTTGCTGCATTCTCTTCTTCCCTCCCCCACCCCGGCTCTCTTTCCTCTCTCCCTTTTTCTTTCTGTCTCTCTCGCCCCCCACCCCCACCCCACCCCTCCACCTCCTCCTCTTCCTCCACTCAGCTTCACTCCCCCTCCCTCTGCTTCTTTCTTCCTTATTCTTTCTCCCCACGTCTGTCTCCCTCCCTCCCTCTCTCCTAACTGCTTTTCTCTCCTTTCTTTCTCCTTCTCTTTTCTTTTGTCACTCAATTTTTTTCTTCCTCTGAATTTCTCAGACAGTATATACTTCAGGTTGTTTCAATAGTTAATTAGTTTGAATGTAGGAATAATGGCAGCAAACTGCGGGATCTCTAGAAAGTTAAAAATTTTAGCATTTCTCAGACATTATCTGTCTGAGTGTTTTGCTACTGACAGACGCACCTCCACCCATAGTCTCTATGATTGTTTGTGCACGTTGTGAAAGTGTGTATGTGCCTCTATGTGCGCCTGCTTACACACACACACACACACACACACACACACACACACATATATGTATCTATAAACATGTTTTGCATGTGTGCGTAAATTCACATATATCTGTGTGACGAACTGCTGATTCGATTTTAGAATTGTTTGTGTGTTTCAGCACATGCTTGTAGAAAAAAAGGAAATGCAAAGTATGAAGTGTGATCAAGAAGAGATAGAGCTTGTGTTTCTGTGTGCCTTAAAGAGAAATGTGTGTTGAAGGGTCATGCTGAATTGTATGTAGTGAGAAAGGGAGATAAGATGTGCGTGTGTGTGTGTGTGTGTGTGTGTGTGTTGTAAGAGAAAAGAGGAGAGAAAGAGAAGTGAGATGGGAAGGAGAGGGTGGGAGGAAGAGAAAGAAATGGGGTGATGCTGTGTGTATGTGTGCGCGTGTTTGCGTGTGTATGTGTGTATGTGTGTCTGTGTGTGTGTGTGCGTGTGTGTGTGTGTGTGCGTGTGTGTGCGTGCGTGTGTGTGTGTGGTGGAGGGCTGGTGGTGGAGGGGGGCAGGCACAGTCAGTTCTGATAACAGCAACAGTAGGAGGAGGATGAGCCGTGGGACCGCCCCACTCTTCCACAGATATAAATAGGAGGTGGATTTTTTTACTCCACTCATTTCTCCTGAAGGATGAGATCCCTGAAACACCTCAAACATCACTCCAGGAACAATGTGGTGAGTTTGTAACCCGACAGATGCAGAGAGATGTGTCGCTGCTGAAGCGTTACAGGGTGGTTGGTTAGTTGTTTTGCAGTTTGTTAGTGAGGTATTTACACTAACTTGTTTGTGTGTACGTGTGTGTGTGTGTGTGTGTGTGTGTGTGTGTGTGTGTGTGTGTGTGTGTGTGTGTGTGTGTGTGTGTGTGTGTGTGTGTGCGTGTGTGTGTGTGTGTGTGTGTGTTGTGTGTTAGGGGGAAGCCAGATTACTTTTCACATTCACATGAGTAGTGGGAAGACAGATAAAGAGTTGTGTTTCTGTCTGTGCCACACGTTTTCTGCTCCTGCTCTGATTGTTTGTCCTTAGGTGTCTTTCTAGCTGGAACTTTAAATGTGAAAGTACGGACTCTTGCATTCTCCTCCCCTACCCTCCTCTGTCTCCTTGTCATTTGTCTTTTTCTCTTTCATTTTGTCAGCCTTTCATTTTGCTGTGCTTTTTTCTTCTCTCTCCAGCTCCCCCTCCTTCCCTCCTTCCCCTCTTTCTCTCTCACTCACTCTGTCTTTCTGTCTCTCTCCGCCCCCCCCCCAGCACCACCAGCCCCCACCACCCCTCCCACTCCTTTTCCTTTCTCTCTTCCCTCCTCTCACATGCTCACTCAATCTCTCGTTCCCCTTCCCTCCCCTCCCTCTCCTCCCCTCTTTCTTTATCTTTCAGCCCCTCCATCTCATTTCTCTCTCCGTCTCCCTCCCTCCACTCCTCCCCCGCCCACAGCTCTTTCTCCTTCTCTCCATACCTCCCTCCCTCTCTTTTCTCTCACTCACAAACACACATATACACACACACACATACACACACACACGCTTTCAAATACACACCCAGTCTCTTTCCTTTTCTTTCTCACAAACACACAGTCTGTCTCTGTCTGACTACTTTAAAAGCAGTAATTATAAATGACGTGGTTATCAGGGCATCCAGGTCTACTCCCCTCTCCCAATACACACATACACACCCACACACCCACCCCTACCTTTATTCCTGCAATATCACTATCTCCTCTCCCTCTCCCCCTTTCTTCATACACTCTTTTCTTTGCTCTTTGTATTCTGTCAGTAAAGGAAGCAGCTCTTGCTTGCATGGCACAGATTGAAGGCTGGTGTGTAGTCTGAGATGAAACCAGGGGTCAGAGCTTCTTATATACATTTTCCTACCAGTCAGATTCATTGCCGAGAAATAACCTGAAACTAGTGGCCTACAATACTCACTTCTGCTTTACCAGAGAGAGCCAGTTTGGTCATACCACAATTTCTTCCTCATAGTTTTGCTGTTCTGCTTTTACAGGCAGTAGGGTAAACATGTGCATGTGGGTCTGAAACACTTCCGAACCATACAATTATGTTAGCGAGTCGTATGCATCGCTCTGGAATACAGAATGAGCTCGGAGCTCAATCGAATGTCTGTTATGGATATGAGACTCCCTGCCGGCATATATCATCTTTTTAAGGAAGCCCAGTGTGGCAGGCATTATGAAGTCGGTTACGGCGAGACTTTCTGAGTTTAGAGCTGAGGCGCTTTGCTCCTCATGAATGGGACAGATAGCTCCAGTGATGAGCTGACTGTGGTCAGCCAGGCTGTCTCGGGACCCCACAGGAAGTGCTGAGGACAGTCCACGGAAGTCCACTTCCTGGCTGGACCTGCATCCCTTGTTGTGTTCTTTATTATTCTAAAGCCTGTCAAGGAAGGAAGCGGGGTGCTAACACAGATCTGCCTTATCTCCTCAATCTAATGTTCTGTGGATTCAGAGCAAAGAAACAAGGCGTAGTCCGAATGCGGCTTTCACACTGTTACCCTGAAAAACATTATCTTCACACTCATTACAGGCCCGCGGAATAAGACTTTATGGCTTCTGGTGTCAATCTGGGACACTAAATCATCATAAGTAAATAACAGGACAATTTCAATATGAGGCTACAATGGGGAAATGGGGTTATACGAGGAAGTATTGTGTAAGGCTGATTTTGTAACAATGGAATAATGACAGAAAACAAACAGACTTTGCCTGTAGTTAATTTTTTTCTGACTTTTGTCATATGTTTTCTTCCAGGAGGAGGAGAGCAGCCGCTTGGTGCGGACCTACCCCAAGATGACTGAGAGCCAAGTGGATGTGGGCACGCAGACAGAGCCTGTGGTGGTGCTCTCGCTGGCTCAAGCAGCTGTTCTTGGTCTCATCTCCCAAAATGAAATCTTTGGGGCCACCATTGCTCCTAATGGCTTTTACACTGGGGAGCAGAGAGAGTGCCCTGCTCCACCACCTGAAACAATGGAGTATGAGTATGCTGACCAGCTGATAGGGGCCAACGGGGACTACATAGCTGAGCCTGCTGGGGAGCCAGAGCCTCAGCCCCATTGCAGTGAAAGAAGACGACCTGGGCCCCGAGGGAGGACCAAAAGGCCCAGGAACGATGGAGAATTACAGGGTCACCGACAGAAAGCGCAAAGTCCACAGGCTAAGATTAAAGGTGAAAGACTTGAGTCTAATACGCCTCCTTCCTGCATTCACATGAACAGCAGGCATAGTCCTGGCAAGTCAGAGGATCCTGTCTCCCAACAAGGGCCTCTGAAAGAGGAGCAGTCCTGCGGAAACTGTGCCTCATGTGTGAGAGATACACCCAGGCCACAAACAGATGGACAGTCAGAACAGGAACAGGAAGAAAGCACTGGTAGAGACAGGGAGAAAAAAGAAGAAGAGCTGGTGGTGGCAGAAGAAGAAGAGGAGGAAGCACTAAACCTTAAGACGAGTGGAGAGACTGGCAGTCCTCTCTCGAGCCGCTATTATGAGTCCAATGAGGTGGCGTATGAGTCTGCTGACATGTCCCTGCCAGGAGAGTACGAGGAAAATGGTCAGGCTATGCTGTGGTCGGACCCAGAAGGTCTCGCCAGGCGAATGCAGATTGACCGGCTGGACATCAACGTGCAGATTGATGAGTCTTACTGCGTAGATGTGGGAGAGGGTCTGAAACGCTGGAAGTGCCGCATGTGTGAGAAGTCATACACATCCAAATACAACCTTGTTACACATATCCTGGGCCACAATGGAATTAAGCCCCATGAATGTCTACACTGTGGGAAGCTCTTCAAGCAGCCGAGCCACCTTCAGACTCACCTGCTCACCCACCAGGGAACCCGACCTCACAAGTGCACCGTTTGTGAGAAGGCCTTCACGCAGACCAGCCACCTGAAGAGGCACATGCTGCAGCATTCGGACGTCAAGCCCTACAGCTGCCGCTTCTGCGGCCGTGGGTTTGCCTACCCCAGTGAGCTGCGGACACACGAGAACAAACACGAGAATGGCCAGTGCCATGTCTGCACCCAGTGCGGTCTGGAGTTCCCGACCTACGCACACCTGAAGCGCCACCTGACCAGCCATCAGGGACCCACCACATACCAGTGCACAGAATGCCACAAGTCCTTCGCTTACCGCAGCCAGCTGCAGAACCACTTGATGAAGCACCAGAACGTGCGGCCCTACGTTTGCCCAGAGTGCGGCATGGAGTTTGTCCAGATCCACCACCTACGACAACACGCTCTCACTCACAAGGTACAGGCAGCGCACGCCCTTGCACTTAAGGTACTGAAACCTGAAAATATGCCTTTAGCTTCTTTCACTTAAAGGTTCTCTGCATGAATCCTCATAGAAAACACAAAACATATTGCACACTTGCATTGCATTCTTTTTTCCAAAACCAGTTGCTTTGTAAACATAGCCATCAAAGGCCTCAAGTTTTTCTGTGTGACTCAACCCCCCCATTGTGTTTTGTGTTGTGTCATACGTGACTTCCTTCAGATGAATCATTCTCAGTCTTTCTCTCCATTTCATTTGTCTGTTTTATTCTATATGTATTTCTTTTCATGGCATTTGCTTTTGTTCAAATATTAAAGTAAAAGTTAAATAAATATTGAAACTAAAGAAAGACAAAAGTCGATTCTCTCCTTTGTGGAGACTTTTTCTACTCCATCTTTCAACACTTGGTGGGGCTCATGTTATCTACAAGAGACGGATCAAAAGCTAGAAAGCAATTGCTCAAGCACATGCACACACGTGAGCTCCTTGTGTGTTTCTTCCTCCTTTTTTATTTTTCCTCTCAAACATATATTTAGCCAAATTAGACGGACGGCTAACCCTCTTTTTATTTGTTTGTCACCCCAGGGTATGAAAGAATTCAAGTGTGACGTCTGTGCCAGGGAGTTCACCCTGTCGGCCAACCTGAAGAGGCACATGCTGATCCACGCCAGCGTGAGGCCCTTCCAGTGCCACGTCTGCTTCAAGACCTTTGTGCAGAAACAGACTCTTAAAACACACATGATCGTCCACCTGCCGGTCAAGCCTTTCAAATGCAAGGTGAGTGAACCGCACAGCCTTTTACATCAGCTCAAACTGGGCGTCCGTCACGATGGAGCTGGGACTGGTACTGACCATTGAGCTCTCATCCCTCAGGTATGCGGAAAGTCGTTCAACAGAATGTACAACCTCCTCGGCCACATGCACCTCCATGCCGGCAGCAAGCCCTTCAAGTGCCCTTACTGCTCCAGCAAGTTCAACCTGAAGGGCAACCTCAGCCGACACATGAAGGTCAAACACGGCATCATGGACACCTCAATAGATGGACATGGTGAGCAGCTTTATTCAATAATTACACCCTGCTTTGAATGACATTTGAATCAGCTGATGAGTTGTGTGTGGCAAATTTCCTTGTGGGGCTTCGTGTCACATTATTATCACTCAGTCTGTCTCTAATGCACTTTGACTCAGCATGTACTGTAATCTAGTGGCAAAGTGTTTTTGATGTGACTCTGTCCCTCCTTCTCCGTGTGTTTAGTAAATATAGAAGTGCCCGGATTAGACATGCCTGTCTCTATCAGTGGAGACTGATACTGAGGCACAAGAGGAGGAGGGGCAGTCTATACTGGCTGCCCCCAATGAAGGCCATATGTGTGTGTGTGTGTGTTTTTTGAGGACAGTGCAGGATCATGGTTGTGTCTTTGTTTACTTCTTCAGAACCCCCCCCAGACACAGAAGGCCAAGAGGACTACGAGGAGGAGAGCTTTGAATTCAGCGAACGAGAAAACCGGGCGAACAACAACAACACACCAGACATTGCTAAACTATCTCAAATTGAGTATTACAGCACCTATGGGAAGGGCGCAGGGCGTTTCAGCACTGCATGAATTATTAAAATGACCCCAAATTCAATATAAGTGTGAACTAATGAAAATGGGATTGTTCTTTTATTTTTGGCTAGTTTTTTTTTTCTGCTGTTAAAGGCATAGTGCTTTTGTTGTTCTTCAAGGGCATGAAGACGCCCAGCAAACTGCACATTCATATGCACTGGAATATTCGTACTGCTACTAAATTTGTAAATGTACACTTTTTAACTTAATTTACATAGTTTTCATCTCTAAAACACTGCAAATCTACTGAATACATATATTATATTTGAGAAAAGTGGACAGTCTAAAATACTTAAGAGATGGGTTAAAATAAATCTATATAAATACGTATATGTTGTCAGTGCTTTGTTGCTTAAAAACAGGATCATCCTCTGAGCCTTATTTGGAAAAGCACATTTTTTTCAACAAGCATCAAAAGCCTATGTTGATGTTTGTGCACTTACTCATTCAGACGACCTCTCAGTTTGCTGGGGTAAACTCATGTGGAGGGTTAAAGAAGGGAATAAGTGTAACTCCTCTTCTCACTTGCCAAAGCTTTTCAAGTCGCAGAGGTCAACAATTCACTTTGATTTATACTGTGATAAATTAAATTTGAGGTCTGTAAAATGACTTAAATTCCATTGGATTTTCAGTCCGTGTTTTATTGTATATTATTGTACAGGATGTATCAGTCGTCTTGTTTGATGGCTGGTGCTATAATCAGTGCGTTGCACTGAGGACCGCTGTGTCTACATTTTAGGTTTCTGCATTAACAAGCATCACCCTGTTTTGATCTCTAGTCTATGAATGTAAATGTTTCTGTGGAATGTTTTAAGATACTAATGGAAAGAAAAATCAAAATACCCTTTTTTTTTTCAAATGGTCGTAGCCCTTTACCAAAGAATTGGATCAATCTTGCAGCAGCAGGAACCGTCAGTGTCTTCGTTGACGGTGTGTAGAGCTGGGACATTGGATTTCTTGGGGTTCAGTCGGAGACCTCGTGAAATTACATTCAGGTTTCCCTCCCATCTGTAGATCTCTTCAAAAGATTACCACGGAGAGCGGACTATGGTACACCTCCTCTTTCCAACAAACCTCATCCAGGCCTTTACGAGACAAGACTGCAGCATTTTTCAAAACCAATGCAAACCCTGCATTCACATCTCAGCCCTTTTTTAATGGATGAATCTCAACAAGAATTGTCCCAAAAAAACTCGGAGAGAAATATTAAGTGCCCCAGTGTGTCTGTGAGAGCGTGCCATCCATCATGCTGTACTCTGGTCTCAAGTGATGAACGACAACCTCCCAACATGTGACAGGGCCATGGACCTCATGGAAAATGATTTGGGAAATGCTCAATCTATTCAGTTTCCCCAGTGCTTAGCTTTTCAAACTCGTAACCTGAAAAAAGGTATCCATTCGCAATGTCGATATAGCGCATTTAAAAATAAAAATGCTACTTTCTGTGCATTTTTTCAGCTTGTGTTCACTCCATCACTGTTTTAGTGATGCTACAAAGGGAAACGTGCTTAAATGGCTTTCTGTATTAGACATTAGTGTGGAGATGATGTGGATAGAAATGTATGTACAATGTTGTGTACCAGACAATACTGTAAAAAAATAAATTTATTTACCTTTAAAAAAAAGCCGAGCATTTGTTTGTTCTAAAAGAAAAAACACTAGTAATGGGTCAAACAAGGGATTTATTGGCAAATGTTTGACATAGGATTCAGTCCTGCCCAAGGCATTACACAGTAATCGAATACAGTACTTCACATTACAAAAATAAAACCTTGCAAACAAGTGGGATAGATCGTGAGGGAGGCATCAGGTGGAAGGACAACTCTCAACTGTTGACTAACCTAACAGAGCACTACACAACCCTATAAACAGTACTTTTTTTTTCTTCCTTCAGATGAAGTGCAAGTGGATTTATTGACCTTTTAAGTTAAAATGAGGTACAAAAACAGAGGAGTGACATGGCCATCTCCAGGAGAACTATATATTCTTTCAAGTCCTTCACTTGCCGAGGGCTTTCTCCAGGTTTGTCTTGATGGCGTCGAGGAAGTCCGTGGTGTTGACGTAGTGCTCGTCCAGCTTGACACTGAGAAGGCAAGACAGGACAGAGTAGATGAGAAAATTCAATATTGCACTACAAGAAACAAAAAAATAAATAGCAATACAATCAGTGAGGGGGGGGGTTTAGCATTGTTATTGCTGTTAGTAACAGTTCTTCTAATGACTTGAATATTTGGTTTTGATGCTTGATTTTTGCATCTTAATTAAACGTGGTACGACTTGGGACAACAATACAGCTGCATTGTTTAAAAAATAAATGTCCTTCTGTATTTACATGTGTCTACAGAAATGTAGTGTCATTAAGAAAAGTAACATTCATTATTTGGCTCATATGTGAGGTTCAAACCTTCATGGATAAAAAACAATAACAAAAAAAGATGCTAAAAAGAAAAAGATGGAAACAGGCCAGTGCAACTATTGATAATCTAGAACAAATACCAGTCATGTGCAGAAACAAGATGGTGAACAACACCTCCACCAGAGCTACCTAACCCTTGATAAAAGGGTTTAATAGAACGTTTAAAGAATAAAATATTCAATCTGTACCTGCATCTAGTCGAACAGTCTGGCAATACTTTGTTCTTCTTCATTCATGTGCATTTGAAATCAGCAAAAATGCACATGCGTAATATTTCATTATAATAAAAGTCTCCTGGATCCACATTGTCATTTGCAACAGAATGAGGAATCTTTTTTTTCTGACCATGGACTCATGTTCAAACAAACTTCCCCAGTATTAGTCATGTTTGAGTTATTCAGCAAACACACTGACATGTATTGCATGATAGCAGATCACAAGTGGAGTAAGAACCAACGAGGTTCAGACTGATCATGGTGGTGATTTAATGAAAGAGAATATTTTCATCTAAAGTTAAAAAGGAGGAACTCTGCCACTTAACGTCCCAAATTATTCATGTTTGTGTGCAATTATGGACTTGATGTCCCAAAACATAAACATGAATCATCAACTAAATAGATACACTTTATAAATTAAGCCTGCACCTAAAGATTATTTGTATCACTGATAAATTTACTGATAATCTTTTTCAATTGTTTGGTGTATAAAATCTCAGCAGTGAAAAATGGCCGATACAATATTTAACAAGCCAAGGTTCAAAATGCAAACAGCATCATCAGAAGCACATTCTCACTATTACAAAGGATTGTAACTAAGGGTATGCTTAGCATTTTCTCCAAAACATTGTTGAAAATATAACATTTCTAATAACTCCTTGTTTTTTAATATTTACATGCAAACCATTTTCAGTGCTTACAGGTGCCTGATGAGTGCATATCCACGTTGGTTTCTTTCATACTGGTTATTCTACATGCTCTAGGTGTGATGTCCCACGGGTAACAAGAGCTTTCCACTTTTTATTTTCAGCGTCTCTGGGGCCAGATGCTTCCTTACACCTTCAGAAGTCTCCCAGGTAAAATATGCCATTTTTGTAACTATGCACTCACCCAAGACATTTGGGTTTGAAACTGATGACTCCATTCAACATGTTGAATGTGTCTGAACACGTCGACTGTGCCTTCGTGGATGTACTGCCTGACACGGAGGATAAAGATCCCTATTGGATATGTCCAGCATATTACTGAACTCATGCTCAAGACCATCTAATGAAAATGGCTACTGAGTGTAAATAATCATCACCGTCATCATCTTAGTAAGTTACGTGTTACAGAAGTCAATGTTACCTTAACAGCTGCAATGTAAAACTAAAGTTTTAATTTAGAAATAAACTTACTTGGGCAGGCCATGGATGCAGCCTGCGAGATCCTTGGTCATAATACCACTCTCAACAGTCTCAACACACACCCTCTCCAGTGTTTGGGAGAACCTGCAAGACAAACACACATATTTAGAACGTTCATCTCCTCAAAAGGTGAGTGTGTTTGCTTTAATATCACACTTCTCTTACTTAATAAGGTCTGAGTTGCCGTCAAGTTTGCCACGATGCTCCAGGCCTCTGGTCCAGGCAAAAATGCTGGCAATGGGGTTGGTGCTGGTCGGCCTTCCCTGAAAATACAGTTGAGGATAATGTTAGAGTTTTAACTACACGACCGGTATTCATTCAAATAATGATTGCAGAGCATTGATCATGCACTAGTTGCAGGCATCTGTGTAAACTTGTCCTTCCTTATTTTCGCCACATGATGGCAGTATAACGCCACAGATTACAGTCTCCTTGCCAGGTGATATTTTGGCTTCTCACATTTTCAGTCTCACTGCTCAGCTGAAATGTTCCCAATACAGAGCTGCGTGGTTACTGACCTTCTGGTGCTCGCGGAAGTGCCTGGTCACGGTGCCGTGGGCAGCCTCAGCCTCGATGGTCTTGCCGTCAGGGCAAACGAGAACTGATGTCATCAGTCCCAGAGAGCCAAAGCCTAAAACAGGAAACAAAATGTGCCAGAAATGTTAAGGATCTTGTGGGTTTCAGTATTTTGTAAGGACATTATTTCTTAAGAGGTAAAAGAGTTTTCCAAACAGCATCTCACCCTGTGCCAGGATATCAGACTGAACATCTCCGTCATAGTTCTTGCAGGCCCACACAAAGGCTCCAGAAGACTTCAGCACTTGGGCGACCATGTCATCAATGAGCCTGTGCTCATACCAGATCTTCAGCTTGTCAAATTCAGGCTTGTAGTTCCTGTAAAGAAAACACAATAAATTAGAGTTACATTTGGCTATTTAAAATGTTAAACAAAAAATTACAAAATTTAAAATGAATGTGGCCCAATTATCTATAATAGTGTCTATAATCATAATCTTCATGTTTCTAAAACAAAGATAAAACACATAACAGTTTCCTTGTGCCACAAAAAGGGGACCAGAGACAGATGATGCTCACTTTTCAAAGACTTCCTGGAAAATGTCTTTAAATCTGCCGTCGTAGGCTTTGAGAATGGTGTTCTTCGTGCTCATGTACAGGGGCCACTTCTTGCCAATAGCATACTGGAAGCAGCTGTGTGCAAAGCCTGTGATAGACTGTTGGGAGAAAAAACAGTTTGTGACTACTGTAGGTTTTATCAGTACTCGAGAGGTGAACAACCTTCCCCTTGTCAAGTTGAAAGTTATCTACGATGACCTCTGATGTTGTTAAATCAAACAGACCCTCTGACGAAGGCAAACATAACAGTGGCAAAGCCGGTTGGATAAAGTTGGTCTACTGCTTACGACTGCTGTTTAAGTTGTATTTAAAAAGGTGTTGGCAGAATTCAAAAGAGACATTAGGTTCATTAAGCATCAGTGTTAAAATAAAACAGGTTTACATATAGTAGTCTCAGTCATATGCGGATAAATGCATAGGTAGTAACTAAATGAATGTGAGCTTCAAGAAAGGTTTTGTGAATATTTTCAAAGTAACAAATGCAAAGGAAATTTACCACAAACTGTTTCCCTATTTATTCCTGAACCATTTTTCAAAATTAACATGTCCAATACAAATCTAGGGTTGTATTGAACTGGATAAACGTGTTGTTGTAGGGTTGTATTTTGACAGAGCATCTCCAGCCTCATCCTTTTGAGTGTACACTCACCTCATCTGTGTTGTACATGCCCATTCCACAGCCACCACCAGGAAAGTCATAGACCTCCCATTCCTTGCCTGGACTGCCATTGGCAGGTGTGAAGATCATCTTGAATTTGCCGGGCTGGTCCACAACAAAGTCTGTTGCTTTGTACTGCAGAAGAAACACAGGAAGTTTAAATCAACTTTAAGTTATTTGACAAAGATCCTGAAAATACCTAATTTAAGTAACTTTTTAAAAAGACGTGAAATTCTCTTTAGACCCACCTGATCACCGAAAGCGTGTCTGCCGATGGTGATGGGCTGCGTCCAGCCTGGTACAAGTTTCGGAATGTTCTTGCAGGTGATTGGCTCACGGAAGACTGTGCCACCCAGGATGTTCCTGATGGTTCCGTTGGGGCTCTTCCACATCTTCTTCAGGGAAAACTCTAGACATAGAAATTACTTTGAGAAGAATGCCACCAAACATTCACTTTATCTCAACATGCACTGCCGGTCAAATATTTTGGATCACACTGAAGACATTGTATGCAGTAAGTAAAATGGGAGACGACTTGCATAGTATTTGGTGAGACTCTGTCTCTAAAGCAGTCAAGTGATTACACAGACTGGGCTTTTATTCATGTCCTGATAGTAGTAGTAGTAAAGCACAAACTCTAACAAGCCTCGCTCCCTGACATTTTGATTACTTTTCACTGCAGATGTAATTTGATATTCCATTCGGTAAATCAACGAGTCTAAAGCACATAGTCTACCTTCCACTCGGTCTTCGTCGGGGGTGATGGTGGCACATTTGACCGCCACATTGTACTTCTTAGTAGCCAGGGCAGAGTCGATGGTGACCTGGTCGTCGGTCTGGTCACGGTACGGAAGACCCAGGTCATAATACTTCAGCTCAACGTCGACATTGGAAAGGATGAGCTAAAAGACCACAAACAAAAACAAAGCAAGAATTAGCCTCAACAACTTTATCTAATCACTTTCAACTTTTTTTTCATGAGACTGAACAGAAATACCATCCCGCAACACATTCTGGGATCATTTGATTTTTACAGTACAATATTACTCGTGATAATAAGGAGAGAAAAGAAAATTTTGATCTCATGCTTCTCTACGCCCCCCCGAGCCAACACACCATCTGCTTACTCCTGAAGGCAATCAGCCAGTCACTGAATGTAACCACAGATGCCCCTCCCCCCATCATTCATACATAATCTTCATATCAACGTGTCAGTCTGTGCTAAAAAAATAAATAAATAACACAGGCGAGGCAGACAGCGTGGGCTTGCCCTCCTCTGAGAATCACACCCGTGTTTGTGTGTTTACCCTACCACCCCTGAAAACCACTCTATCACCTTTTCCTTGATGAACTCCCAGATGATCCTGGTCATCTCGTCTCCGTCCATCTCCACCACCGGCTGGGCCACTTTGATGCGTTTGTCAGCATCTGTCAATCAAACATGCAGAAGGGTTCAGGTAAAATTGGATTTCATTCACATCAAAATGCTTATCTATTTTACAATTGGATAGTGCTAAGAAAATAAATAACACAGGAAACGATATTTGATTGGAAAGAAGACAAAAAAGAGATCCTGTTTTCAGGATATCTGCAGAGGAAAGGCAGTGTTTTCTTTTTCCTGTTTACTTTCACCAGATAGTATCTGAGTCTTAGAATAGGCCTGCCACAATTGATTATTCTCTTCAATACTAGTTTTTTGAATATTATCATTGCTGCCACTTAAAAAAAAAAAAAGAGTCTGCCTATGAAGTATCAAATGATATCTGCAAATCTTTGGATTTTTTAACAATTTGATAATAGTTATTGCCCATACATATTCTAATTATCAACTACTTGTTAAAGCTCCACTCAGGACTTACGGTCATAATTTCCATGTTAATATCATTAATAACTTTTTAACAATTTACATGGTGCTGACAAGACCAGCCAACTGACTTACAATTTAAATTGTATTGCATTTGGAGTTTACAGACTAAAAATATAATCAGTAAACCCAAAACAAACATTGGTCCCTTCATATATGAACATATTGAAGATTTATTTTGAACATGAATGAACAGGCAGGTTGTGGAGTGTCCTTGTAAACACAAAGGTTACATTTTGTATTTCTAAACAAAGTAATTGTTTAAGTATTCTTTTTGTTTCTATTCAAATACTGCACTACTGAGCATTTGTGTGCATGTGACACAAACAAATCAGGCCCCACTAACACTGCTTTATAAAAAGGGACTTACTGCCAAGATCTTTGCAGCAAACCTTTAATCTGTAGTTGCTGTTCTAATTATAACTTACATTTGGCAAATGTGAAAATATCAATTTAAACTCTATAGTTTTCTCAAATACTTTTGCCAAGATGATGATTGGTTTAAGTCTATGTACGGCCTTAAAAAAAAAAAAAACACGTGTAAGAGAAAAATCCTTTCTTACTTGCATTAAAGTTTAAAAACATGGATATATAACCAAGTGTGCTATATTTTCAAGCGAACAATGACTTTAGGAAGCATGATCACTTCTTTGCTTTCCAATTGCATCAACATGCAGTGGGATCTCTAAATAATTGCTATCTGTTCTCTTTCTGCTCAGTGTGTGAGTGTCCTGCCAGAAAGATCTTTCCAGTGAATAGAAAAGTACAGGGGGGGGGTGCAGAGGATCAAGTGACTCTCAGGTTTCCCAGCCAAGTTAATGCCCCCCCACCACTGCTACTAAAGCCTTCCCACGATAATGCAAGGGAAATAAGGATTCTAGCTTTCCTACAAGCTTTTCAATGAATTTAATAAAAAGTCAAACATCCACGTGGGTAAGTGAATGCATTTGACCTAGTTGAGATTCTGAAGCCTTAGTAGCACCTGTCAAAACAGCTCGTGCTCTGCTCCAATGCACCAGACATGTAACATGAGCCCTGCAGGGTTCAGATAAACGACCATGAAGCACTGAAAATAACCTCATAGCCAACTTGTGACCTTTATGTTACGCAAAAGCATGTGGACGGGTTCACAGGCACGTCGATAGTCTGCTGTAATTTGTATGACCAGCGGCACATCAGAGTCTCCCGAAGTGTCACTAAGAAAACTTATGTGTTACGGTTTGTCTAGCTAGCTAAGGTTGCTAGGCAATGTGAACTTGAGAAAGAAGCACCAGGTGTTGAATGTCACTCTGCGCACAATGAGGGTAAAGTTCACTCATCACTCAACCCGTTTCCCCATCAGGTGCTTGTTTGGCACATTGTTGCCAGTGAGCTTTCCTTGACCATAAACTGCATTTTTTCTTCTAAATTCATTATCAGGTTTTGTCCTTTCTATCCACTACAGGCTACAGGGCCAGATGAGTCTCTGCAGCGGTTCATCATGACATGGATTAGTGATTAACATCTATTCTGATTTTAACCTACATCTGCTAAAACAGGAATCAGCCATCACAGGGGAGATGGGGGTGGGGAGCGCAGGAGGGAGCTGAGTAGGTTATGTAACTTCGGAGCATATCAACCAACTGGAGGCTGAAGGGTGAGCTGAAACAAAGTCATGTGGGCCGGCTTGCCACATCATTCGCACATGCATCGAGTATAGGTCTGCAAGGTTTTTTCCCCCTATTGCAATGGTAGCAAGGTCTTTTGGTTAAACAAATAGTAAAAGGAAAATACAGAAACCTACCACTTTTAGTCTACACTTACTATTGAATAGGACTAGGTATCATTCAAAAAGATTGTGTACTAGTTGAAATATAATGCCTGAAGTCAGTGGTTAAATCAAGCAGTTTTAAACCCTGCTTTTGAGTGTAAACACGTCTTCCCACTAAACCGCTCAATTATTCTAATAATCATATTTCTTAGATGCTTCAATCTTTAACTTTGGTCAAATCTCAAATCGGCTGTCAAATAATTGAACTAAATGTAGTTCGATAAAAAACTAATTGTGGTTTAAATGCAGGAAACATCTCATGAAAGAACAAGTAAACAAGATTTAACCACCTGGCCCCACATTCGCTGCCAACTTTGAGCATTTAGTGGTTTTAAATACCCGGTTTGTACCAGACGGTATTTGTCAACTAATTTTAAAACCCGAGCTGGGGCGGTTGGATATTTACTATGTGCTCAACTTGGCCCAAGTTGTCAAGGGTAATTTAAAATAATGAGTGTTTTGACCGGAACAACCTTTGGCTGCGTGTCCTCTGTGGTTAACCATCAACAAAGACAGGCAAGCCTTAAACCAGTTCAGTTTTGATCCTGCACCAAATAAAGGCATGCGTATGGTCGAGTAAAATGACAAGCTGCTACTGAACTGTTCTGCCATAAAGGAGAAACAAATGCAACACTTTAAAGTTTACAAGCTAGTGTTGCAGACTGACAAGGGCTTTGTACTCTCTCTCCTCTACAGACATCCACAGCCAGGAAATGGCATGCTGTTCAGTTTTACGAGCAGTGTGAAATTTGAAAGGCCGTGTAATTGCAGCGAACGCCGTGTGAATTGTGGCTGCAATAACATTAAGCAATCGACATTGTCTTTGGTAGGATTGATATTGCAGATAATTCTGAATTAAAAACTTAAGGAACGTAGTGACAGAGCTGACAGGCGAGTGTTTGAACAGATTGTACACCGATATCTAAAGGATTTGTTTAATTTGCATTTAAGAGCAGCACATGTCACTTTAACAAAATTAGTTGTTTGCGCTGCCTGAGACAAATCTGTGAGTGCAAACTTCACCAAAGACAAGCTTCAAATCTCAATGACATGTTGCCTCGATCACAAAGTGCCCTTCAACTGGCCCACTGCTTTATCAACAAACCACTGGTGCTAGTCTGGTTTCGCATGGGAGCACATCTACTGAAACACCAGGACTTGTAGGGTTGCAAATCCCTGCTGCAGGAGATCTTAAAAAATGTCTGCAGAGCCCACGTGATGAACCTGGATCCCTGCTCCAAATCTCAGAGAGAGAAACAAAAACAAAAAAAAACTAATTTTGGTTGGTGTCCTTAAAAGACCAGTCAACCTTGGGAGGCAGCGTTAAGGGTTAAAGATAAAGTCTCGGGAGGTTTTACAGTTAAACGCTGTATATATATATATAACGGTCATACGCGGTGAAATGCGAATAGCTGCATGGCAGAAGTCTGGAGCTGAGCCAGACGGAAAATATAATGTAGGACAGACTAAAGCTGCGGCAGCCATTGCTCGGTATAGCGGAGTCTCGTATGCGGCGGCTGACCTTGTCGAAAGTTTTCCAGGGCAGAGTCGTGTTAATGTCACGACGGCTGAAGAGCAGATCATCATGTGTGATCCGGATCATCTGACCTGGTTTAACAGCGATGTGTTTACCGTGTGATCGGCCCCAGCGACGGGCGACAACACGTCCTCACACGACCCCCAAAAAAACCAATTTGACTCATCCGCTGCCTTTGTTATTTCAGGGGGGGGTTGCTAATTCCCCTCCATGATCTGTTCCCTTCTCTTTCGACGGGAAACGGGAAGTGAACTCCCGAAGCCCCTTCAGCGTCCACCATGGGTTTAATGTAACCGGTGTTTCATTCATTTCTAAAAAACCGCGCAGCTGCACATCGCCGTCAACTGTTCAGTCAAACTTTAGACGGAGCAGAAAAGACAAAGACGGCGGCTCTGCCTCGGCTCGTCGGGGTTCACAGCCTCGGAGTCGGCTCTCGTGTTTCTCGACCTTTGCTCAACGTGCCCCTCGATGAGCCAAAGAGCCTCCATTAACGAGTTTAGAGCCCCCGGCGCTCAGGAAACCATTCAAACTAGCGGCAGCATCCTGGCGTGCTAGCTGCGTTAGCTCCGGACTAACGGACTCCCAGCTAGCCGCTCTCTAGCTGGACAAATACAACCCGGGCAGCGTAGAAAAGGGCTATTTAAACACAAGTACATCTGTTTGGCGTTAATATCACGGCGGCTGCCGCTGAAAGCCGGTTCTCCACTCACAGTTTCTTTGTTGCGAAGTCTGGCAGTTCGCAGCCGGAGCGAGCACCGCGGGGTTCCGGGAGAAAGCGGTGGCGGCAGACCTCGACAGGGAGCTGACTACTTTCAGATATCCAGCCATGACGCCGCGGCCCGAGTCACTTCAGTGGTCAACACACGACGGAGCTCGGAGGAGAGAGAGGGCAAACCGACCGGAGGCTCCCCAAAATAAAGTGAGCCGCGGCGCCGCCCTCCTCCGTCCTCCTCCTCCTCCTCCCCGGCGGGACGCGCCGAGCATACGTCAGAAGTCACTCAGACACCGAGAGGAGGACCCGTGGGAGGCCCGGGGAGAAGCTCCACACGCTCCTGTGTTAGATCAGAGGAGTTTGAAACCAAACTAATCATTATGTTATATTATAGTCAAGGATTGTTTTTGAATCAGGGCCCACAGTTTACACAGAGGAGGAATTATATGTCCAACATCCATGCACAACCCACACTAAAGTCATTCATTGTTTACAGTTAGCTCCATAGCTTTGAGCAAAGCCACACATCATTCAGTCTATTTGACAATCGATCCTTGTTCAAGCACATTGTGTGTTTCCAAAAAAAGCTTGGAAAATAGCAACTTGTTGGAGGGATGGTTCACCCAAAAAATGAAAATGCACTCATTATCTACTCACCACTGTGCCGATGGAGGGATGAGGGAAGTGTTTGAGTCCACACAGCACTTCTGGAGTTTCAGGGGTAAACAGCGTTGCAGCCAAATCCGATCCAATTGAAGTAAATGGTGACCAATTCTTCAAACATAATTCCATACTGCTCCTGTGGTGTCATCCAAGTGTCTATAAGCCCAATATTATATGTAGATAATGATTGAATTTTCATTTTTAGTTGAACTATCCCTTTAAGTTATTGGCAGTAAAGACCGTTTTTCGCTTGTCTGGCTTTTGTCTGCATCTGCAATAGGATTAGATACACTCAGTATTCACTCCCCGGTCAGATTACTCTGCAGTAGACACAGGTTTTTATTTTTTCCGGCTGTGATTGGCAGTGATGGAAATGAGAAAACCTGAGCGAACACGCTAATTCTGTAAGACACCAAAGTGAAAAAGGCTAATTGGATTTAATTTGTACACGGGGACATCAACCATCACTAAAAGCAGAACAAGTCAGTGCATATTGATTTACTTTGAAAAATGACTTTTTGTGACCCTGCATAAGATTATTGACCTGGATAATGAATTTAGTTTGTTAGTTTTTTATGTCAATTGACTGATTTTTAACTTCATTTGAGTCATATTTGATTTGGTTGATCTTGCATTGTAAAATTGGACTGTGTTGCCTATTCATGGCTGACTGTCCACACTTTGTATTTTGTACATTGGCAAATAAAGTGACTGGGGACAAACGAGGACAGAAGCAAAGCAGCAACATAGCTAAACACCTAAACAGCCTCGTGTTTTTACAGACGGACAGTTGGGAGTCCAGGGCAGAGTTAACCCTGACCTCCTCACATCAGGATGATCCCATGCAGGCTCCACTGTCTGACTTCACCAGGGTTTATACATTAACAGTAGGTTCTTCATGTCTTCCCTCACAAGCCAAATTCTCCTAAACACTGTAGAAATGAATGATGAGGTGTTCTCAGGTTTTGGTAAAACTGGGCAATACGTTAAAATGTTTGCTTTATTTCAGTCTCATATAGGTCCATGTTTGTATAAAATGAAAATAGAATAAAAATTAAATAAATGACAAAACATAAATACAACCATCACACTTCACACAAGTCAGGAGGGATTAAGAACACAGACAGACTATTGTTCAAAAACAAGATAAATATCGAGTGTTGTCTCAGTTAAGGCCCCTATAATCACATTATTTGAGTCAGTTAATCAAAACATAAACTTATCCTCAGCAGAGCATGAAAGGTGGGCACATTGCTATAGCCACAATCATAAGGCTTGCACTTGTCCATCTTGGAAGCTTGAGCAAAATGAATGCGTCATTGCATACCACCTGATGCTTTTCCAGTTTTGCAGGACTGTATTTGCACCATAGAGTAGCTCTGCAAAGTGTAGTACAGTGGGCTCTAAAAAGGGATATTTTAACATCATCTGAATAAACAACATCAATAATTATCGTCCAATATACATCGATACATTGCTTTTGCGTAGTTCAAGCACAGTGAGGACACATCCACAGTTAAAAACCATATTGTTATATTGAGACAATGATAGGAGCCAGGGAGATAAGACGAGGAGCCAGGAGCTGGAGTCAGGAGCCGTGGACCGAGCGGATAGATCTGCAGGGAAGAGGAGACAAGGGTCAGGATACCAGGAACAGGTCTGGAGCAGGACACCATCTTGCACAGAGACAAAGCGACACAAAACAATAACCAACGGATGTTTGCTGGCAAAGTGGTGGTAGCAGAGCGGAATATTTATAAATGGCTTGATGATGATGAGGAGGAGGTGGAGGAAGAGGAGCTGCAGCTGGTGTGACTCGGCTCCGACTCCAGCCCACTTTTATCCACTCAGAAACACACAGGCAGAGAGAGGGAGAGAGAGCCACAGGTGACAACAGGTTAGGGAACCAGAGTGAGAAGTAGAGGGGGAGTCAGGGGAGGATGCTGGGGGCAGAAGTGACCGTGTGAAGTCAGACAGTAGGACAATAAAGGTTAAAATAGGTTAAAAGACCATTGTTACCGTGCAAACAGATCTACATGAGTTGTTTGATGTATATCTTGCAGAGATGCATTCAAATCAGAACCTGCAGGCCTCTCTAAAGAGATATACTCTCAATAATATAAACCTTCCAGAAGGCAATTTATCACTAGAAAATTGTGATTAATTGAAGTAAACATCATACATTGATAGACATGGCCAAATTGACTGAGATCCCAAATCCTGTGCAGGATTGGTACAGGATGTTCCAAAATGCCTCAGCAGAGGGCCCTCTAAATTTAGCAAGGGAAAGTTACCATACTGGGAGAAGGACCGGGAAGTGTATCATGCAGTCACATGATCGGCTCGGTGGTGAGCCAGCAGCAGAGACACACAGGTCACCTCTGAGGTGGTTACATTTGCGAATAGGGGACCTGCACTGAAACAAAGACCCAAAGTAAACACAGCAAGTAATACTCATACAAAGTCTCAAACTGCATGTAAAGCAACATTCTTTACATTGTGTTCATAACATTAAAGAGAAGGTCAGTGAAGGTCAGCTGTTTTATTTTGTCCCTGAAATGAGGTCAGACAAGGGACAATGGCGGTTACATAATCCTTTGACTTTTACAGCAACCTTTGAACTGGAGGAATGTAAACATGTCTACATGCAGCCCACCTCCACAGACACTCAGCTGCTCTGAGGAAAGTCACTCTGAGATGTCACCCTGAAAACACACGGCTCCTTATTTAGTCCCCGTCCAGACTCTTTCTCTGAACTTGACAATGGTGGGGTGACTTATTGTCTTAACAACGTCAAAACTTTTACCCTCAACAGACTAAATGCTTTATTTCGAGAGTCAGTTGCTAAGCTGCAGCTCTGATCAGGCTTTTAATTCACATCTGTGGGTGTGATGCTATTATTACTGCCATGTCTGTGCTGCTGCTGCTGGTTTGATCTTTTGTCCGATCGTACAGTAGCAGAGACACGTCTTCATTTGCTTGCAGGAGTTTAGGATATAATTTGATGCTATATAAAGTACTTTGTCTGGGTTCTCAGACTTGATTGTTAACTGTGCGATGTGAAAAAATAAAACTGATTCTGGGGCCTTATTGTGATGCATTTGCGCCATCTACTGGAGTCCTTTAGAAGGCACCCCGAGGCTGTGATAGTGAGTCTCTAGGGACCTCTGCTGGAGGGTCAGCTGAAATTGCTTTTTGCACATTATCTCCAGTGGTAACGTTATATGCAATTTATTTTTTACTTTAACTTTACTGTCCCCAGAATATTTGCTGACAAGTGATACACGGGACACACCCACATGTATCCATGAGATATGAGAATCAATATAATAATAACAATAATAATATTAATAATAATAATAATAATAATAATAATAATAATAATAATAATAATAATAAGCAATAAAATATGTAATTCATTCAATCATATTGATATGTAAAGCACACGATTGCATCCCAAAGCAAGTGACAGGAAAGAAGTCTGGCAATCAGTCTAGGACACATGTTTAAGATGTGTTGACATATTTAAATGTTCATTTAAATTATTCAAATGTGCTGCATTGATATTTGGCATACTATACCTAGACTAGTGCTAATACGATTCATAAATGGGATAATAATAATAATTATAATAATAATGATAAAGCTGTTGTGGTCTTACCACCCATTCCTTCCTGTGACTGCTCTCTAGTCTTGAGCTAAATTATATAGCCACAGGTCTATTTGTGGTTGTCTAATTATACATAAATAAAGGTAGCAACATGTACCATTTATGTAATATATCCTTAAAATTACATTTTTTGGTCACTTGGAGGCAGCGGAACAAAGTGAATATTGACGTCACCGTATGTTATGGTGAACACATTTACACAGCCAGCAGACACAGAGCATCATCGCTGCTGATTCAGAGTCATGTTTCCCTCCACCTGATGAATGTGAGGCCTGTATTCACTCTCCTGTCACTTCTTTTTGCTGTCCACTGACTCTAGCTGCCACATGCTCCACTATGTTCACAAGTCTTCACCAACTATTTGTGTGATTCCTCAGTCTGTTGGTATGAGCTGGACAGGAAATGTACAACAGAGAACAGCTGCCTGATACAGGTGGAAACTAAAGTGATGAGACCAGGGCTGCAGCCCAGAAAAGTAAAATAATGATCCGAAATAAAACTATCCACATTTCTCATACAAATTATTGCATCTATTGTTATTGTAGTAATAACGATAAGTGCAGCTTTAAAACCATTGTTACCTCTGCCAAGGACGTTGTGCTTTCACCCCTGTCTTTTTGTATGTTGGTTTGTGTGTTTGTTAAAGCAACATAACACAAAAACTAATGGACAGATTTCAACAAAACTTGAAGGATGTTGTGGGGAAATAACCAATTAAATCGTACAGGTCCAGGATCTTTTTTAAAAGCTTTTCTTTAACATTGTGAGATGGATGTTTTACAAGGGATAAAAGGGATCCTTTTCAGGACAGGACTTCAAGATCAGGGACCCATCTTAGACATTTATTTTGTTAATATATATTTAGAAATGCACACTGTCCAGGCAACTGTCAATATGGAGCTTTCAGGCACTTTATCCAGTTTGTCTATTTGTGTGGCGCAGCAGGAGTATTTTGTTCTAGCAGACAGAATCCAAACTCTTAACTAATCTGCTTTCTAGCAGTTTAGTCATTTGCTCGACTGACACTTGTGTTAATTTTGCTGTGTGGGAATTAAAAAAGGTTGTCTACACCCTTTCATCCACACATTTTGATCCTAACTATTCATACATTCAATAAACTGAAGGTTATTGATGATCATGTGAATAGATAGAAAATACTGATGTGAATATATTGTCCTCCAAAGAGAGCCAAATATCTTCATATTTCTTATCACAGAATAATCTGAATTACTCTCATATTGGACAAAATTGCAGTATCAGAGTATTCTAAGTGGCCGTGTGATTTCCATCCTCTTTCATCACCATATCTTGTTCCTGTGATTGAATCAGCACAGTGGGAACAGGTCGAGTCTCATGTTTAACACTAAATTCTGCACTGATTACAGCGACTGTGCCCCTGAAACTGCAGCAGCCCCTCAGGGTCTGGATGATGGAGCTGCCAAGAAGCTGCAGGATGTGAGTGCCTCTACGGTGGCTCCGACATAATCACAGTGACACTGATGATGATGATGACGATCGTCATCTTGCAGCACGAATGCACCTCCGAGGGGCCTGAGGAAACACTGGTGTTCTTTCTAATGAGGGTCTGTAGCAGCTGAGCTCTCACTTAATGTGACAATTGAATAAACAAATACAAAAATAAGGGAAATGCACAAGTTATAGACATTTATTCAGAATATACAACAACCTACTAGCAAAAATACTATCCATTTAATCATGTTTTAATTCCTAAACAGAAGCAAGGCTTCACAGGTAAGTAACATGGAAGCTGTATGATCTTTAGTTTTGATTGCCATTAGCGTGAAATGACATTTCAATTGACATGTTTCACCAATGTCTCCGACGACTGAGGGGTCAAATGTCATTCAGTGTTACTTGAACTCATCAAGAATTTCATGTGCTTTTGTTTTTTAACACTGTTTATAGCAACTATTTTGAGTTATTTTTTTTTTTTACTCCTGGGCGATAAAGTGCTGTTATACATAGCCCATTGGTTTACCTGTTTCTTAAGGCATGTAGTTCATTCATTCACATCACATGTATTCTGAGTGGTCATTTTGTTCCATGTGAAACCAACAACATCGACATAAAACACATTTTGGTTACATCATCATTAATGAAAAACAATCTTAATACATTAAATGTATCTGTCAACTCTTTTGTTTAAGTTCCTTCATCTTGAAGGCACTTTGTACAAATTTGCTACAAACAGTCAAATTTCATGTTACTCTAAGCTACATCTCGGACAAGTGCATCACGTGTTTTGTTCTTTTTCAATGAAAGTCCATTAATTGTGCTAATTACATATGGACAAAGTGCACCCAAGAGGCCTACTGGCTACAAATGGACCCTGTGTGTTCCATACACATAACGTTATCATGTAAGAGAGCTAGATCAGAGGAAAAGTACCACGTCTTGGCATTTACATTCAAAAACTGTAACACATATACAGCAGATGTTGTGAAGTCAAAAGATGATAATCCTTCAGGTTGGTTGTAGCACAGGGAGGAAATCTATCTATATTGCTCAGTTTCAAAACACACACACACACACACACACACACACACACACACACACACACACACACACACACACACACACACACACACACACATTCTTCTACTTCTATCATAGTGAGGAAACCCATTGGTATGATGTATTTTTCCAGCCCCTTTCCATAACTTTAACCATTTCAACTAATCTACATCTAATTCTAACTCTAAACCTGAAAGCAAGTCTTAACCCTTTAACAGTAACAGTGACAACCAGCTGAAAGGTTCTCACCTTTCCAAAATGTCCTCAATCCGTAAGGTCTAGGCTCAAAAAGGATCCTCACAAAGATATAAGTACAAGTACACAAACACACAAACATGTACATATATATCTATATATGTAAATATATATCTGTGTGTGTAAAAATCTAAATGATACATTATTCAACATCTAGACGGCTGAGTGAACTGAACCTGTGAACGTACTTTTTGACAAGTTAACATCTCTACTCCCACAAACCGTGCTGCATAATCATGTCACAAACTAATGAGCCAGCTCTTCAAAATCCGAAAGCTGCTTCATCTGCTCCACTTGCATAGAGTGCCTTCTTATCAGTTTCTTCTTGGACTTGAGGCCACCTCTCTTTGGTGTGGTCGGTGCTACTGGAGCTATAGATCTAATACCTGTGGAGAGAGGTGAGGAGGGCTTGCAGGCCCCGATGTCAGGGATGGGAGGGTTGGGGTTGACGTTGAGAGGGGGCAAGAAGCCGGGCCTGGTGTGAGAGATGTGGTCCAGCAGCAGCGTGCCCGAGCCTCTCCTCTCCAGGAGGCCGGGCACACGCCTGCGTGCTGTGCTGGGAGAGGATGTGCTGGTGTTGCTGTCGAGAGACTCTCTGGAGCTGGTCAGCATTGCTAGAGGAGAAGTGTTTAGTTTTCTTCGCTCCACTGGGACCTTAGGAGAGTCTAACATCGCAGAGTCTGAATAGAGCTGTGAGTCTGAATCATAATGATCGTTCCCAAGACGTCTCCTGTGCATTGTGTCTCTCAGATTGGCTACTCCACTGCTGCAGCTGCTGCTCTCCTGCTCGTTGGGTACAGTACTGCGCCGTGCCAGTGGCTGGTGCTGGTTTAGAGACCTCTCATATGATGCCTTAGACAATGAAGGACCCGACTGTGATGTTGTCATTTTGCAGGCCTGTTCACCTACCAGTGGGAATAAACTTTCCTTCCCATCCACACTGTTCTGTCGAGATAAAACCGATCTCTTACTCAGAGAGAGTCCGTTTACCCCTGAAACAACATCGTCATCAGAGCTGGATTTCTTACTCTCCTCATGGGCAGCGGCTGCAGCCAGGACTGAGGGGGCAATTAGCCCCCAAGGCTCCGACTGCAGCCTTTTCAGCTGAGGCAAACGTGCACGTTTGGGGTTCACAGGCCGCCGTGTTGGAGACGTGGGCCCGCTGGCAAGCTTCGCAGCTGAACTAGAAGTTTTCAGCTTTGTCTGAAAACTGAAGACCGTATTTTGTTGCTCTTGCTCAGGAGTGGGAGATGCACTAACATCGATATCAGAGGGAGAGGTGCAGTATGCTGGGGAGGACCTCTCAACCAGCTCTGGTGATGGGGGGACATTCAGGTATTGTTTGGTAGTTTTCGTACCAGAAGGTGACTTGTCTGTGGTGATGATGATGACCTCCTTGCCTTTAG
The DNA here is from genome assembly GCF_022539355.2 of Hippoglossus stenolepis. Taxonomy (NCBI): domain Eukaryota; kingdom Metazoa; phylum Chordata; class Actinopteri; order Pleuronectiformes; family Pleuronectidae; genus Hippoglossus; species Hippoglossus stenolepis. The sequence continues at coordinate 15,724,981 of NC_061487.1, read as the reverse complement.
CTTTGCATGCATCCAGGAGCAGCTTCAGTGTATCCTTATCATCTGCGTTGATGGCATAGACCAGGGCTGAGGCTCCACTCCTGTCCTCCAGACTCGGATCAGCTCCGTTGCTCAGCAGGTGATCCACCACCTCATGTCCAGCTTTGTGGATGCAGGCTTGCATCAGAGCTGTCTTGCCTATTTTGTCCTGTATGTTGGGGTCTGCCTGGTTGTCCAGCAAATACTTCACCAGCTTTGCCTTGCTCACACTCTGCTGGTCGGTGTGCGTGGACATGCAGGCCACCATGAGTGGTGTCTCTCCTCGTTCATTGCTCTCATTGATATAGGCACCTCCGTCCAACAGGAGCCGGGTGAGTCTCAAGCGTCTGAGCCATACTGCCTTCAGGAGCGAGTTTCCATCTGTCCGCAGCTCCAGGATGTCGGCCATCTCCGAAACCAATCGCAGATCCTCTCAGTTTTGAACTTAAAGCTCACAGCCCTTTGAAAAAATCATTGAAGTATAGTTCAGTCCACACAACAAAATATTAGCAATTTCAAACTCATATTGTTTGTTCCCATCCCCACCATCACCACCAGCAGGTGGCAGTCTGTCCCAATGTACAGATTATATATATATATATATATATATATCTTACTATAAGGCTACAGATTTATCATACAGGAAATGCATCATTTACACAAAAGTCCAGATTGAGATGATATGTTTTTTAAAGTGGAAACTGATCATACACATGGAGAAAAACCACGTGCATGGTCACAGCACCTGTTAGATTGGCATACACTACTGATGGATGATCGGGTAATAATGTTTGGATATAAAATAAAATCCATGTGCATTGCACTGTCACAGCAGCTTTTCCACCATATTTATGGGGAAAGAACGAACGGCGAACATAAGCATCCACCAACCTTTGGGTGCGTAAAAACACCAGTTCATCTAATGACTGGGACGAGATGTGTCAACGTGATTACTTTGATCTAAATTTAAAAATAATGACAATAAAAAACATCGGATCATCTGTTCAGACAGGCGACGTTAAATTACAGCACAGCGTGAGTCGCTGTCAGTGTTTCTCATTTTGCAGGACTTGGAGGCAGAGACGCGCTCCAGTACAACGTGTGGGGCTGGTCCTCTCTTTCTCCATTAAATCCTGCATTTGACATTTTATTTATCAAGCAAACATGCAAATATAATCGGCACATGTAAAAACAAGTCATCTATATTATCTTTCTATGAGGTGACAAGAAGCAGCGACGCAAGAAAAACGACATAAAGTTGAATTCAATCTCATCCGTTTTTCTATAATTCTGCAGTTATATAATTACGCAGAGAAACTTAGTGTCTGTTATTTCTCTTACCTGCTCGGAGGAGACGGTTTTCCATGCTCAAAGTACCCGGTGCTCTGTCTTGTATAAGAGGGAAGAAATCGGGTTGGAAATGTGTTATTCAGACACAGAAAGTTTGGTGGCAGTTCTTCGCGATATCCCCGTTTTTGTGTTTCCCATCAACGCGTCCTAGTTTAGGTTACAGGGCGCCGCATCTCTCTGGCACCATAACGCATGAGCTGCGTGGCTTTTGTTATGGAGGCGCACTACATCTGGTCCAATGGGGACTATTCCTTTCACTGCGCACTCAAGGATCACAACCTGGAGATGCTGTGGGGCTATAAATAACTTACCTTCTTGCCTGTTGAATGAAACGTGTATTCTCTTGACGTCAGAGTCGACAGAAATAAATGCGTCTGATGAGAAAAAAAACCTCCGTCCTGATCGCTATATCTGCAGGACAACAACAAACCGAGCGTGTTATACCTCTCAAACACATGTAAAGGATCTGCCTGTGTGTGTGTGTGTGTGTGTGTGTGTGTGTGTGTGTGTGTGTGTGTGTGTGTGCGCGTGTGTGTGTGTGTGTGTGTGTGTGTGTGTGTGTGTGTGTGTGTGTGTGTGTGTGTGTGTGTTTCAATTATTACGCAATAACAATCATTTGTAAGTGAAATGATGCTGAGTGATGATGGAAATGGGGGAATGGCAGTTTTGCGCCGGGTGCTGTAGTTATGCTGTGTCTTTTTTTCAATCCATGCCTCGGATATAGAAAGTCTGGGCTATAAATAAGATTTCATCTCGCACACCGTGTGGAGCGTCAGTGTGTGTTGTTAGAATAAAGGCAGGTTTCCTGTCTGCAGCGCACTAAAGGGCACAGCTGAGACAATTCCCCTGAAAGACTGTGAAAAAGGGAATTTGTCCTCCATCACCATCACTCTCCTTCGTGCATGAAACGCTACAATCATGTGCTTTTCTTTTACACGTAAAAATAAAATCATAATCCTCAAAACAGTGATTATTACCATGACACAACCATCAATTTGTAATCTCTAGATAATTTATGCAGATCTGTAGCCAGCTGTGTCTTTGATTGACATGTTTCACGGCTCAGTAAATTAAAAAATGGAGCAAAAACATTTTTTCACACCTATACATATTTACTGCACGATCAAGTAGGCCAAAACTGGTACAGCCATCACAGCTATACAGCCTAATAGGGACATTTCTATTTTTAGGTTGCTATGAGACGGCACTGAAGCAGTTTCTAATGAGAACAGTGATGTTCTCAGCCCAGCAAGGAACAGGTAAATCATACACATAACATTCCACCAAGGACCGGGAGGCTTTTATTGCATTTACTCAAATACTTTTTTTTTGATGGTTGTGGGTTTTTTCCCCCTACTTATGCAAGTAAGCCTCCACCACCACTTCCACCATGTTCAATCATTAATCCTTTGACCCCTGCTCTTTTCCACTGAGACCGGGACTAATCACTTTATCACCCATCCAAACACTTGACGTCTCAGGACTGCAGTCATCAATGCTGGCAGTGATTTCTCACCTGTGATTGCCTCCCCAGTCCCTGGAGGCATGTTGTTTACGAGGCACATGGAAAAGATGGGTTTACTGCCCAGTATACTGTAGTCACCGAGTCAAGAGAAGGTGTCCCTCCCATTCAAGAGGCAATCTGATAGAGATGGTCTTGATTTGGACAAATATCTAAATTTGGTCGAAGTAAATTAATGAAATAATATTTTTAATGTCCAGAAGAGCACAGATAATATTCAAGGAATCAAAGTCTAAAGAGCAACTGCTAAAATGGACAATTACAATTTTTGGGCACTTGACATGGACAGACCTGCTGTCGACAGGGACATGATGGACCAGGGACCGGACCAAGGACAAAGCTCAGTGTTTTAGACACATTCATTAGCCCGGGGAGCCAGTGTGACGTCAGCAGTCCTCGTTCAGCGTGATCTTTGGCCCAGCGATGCTGTTACCGGCGCCATATTATAAAGGGGAAATAAATAATTAAAGTGAGGAGAATAAGCGCTGTCACCCCGGGGAGCAGTTTCCATTTTCAGATATCTTACATCGCAGCTGCTGCTCTTCCTCCCCTCACATCTAAATATAACCATTTCTTCCATTTGCATTGTGAGATTTTTTTACTCAACAGACTACTGTAGCTCCGAGAGTATTTATAGATCCTGACAAAGTACAAGTAAAAGTTATCAGAGAAAATGTGACGTCTGTAGCCTTGATCCCAACTAATACCAACATTCAAGAAGAGAGAATAAGAAAAGGGATTTGAATCAAATTAAAATGGAAATAGGATTAAAATCAATCAAAATGAAATCTAAAATTGATAACCCTATACTGCCACACCCTGAAGTGCCCACCATGTAAATTGTTTAAACCTTATGTCTTGCTTCACTCACTTGTCAGAGGATGGTGGGAAATGAAATAGTGATGTCGGACAAGTTGAAAAAAAGAAGGTTGTGTTGATATGTTATACTTCGACTTAAAGCCGGACAATACCAAGACACATATATTTGTGTGGTTTCAAATAAACTATAGCCTGTCTTTCAGGATTACTAGTGACATATGAAAATTAAAAAAGATTTGATCTGAATAATAATATCATGATGGGTTATATATGCGAAGTGTAACATTTGTAACTGTGGGCCCAGAACAGCCTCATCAAAAGGGGATAAATCGGATACTAAACAGATTAATCACCACAAACTTTTACTCAAAGTATTTTCATTCAGGTTTTATTCAAGTCAAACAACATCACTAAGATGTCTGACTCAGTAGAGGACAAGGGTCGAGTGAATAGATAAAAAAAGGCATCATAACAAAATAGAAATGAATAGCAAAGAGGCTATTGAGGAGAATGGGACAATCAGACAACACATAGGAAGTGGCTACAAGCAACTCTGCAATGATATGGTTGTATTAGCTTTCATGCTGAGTTAGATGAGAAGATTGGTACCATGCACTGCTGTCCTGTCTGCATGCAAAACAAATAGCTTAGCTTAGCATTAAGGAAACTCAGAACATGCTAGCCTGCTACAACAATGTTAATGTACCGACTTGAGAGAGAGACAGGAGCGTTTCAAGGGACTTTGGGGGCACCAGACAAAAAGGGACCTGGGGGGCCCCACATTACACTAAACCAACTTCTACCCCCCTTGAATCTTTAATTATCAATTTTATATAATATACAGATTCAAGGATAGATATTTGATCAAATATTTGATGATGCTTGTTGATTGAGACTGTAATTAAGTATGTGTATACGAACCTGCACGGAGCCCAGACTCATCTCCATTGGGCCACTGTTGAGCTGATGTAAAGCGTCTTTCATAAGAAACCTGCTGCTGTCATACGGAATGGTGTTTGATATTGTGAGGATTGAAAAATCCACACAAGCATGTTTTTCATACAATTAACTCATAAGGGAGATTAGTTTTTTTATTCTGCTCATCTTTTCCATTTAGACAAGTGCATTTGCATTTCCACACAGAAGCTGATTCCTCCGGAACGCACATCCTCTGTTGCTGCACTGCTTTTTTGTGTTTGCTGCTCTGTGCTGGTTGTCTCTTTAAAGACAGAGTTTGACATTCTCATGGCATTTGGTGTCTCTGCGATTGTATCAAGCGAATGTGTGGGATGTGACAGCGATGAACTGGCACAAACCCTGCTGCAGCTTTGCACAGGGCTGCTCCATGCAGCCCTCCTACCTCGGCAGATTCAGGAAAATGCCTCCAGTGCAGCTTAGAAACCTGCCATCCTTCACTTACGCTGCAAGTTTTTTATTTTTTATTTCCACTCATGATTATGTCCCATGAAGTCAAACACATTTTCAGACTCTTTGATCTTTTCAAATTGAGAAGTGCTACTTTTTCATATTTGAAATCTTAAAATGGTTCAACTGGTGATGAAGGAGAAGGAGGCTCCTCTGCCTCCTTCTCCTTCATCACTCTGTTCTTTGCCGTCTCACAGTGCACACCAACACCTGCCCCTCTGGCAAGCAGTAATTGAATAGAGCATTATTCAAGAGCATTATACAGGCTACAATTTTGCTGGATGATCATTGTGTATGTTGGCCGTATCCTAGGAGATTGGTGCATATCTAATAAGGAGTTTGTTACTCATTTTGCAGAGTGGGCACTTTGATGTCCTCCGTGTTGAATTTTCTGTTTTAGCTCAACATCCCCCTAATGAAGCGGAGGGCTTGAAGCTGCAGAATTGGTTGCTTATCAGCTCTACACCCCACTTATTAGGGGTTGTTGTGGAGCCTTTAATTGGATATCGGAATAGGAGGCACCTCAATGGGTTGTCACTAATCAAGTGGTCAGGATTTATCCACAGATGACAGCGTTGTTATCATCATTAAGAATTTAACCATCGCTATCGAAATTGAACACTCGCACACTCCCGCTCTGTTCCTGTGTTTCATGATCGTTTTTCCTCCTGACCTCTAAATCAACAAGTGTTTTTTCTGGTTCAGTTTCAGGCAGGTTCTTTGATTCTCTCCAGCCACCTCACCAACCACAGAAGTAATTAGTGGTAAAATTGATGTTTTGGTAGGATCTGTCACACCTCTGTTCACACCACCATATCAAAAGAATATCAATGTGTCTTCCCGCCCTTGAGCAGACTGAGGAAACTGTCCCCGCTAGTTATCTGCTTTAACACTACAGAGCCGTCAATACACGGTCAGGGATATTTATCTCTGAGACAGGATTTCTGGATCAAGATGTACAGCTTATAAACCAAAAAACTATGTGTCTGCTCATGTCAGCAATGTTGTGTTCAAACAAAGATACCAAGCATTGACACAGTTAACATTTCTATAGTGGTATATAAAGGCAAAATCAAAGGTTTTTAAAAATTGCCCAGCACTCATAGGGGTTAATAGCTATTGCATAAAATATTTCTTACATATGAACCTTTTAATAAGTAGTTACAATGTGATTCATTGGTAGAATAAGGTAGAAAAAAGACTTGGCTTGAAATAACTTTCTGAGCAAAATGTGTTTTTTGCGCTGTGAATTCATCTGTTTCCGAGCTGTCAGAAGATCGGGTCTGTCAGAGTATGTGGGTTCATCAGTGTGGATGAGTGGAAGTTCTGACAGTCAGTTATAGAGAACTCCTCTCTGCCTGTGGTTCACACCCCTGAGAGTGTGACGTCTTTGACACCATGAGGCACTCTGACCAAAATTCACCTCCTCTGCAGCACAAGGTGGGGAAAGATCTTTTTCTGTGTCTGTTGTTGTCGGGTGACGTCAAATCGTTCCCTTATGTCCTTGTGGATGTCAGAGCTCATCTGCAGAATCAGACGTGACAGGACCAAACGGGTTCAGCGTGGCCTCTTCAAAATGAGCCCTCTCTTGGTGAGAGAACTAACAATAGATCTGAAGCTTCATAAACATGGCTGCAAGGCAAGATACCTGTCACCTTTCAAGCCTGAATCATGCTCCGCTGGCTACATCAGTAGTTAATCACTGAGCAACTGAATCAACCATATCTCTTCATACGTCCCCTCTAATAAATTTAAGTAAGTGTTTATTTAGCTGACGATAAAAAGGCTGATGAATGGAGCTTTTGTTCAGAGAGATGATTGTTCTCTAGGTTGGTGATAGGAAAAGGTGGCGAGGCTGTTGCAGCTGGTCTGATCAACTGTGTTTGGAGGTGGGAAGAGCTGGTAGGTACCAGAGGACAAACAAGAGTCAGTAATTATTGCTGGGCGCTGTAAGAAAGGCGCTGTGAGACAATGAAAGCTGTCACACTGAATGCTTTCCAACTCCTCTGAGATGAGCTGCTTTTACACACACACTTTCTGGTTTGCTCTTCCCTACAGTTCGAACATGCATGGTTGGTAAACAAGACTGAGCCATCCACAGCCACATTAGCAGCTCTGTGAGGGTTTGCGCTAAATGCTAAATAAAGGTAGCCCAAATGCTCAAAGAAACAAAGTCAACATGGTGATGGTTAACTGGTATGTTTAGAATATTCCGCATCTTATTTTCACTTAAAGGTTCAGTGTGTAGAATTTAGTGACACCTTGTGGTGAAGTTGCATGTTGCAGCTGAAACTCCCTCACCTCACCCTCCGCTTCCAAGGGCTACTGTCTGGGCTACTGTAAAAAACATGGCGGCCTCCTCAGAGAGGACCAACACCACATGAAAATATAAAGTATTTACATATTTTGGGCCCATTCTAGGGTTAAGAAAACAACAATTTGTACAATTTAGATGAAACACACTACTGAAAACATCACTAGGATTTTTTTATATTAATTTTCTGCCAATAGATTATTTTCACCTAAATTTTACACACTGAACATTTAAGTTAATATTTTTACTAAACACAAAATGGACAATGAAAATTTTGTGGGTATTTGTACGTGAACTCAAGAACTGGACTAAATAAATGGCGCATGATGAAAAGTTATTGAAGTTCAGAACCAAATTTTATGGCAATTCAGATCCCACAACCTTTAACATCATTTTTATGGTGGTATGCTGCTTTCAGACATGCCCTGAACATTTTCTCGAAATTTTTTGCTGTTTGTGAGAAGGAAAATGCCAGATTTATTTGTTCTGAGCATTTTCTGGAACTTTTTCTGCCACTCCCCTGGTAAAATGTCTGTAAAATGTCAGAGAGAGCCAATGTGAGAATACAGCAGGAAAATACCTGGAACATTCACCGTGACCTCTTAAGACTTTGTCATTTTAACTTGACCGGCATGTTGATAACGTTTCTAACACCCGAAAGATGCAAAACTGGAGGAATACAAATATTTCAGGGTGAAAAAGAGGTGTCATACACATATAAGACGCTGACGAAGATTTCAACATGGAAAAACAACGAGATTCGAGAGGTTTTGGCAATAAGGATCAATGTCGGTGTGTCATTGTGTTGGAAACAAAAACATGTGATTTCCACAGTGGAATTTATACATCATGTCCTGCCCTTTGCTTCCTCTAAGGTGCCACACCTTTACTGAATGTCCGTACATTTTTCTGTTGATGTGAACACATCTGACCCATCCAATCGCCTGCTTGCATTCTCCTTATTAGAAAGCCAAGGTCCAAAAAAATGTCAGAATGATTAGTTTAGATCAGATTAGTGACCCATCTTCAGACGTAATAAAATAACAGAAAACCCAAAACATTACTCCATACTGCTCGTGTGGTGTCATCCAAGTATCCGCAAGCCCCGACATTCATATTCGACTCGAAACAAGGTCATTTACACCGTGTTTTAAGCCTAAAAGTCCACCAGAAGTGACTAAGCTAGCGGACGTTAGCATTTCCGACGATCCCTGAATGTACCTCGTCGGAAGATATCAGCGGACATTAATTCTTTAAAACCCGGTATAAATGACCTGGTTTCGAGTCGAATATGAATGTCGGGGCTTGCGGACACTTGGATGACACCACACGAGCAATATGGAGGCATGGCATGGGTTTTCTGTTGTTTTATTGACTTCCATTGACTTCAATTGTATTGGATTCTGCTCTAAGAAAGTTTACCCCTGAGACTCCAGAGGTGTTTTGTCGGCATAGGGGTGAGTAGATAATGAGTGAATTTCATTTTTTGGTGGACTATACCTTTAAGATCTCTGGAGAGATCTCTGGAGAGAAAGTTACGATGTTTCTCTGTGTCAAATGATTGAATGTACCAGGAACCAGAACTTTAAAAAATCTATAAATCAGCATCCTTGTGGTGAAAGCATAGAGTCACCTGCGTATCACTACTTACTATCTAAATCTGAGAGGTTTAGCTGACACAGTTGGCTGAGCTGCCTGTGTTTGTGTCCTGCTGTTTGCGCACACAACCCAGGCTGTACTCATATCAGACTTTCCAACAGGAGGCAGACAGCGAGGTTTCTCACCGCTTGAATCACAACTCACTGTTTTTAATCCCTTTCTTTTCCTTGTCTGATTTCAATTCAAAGGCGAGCAGTCATCTCGCTGCTAGCCTGCTTGAAAAAAACACTTGTTGCACAGAAGATAATAGACATAATTAAAATGCATGGCGCTCAATTAATAAGAAAGGGAAATTAATCTACATTCTAGTTCCCATTGTGCTCGTGAGACCCATATAGCACTGAGATCCCTGCTTGTGTTCCACAGGGCCAAGAGCTCTCATACCTGACTGAGCAGATCCAGATAACAACCAGTTATCTTTGCCTCACAGCACTACACATCCCAGAGGGAGATCACCTCTCGAGGAAGACACAGCAGCCTGAGATTCAGACTAAACAGAATAGCACCATTTACTCTTCCATCTACCTTCACTTTAATCGCACAAGTGCCCTGTGAAGTCAGTGATGTGATGTTAGTAAAAACAGAAGAAGGGTTTTAAGAAGAGTAGCAACTTTGAGGGTTTGAATCCAATGTGCACATGCAGCTTTCTGTATTTCAGACAGCTAGTTTTAGTCCAACATGGTGAGATCTCTTGTTTTCAGTTAGACCAGTGCTTGATTCATCTACAACAGATACAGCACTGCTCCTTCATGCTGTATGCACCTTCAAATATACCAAAATCAACTGAACCAGAGATATTATCATCTGGGGCTTCATTACCCACAATACAACTCAACCTCTAACAGTCCTGTCGCAGATTTGGGTGTAGTTTTCAGTCTCAACCACAGACTGTATATTAAGATGGACGACATGACTGCTGCATGTCTGCAACATAGGTCAAAACCCCACCTCCTCCATGTTAATGGGTGGAACATTGGCTACGGCTCCAAATGTACAGGATGGCAGTGTTCATATACAGGAAATTTTTGCTTAATTTCTGAAAAATAGGAGGAAGTGGAGACACGTCGTCCATCGTTATATATAAAGTCTATGGTCCCTACTCATGCATATTAGAATATCTCCACAATATTGTATATATCATTTGTTTGCATATGTAGAGGCAACCCCCACCCAACACATGTAAACAAACTTTTAACTGATAATAGACACTATATTGTGATATTGTGAGTCAAGTTTATGTTAATGCTGATGTCATAACCACTGACTGTTGCACAGATACTTTCAGTAAGGCCAATTTATACATGATGCACATTTTAAAGCAAAAATCTCAGACCAAATGAATTTAATCAAATAGAAAAAGGTATCTTTATGTGTTTGTGTATTGCAAAAGTACCATACAAACCAAAGGAAATGACAGATTATAACATCTTAAAGACTACAGCGTTTCCTTTACATTCAAAACAGAGATGAACAGAGGTCGTCTGATGCCAAACTAATCATATGTGAAGTACCTCCCTGAAATCCCTGAAACCCATTACTATTTTAGTCATGTGTCACCATCAAAGACACATTCATTGATTGGTTTGGCCTCCTGGGGAATTGTAAATGCTGACATATCATCATCTTATAGCGCAGCTGATGAACCTGTTGGCAAACAATTGCTTGCTCGGTTAAACTGAGCAACATCAGCTCTCATCAGCTTAGAGTCGTCTTTCTGGCCACCTGATGGCTTTAAGTCCAATTATCAGTCTCTGGCTGTTTTTTGGTTTCCACAGAACCCTTTGATAAATATCCGACTCTTTAGCTGCTAAATGCACAGGGGGAGGGGTTTTAAGGGGCATGAAGATGGTTAATTAGAATGTTTCTGCTGAAAACAACCAATCACAACCAAAATCCAAACAAAGAGCAAAAAACGAGATAGAGCATTCGAGGATACGTGACAATTTTCTTTTTTTCATGAAGTCATTTAGTCTCAAATATTGATTAGTTGCAGCTTTAAGTGTTTTTTAATGATTCGGTCTTTGAGCAGACAGAGGATGAACTAGCCTTGTCCCTTTTCAGTACACTGGGATCCCCCACCGTTTCTGTGGACAAGAGTCAGCTCGGCTCTAAACTCAGGGCGTCAGAGCTCCAGTTGGTAGATTTATACAATATTTCCTGTGGTAGGATGACGACATTGTGTCTTATTTTTAAAGGCTTTCAAAGGTGTAGCTCTCTGTCCAGATAAACACTTATCTGCTCGGTGTAGAGCCAAACCAGGGCACTGATTTAATCTGCAGGGTCACACAAGGAAAGTGATTGATCTGATCTTTGCATTGACCTCACAACTGTCTTTAAGACGAAACCTAAAAACAGGTACCTGCTGTTTGGGTGTGAAATTATTGTTATTTACTATATTAATATTTGAAATTATTTCCCTCCTCTAAGGTTGCAGGTATTATGAGCATATGGAAGCCCATTCCTGCCACTTTGTTGAAAAAATAATTCTAAAACAAAAATTAAGACTTACAAACTCAAAATAATGACTTAAATATTAAATAAAATGACTTACTATCTAAAAATAATATATTAGTATCTCTAAATAATTACTTAAATTCAAAAGATTTATGACTTACGATCTCATAATTTTAACATTTTAATCTGGTTGTTTTGATTTAGCGTTCATCTTTTTATTCTCTCAGTGGCGTAAATGGGCTTCCATACATTATACAATCCTGATGATTCATTAAATTCAAATTTTTGACATTTCAACTATTCTTAGGCTCTTATTCTCAATGATTCCCAGCTCTCTTTTCCTTCTAAGAGAAACAACGTCCCACTTCCTGTGGAGTTAGAGACACCCTGAGTGCTGCTGGGATGTTTTCCATTGCATGACTCTGTCAGTATCACAATGTGGTGACTCATGTTTATCTTCTCTCCTGTTGTGCCTCCTCCTAATATGAGGTTTGAAGACTGGAGCAGAAATAGTGTGTGTTTGTGTGTCATCTTGCGTGTATTATTGTCTAAATGTGTCATGAAGCAATTCATGATATTAAAATCTATATCTTTAAACACATGAGATATACTATATACAGTTATGGTGATTTATCCTGAACTGATTTCAAATGGACTGTTATATAATTCTGGCAAATCATTAGCTGTATATTGTCCTCAGACTGAACCTGTGATGTTGCTCTCTATTCAGTGGAACAGTGAATGCTGAATGGACAGAGAACCTGATGTCATTAGCGCTGATCAAAGTGCTCACCGTGCATGTCATTACCCTATTGTACCTTGACAAAATGGTCACAAAGCATAGTGCAGTAGCTGTGTGACAGATCCCATCCAAAGTTTCCTCAGAATTGATGCAGCAGTTAAAGCATCACTGATGATACCGAGATGATTCAGAACTAATTTATTTGGACCTTGTATATGCGTCGACTCTGATCCCAATTATCCTCATAAGCCTGCACACACCAGCATATGAACTTCATGAGCATCTTGTCTTTGCATGGATATCGACTACAGCTCGTTAAAGAAAGCAGGCTTAGTGTAGAAGTGTTCATTTCTCCGTGCTTTGGCACACAAATTGGTGAGTAGATATAAAGGAGGAAGATGTGGGGTCATCGTCGTGAAATCAATTCACGTGCACTTCAACAACACGGCTCCAGACCTGTGATTCATCAAACCGTGCTCGCTCCACATCAGTGTTGTATTCTCTGTTGTTAGGATCATGACTCGCTGGACTAACACGGGTTCGGTGGAAGATTCAACCAAAACAGCTCATTCACTTTGGATGGGGTGATGCCACGTGTTGCCAAATTGCATTGTGGTTCCTTGCGCTGTGTAGAAGTTGAGCAAAGATCAACTTTTCACATAGCAATGGAGACACCAGACAAACACTCCAGAACAGGCTCCTGCTGATCAAGGCACATTTTTTGAAAAAAGGACGCAGAGGCAGCCAGTGGACCTGGTGTGTTCATCTTGTTGTGGATTTTATTTCCTGTGTACGGCTCTTTGGTATTGTATCGACAACTAGCATTGTAGGTTAGCATGAATTCTGGCTGTGTCCCAAGCATGAAACTGTGATTGTTGTCAATATTACGATCGCACCGGTACCAAGCATCGGGCACACCACTGTCAAGTAAACGCAACACATACGTGTGAGTCCACACAGATGAAAACAACTCTGCCGTCTCTTTGGACCTTGTATAAATGACACTTATTGATCCCAATTATCATAAATTCATGAGCGCCGTGTCTGTGCATGAATAAACCTGATCAAGGTAAAGCTCTCTCAAGGCAGCCTGCTAAGCATTCAAGCTAGCTGTGCTTGACTTTGCACCCAAATTGGTATCTGCAGTTGCACTTCAACGGCAAAGCTCCAAACCTGCGATTTCCACAACCTGACCTGCTCTACATCAGTGCATATCTAGTTCTGTTGATTCTCTGTGGCTGCGATCATGACTATTACACCTTATACACATTCAATTTTTCAAAGATTTGGTGTGTCGCTGGTTGTGAGTTTGTATATGTGCCAGCTAGTGTTGCACCTCCACAGTCGCAAGAAGATGTGGCTGTTTCTGTGTTTTACAGTGGCGCTGTTGATACAGGCACAGATGGAGAGGATGTGCCCTAAATAAATATGTAAGTATCCATGCTGAGTTCCTGCTCCTCCTGCTGCTCCCACTGATCTCATTGATCTAATTGCTCTTTTAAAGCCCAAATGCCTCAACTGAAATGTTCCCAGTGTGAACCAGTCAAGGTTCCTGATTATGAGCTCTGCACTCTGTGATCATTCCATTCATTTCACATTCACTGGCCACACAACAGCAATATGCAGTTTAAGTGTTTTAAGGGAAGACGAGGTATTGGATGTTGAGGACAGATGAATGGATGAAGGAGGGAGGAGTGAGTCTGAAAGATGTTCAGCTGGTCTGGAAGGACGTACTGAGGACCAGGCTAATTCCACCTGAGCTAATTACAGGCCCCAGACGGTACCTTGAATTAGATGAGGGAGAGGTAAGTGCCAGACTGAATAGAAAACGATGAGGGAAAAGGAGAAAGACAAACACAGTGTGATGGTGTGTGATCACAGCTTTTAGCAGCACACTTACAGGTGATGCATTTGGCCAGCAGCTTGCATGGGGCTGAGAAGGAAGTTGAGGTGCAAAACCTAGGCAGAGTAACTCCCACATGGTCTACTTTAGTACTTTAGGGCATGAATATGAGAGAGTCGAATTCAGAGGACCTCAAGAAGCCGACATAATCCAGCAAGAACATGATTCTAGGATGAAGTCAATCATAGGGGATATGTAGCCTGAGCATAGAGAGCAGATGCAGATGCTGAGAAGGTCAGAAGTGAGTGGCAAACATGTAGCTGTGAGAACAGACTCTGGATTAACATGGTAACATGGGAATAGGAGGTAGAATGACAATGGAGGCCAGTTACTAGTTAAATGAAGAATCTGATATCAGCTAAATGGATGTTGGAGTACAATATAATTTATAGGCCTATATGGACATACAGTTAAATGTAATCTATGAGTTAAGACTATATGTTGACCTCACTACATGAAGTGAACCTTGTTGACTACACATTTCCTGCATTATGTGTTCAACCATCCTGCCTTAAACTATCTAAACCTCAGGTGCCGTCATGAATTCAACCGGATTGATCAGATAGAGCTGTTCAATAATGCAGTCAAATGGAAAGAGCACACTTTCAAAAGATGGGGCAGAAACTCTTTATGTATTCAAATATAAACCTTGTTCCCCGTTCTCCTGATAATGTGTCAGTTTTGTGCAATGCGGCTAAAACTTGGTCTCATGCACCATGTTAGAGAGTCAGAGTTAAACAAGCGGAGTAACATCAGCCAGAATAATTTCTCTGTATTTCTAGGGATGATTAATATGATTTCTAATCCAGGACAGTCGACTAGAGACTCATCTTCCTCAAGGGATTGTGGATGGAACTGAATGGGGTCATCCACAAGAAAAAACAAAACAAAAACAAAACTCACTCTGCCTGTGAAAAATCAAATGCTCTCTGGAGCAATAATTCGCTAACAACTGTAGAGATTGTTTCTCAAACACGACATATGGGTCCAACAAACTTCAATTTGAGTTGATCGAGAAAAGTAAAACCACGTCACAGAGATAAATATCGTCCTCCGCAAACTCCTTCAGGATCCTTGGTCTACTCTGATGTTCTCAGGTATTTGAATTATGGTCACACATTTTTTTAATTACTCTCACAGGGTAAAAAAAAAATTGTATTGATTTATTTTTTTAATCAAAAGAGCCTCCCTTTTCCTAATAAAAAATAGACTACCCTCTTTTACAGCAAAAAGAAAAAAATACATAGTGTCAACTTTTATACGGCCCCGTTGTTTTCCTTGCATTTGAATGATGCATCATTTAGAGTGCAATCAACATTTTTGTTTTGATAATGTCACACAAACAATTAAAGGTTTTGGATGTAAAATATATTCTATCATTATCTCAACATTGGCGCATTGTGCTGCTGACATTTGACGACACAGATATGATTGACACTCTGCGTGAGGACATTTACAGAAGAACACAAGACATTGGATTCGGTGTGTTCAAGGCACGTTGCTGGTGTTGTCCAGAGCTCATTGTTAGTAGAGGTTTGGCTCGATCAATGTGATCAGTCATGCAGAGCCAGGTGTGTGGAGAAGCTCAGCGAGGCACAGGGACAGGGTTTATAAATAAACCAAATAAAGGACGGTTCCGCCAGTGACCCTTGAGATGTGACTTTGGAAGGGATGGAAAGGCAGACGTTTATCTTGCAGAAACTAATAAAGCACTGTCTGTCAGCTGGGAGGTGAGTCATCCCAGAGTAGCATCATTAGAGAGAAGCAGCGCTCTGATCATGTCTCTGAGGGGAGTTGACCACCACACTGCACCACACATCCAACTGAGACCACCATGAAACACGCGGATACACTCGCAATACAGACTGTTCCTGCAAACAGCAGGTCTGCAGCACATGTCGTGTCTGAAATAGAAAAAAAAGTCAATTGTCATGGTGATAATCTCCAAATAGAAAAAAAATCATTCATCTTATCAAGCATCTTTTGTCGGATAATGATGTGTTACCTTGTCAAAGCTGTCATTACACTTCCCTCACACAAATAGTCATCCGGAGACCTTTTACACAAGCATGTTCTTTAACCCCTCAAACATGACAGCTAGCAAATAACCAGGAAGAATGTCGTGCTTCAGTGGCCCAACAGTATTGTTTCCTCAAATAGATAAAACAACATAAAATCAACCTTTATTGATCAAGTCCATGCATTGAATCATCACATTAAATCGACTTTTCTTGTCCACATTGGTGACAATGTTGAAATTTGACTGAATTAAAAGATAATAGTTTTTCTTTATGAATAATCATTATATCAGGGACAAATGCATAATTAATATGAATCTACAGCCAGCAGCTGGTTAGCTTAGCTTAGCATATAGATTTGAATAGTGTGGAGGCAGCTAATCCCACCTCTCTGAACATTTAAAAAAGGCCTAGTTGGTTTTTGAAACACTTATGTTATTTGTTGAAATCCTCCTCCCGATAGCTATCAATAATAATGTCTTTAAAAAGCGTAAGTGTATGTGGCCACTGCGGGGCTGAAGTTAACACAACCAATAATTTAATTCGGTCCAAATGAGAGGGGATGAATTGGTTTTCAAAGTGAAGCCTGCTTTTGCTAGCTTTTCCAGGATTACCAACCCTATCTTTAATGCTCAAAACTTAAACTTTATTTTATGTTTTGACAGAGCTATCTCACTGCCTCTAGTCTTTATGTTTAACTAATCACTAATCACCTTCCAGCTCTAACTTCATATTTACCTTACACATAGTATGAGTGGGATTGATCTGCTCATTAAACTCTCAGCAATTAAATGATCAAGTGCGTTTCTGAAACGTTGCTTCTTAATCAGGCGTATGGCTTTAACTGTGGATCTTTTACAGGACATATATTGGCCATTTACGTGGCCTTAAGTCTGCATGTTCACTCATTTGCTGTGCAAGGCTTTTTTCCAAATCCTAAGCGTTTTCAGGGTCTCTCCAAGTGCTGATACATTTTTTCAGGGCTGATGAGAGTCAGAAAAACTGCCTGCTCCTGCAGATACCGGGTACTGAGGACGTGAGGCTCGTCCACATCACTGAAATGTCCTAGTCCCTAATTCAATACTGAGTTTCCTCTGCTGCTTATGCACATGCAGAGGAAGCTGGCGGTGTCTAGGAGAAATAAACGTATTGATCATCTGTCAATTTCTTGGTGAGCCGTATCAGTCTTGATTCATGAAAGGAGACGTCTTCTTAGACACGACAGAAGATGCTGGGATCTGCACTGTGTATAGGCTGATTAATGTTTGAAGGGAGGGCAGAGGTGATTCAGTCTTGTGCTCACACTCTTCCCACAGAGCTACTTCACACCCAAATATGACATCAATGACGGGACTCTTGCTGTGGGAGCTGCAGCTTGTGTTTGAAGAAATGAAGCGCACTGGCCCATTCACTCAGGTTGAATAATCGCATGCAGATTGAAATGGTAAAATTGATATAATGACCACGTAAACCTCTCATATACAATTCACATTCACGCACAGCTTCATACAGACTTCTATAGCGTACATCTCACTCTCACACTGCAAAGGGGCAATTGGGACACTTTGCCATGTGGACTGGAGAAGCCGGGGATTTAACCATCCACCTTTTGATCAGTGGACGACCTGCTCCACCTCCTGATCCACAGCTGCCCCTCAATCAGTCTTGTACACATCCAAGGAATTTCTCTCCGTTTTTTACATCGCCCTCAGTGTTCTTCCATAGAAACACACAAACAGCTGGTGACGAGGACAATAAAAAAAAATCAACAAATAGGTTCAAGAATGGTACAAAAACACCAGACTGTACTGTACAATAACGTGTGAAAAGAAAGTAGGAAAATATGCAGTATATTGGAAACACTAATGACACCACTATAAAAGTATACATCATAAGAGTATGTGCACAAGTCAAGTAGTTCTGTGTGTTGTGAATAAGTTGTGCAAAGAAGCAAAAAGAATAATAAATACTGTATAAGGGGATGAACAAGTACAATGTATCACATACATTGCAATATATATAAATAATTATAATTATTCACAGCATGCAGGATTTTTAATTATATCCAGTAAGCAGTATATACACCAGTTGAGATATTTTTTAATCTTTTCCTACTATTTAACAATTAGTTTGAATATTTTTCCAAGTCTTACAGTTTAAACAACCACATTACTCGCTTGTCCCTACCTCGAATATATAACCCACGAAGAACACACCAGCAGCAGGTGAACCAGACCTCTGTCGTCAAGGCAACAATAAAGATGCAGTTAAGATTATAGAACATGTGAGGGTGTGTAACAGAAACAACGTTGACTGTTGGTTTCACACAGGAAACGCAACAGTGGTGTCCTGTGTGTCAGCCCAACAACATGGATGTGTTCTGTAGAACGTCTCCTGACTTCCTCCTTTGTGTCAAAAAACAACAAACAGAACATAACTAGAATGGCACCCAGAGTATAAACCACATTCAAATTCACTAGATATGGATTTTTTATTTGATCTGCACCAAATTGCACACACTCATAAACATCAGTACCCTAAACATGATTACATTTTTCTTTTTTTTATCAAGATCGATTAATTATTCTCTGAGAAATCAAGGAAAATGTTGGAAGCATCTCACAATGCTAAAGATAGTGAAAAAATATATATATCCTGGATACGCCAGTGATTCGGATCAGCACCAAAATGTTCTTCCTGCACCTGTATTGCACCATTTTCTCCAAGTTTCATAGTAAACAATTAATTAAACAATGTACTTGTAAACCTGCTACAAACAAACAAATAAATGCCAATGAAAATGTAACCTCCTCATTGCAGGTAACAGCGGGTTGTGTTAACCTGCTTACACAGATGATTAGTTTATTTAACAGGAGTACGTCTCCTGTACTCTTCTCTTCTTCTAAGACCATTTCCCTGTCTCTCATATCGACAGTTTCCTCGTGTTGATTCGAATTTACAACTTGCTTCTTGATGGCAACACATACCTTGGTACCACTGCTGAAATAAGTGAAGTTTAAGTCATTTGTTTCAGGGTTTTACAGCTTTGAAGCAAATCATACCCAGGTTTTTCCTCTCTCCACATTTACTGCATGTCACATTCATTTGAAAAGGTCAAGTGATTCATGCTTTTGTTTTGCGACAGGTCAATAAAGTAAATGGCAATCCCCCTACATGTGTGTGTCACTTAGAAGTCCAATGAAACACAATGGAGTAAAGGTATTTTTAAAAAGAAACCCAGACAGCCAATAGGAGGAACGGCTAAAATAGCTGCTCCCATTCATTCTGCTGTTTGTGTGATGGCTCTTCTCTGGGTGTGAATTTACTAGCTTACTAGCTGGTGACAAACAGCTCAGTGACATGAGAACATTTGGCAAAAATATGCTCATCTCTCTGCAGCACGGCCCTATATTAGCAGTTTGCCAGACTTCCTGTCAAAGCTGACGTATATAGAGGCGTGAAGATGTCACGGCTCACGAGCCACCTTCCCAGGTCTTGTCCGTGTCCTTTAGCACACGAGGGAGGAAAAAACTGCAAAGCCGGGAACCACTCGGGACGGGACCTCCAAAATCCCAGGTTGTTAGAGGAAAATATCTAAAACGAGGAACATAATTTTCCATTAGTTTTCCTTGATGACTCAACTGAATGGATCCTCAGGTTCACTCCTGGTCTCATGTGTGATTCTGCCTCATTATTTGCATGAGATGCAACACAAGGGAACAGCATCCTGTATCGACCCAGACCCCTTCTTGAAATAGTTGTCGTAGTTTTCCAGTCCCGCAGCTTCATCACTGGTGTCACAAATTGCTACGTGCGTGTGCGACTCTGACGTAAGAGCTCGCAGCAATTAGTGTCAGCGCTCGCTTTGCTGCGTGTCGAGCCATAGTAACTGCTGAGCTCCATACCAAGCACATGGATACACACCGGTCCCAACAGGCAGAGAGAAGCGGCTACGAGAATTAATTGCCGGGCTCCTTCTCTGGGTGTCCTGATCCCACCTTGGCATTGTTTCAGTGGGATCTGTTATTCAGCCGTGTCCCCTGTGGTTGGCTGATGTGCAGATGATGCAGGGTTTGAAACGACAGATCTTTTTTTTTTTTGAGGCAGAGGATTCCTGGGTAAACACTTGCACACATGGCAACAGATGATGGTGGGGAGCTCCAGCATCAGTGGGTGTTCTGCTGTTAGTTCAAGATGATGGGGATGTGGTACCCGTTCAATTTGAAGGCGTGCTTCATCTCTTCCCCTCTTTTCCTCCCTTTTAAAAAGATATGAGCGGGCCATTTTTAATCATCTTGAATATCCTGGCCATAATCATATCTCATTAACAGTTCTATATTCGCCCTTGTGTGCAGCTGCCATCCATTCAGACGGACCTCATGTGTCACCATGTAGCCACAGTTGATGTGAAGCCCGTGTCAAAATAAATTAGCAGCAGATTATTAATAGAAGCACAGAGATCATATCACGAAATTATAGCCAAAAGTACACGGCGATGCACAGTGCCCTTTTCTGCTTCCCGGAGATGCACAGCAACCCGTCCTCCTTCGCCTCTATCTTTTTATTGTGTCGTCATGGAGATGGGTTTTTGTCTTTGTGTCTAATTAAAGAGAGAGCTTTAGATGTATTGACTATCTCAGATCACAGAATTTCTCCCGATACCTCTCTTCATGTCGTCATCAAACGGCCAGGCTTTAATTAGAAACATGCACATGCAGCCACAAACATGCAGAACACACGTGGAAACACACACACACAGGCGGATGTCACACGTTGTTATTAATCCGAACCGATAATATCCTTGATTCGCTGGTGCTCCGAGAGAAGATCCTCCCCTCTGTGATGAATTGTTTCACAAATAAACTCTGCGTGACCTTTGCTGACAGACAGATAAACAAGTTGTTGTTTTTTTCGCACGACGCACAACTGAGAGACTGGTGAGAAAAATAACAAATTTATCCACGAGCGTGTCAGCAATCAAAAATCAAGTTCTTAATTAAGAGACATAGTTTCCATAGTTACCAGGAGAATAGGAAAGAATGAGCCAGAGCTTTCCAGCTTTCCACATTAGGCTTTTTCATCATCATGTTTTCCATGTTTTCCTATTAGTAGGAACATGTATGTAACACAAGGCTGTTCAACGTGACAGTTACAATGAGCAAATCAGTATCGTCATTTAAAAAAATAAGTTTAACTCATTTCTTAATTGTTTTTCAATATCTAAGAGTTTCTATGGTTTTATTGCATGTTTTGTCATTATTACTCTTACTGATGTCTATTTTTTTATGCACATATCTTATCTCATCCTATCCCATCTCATCACATGTCTTATCTTATCTTACCTTATCTTATCTTATCTCTAGTAACAATTTGAGGTAACAGGTAAAGCCCAGTGTGCCATACGAGAGGCAGGCTCTTGGTTAAAGATGAGATAAATCTAGTTATTGTCATGCAAACACGAACACAGTTATTAACACCGAGATGATGGCCTCCAAACTACAGTAAATAATAGCATCATAATGGAAGCGCAGCCAAAAGAAAGACTTCAAAGCTAAGGCATAATTTAGTTCCCCCACATTTTCTCATCTTTGTAAAGGTTATTACACTTTAATCTATAACTCTATTGGAGTTCATTGTTACATTTACTCAGAAACAGTATTAAACCTGATCTTTGTATTTTCCAAGCTGCACATAATATCCCAATCCCACTGATGTGATTGTGAAGTTGATTAAGAGAACTACTCTTAGAAAATTCAACAAGCTATTCCTTGTCCATCACGGTATACAACGGAGTGTTCCTTCAAACATTTTTGAAAACAAATCAAGCAGGACAAGCTGGAGGGTGCTTTACTTGACAGGGGAGGGTGCTTGAAGCACAGGTTAATAGTCTCTGCTGGTGGAGTCCGCCCTGTTCCATGGATCGACTTCAGATGACATTGGCTGACCTCGCACTTTCAGCATGGTTGATGGTCATTGGATTAGATTTACTTCATCTAGGTTGATTGCCTTTGCTCCTCTTAAGGAGTCATTACAGGAGCCTTAGGTGTAGCATTCGTGGGTCTTACAAGTACATGTTCTTCACCTGGATCTGACGACCAGCGAGCTGCTCTACAAAAGTGGTAAAACAGCAGCCTCCAGTGCCAACTGCTGGAACTGCAGTCTCTCCGACGTACAGTGCTCAGCGCGTGAGTATTTCTATTTTATATCTACTGTTATTTCCAATTACTCCTCTTTCATAATTATTGAATAAATGTATTATAACATTTGTATCTCACTGACAAATATTTCCACCAAACTGTTAAAGCATAAAAGAAATTGATTGAGAAAAATTAAACATGATTTTTTTAAATGTGGCAATTAACGATTCGGATTATATATATATATATATATATATATATATATATATATATACACACACACGGTCAACTAAAGTGTTATAGTTTTACATATTAAGTTATATAAATAATACAGCAGTAAAATAGGGTCCACTTTATATTTAGTTTTAGAAATACATTCAATACAAACTATACAAAAAACATATATTTCATATTTTCACAAAAGTAAATCACAGAGATGTGTTCAGAAGATATTAGTTTAAACATGTGTTCATATCATTGTTGGTGAATAAGGAATAAACTAAGATTTAGATAAAGTAAAACATCGTTTGTAGGTAGATGTGGTCTCATCTTAACTTTGTGAATGAATGTGCAGTGCAGTGTTCTTTCTGCTTTAATGTTTTTCAAACCAGTTGTATTCTCCTATAAAACCTGGAGCTGTGCATAAACATATTCTCAAACAATTTGTACAGTTAAAACCTGGAAATCTGAAAAAAAAACCACAGCATGGAAAAAACGGATCATTAAACTTTAATCCTGTAATAATCGGTTATCTGTCAGGAATAAACACATAGACTTAAACTGTATCTGGGCCCTTTTACTCATATGTCAGCACTGTTAGTCACTCATGATGAGCCTACATCACCATCACCATGTTTGTTCGTTGTCTAATTTCAATCATTATATTTAAAAGGAAAATAACCTTTTGCATATTTTATATGTTGTATGGTTCCGATAAATATATCTCTACACACCAGCAACTTATTCATCTATAATTTTTTAAATCCATATTTAATGCTGTGTTGGGGTGTCGGAGCATCTTATAACAGATGCAGGTTAAATCCTAAATAAGCTGCAGGTCTTTCATAATTATTTGCAATCACTTTATACTTACTATTCATGTTAATCTAAAATTTGTTATTAGTTGATTGAGCCTATACTCCTGAATATACCAGCACCACTAGTGTGTGAGAGTATGAAAAGCAAAAGAGGTTAATTGTACATATGCAGTAAAAAGATGTAAATCAAATCTCAGTAAGAGAGAATAATACTGATGATCATGTCAAGTCTGATATAAACTGGGTGATTCGACAACAGCAATATGCCACAAAACACATAGAAATCTGTACATGAGTTCTACAGGAGTCCTGATGATATAATACGTTTAATGCCAAAATGTAAATTATACAAATTGTCACATTGGATATTGAAGAAAAACTGCAGTCTAGAAATAATGGAAAACAGTCAGTCTATCAAAAAACAAACAGACAAAAATATTAACATTATCTGTGGACTTTGAAAAGAGCACAAGTAGATACTTTCTGTCAGGTGAAAACATAAAAACACTAAAATTATTAATACAGTAAAAACAGCCTCACTTTTAGCTTTACAGTTTGAGTCCAAATGATTTGAAAATGGTCTGACATCCTGTAA
The DNA here is from genome assembly GCF_022539355.2 of Hippoglossus stenolepis. Lineage (NCBI taxonomy): Eukaryota > Metazoa > Chordata > Actinopteri > Pleuronectiformes > Pleuronectidae > Hippoglossus > Hippoglossus stenolepis. The sequence goes on along the minus strand of NC_061487.1, from coordinate 15,700,988 downwards.
GATGGAAAAATGCAAAAAAAAAACTGTTGCGTGAAAATGCGTGAATTGTGAGATATTACAACTCAAACACAAATATTACCAGATTTGTGACATTTCCGCAAACGAATGATGTATGACGATAAAAGAGAGAAGATTTAGGATTACTGAATTTTTAGAAAGTTAAGAACTGGTTGACCTAATGACCCAGTCACTATAGATCATACAATGAACACATTTTGTTCTCCAAGCAGCAGCATATTGTGTCCAGTTATCAGTGATGGAAAGTGTCAGACACATACCCTTATCAGTTCTCCGTCCAACAAACATGTGATAGATAGCTGGGCTGGAAAAGTGATAAGGAGATGTGCTCGACAACATTATAACCTGAACAGCATCTTTTTGGTAATAACACAATAATGAAAATCAAAACAAAGGCCTACAAAACAAAACGGTAAAAAGAAGCTCAGAACAGAGTCGCCCTCAAGCAAAAAATAATAAAATAAATAGTCTCACTTAGTCGTCAAATCATCAGCACAAAACGTTCATCCTGAGTGTTTACAAAAATGTGTCCACAGTTTTTAGCGCTGATGAACGCAAATGTCCTCAGAGAAAGATGATGTCTACCCCGCTTCAACACCAGGACCAGAAAGCTGTCCAGCTGCAGTCGGCGTCCACTCCTGATAACACAGCTCGGTGTGCAAACAGGCAGAGTAAGTTCGAGGACCCGTCCCATGGTTTTATTTCCCTGTGGCCCCACCTCATCCCCGGTGCTGTCCTGTCTCTTACTGGTTCACAGCGAATACATCAGATTTTATCTATTCACCCCCTGCTCTCTGCTTTGTCAGTCATTGTTGTGCAATGGGACTGACTTTGTCCCAGGAAAAGATAACAGCCAGAACTTTGCTACACTTTTTAAACGAAAATCTAATGAAATAATAATCGTAAATGATCAAAATTAGAACATGCACAACAATTTGTTAAAAGAAAATGATAAACGATGATTAAAATGTATATTCCACAGCTTAAGAACCTTTTATCTTTACTTTAATCCCAAAGAGAAGGTTTATATCAAGCTTTTATTTTAAAAAATGGGGACTTGGATCTGAAGAATATTTTAATTTGTTAACAGACCTCTGAAATAACTGACATGTAACATATGGAAAAATAACAGCAGTTAGGTAAATCATGAATTATTTTATAAAAAATATTGACTTTAAAATCTTCACTGCAGATAAACCAGGCAGGATGAACACGTTTTCTAACTTCACTCTGCACCATAGACTGTTTATAAAAAGCTTTGTAGACAACTTCCGGCACACAAACAATAAAGAGTGAGAGTATATTGAAGAACTGTTTGAGGAGGACTAACTTATGACAAGGAATAATTCTGTAGTTCTAGACTCCACAACATTAACACAGGACAAACAAACAGCCCATATCAAGCAGGCAGGTTTAGAAGCTGACACTGCATTAGTAATTCATTCTACAAATTATGTTTAAATACTAGAAGCCCGAGTTTCTTCAGTGAACCAATTCTCATTTACTTTCTGTTTTTAAAAAGGTGCATGTAGTTGTTGTTTTGTGTCAAAGTATGACACACAACTATCAGATCACCTTTCATTCCTTTCACACTCTTTGAAATCAGGATCATCAAACATGAACAGACAAATATGCTTCATGTGCAACATCTGACCCCCCCGGCCTGTTATCTGTCTGTCCTGGGCCTGCAGTTGGCAGAGGAAGGACAGCAGACGTCTCTGTGTGCTTTGCTGCTGGTTATCTCTGCCCAGTTCCTCCCCATCGGTGTGAAAAGTCCCGCAAATTAAACACGGCTGGCTCGCTTTCTGATCCAGTTCCGGATTTCTTCTCCACACCAGCCGCCAACAGCAGTCACACGGATGAGGGGAGATCTGCCAAGCATCTCCGCTGCAGTGCTCTGCATCTCCTCTGGGATTAGCTGCACTGCATTCCCACCGTCAGCAGCACCGGGGCCATCAGACACACACACACACACACACACACACACACACACACACACACACACACACACACACACACACACAGGGGCATGGTCCTCTATACAAACACGCACACACATAAATTCCTTTTCTTTCTCTTCTCTCCCTCTGTCTCCCACAGACTCACACCAGTCTGGTTTCACCTCCTCTGTTCCCTCTCTCATCATCTCTCCATTCTCACGTACTCGGTCTCACATGCACACACACAGTATATCAGGCTACAGCATCATTCCCTCTTTGTCTGTTTATGCAATTCCTCCCAGAGACAAAGAGAGATGCTGTGGGATGACTTAACGTTTTTTTTTTAGTTGCGGCCTCGCTGTGTCCTCCCTGCTATGACAGGACAGAGACCTCATGCCCTCGTCTCATCCTCTGTGGGGATGGTGGATCACAGTGTATGAACAAGAGGTCAGCGAACACATCATCACAAAATGCTGGAGGCCTTACATCACATCTACAACTACTGAGAACTTATTTTTGAAATAAAATAAAGGTAATCTCTGCAGAAATGATGGAATCGCTTGCACGTTTCCTGTCCTTTCTGATCGGCCACATGTTTGTTTCTTTCCTTCAAAAGCAAACACCAAAGGCTTCCTGATTCCCACCATTCAATGAGATAAAATTAAAGAGGCTGCATCCCAATGGAGGGCTGGCCCCTGGGGGGGACCTTTGGCCCCTGCCGTGACCTTCCACCCCTGCTGCATCCTCCTGGGTCATGATTGCCAGTGGTTAAATAACCATAGACGACCAGCCAAAGACAGGGTGGGATTTCCACTGCGTCTATTTTGTCTGCCAACAAAAGAGGTGCTCAAATTTAGTGGAGGTCTGATTCGGCTTTTCCCAGGGAGACCAGGTAATTCCCACTAATGACGCCCCGAGAGAGCGAGAGAGCGAGAGAGAGAGCAGGGGGAGCTTGAGGATTGGCTGACTGCAGAATGATGCAGGCGTGCATGTGGGAACACGGTGAAACAAACTGACTTTCACATCACAGAGCTCACAAGCAGAGGATCGATGCTGCACTGAACTCTCGAGTGGCCAAATGTCTTATGATTCATTTTTCAAGAAAACGAGCTGCATGTTGCTTCTACACAAATCACCAGACTGCACGTGAACTGTCCTGCAGCATTGCTCCAAAATACAGTAGAGTGCACGTCAGAGGCTCAAATCAAATGAATCTCCAGCAGAGGGCACCATAGATGATTTCTATTTATAGAAGTTGACAAAGATTTCTAAAGGGGATTAGAGGCTTCCTGAGGTTGCCTCGCTCGGTTTTCTGAGAGAAAAGGGTCTATTTTCTCTGACTGAGTACTAACAGGAGACTGCAGAGCAGCCATTACTCTTATCAATGTGAACAGTAGGGATCATTATAATATGTTCAACGGTAAATAGGCAAATGGTTTTGCTATTCCTCATCTGTCGTGGTATTTTTGTACCTGACAGCAGCAGTGGTAATTTCATCAGTATTTGTTGATGCTGTTGAATGTAAAGTAGTATTGTACTGAACCGACAGTACCGCAGCAATGAATATGTTTGATTTGTTTACAGGCATGTGCTGCGCAAGGCGCTGGCATCTAACCGACATATCTCACATCTCGAAGAAGACTTTTGACTAAACCATTTTTGGCAGCAATAAACTTGACTCAGTTGCTATGGACACATGATGATGTTTTCTTTTTTCTACTTTTTTTCCCCCTATCTGTGTCCATGACAACAAAATGTCTGTTACAGGAAATGGAACGTATCATAAGGACTCCAGGACGAGAGGAGGGCTGATGTTTTCAGTTGTTGTTTCAAGTTAACACAGGTGAAGCATACATTAAATGTTACGTATTACTATTGATACGCATGCAGATCCCTCAGCATATGAAACCAAGTGTAAAGGGTAAAACTTGTCGGATTATGTAACAGATTTTGAAAGCACTATAAATATGATAAGGCATTTATCCTGGAAGATTAAGGTTATGAAATTAATCTTGAGTTGTGGATGATCATTAAATTATAAGCATTCTGTAGATATGTACATGCACTGATAAACTGACTCTTCACACAGTGAGTGGAGATCAACTGAGGCCTGAAGGCAGGATGCTGGCAGAGAGGAGCAGGAGGGTGATGGTGGGATATCGCTGATGACAAGACAGTCTGCTGCAATTGTCGTTTGTTTGCTTTATAAAGATGACCCATTAAGATGTGGCTCGACAAGACATGAAAATATTTTACAAATCATATATGTATCCTTACAATTAATGAGTCATTTATATCAATAAGCAAATGACAGGACACACATGAGTCGACAATCGCGCCAGCATGAGCCAGCATGTGATATGTCCTGTGTCTTTTCGGGTTCAATATGTTGATTTAAGTTAAAATGAAAAATGGATTTTCAGGACATGTAGGCATGGATGTGCTAAGAAAAATTACACCAAACACAAGAGTATTTATTAACCTACAAGTTTTAAATTATAACGCAACAATAACTGGTGTATAAACAGTTAAACACAGTATAACATGGTTGTAATCAAAGTTAATATTGTGATATAATAATAAGATATGAAATTTTATGAACAAATCTGTCTCAGGTGCATTTAAATCCCTTCACCTATGTGTTCAACACAAGAAATATCATATACATACAAATATGTTATCAAGCATTCACTAACTGTTTTATAGTAGCTAAAGCTTCTTCTTAAGTGAGGTGTTGATTAAATACCCTGATTATCAATAGAAATACACATGTCTGCCCATAGACTGAATAATAGTGGGTTGGAAATCGTCTCGTAATCAGTTAGATGCTGCAGATGTTAATTTGATGGTAGGTTGAGTTTTCCACACTATTAGTTTACTATATTTTAATTGGTTAATGACAATGGTGCAGCAGGACCTGCTTCTTTTGAAAGACCACTAGATGGTGGTGTCAAGTCAACCATTAGTCGGATGAAAGTGTGTGAGGCACCAGGCTCATTATTAGCACATGATGAGGTTGCACTTCTTCACAGAGGCAAACACAGGCAGATAAATGTTCAACAGTGATAAGGGGAGCTAACCGGGTGGTAAACAAAAAAAACTAACACTCAACACGAGAGGACGTTCAAGCTCATTGTGAAATAAGAAAACTGCCCCCTGGGGTTCGCCCTGATAAAAGCAGATGGTTACAACAGCTTCACATCTCATGTTCACTGACTGTTTGTAATGAGCCTTTTCATGTCATCTCTGTGTTCAGTTATTTTCAAGGTTGTCAACATCAGAGGACATAAACTCCTCAGAGTAATTTATGGTGCATGTATCAATGCATAAATACATTTTAAAATCATCACAAAGAAGAATTCCAGATGTGCAAATTTATCCAAGTCGACACTTCACACGTCCCATAAGCTGCTGGGAGATTTTCAAATGATTCTTTTTTTAATACACATGATGTATTTAGGAAAACGACAAGTTGCAGTGAGAAAAACAATGAAGCACACAACATTCAAAATGCTTGCTAGAATTTTTATTTAGCATTCTATAAAAATATAAATTCAATTAACTTGTGCTGAGCAAATAAAAGGAGGTTTAGATGTAGAGAAGAGGACATTTTAAGCTAATTATGACTTCTTCACTGACTAATCAGCTCAGTCTTAGGCTCAGTTAAACAAGTTTTAGTGTATGGTTATACACATATTATATTTCACACGTTTTGACAAATGGCATCATAACGTCAGTATGCAAACAAACTGAGCCACATCTTGATACTTTCAACAGTACGAGGTCTGAGGCAACCACGAAGCAAAAGATGTGGGCAAACAATACCATGGTCTTCGTGTGTGTGTGTGTGTGTGTGTGTGTGTGTGTGTGTGTGTGTGTGTGTGTGTGTGTGTGTGTGTGTGTGTGTGTGTGTGTGTGCGTGCGTGCATGCATGCGTGTGTGTGTGCGTGCGTGTGTGTGCATAGGCATTTCACCATTTTAGGACCTTTTCCAGCATAGACACTGACTAGGACCAGTAGACCTCACGGGGACCAGAGTCCTAATGAGGCTAAACTTAATATCTGAGCTACTGGTTAAGATCAGGAATAAGGTTTTGATTAGGCTGTTCACAATGAATGGAAGTCAATGCAAAGTCCTGGTGAGGATAGCTGCGTAAACCTGTGTGTGTGTATGTGTGTGTGTGTGTGTGTGTGTGTGTGTGTGTGTGTGTGTGTGTGTGTGTGTGTGTGTGTGTGTGTGTGTGTGTGTGGTCCATGTATAACTCATGTTGTGGGGACCTAAAACCAAAGTCTCCTTATGGGGACAAAAAGCAACTCCCCATAATGTAAATTATTATATTTTAAGGTGAAGACATGGTTAGGTTAAAGCTAGGTTTAGGTTTAGGCTAAGTGTTGTACTTAAGTTGATGTAATGTTCTCTGAAGTCGTAAAAACACAACTGTATGTGTGTGTGTGTGTGTGTGTGTGTGTGTGTGTGTGTGTGTGTGTGTGTGTGTGTGTGTGTGTGTGTGTGTGTGTGTGTGTGTGTGTGTGTGTGTTATCGTTCCACTTAAATGATCATTTCCAGGTTACATTGATTGACGACAGATAGATGACATCTGATGACAGCAGAGGTTTTTATGTCTTGGTCGACGGTGGAGGGAAAAAACCCTGAAATGCATTTCCACAAAATGCTGCAGTAAAAAGGGAGAGAAAAGGGGTATTAAAGATCACAACCTCAAATATCAACTCTGCACACTGTTGCCAAGTCTTGTTGCTATGGAGATTGCATCCTACTGCAGGTGTGAGTAACGGCAGAGGAAGTCAACTGTGCTTCCCTCTCTGTGTCTCTTTCTGTGCCTCTCTATCTTACATGCTGCTCTCTGCATGTGTGTGTGTGTGTGTGTGTGTGTGTGTGTGTGTGTGTGTGTGTGTGTGTGTGTGTGTGTGTGTTCCCACCTGAGACATGCTAATCAACAGCTTTGATGACTGAGAGCTACGTGTAAATACAATGTGCTTTACATGTTGTGCACTTTATGAACTTCCTACAATCTCTGTGTCTTCCAGTAGATCACAATCAATAACTCCATTGTCCACAGATCTCAGCATATTCTCTCCTCTGCCATCGTGTCGGAGAGGTCTCTCAAAAAGGCAGCAAAAGAAAGACCTCTGGACTGTGCGAATGTAATAAGCCCCCGGGCAGGGTGTGCACGTGGCACATAGGCTGAAATAAATAGATGCATGTGTCCAAATATTGCTGGGAGATCTCCAGCGAACCGAGATGGGCATCGCGTCTACGTCAGCGCTGTTGCAAGACATTCGGTCAGAAAAAGCAAAAAAAAGAATCTGACCTGGAGAGATGTGATATGACTCTTTCCAAAAAATGTACGTCTGTATCTTCAGATGGTGTGGAACTTCTTTGGAGGGGATAAGTGTCTGACAAAAACATCAGGAAGGAAATAATTAAATCAGTATTTATCATTATGATCTGTGACATGATCACAAACTAGGATTTAATAAAAACACATCCAGAATAACTAAAACATTTTTTTAGATTTGTCAATGAGTTGATTATTGATTATTATCAATTATAATTATTATTATTTGACATTTCATCAACCATTTTGTTTCATTCCAGCTTCTCAATTCGTAGAATTTACTGCTACTGCTACTTGATCTCCAGGCAATTCTAATTAGATTGTTTTTCACCACTTCACCTTGTACATTTTATGGACCAAATGATATATCAATATCAATATCAATATCAATATGTACACAATTTATGAAAAATTTGTTGTAGCCCTACAGCACATTATTCAAAATCCTCTTCCTCTTTTGAGTAATTTTGCAGCAACACTGAATGAATGAAAACATTGAATCTAAATAGTTACTGTATGTTTTTTTTCCCCCCCGCAAGAATTACACCCTCACATTGACTTGTCCAGTTCCATCAGATTTGGAGCTGTTGTTATGCACTGCAGGCGGCTGCTGCTCGGCTTCCTTGTGGCTTCGTGGCTTTGAGTCTAACTGAGGCAGACTGAGAGAGGCTTATTAATCCCAGGGCTGCAGCTTCGCTCTAAAGGCCACAATCAGCGGAATAAAATGCACTCGCTGTGTAACAGAAATAGACTTCTAAATGTTGATCATCTAAATATACAGAACGAAGTGCAGACGTTAGGGTTCAACGTGTTTGATACAGCGTTGTTATTAACAGGGGCTGACGTTCCCTCAGTTCACAGCTCAATCGCCCTGCATGTGCAAGCCTTGGTGAGCCTGCACATTTGTATTACGATGCATAAAAGCTCACTCGAGTGTCGGAATGTGTTCAGGACTTCATTTTCAAGTAGGCTAAAGATAAAAAAGCTAAAAGTTAAGGGTCTGCAGTGAAAGGACACAGAGGGGTTTCTACTTCCATGGTTACAGCTGCTAAAGGAAGACAATAAAGGAGAGAGAAAGAAAGAGCACAAGAGGAATTGATTTACAATATTTCAGATTAAAAACCTGTTTTAACACCACGTTCCTCGCACATGGCTCATAAAATACCTCTGACAAATGAATGACATATTGAACACCTAATGATCTGTATGTCATTAGCAGCAGACTGGAAAGGGCAGCAGTTTGAGAAGCAAATATAAATCAGAGCCAATGATACTGGCAATTACAAATTCAACTCGGCAGACTTTGGTTTGTCATCGCCACCGTGCCGGTCGGTTGACATTGAAAATCACCAAGAGCAACCACAACTGTTTGAGAGCAATACAGGAAGAATGCTCTAGTAAACATATGCTGAGTGGCATATGAAAGGATAAAGGGCAGGGCATGTCTTACCAATCCAAACCAGTGCTGTGTCTCTCCATCTCTCAGTACTGTCCTACTTCCTAACCTATGGCTCTCAGCACAAAGCAGCAATCTTTATAAACAGGTTCCAAATACATTTTAGAATTTCATTTTAAAGGGTCCAGTAATTGCCTGAAATGACAAAACACTTGTTGTTTCTAGCGACCATTATGCAAACTAAAATGGTGTGTTTTTGGGGGAACTATTTTTGGATGTGGATTTATTAAACTATCATTCTGCATAGATGGACATCACTTCTCCACTTCCTCCCACTATCCAGAATTGAAGTCAAAATAATCTGGATGTGAGAGCTGCCATCTTGCACATTTGCAGCCAGAGTGTGCGCAGCAATCGGGGGATGGAGCCACGGTATTGAGATCCCGCCGATATATACGTGTCTGAACAATCGTGAGTCAGTCTCAACTGTCAATCATGATGTTTCAAAATGTTTTTATGCATTAAATAACTAATAAAAACAAAACTTACTAGGGAAATGATCACTTAGGCAAACATCAGGGTGCTAAGAACTACCTAAATAAAATGACAAAAAACATCTTTGAGAAAAATGTATTTGATGTACTTTTTAGTCATGTCACCCATCTTTACTATATATAATTAATACATTAATACAGAGGTAACGAACAGGTCAAAGCCTTCACTGTCGATCCCCTTAACGCTCGGGACGCAGCGATTGCAGTTGCACCGCGGAAAGCCTGAAAAGTTGGGTAATGTCTTCGGCTAAATGCCAGTACACTACAGTATGAAGAAGTGCACCTTCCACAAATGAATGGATTCAGTCAACAGAAACATTGGAGTGCTTTTATTTTGAAACGGGTACAGGAAGTGTTGCAAATATGTATGTTTGTTACGTATATTCGACAGTACATATGTTGTGTATAATAAATATTGTGCATTGAACAGATGCAATAAATACGAATAGTTTGTATTGAACAGATATTAATGTGAATATTGTGCACTGAATAGATAAAGTTGCATAACTGTCTTTCTTTGTGAGTATACATGCTCGTACATTGAGGCTGTTGTAACAGAAATTGCAAAAATAATAAATATGCTCCTCCTAAGTGGATTTTTTGGAAGATATCGGGGGTGGTGGATCTCGGCTTACATTTGGAATTGAAAGGTAATCTTGGGCTTGTGAACCTAGGTTACCACTGCATTAATACAACAGGGTAGGATATGTAGGAATGACCAAATTAAATCTGTTTGAAATGTAATTAGATCTATCATGCTTTGTGATGCAATGGTGAACCTCACTGATGAGTTTTGTTAACAGTGCAGTCGATGGCACAGAGGAAGTTGTATCAGACTTTGAATGTATAAGCAATGTAGTCTTTGGATCAACTTATCATTGTTTTTTATCTTTTTTTCAAGATTTGTTGGAAAAACATCATCCATTCAAGAAAAAGGCCTGAAGATGTCTCCGATGCTTAGTGGAGCTCGTACTGAGGAGGCTGTTGATGTCCTGACTGCAGCGGCTGGGATAATAGCGTTTTTTTATCGAGAGCACTCGTCAACAGTGGTATAACCTGTCCTGGGCCTGGTGAGCACTGGGCTATAGGGCAAGTGAGGGTGCTCTGCCAGGATCTGACCACTAAGGCTCATTAGTCCCTATTGATAGGCCTGATGATAGGCTCTCTGAAAGGAGGCAGCCGAGGAAAAGGTCATGGTATGGATCTTAATTTGACCTTGCTAACCTGTGGCTGATTGGCAGCATCTGTCATCCTTAGATTTAATTTAACAGTGATTAAGTACTGCAGAGACCATATTGGCAATAACCCCTGTTGGACGTCTCATTGCCCCTGTTCCTCTGGATGAAATCTGTGCCGAGCTGCCATCCTTTATGGCACAACTGTGCCCATTTCATTAAGGCTGTGAATTCAGTCAGACTGGTGTGAGGTGGGATGTACCTGGAGTGATCATGTCTTGTTTGTTCCTCATACTATAATTTTTGTTTTAGTTCTCTCCATGATGTATCTGGTTAAACGTTTTTTGCCAATGTTTTTTTTGCAGAGTTAAGATTAGCATTATTTACATTGCTGTCTATTGGTGCAGGTCTGAACATAAACTACATTTTCTACAGTCTACAGTCATGTGAGGCTGTACTTACACATGCTCACAATGAAAATGCTAAGATGCTAATGTTAAGAAGGTATAAGGATTACCATTTTAGGCATCTTAGATTTTGCATGTTAGCTATATTAGGCTAGCGAGCACAAAATGCAGCAGAGCCTGAGAGTACGAGTCACGAATGCTGCCATCTTGCACATTTAGAGCCATAGTCTCAGCATATGGTATCGAGGTCTCACTGATACACTGACCAATCACAAGTCAGTCTAAAACTTGGCCATTAATCAGTGTGATAGGAACTTCCGAACATGACAGACACTACACATAAGAAACAATTATTTGACCCGTACTCTAACTCATTTGTTTTGTCCAGATGCCATCTGCTAACCTGGAGGAGGCAGGGGTTATGACCTGTACTGCAGCCAGCCACCAGGGGGAAATCGGGACACTCTGGCTTCAATTTTGAGGAGCTGTCATCTTGTCAATCTTATGCAGTCTGTGCTGAACACAGTTTGTGTTAAATGCCGATAAAGCATGCTAACATGCTCAAGATGACAAGGCTAACATGCTGCTGTTTAGCAGGTTTAATGATTTCCCATCTTGGTTCAGCATATTAGCAACATTTGAACAGATGCTGGTGCTGTTAGATGAAAGTCGGAAGTTCGTCGACCCATGATCATAAACGTAAGAACAACATTTCATGACAAACCATCCAGTGGATGTTTAGTTATTTCAGTCTGGACCACAGTGAACAGACTGTTAACATGGCTAAAAGGAGCTCGTCTTGAGGAGCTCTGTTTGCCACGAGCAGCTGAATGGGCAACAGATGAAGTATAATGAGACAGCCATACACTGTGAACGCCAGAGGACATATGGATTTAGATCCTCCGCGATCATCAGCGTTCCTCAGTCTCTGCTCCAGCCAGTGAGCAGAGAGAAAACACGGTGTGTAAAAGACGAGATGCTTCCAGGAGGAAAGAACTGATTATGTAATGCAGGGACTTGTTTACGTGTCCCTTCTGAGTTCATGTTAGCTGAAGGAAGACACCCTGCCTTTGCTGCTCGTCTTGGGCTTTGCCACATCGCATTAATGTCTTTATTCATAGTGACTGGTAATTGGCCTACTTTGAAGCAAGCATCTATTATGTGGTGCTGTACAGTAAGGAAAAGAGATAGAAACCGCTGATTTCACTTCAGTGGAAGTGCACACACAAATATATAGGAATTTAAAAAATGTGAGAAGAAAACCAGTCTTAAACCTGTGGAGAATCACAGCAGATTCAATACATAGACACTTCTATAATCTTTTTTTTAATTGGATAATAATTAAATACTATTTTTTCACATGCTTTGGGAGGGTACTTTCAATAGATGCATATAAATTGTTGATCTGAGATTACTAATGCAAAAATAAAGATATTTCAGTTTTTTTATTAAAATTGCATTGTTAGTTGTGAGATATTTTGTTTTTTGCCTTATGTTGTAAAAACTGTGCTGATCAGTAGTTTTATCTTATTTTGAAGCCACAGTGAATCATCTGTTCCTCTCAGCTCTACAAAGCCTTTAGGTCTTTTTTAGATCATTATTTTAGTTTTCCTGCCTTCCTGCTCTCATCAGCATCCTTTCCAGGCAGCTGATAAATCCACTGTTGTGCTTACTCAGACCCAAATAAAGGGAGAGTTACCATCATTATGACTTGATGCAATTGAATACAGTATCGGCCTTGTGGCACCATAGACTGCATATAAAGGTGCGACGCATATAAAGAAACGACGCGTCTTTAACTCCTCCCACAATGCAGAAATGAAGTTAGAATATCCTAAATATATATACGCTACCATCCTGTTCATTTGGAGCTGGAGACTATGCAGAATAGGAATCGGGTGTAGAGCCGCACAAGCAAAGTTCCAGTTGATACACGCCAATCATGAGTCAGTCTCAGCTGTTATTCATGACATTTCACACCATTTTTAGCATCAAATAATGTTGTAGAAGATTTATCGTGAAGAATACACGGAAGCATATACGGAGGCAAACTTGCAGTGGAAGAGTTTGTTTATTACACCTCAGCTGCAGCTTATATACTGTTTGATAAGTAACATTGTTACCAGTGCTGACATGTACGAGTGCATGTTTCCTTTCCTTTCCTGGAAGTCCTCACTTGAAGTGTATGTGGAGTGCTCTCTCGTCCTCATATTGTGTGTGTGTGTGTGTGTGTGTGTGTGTGTGTGTGTGTGTGTGTGTGTGTGTGTGTGTGTGTGTGGGTGTCTCAATTGTGTGTGTGCTTAGACATGTTGTTTGGCCAGATAAAGATACAAGTGGGGATTATTTTTTCCCATACTGCAGCCAAGTTCAGTCAAAACAAGCTGTGTAATATTGTTCATTCAGAGGTCGAGCTGACCCCAATACAAACGTATTAAAACCAAAATTACCAGATAAAAATATCTAGCATTACCATACTTCAGCTAAAATGACAGAAACCTTTGAGGTTTGAAGTTTATTTGATGTGTGCTATGACTTTTTAGTTTAGTCCATGTCCCACCCAGTAACATGGAGGAGGCTGGGTTTATGACCTATACTGCAGCCAGCCACCAGGTGGCGATTGAGAAACTTTGAATATAACATAATCAGCAAAAGAAAAAACATTTACTACTCTGCAGATTTTCTCTGCACCAGTAATTACATCATTGTCGCAGGATGATAACGTGCAACAAAAACAACATCGGCAGGAGGAAAATCCCACAGTAGATTTTAAACGTTTATTTTACACTTTGTATAAATATGTTTAAGTCAAAGAAACACTGTGAATGACAATCTTTAAGTGTAGAAATAAACTTGTTCGTCTCAGTTCATGCTGTGATGCGCGGCTCTGCTCGTATATGTACGAAAGGTCGGGCTGTTCCTGCTGTTCTCTCCTCTTGTCTCTCCGCCACGAGCGCAAGGGATGATGGTATACAGTATATTGCTCGTGTTAGTGACCATCTGTTGTACACTACTTTTCATGATGCATTGTGGGAAACAATTAGTGTACTATATAGGGTATAAAGAAATTCACAACACAAAAACATAAATTAATTGGTATATATCCTGAAATTTTAGAAAGACAGTTGACAATGTTCAAGCAAAGATGTTTTTATTCTTAGTTCTCATACTGGATCCCATTTCCCTCAAACCACAAACATGGCCCAACACCTCATCTATAAATCTAATGTATATCTTCCATCCACTGTATTGATTATTAGAGCTGTTTGTAAGATAGCACACAGCCTGGAAGGTGGTGCAACCCGCAAGGCTCGGTAAAGGTCTAAAATGTCCCTTGCAGGGTGGGATCAGTAACTTTAAAAAGGCAATTGAAGAAATTCCAGGGACTCTCCGGAAGGTATGGAGGATTAATAATTCACACAGATGGTTGGGTGATGCACCTTTTGGGTTTGGTCAAGGTTACCCTCGGAATTCTGGCTGTTTAGACAACATTTATGTGCAAAGCAAATGCTGCAGACTTAGAGCTGCAACAGCAGGGGAGCTGAGGTACATTCTCCCTCATCACAATAATTCCCAAGCATATCAAGACAAAAAAAAAAAAAAACGTGCACCTTGCAGAAAACACAGTTAAGCTGACTGTGACATGTGTGAAATTCAATTACAGACCTGCTGTGGATGCACTCTGTGTAACCCAGGGAGATTGGAGGAAGCGGCAGCCAGGTGGCGACCCTGTAGGCAGCTCATGAGCACAAATCACAATGGCCTGGGCTGCTGCCAAGAGCAGGGATTCTGCCACCACACGGCCTACCGACACTCCAAGAGCAGCTCATGGTCACTCGACACACGCACTCTCCACACGTCTCTCCCTCTCTCTCTCTGTCTCGCTCTCTGTGCACTCAGGTCAGTAGAAAAAGGATTGCAATACACATTGTTGGCCACTTCGCTCTATAATTCATGTCCTGCTCCTAAAATAGAGTACTCGAACAGTACACACTGTTTCATCTGTGGCTGCAAAAAATAGACGCATGCACGTAGAGTAAAAAAGCTGCATATTTTCAGATAAAGGGGGATTATATTAGCATGCTGAAGTGACTGTGGTTTACTGTGTCTGTCATGTGATAAATGCCGTGACATGTGTTTAACATATAATGGAGGTGAGCTGAACAGTGTAATGCAGTGGATTTTGATATGAGGGTAAACTGTAAAAGAAAAGGCAACATATCTGTGGACGGTGAAGATTCACCCTGGCAGAAAATCTGTGCACAAGCCCAGACTTTCTACATGTGGCACAGAGTCAGTGGCCCCTGGGGATCCTGGAGCATCTCTGCACTGTTACACGAGAGTTGTGAACGATGGGGGTGTCAGCGAACCACACACAGATACAAACATCTCCAATAACAAAGTGAAAAAACAAAAGTATTTGTCCTGAAAAATGTAAGTTTCTAAACACGAACCACGCCCAGAAGTATCACTGTACTGACATAATGCGACCAGTGTCTGCTGGGTCCAGTCTCCCCCACTCCCCAACTCATGAGCTGTGAGTGGCAGGCCAGCTAACCGGTCCTGACACTGGAGAATCAGCCTGAGTTGAGAGGGAGCAGCCGTGGGAGCAATGACCGCCTGCCACATCGGAGAGCGTCAGCGAGACATGTCAGCCTCCATTCCTGCTAAAGTAAAGTATTAACATTTATAGCATTTATATATATGCACTTATAACCAATGAGGAGAAGGAAATAATTGGAAAAAAATATTTTTAGGGCAGAATCATTTTTTTTAGTTAGTGCATGGTAACTGATCTATCAAAAAGACATTAGGCACAGCTTATAAAATCTTCATAAAAAAGACTTATGTGAAAAAGATAAGCCTGAGATGTTTTCAGCCGTGCTGCTTAGAGAGTCTGTGCATGCCCCTGGCTGGGGAATATCCCAGCATGCACTGGGCAGAGGGTATTGAAGTATTCGAGACAGGTCTCAAATCTATCAGAGAGCCTGTAGATTCATGTTGGCAAGAGAGAAATAACACTTCATGTGCTGTATCATCCATCTGGATTCATCTGTTCCTTTTCTGTTGAACAACACCGCACAGGACGGTCATCTGCATGCAGCGAGAACCTGGCTCCGTTACGAGGGAGGTGTGCAGCTGCCGCTGGAGCGCTGAAGGAAATGTTATTTCAGGAAGATTTTAAGTTGCCTTCTTTGAAAAGATTGTGTGACATCTCTGCTTTTTCGCTCCAATATTACTGCATTGCAGCTTTCCCCGCTCATCGCTCTCTTTTTTTATTTGATCCCTCACTACAGCCCATCCAGACTGTTCAACCCAGCATCGTGCTTTAAAGGGATTTAAGATGTCAGTTTGTATGTTTGCTTACTCACTTTCAATCAAATGGGCTGTGACCACAACAGCCAACTTGTTTGTTCCTACATGACAATGTAGGGAGGCCTGGATAAAATCCAGAAAGCTGTTTCTAAAAAAAGGAAGGAGTAATTAGTAAATGTCATCTGAGAGGAGTATGGCGAATTAGGAGCCTGGTGGATCATGTAATTAGGACTGGAGCCTTTTCATAGACGGCTCAGGGAAGGACGAGGACACGGCGGCAGCATCCTCTGCTGAACACTGACAGCACTACGAGCTGTTACAGAAACACCATGTGACACACGCGCACACACACACACACACCCACACACACACACACACACACACGCACTCACACACAGAAACACATTCCAGCACACATAGACTTACAGAGGGACAGTCAACAATGTCAAACAAGGCTGACAGTGATGCATGACTGTTGGAGTTTTTTCCCTCTTGTTTCACATAGCTTAGTACATGTCATAAATGTCACATGTGGAAAAACTACATGTGGCTTCAAGACATACAGTTTGAGCTTCCAGTGAAGAATTTGTTTTCTATATATTTAGATCAAATGATAATCCAAATATTTTCTGTAATATTATTCAGTAATATTCATTTTATGACTTTTTACAACAAACTACAAAGTATTCTTTGGTATTTGGTTTTTACATGTACATGTCTTCTCCATTGATTAGATATAGAAACACACATTTTATTGTGAAAAATACCAATCTATTGGTAAATAATGATATGGACTGGTTGGGCCATGCGCCATTCAATCAATCAAAAATATGATCAACCTTAATCACTGATGAAAAAACAGCGTGTTGCTTTAGCGCTACTTTAATCCACTGCTTTTGTTGCAACAATGCGTTCTCCCTGGGTAAAGCAGCTGGTGACATGACCATCACAAATGAACGGAAACACACACTTATCAGTCGTTGTCATAAACCCACAGACTCGTCCTCCTCAGTGTGAAGTTTGCTGATTCAGATCACTTCAAACACAAACAACTTTATTCAAGGGCAGACGCCACTTTCAGACACAACACTTTACATATCATCCCTTGATACACTGATGGCTGCACTGACAATCCCCACATTAACAGCCGTGTTATGTTGCACCTTGGCTCACACGGTGCACGGCAACAGAGCCCATATGTGTTATCAGCCCCTCACATGTGTGTCTATGCAAATCTATTCAAAACATGGCAGCTGTTAATGCTTAGACGCGGCACATGCAGCTACTGTTAGATACAAAACACACTCTCATTTCTCCTCCTCTCTGCAGGGGTTTCTATGATCACCTACTTTTTTATTTTTTTATTTTTTTACAATTGATTAATATTTAACCAGTGAGTGACTAATTGAAAAAAAAGGGGGCGTGTTGAGGAAAAAGCTGTGGAGCCTGAAGGGATTTGTGGCAGAATAGATCAGAGCGAGCGCAGATAACAATTTAGATGGAGTAATAAATAAATCTCCTCTGTGAGAAGTAGCCGGAGGACTGACAGCAGCAGATTAGAGCCTGTGCCTTTTAAACAAATTGGGTGCTCAAAGAGGCATATTGGCTATGTGCTCAAGCATGTTTTATAGTCGGCTCCGTATCCGCCGAGACACACAAGTCCGTCAGCTCCCGCATGACATCATGGAGCCGCTCAAACAAGCTCACACTGCAGTTTCAACCCTCATTTATTTATGGGTATATTGCAATTACATTTTTAATCTAAATGATCTAAAGTAACTTCTGTCACACTGTGCAGACTCTAGTTTTTTTATTCAACTGATGTCAGAGCTAAGAACCCGTGTTTACAGTGTATTTGGGAAATTTGGAGAGGAATAAAGTTAAAAATAAAGACGATCAGTCCAAACAAGTTTTTAATTGTTATCTGTTTTTATCCCCATTAGCCACCACGGAGGTGTTGGCTTTGGCAGAGGTTATATTATCCTCTCAGTTTGTTTGTTTATTTGTCTGTCTGTTTGATATTTAGAAGGATTATGCAAAAACTACTGCACGGATTACAAATGAAATTGGTGGAAGGATGCGATATGCGTCAAGAAAGAACCCATTCAATTTTGGTGCAGATCCAGGGTTGTTTTTCACAGGCCTTGATGAAAAAGAATCTGAAATGTTTAGGGGACAGCAAATCCAAATAAAAATCAGTATACAGTGAGTATAAATGTGGTTTCATTGGGGGACTGTTGGGCCTTGGCGGAGGTGTGTGCTCTGTTGAGTGTCATTCCAGTTCCGAATGGAATTCAAACCTATGAAATCTAAAAGTTTAACCAACTCTTGGGGACACGACACGGTAGGTTTGCATTTGTCTGAAACAGAGCTTTTAATGAGCCCTAAATAAGTATATGCATTAAAGATTTTTTAGGGGATGTGGTTTGATGACACAGTGCAACAAATATAAACATGTGTTGAGATAAGCTACATTATACATGCTTCTGAAAAGTGTATACTGACTGACTGATGCCTCGTCTAGTAAACTCTCCACTATATCTGGCAGTAAAATTAATCTGAACAAAGATACAGTGTCCTCGCGGGTCTATATCTTGAGATACCACAGAGCCAATAAGGGAGTTTATCTTCTACTATCTGCTTCCTGCCACTGACTCAACTGATTTGCTGTAGTTGTCTGTCTTTAGCTTTAGCATGCAGCTGCAGACATGTGATGTTACACAGACAGACGACATGTAAAAGGTTGGAGCCTGATACAGCACTTTACATTACGTCAACATGCTGACTGTATCATATTGGTAATTGATTGCAGTGAACATTTTGTCTCATTGAGATAAAGATGCCTTGTGTCCCCATTTCTTTAACATTGAGAGATACAGCATTTTTCAACTTTATTACTCAGAGAATAATTTATGGACCTTGATGAAAAAACGTCAGGAAAGTTTAGGGGACTGATATTTATGGAGTGTGAAATTTGGTGCAGATCCACATAAAAATCTTATGATTTTAAATGTGGTTTCATAGGAGGACTTGGTGGAAGTAAGAACTCTACCGAGTTCTATTCTAGTTTAGTCTGCATTTGTTTGGTTTTTAGTAGGATTACACAAAAAACACTTGGTGGATTATCAAAAAACTTGGTGGAAAACTTTCTCTAACATAATTTTTGTGAATTTCAAGAGAAATAATACAGAAATCTTGATCAAATCAGGCACATTTAGAGGAACGGTATCAATGCGTATGTGTAACCTGGTGCAGCTTGACTGAATCCAAGGGGAACTGGTGGAGGTATGTGCTCTACTTCTAGTTTCAAATAGAATTCAAATTTCTAAAACGTAAATGGTCAGTCAACTCTTGAACGGGCTGATTCTATACACCACATCTCTCCAAGGGGCTGTAGGTTACATTGTCAGAAAACCTTCTTTTATGGGGCTCTCATGACAACAAATCTATGTTAGTTGCAACTAGTTAATACAATGATCAATTGTCTCTGGGGAACAATTGTGTTGGAAAAGATTTGGCATTATACAATTAAAATGAATATATATACCTATAGTCCCAGCTGAGGTCCAAAGGTGAGCGGGCCTTCACTGTCAAGAGCCCCACTCTTTGGAAGTTTCATTTTATCTTGTTTTTACTCTTTTCTCATCTGTCAATGAGACATTAACATTTTTTTTATTATTCAGTTTGATCTTCAAATTGCTTTTAAATCGTTTATTGTTTGCTTTTTGAGTGTTTCCTATTGTTGGCCTTCAATTTTTTCATTTTAAACTTGCGAAGCAGCTTGTAACTGTGTTTTGAATGGCGTTATATAAATAGCGTTCGTTATTATTATTATTATTATATAAAGTTCTAAAGGAAGTGAGCCTTGCACTGCAGCCTTTAAATGCTGATTTAATGCTGTGAGCTTGTTTCTTTTGACTCTGTGTTATTTCCCCTTCCTGCCTCATGTCTCCAGTTTCTCATCACATTCTTGAACCTCAACTTTATGCGGCATCTTGTGGAAACGTCCCTGTCCAAGGTCCTGAAATATGCTTTCCCAAGCATGCGTCACGTGACCGCGCGCAGCAGTGCCGAGCTCAGCACCCAGTCCGCTGCTGCTGCTGCTGCTTTCTGGAGGTTTCATGTGAGAAAAGGACAAACCTCGAACTACGATCTCTCCTCCTGCCTGTCTTTTGACTTCATTTTTCGCTGCCCCCGTTTTGACGATGGGGGATTTGTGGCTCCTCAGAGCGCACGGAGTGTGACAGAAGATTTTAAGGATGCGGGACTTGTGCAGCTCGTTGTGTTCCTCTCTTTCTACTCAGATGCCAACACGGTGAAGACAGAGTGGACGCGGCTGCTGCTGCTGCTGCTGCTGGAGCTCCGCATTCAGAAAGTCTTGATTTGATTTTTTTTTCTTCTCTCTTCTTCTTCTTCTTCCCTCCGGAGCGACTTCAGGAAGATGTAAGGAGGAGATCCCACCGTGTGCAGCTGAAAGTCCCCCCCTCCTCCTTCTCTCTCCATCAAAATGCAGAAGGGAATACGACTTAATGATGGTCATGTCACCTACCTGGGGCTTTTGGCGAAAAAGGATGGTACGAGACGGGGCTGCCTGAGCAAGAAGAGCTCGGACAACACGAAATGGCACAGCAAGTGGTTTGCTCTGCTGCAGAACATGCTCTTTTATTTCGAGAACGAGTCCAGCTCTCGACCCTCGGGATTGTACCTGTTGGAGGGATGCATCTGCGACAGGGCGCCCTCTCCCAAACCCTCACTGTCAGCTAAGGAGTGTTTGGAGAAGCAGGTATGGAGACACGCACGCACACGCACGCACACACACACAAACACACACCCTCTCTGTCACTGCTTTATTGTTTTCCAGCCCTACATGTTGACACTGAAATCCAAATTTCCCTGCGCCTCAAACGTCTCTGAACTCCATTTCACTCCAGAACAAAGTGCCTTTTTTTTATTCTGCATGTTTTTCTTCTCTTCCTTCGCACGATGACCTCAAATCCAGCAGCAGCAGCAGAAAAACACGAGGTTCCAGATTGCTGCTGTATTGCACGTTATGTAATGCATGCATGGCATTAATGATGAGGTAACAATTCTAACACCTAATGATATTACAGCAGCCCTGGCACTGGGGTATGCAGTATTTTCTGTTGCTTTATGTTGCAGTAAACCACAGCGCAATCTTTTTTTCTTTTTTCTTAATTGGGAGAGTTTTCCTTGATGCATTAAATGTGGTCACAAATGTATTTCTGCTATTAAACTGGTTGGTTGTTTTGCTTTTTGACTTTCAGTCATCATCATCTTTTTTTTTTTTTGACATGATAGGGCGGAGAGTGATTTACCTACTGCTGCTTCCAATGAAACATGCATAAAAAAATATAAATAAGTTGTGGCCTCAGGATTTCCATCTTGTGGTGAGATGGTGACATTACAGCTGAGGCTCAGGACACAGTGGGGTGCCAGTGATCAGTCAGCTCTGATCTAGCTGACCGGCATGAAATGGCTCAATCTAATTTTAGAGCTTTCGCGTTGCATCATCCACAGTGATGCTCTGCTTGCGAAGAGTGGCGTCTTCATGATGTTTCCATAAGACCCTGTTACCGTGTCGTAAAACGACGTGTGAACATTCGAATTTAATGCATTTTGCTCCCTATATCGGAAAAAATTCAGATGAGAAGGGTCGACCGGCTTGTTCACATTCTTATTGTTAATAAACTGCAAAGAAACATAATGCCTCTGCGCCACCAGCCCGGCGCTCTGTGCCTGACTCTGTAGGTAGGGCTGCCATCCAAAGTCAGTCCAGGCTCTTCCTGTGAACAGCTGCCCTTGTGCTGACAAAGCAGAATGCAACACACAGGCTAATGTTTTGCTCATAGTTGCTTTAAAGGCACCAACAAAAAAATAACACCTCCCTCGAAGAATTTTTAACGTGTTTTCTCAGCAGTGTTGGTTCCCTCTGCATTCTCTGGTCAATACAATAAACTAGAGTTGATTTGTTTTATTCTGCAAAATCCTGTCTGCAGGGAACCAAAGCACTGACAAATATGGGACTGGCATTAGGAGTTAACTCTCAATGTAAACAAACAAACAAACAAAAACAGTAAGAGTAAGCAAACATCACCTCTGCTTCCCCCCCTGGATTTGTGGGTTTTTAGTTTTATAGCAATCCCCTCTAATCCCTACATTATATTTATCCTCAAATGCAGTTTGTGTGAAAATGATAATGCGCTTGAGCCCGGGGTTTCTATGGCAACCCTTTTTTGCATCCTAAATAATGATGCAGTTGGAAGAGGCGGGATAACGGAGGGGAGAGAAGTAGTGTGTCGCATCTCTCCTATTAATGCGAGTGCTACGTGGGCTAAATTTGGTCCTCGCGGTACCTTGGAGGGGTCAGAGTCCATTTATAGAAACCGTGTGTTTTCTCGTTCACACTGGGAAACGGCAGCACTTCAAACCAATAACACAAAGAAGCCACAGCAGCGATGGATGTGACACGAGCTGTACAGCAAATCAAAAGATCTGACTAATAGTAAGATATGATAGGTTGGGGTCGGTGATGTTGGTGCGAAAAAAAAAGTCTAACATCCAAACCAAAGCTCCTCATTAAAATGAAAGTGGATGCACGTTGAGTGATTACTAACACTTAGTTCTCCAGGGAATATATTACTGTATCGAGCTCATTATGTGGTGCAGGAAAGTCCTTTTATAGCACTGCTGCAATAAAACTGAGCTGTTTACCAGTCAGCAAGAATTGGTTAACATGGGAAGAACAGCTCAATCAAAAGAAAGAATCATTGATTTTGGAGCAAGTGACGCTAACGTATCAATATCATGGGATCTATCAATGCTGTATTGATTCAATAAACCTGTTCAGATCAGTAAAAAAATTGAAATGTACGTGACTCAGCCATAAACATAAAGCAGCATGGAGACAGTGTGCTTAACATCACCTCATACCAGACACTCGCCGCGCTCATATCACAGAGATCATGAGGGAAAACTACAACAACATGCATGTCTCCCTGCCAGAAATAGATTTCCTTTGACGGTAGGATGAATACCTAATGAATGTGAAGATGGAGGAGCAGTCAGCCATACATGACGATCAGCTGCAGGTTGATAGGTGCCTGTTGAGCATCTGCAGGGCCAAAGATTAGAGTCTGGTCTCAGTCGTCACGGCAAGAAGAAGTCCAAGGGGAAGATGACATTTGATGTAAATGGTGAATATATCTGTGAAGGGTCTCGGTCATCCAGGTCATGGTGTCTTCAGGAGTCTAACATGTGTACATAGGCAAGAGGCTTCTTCAGTTCTAGTAGAACTAGAAGAACTGCAGAAGATGAAAGTCCAGTTGCCTCCTATACGTACGCTTGAACAACAACTACATACATATATATGGTAAATGGTCTTTATTTATATAGCAGCATTTCCAGTCTTGATGACCACACAAAGCACTTTACAGTTTTGCCGTTCAACCATTCACACAGTACAACACTTTCTCTATTGCACATCACTCACACACTGCCCTCAGGGGCAATTCAGGGTTCAGTATTTTTGCAAGGGCTTTTCAGCATGAACCGCCAACCATCTGGTTAAGGAAGGACCCACCCTACCTCCAGCCGCTCTGTACAACAAGATACATACAAGAATGTTTATAACAACTGAGGGACAATTTCTCCAAATAGTTACATTAGTTTTGCCACAGAATGAAGTGGGAGATTGTTTCCTCTGTAAAAAACACCACAGTGCTCTTTTAAGAGTAAAGGTAGGACTTTGAGGTAGCACAATGTTATTTGGTAATGAAAGTAAAAGAACAAAGTCCCCAGAACTCGTAAATCTGTCTGAGAAAGTGTCGTGCAATCTAACATTTTGTTGTATACTGAAGCTATTTTCATCTTATGTGCTGCTTGGACAGTATCGTATCTTATAAACTCAATTTACGTATTATCTGAATCAGTAACATGCATAGTAATTATAGCTTTTTTTTTTATGTAGTGGACCAGAAGTTAAAACTGTATTTTAGTTTAGTGGCAGGTGGAGGTGCCTGATGACTCCTCCTGCTCCCACTTAAGATGAAGGAAAAAGGTAAAACGTCAAAATTGCAACACCGCCTCCATTCTTTGTTTTAAATATTACAGCATCTACTGGTTAGTCAAGTCATTTAACCATTTCTTGGTTACTTCTGTATTTTACGATCTAAGGGAGCATTTCCCCACAAATAATCATCTCTTCTATCAGAGGATGCACATTAAAGACATATTAACACAAATTAAGTAAAAAATCAGTCGCAATTATAAAACAAAAAGGAAATTTCCTCATCTGTTCAAGTCACAATTAGCTGCTGCTGCTGCTGCTGCTGCTGCTGGGAGTCCAGCGCAAAAGGAATCACATTCATCTTTAATCGAGTGACACAAGAAAACGCAAAAACAGCCTAACTGTGCACACTGACTGGAGTTGCTAGGAAACAGGTATCGCACAGTTATGTAATTAGCCGTGGCTCCAGCCTCCATGTCTTATGGCATTTCCTCCTGGGAACCAGAGACATCCCAGGAACTGAGCTGGGGGAGGCTTCCCTCAGCATGCTCCATCAATTGCACTGGTGGGCGAGGAAGATGTGGCTTCCCCAGGCCCTGTGTGGTTTTAAATCACCCACTTGATGTCTGCAGCAGCGAGGCAGTGGAACAAACACAAAGACAAAAGCAGCGGAGATGCTTCAGTCAAACCACTATACAGCAGAATGGGTCCAATAATGAATAGTGCTGTTGTTTCTGACCAGAATCCCTCACCTCTCTCTCTCTCTCTCTCTCCCCTGTTTCCTTCAGTACTATTTCACCATCAGCTTCACCCAAGAAAACCAAAAGGCCCTTGAGTTACGCACAGAAGACGTAAAGGACAGCGATGAATGGGTGGCTGCAATATCACACGCCAGGTAAAGGCACGCATTAGTGAAATGTGCAGATACGGCAATTAGAAGTTGAAGCAGTCGCTCGAGGCTAAGTAATGTTTGAGTGATGTGCTGAGGGGGGATGTTGCCATGGTTTCATAAGTGGGGTTAAAATATGAGGAATAACAGACATGAAGATAAAATGCTTTGTTCACAAGAAAAACCAGATTGCTCCGCTGCGTGCACTAATGTAAAATTCATTGTTCAAGCTGCAATACCAAAACGTGTACGTGTGTGTGTTTGTTTGCGTGTGTTACAGTTACAGAAACTTGGCCACCGAGCATGAAAGTCTCATGCAGAAGTATCTTCATCTGCTTCAGATCGTGGAGACAGAGAAAACAGTTGCTAAGCAACTTCGACAACAGATAGAAGATGGGGAAATCGAGATTGAAAGGCTCAAGTCAGAGGTGAGTCCTCTACAGTGTAAACAAATACGCAACATTATTCAGGTATGAACCAATTTTCACACCACAGTCGCACAACCTCAGTCAAATCTGAATACACCACGCTGCCATCACCTGAATGACAAGATCACTGGTTTCACTTGAAGGAAATGTTGAAATCATTGGAAAATAAACATTCTTTTTCATTTCAAATCTTGGTTGATAATAATGCAATTCAGATATTTCTCTATGTGTAAAAATAATCCAGGTGATTTGCCAACAATGTTAAACATGCAGTCTGTCAAAATCAGATTTTTCGAAAAATGGTTCAATAGTCAGACATTCAAACAATTTTCATCCTCAGAAATCTTTCCCCGGTCTTCACCAGGTTTGTTGGACAGTTCAGGACGAGACTCGACTGATGTTTCACTGGCGCTATTTTTACTTCCTGATCCAATATTGAAGTCTGCACCGTGTGTGACTCGACAGCAGATAGAACGGAAGTTTGGAATAGTGCCACTACTACTCAGGCAAAAGAGCTTTTCAGATTTATTTTGTTAATATTCATAAGTCATAATTCTGGTTTCATTTATATGCTGAAAGCTGTTAATAGAGATTAGCAAAAAATGTCATCTGGACCTAAAATACATACAGAAAGTATCTCTGTTTGTGTTTTGTGTGGTAAAAAAAAGAAGAAAGAAGACGGACTCTTGGCCCAGATATCTGCCTGCTACACGGGAAGCCCCAAAAGCTTAATCGTTGCCCCAGGAGGCTAATTTGCTATCATACGAAGATTGTATAGAATGCAACTAAAATATAAACAAACAAAAATCATGCTATAATGTCCCATTGCAGCTCTGAGTTACATCAAATCCCCCTGTTGTATTTCCACAAGGACAATTGTTTTAATTCAGCCCTAATAAAAATGTAATCTATTATCTAATGATTGTTTTGTACATGTGCACGCAGTAAGAAGAGCTCAACTCTATCACCCCTGGTATAAATATAACCACAGATATTAGCCTTCCATTACACTCCACTTTGCAGAATATCTTTGGGCTATTTTGGCTGAACTGTGTCCTCTGATATTCCCTCTTACTGTATTTGAAGACTAAAGCGAGCTCTGTTAAAATATCCAGGATTTTGCCCTCTCTCACTGAACCACAGCAGCGGAGGATTACAGGATTTTCTATCTATAGAAGGATGTGTGGCAGCCGCACACAATATCAGTAAGACCGGCTGTAAATAGACTTCCTGGTAGTACATCACCACTGCTTCCTGCACCGCGCTCATATTAATCCAAAATATGGATGTGTCTCTTCCTTGTTGTGACCTGCCAGCACCACAAATAACATCGGAACCTGTGGGAAAACAATGTTGAATATTGCTCTGTTCGCCTCATGTGTGCAAACTAGTGTAAGAGGACAGAAAAGGAAGCACTGCACCATCACATGTGGTCTGTATTTAATTAGCGCTTTTCCAGTCTTGATGACCACTCAAAGCGCTTTACAGTACAGTTTATTGCCATCCACACACATACAGTGCATCTATGGGCAGCACTTTTTCTATGAGGGGCAATTCAGGGCTCAGTATCTTGCCCGAGGACACTTCAGCACTTGGTCAGAGGACGACCGCTCTACCCCCTCAGCCGCCCCCCCTGTGAGAGCTGTGCTCAGGCCGACTGCTCTCCACTTTGCATCTCCTCTCAGGAACAATGCCTCCAAACAGGGCTGCGTTCAGCGCTGTATTCATCCGATCAAATAGTCATTTTACTTTAATGTGCAAATGTGATGCTTGAAATCAAATTATGCGCTGAATATGCATGAACACAGCTTTATATTGCGTCTCCTCTATGAAACGCAATGACAATTAACTCTCCCGCCATATTCAAAGTAAATGGAGACACTTGGCTTCAAACAGTTCAAACAAGCTCCAGTCTGGGTATTTCATTTTATTTTTATTTCACCAGCCTCTCTACAGCTTGTCAACATGCAGGACAGTCTGCTACATGTTGCATTTAAATGACCAACGTGAATGAATATTGATGCAGTGAGAAAGTTCACTCAGACTAAAATGTCTCAGTGTTCACAGGTCCTGTCACTTTGATAACATGCTGCTACAATAAGTAAGACGGAGATAAACATGTAAGTGGGAATGATTGGTCTTTCTTGTGGTCGCTCCCGGGCAGATCGCCGGGCTGCTCAAAGACAACGAGAAGATCAGCGCCAGCCCCGCAGCCGCGCCGACCGACGACGACGCCGAAATCAAGAAGATCAAAAAAGTAAAGCACGAAACCCAAACTTGTTTTTATTTTTAAAGTGCATGTAGATTTTGATGAACTTAAACCTGGTCTGCTTCAGGTCCAGAGCTTCCTGCGAGGCTGGATCTGCAGGAGGAAGTGGAAGACCATCATCCAGGATTACATCCGCTCGCCGCACGCAGAGAGCATGAGGAAGAGGAACCAGGTGGTGTTCAGCATGTTGGACTCAGAGGCCGAGTACGTGCAGCAGCTTCACATCCTGGTCAACAACTTCCTGAGGCCGCTCCGCATGGCCGCCAGCTCCAAGAAACCCCCCATCACCCACGATGATGTCAGCAGCATATTCCTCAACAGGTTAGATCGGCAAAAATACCCTACGAATAATAGTGTGTTTCAGTGGGCAAGTAATTTGTGTCTCTGAGGCGTTTTTACACTGATCAACTGTTGGAGGAATGGACGAAGAAAGAATAAACTAACAAGCAGAAGTCATCAGCTCGGCTTTAATCAGCTGACGGCCGATCAGTCACGCACCAATCACAGCCATTCTCACATCAAGGTGGTCCATTTAAATGTCACACCCTCCTCATTGATCTCTGCTGCATCACACTGTTGTTGCAAAGATTGGCCTCCACCACCCAAGCCCCAATTTTTCTTAACCAGGCTCAAATGTTTGAAATGTTACTCAATGTCTTGCTTTGGGTTCACTCTTGTATAAGCTTAGCAAGCTGCTTGGCTAATCCAGGGAGCAGGCCCCACTATTTCCATTTGTTGCAATAAATGGTTTAAGAATATAAACACAGGATGATACATAAATTGAATTCCTAACAGGACAAATGCATTATATAAAACTACACGTTTCTTTAAGCTGCAGAAAAGGGATTCTGGTGTCATTTGTAGAGAAACCACACAAATCTATACAATCGAGATTTTAAAACAGAAAAATATCTTAAAATTCAATGACATTTGTAAAGTAAAATATAAAATACATGAATAGAATTGAAAAAATAAGATTTACAATATGTGAAAGACATCACTCATATCACATATAGTGTAGAACATGCATAAGAGACACTGCCCAGGGTTTGAGGTTCAGGATTTATTGCTTCATCTCTAAAATCAGTGAATGGATAAAATGGATGACCATGAAACTTGACGACATAATATTGACAATCCCCTGATCTATCGTCTCATTTTTCCATTAGTCCAATTCACGGCAGTATATCTACAGATCTGTGTGAAAATTTCATAACAACATTCATGGAAAGCAGTAAATTATTATAATGAGGATTTTTGGTCGACCATATTTCTGCCACTTGTCCACAAAATCATAAAATAACAAAAATGTGCAGCACTCACCCAGGCATTGCTTTGCTTTGAGTCTTTTTGTAGCAAGGAAACCAACTTGTTAACTATGTGAGAATTAGCAATGTGCTATTCAACCTCAACATAAACATTTATATGAACATAGTGATTAATAAAATAGTATTCATGACTATGTGATCTGATATTACACAATGTTAGTCAGCTGTATTCTACTTACTGTACCAGTCTGATTTCAAGGTTTCCTGCCACATCAGAGAGTTCTTTGTCGGACACACAGACAGACCAGCGAAGACAGTCACCTGCATGCGCCCTCATTGGCCAATTCAAAATCTACCCACACACTCATTCAAACACATTCATGCTCCAAACCTGCACATCCATGCTCTCGCACACATTGAACTTTCATCTCTCTCAACTTCAACAGGTAAACTCTGCATTTCATAAAAATCTGTCAATCAATATATTTTTCTCTCTTTTTTCCAGTGAAACTATCATGTTCCTACATCAGATATTTTACCAAGGTCTAAAAGCCAGAATAGCGAGCTGGCCAACCTTAGTGCTGGGTAAGAAACATCTCATCTACTTTCTTTATTTCATTGTCATTGCGAAAGCTCGTTCTGCGTGTGAACCACGATCGAAGGAGCCCTCTGTATTGTCTGTGTCATTTTTTCTCTTGGCGTATTGATCTCTTCCCAGCTGACCTGTTCGACATCCTGCTGCCCATGCTGAACATCTACCAGGAGTTTGTGAGGAACCACCAGTACAGCCTGCAGATCCTGGCTCACTGCAAGCAGAACCGGGACTTCGACAAGCTGCTGAAACAGTACGAGGCCAAGCCCGACTGCGAGGAGCGGACCCTGGAGACCTTCCTCACCTACCCCATGTTCCAGGTCAGCTCGTTTGTCTCGCTGATATACACGCTGAATTAAGGCAAGACCATTTGTTTGCTGCAGAGCTGTGGCCCGGAGCCAGAGCTTGTCGTTAATTTTGCTCTCTCGCAGTCGCTCGGGGCCAAGTTCTTCTCTCCATATATAAATGGTACCCTTGGGCCGTATATTTCACCAGCTTACTACAAGGTGGCTATTGCTATGCCAATGATGCCCCATTGTAGCTGTCCGTAAAACATATGGCCACTTGGTTTTCTTGTACATTTAAAGCTGTGCATCTTTTAAAGACACTGACTTTGATCCAAACAAAAGACAGTCCATCACTGGAGCTGCCGTCACTGCCACAGATATCGTTTACACACTTTTATATGGTTACTAGTCCATACCTGATTCATGCTGCTTTCTTATCTTAAAATGTCAATTTAGTCTTTTAGATTTTCTATTTTTATGCAACCCACTATTACAGATTTTCCTTTAATGATTAATGATTCATTTAAATGTCTGTAATAAAATTGTAAATAATGAAGTTATGCATACAGTTATGATGAGTCAAGAAGATCCTAAATTGTGTATTTTCTCTGTATAAATCCAGCATCATAGCTGAAGCTGCTATTGAGGACACTGAGGTCATGTCCTCATCTTTATGATCTTGTATACGTCTAATTTCTCAGGTGAAATGTAACTGAACAGTAGGGGAATCTTAAAAAAAAATGTCTGACTCGTCCTTTATCATGTGCTTTGATTTCATCACACCTGACAGCAAGTTACTTACTTCTTGGTCAAACTTCTATAACTGTATCAGTACATTAACAATGATTTACAGGTTTTACTCCCTATCTTTAAAGCATGTCACAGACTGAGTTTATTTGACTCATTGGGTGATTTGGTTATTGTATTATTTGCGACTAAGCTGAGGACGAAAGGTGATCCAGCATTGTCAATTAGAGCACATTGGTTAATTCTAAAAGCCTTTATCGTGAGAATCATGACTGAATGAGTGTAGGTTGTTGCTCTTTCAGAGGTAGTTTGTAATGTGTATGATAAACTGTAGCATTACATTTAATTTACTGCCCGGTTTAGAACCGCAGTATATTTTAGTGGGACACATACATATCAAAACAATGTATTTATCATGTGTTCTGACCTGCATTCTGCAAGAGAGGCTCAGTCGGGACTTGGCTTCTAAGTCCCGCCTCCTCTTTGGCTCACAGAGCGATGTCCTGTAACTGCAGCATCGCTGGACAGCCCCAGAAATTGCAGGCATTTGTCAGGCTTAAAAAGTGGTTGTTTTTGGAGCTCGAGTTTTAATAATGGCTCATTTCTGGCGAGGTACGCAGTTTCCCAGCAGTCCACCCTGCTGGGGCCAACTACAGGCTGTGCTGTGTTGATAGCAAATTTTTGCTGATGAGTGTAGTTTGTGCTCTCCACTGATCTACTTCTCATTAGTGTATGTGCACGCTGGCACTTGTATGTTCCTGTGTGTGCATGTTTTGCGTTGTTGTTGATGAGCCCTTAAAGTTGGGTATGACTCCCCCGTTGGTTTCTCTTCTGTCTCCATAGATTCCCCGCTACATTCTTACACTCCACGAACTTCTGGCCCACACGCCCCACGAACACATAGAGAGGACCAGTCTGGACTACGCAAAATCAAAGCTAGAAGAGCTCTCCAGGTACATTTGTCTCAAACCAACACTTGCATGGGGCCTCAACTGAGCAACATAGATCAATCACAGGCCTAGTTTTCACCTAGATTTATTGTGTGTGGTGGTTGTTTGCGGTATCTCACAAAAACCTTTGAGTGTTGTTTCCTGAATCTATATACATTTATATGGAAAAACCATTAGAATGAATCTTTGAAAGATAATATCAAACTCTAAATATGAATATTCATACTAGCCTCTGAGGGGTGAATGGATAGATGGATGTGTTATTTTCCAAGTTTGAGAAATGCTTGGATTTTGAATAAAGTGCAGCATTGGTCTAATAGAACTTATGTAGAAAGCAGTACAAGTGAAGTGACATTATGAGACACAATCTTCAAAATATAATGTAAACTGCTTGTAAACAAATGAAACCGTTAACACTCAAAACAATCTAGGAATCAAATTCTTGCTCAAAATATGGGCAACTGTATCTTAAAGGTTGTGAAAACAAGCCTCTTGCTGAATGCACGAGTCACTGATGTGCACAAACATGACGTTTACGTTAAGATTTCGTGCATTTAATGGACGTTTTTGTGTCTGATCAAATGAAAATGATGGATTTTCCCTTTTTTACTAGAATCATGCACGATGAGGTCAGCGAGACGGAGAACATCAGGAAGAACCTGGCTATAGAACGAATGATCGTGGAGGGCTGCGAGATTCTCCTCGACACCAGCCAGACATTTGTACGACAAGGTACAGTAACTCCTGTCTCAGGGGCGCATCCAGGGGGGACTGGCCCCAGCTGAAATCTCATTGGCCCCTGAAGTGCCCCTGTCCTTTCAGTACTCTTTTTGTCACTTACCAACAATGCTATCAATAAATGTGACAATGTGTTAAAATGTTTTTTACCAAATCTATTCAAAGATGTGTGGCTTTTCTCAAAGTTCTTGAGATAACAGTAAACTGGTTTAGGAATTGTGCATGATTGTTGGAAATATAATTAGCCCCTTAATGTAAATTGTGACCCCTGATTTAGAAGAATCCTAGATCCACCACTGTCCTGCCTATAAAACATTGTTCTACCCTGGTCTTCAGCCCTGCATTAAAAGGAGAGATACTCAGTTTTCATGCAAAAAGACCCATCTCTCTCCCTCTATCTCTTTCTCCCTCTCCCTCTCCCTCTCTCTCTCTCTCTTTCTATCACCCTGGGGAATAACATGTGCTTCTCATGAGGAGAGTTTTTAATTGCCAAGTGTAATTAGACTGTTCTGAGGGAAAATGATGATGAATCTGGGACTGTAAATGTCACTCATCCCCAATAGGCCTCGAAGGATGACAGCGAAAACCGAAATGTTGAGTAATTTAATCTCTAGTTTCTCACGTGACCGTAGATGTATTCAATTTTAGTGGAAGGCTTGACGAGCAGTTTCCCATCAATTCTTTCCTTCTCTTACCCCCAGTTCTTGGCTACTATCCTTTTATATGTGTCTATCCAAATCTCCCCTTCTCCCTCTCGCCTTCTTCTTGCTATTTACACTCACTCTTTCATTGCCACACACAGGGTCTCTCATCCAGGTGCCGATGAGCGAGAAGGGCAAGATCACCCGTGGGCGACTGGGCTCTCTGTCTCTGAAGAAGGAGGGGGAGCGGCAGAGCTTTCTCTTCTCCAAGCATTTAATCATCTGCAACAGGGGTTCTGGGGGAAAGCTTCATCTCACCAAGGTAGGCCTGTGCCGCTGAGCCACAGTGTGGCGGCGCTGCTCCTTATTATCAAACGTCACAGTCTTACAGCGCAGCGCAAGCCCCGGATCTCTGGGCTGAAGTGAACAGATTAACTGACAGGAAGATGAAAGCTACAGGGTCCGCAATCTCGTGCCTTTTATCAGTGGCAATTACCACTGGACCCACACACAGGCTCATTGTTTGAGAGCAGCAGCTTGATTTGTGTAATGGAGTGGTGGTGTATTATAACTAAACATTACAGAGGGCGATTGATGTTTGAGTTTAAGGTTCAAGACCGAAAATCCTTAGATGAAGTTACAACGCCAGTCTTATGACCTGTTTTAGTTGTAACCGTTAACTTTTTTAATGAAAATCTCAGGGTTGTCATCAACATTGCACACACTCATAATCAGTCCCCTAAACATTCTCGCGTAAATATTTTTTAAAGATCCATGAATTATTCTCTGAGAAATCAATATAAATGTTGAAAAACACCCTCTCTTGCAACGAATGCAATAAAAGAAAGTGAAAAAATATTCCTGGATCCGTTTCCTGATCCGGACCTGAACCAAAATTGAATGGGTGCGTTCCTGATACATATCACATCCTTACACCAAATTTTGTGGTAATTCGTCCAGTACTTTTTGTGTAATCTAAACTAAGCTAATTAACAGATCGACAAACAAACCAATGCAGAAATATAACCTCCTTGAAAGAGATTCATTATTAATGTCTTTTTAAGAGATTGTTCGTGTCTTGCCATGAATTTTAGAGCGGAGGTGGACAAAGCCTTAATTCATTTGTGTTATGATCATTTCTAAAACAGATATGCAGTAATGAAGTGTCAGCAGTTTTGACACTTCTTTGCCAATCACAGCCGTCTTCTCACATGGACGATGAAGTGAAGTTTAATCCCAAAAATTCATCACAGCAGTCCATTGCAGATTCTCAACTTTGCAGCATTAATGTCAGGTACTGTGTTGAGACAACTGTGGCTAGTGTTAAGACACTGAGTGTGTACTGTGTGTGTTGTTCGCAGAATGGAGTCGTCTCGCTTATAGACTGCACTCTTCTGGAGGACCCTGAGGGGACAGATGATGAGTGTGAGTGTTTTATTCATGTAGCATCTTACAGAAATATGCATCGCACGTACCGTGTGTGATGCTGTATATAATGCATGATTACTTGAGTGTGCCGGACTTCATTAATATTTGATAATTAACATTTGAAACTACTGGAGTCAATTGAGTCTCTAATAAATGAATGTTTAGTAATGATATTCCAGTTTTGGGCCAAATATTGATATTTTATTTGTTTTTATTGAAATAAATATTTGATATGAATGTCCTCACTAAATATTTGCTTATATCTGTCGAGAAAATGACAGCTTACGTTAATTCTTTGCGTTTACCTCAAAGCCAAATCAGACAAGAGCGGCCAGGACATGGAGCACCTGGACTTCAAGATTGTCGTGGAGCCAAAGGACAGTCAGTCGTTCACAGTCATCCTGGTGGCCTCCTCCAGGCAGGAGAAGTCTGCGTGGACCAGTGACATCAGCCAGGCACGTCAACACACATCACAGTCCCCGGCCGTCAGACGAGGAGCCGAGGACGTAGGCAGAAAGCCTGCATGTCGCAGAACTCACTAACGTTTCCTCTGTCCTCTCTGTTTGCTTCGTCCGTGTCTGCGCCACAGTGCATAGACAACATCCGGTGCAATGGGCTGATGATGAACGCCTTTGAGGACAATTCCAAAGTCACAGTGCCACAGATGATCAAGTAAGCTGTTTTTTTATTTCCACACCTTTTCTTTGCATTTTTTCTGGCATTTATTTCTACTAGTTCAACTTTCTTTATCCTGAGCAGGTCAGATTCAAGTCTGTACTGCGATGATGTGGACATCCGCTTCAGTAAGATGATGAACTCCTGCAAGGTGCTGCAGATCCGCTACGCCAGCGTTGAGCGCCTGCTGGAGAGACTGACCGACCTCCGTTTCCTCTCCATCGACTTCCTCAACACCTTCCTGCACTCGTATCGTGTGTTCACCACCGCCGATGTGGTGCTAGACAAACTCATCACCATCTACAAGAAGCCCATCAGCGCCATCCCTGCTCGGTGAGTCACATTACATTTGGACAGACTTGATTGTTGCTGGATTGTTGTCAACAAGACAAACAAATGTTATTTTAAATGTTTGGCATCTTTCCAAATCCTGTTGCTTAAAGAGGAAATTGATCTATTGTAATGTGAGTTGCTGTCATCCTGTAATCAATGCAAGGCGCAACAGCCAAGAAATGCGGCACTATGAACTTTTAGATTTAAGTGAAGACATATGAGCTGCTTACTTCGGTTTTTTATGTTTTAAAATTTTACCTGAATGTGTTCAGTTCAAGACTTTAATGAAATGTTCTACAGCATTAAACAACAACAATGTCCATTTGAATACAGTTTCAAATGGTAAGTTATCAAAACAATGTGAGAAAACTATAGACAGTATACAAAGGATGCACAACGTGCACAAAGTGCACAACGCTTTTCCACTTCCTCCCATTTTATTCAAAATGAAGCCTAAATATCCCTAATACAAACGCTGCCATGTTGCACATTTGCAGCCAGTAGATCAGGGGATGGCGCTGCGATAGTGAGGTCCCACCGATATACACTCGTCAGTATCAGCTGTCAATCGTGACATTTTTTTAAAGCATTAAATAACTAATTTCAAATTTATTGTATATTTTGATCCTTTAGTTTGGTCCATGTCCCATCCATTAACAAGGATGAGGCATGGTTTATGAGCTGTACTGCAGCCAATCATTAGGGAGCGATTACTTGTGTGTGAAACAAAAAGTTTTTGGTATTCAGGATGAATATACATATATAAATAGGTAGAGAGAAGCACAGAATCAACATATGAAGTTATTGGAGATCCGTTTTAAAAATTGTGAACTAAAATTTCAAAATTCTGTCTAACTTGATGAATACTGTATGTAGTTATGGTCATTGCAGTTAAGCAAATTAAAATATGTTGTAAAATAGGTTATTTCTAGAAGTAATAGCCTATTTTAGATACTGTATTTGACACTGGAACAATGTCAGGCTTCATGTGGGATTTTTGACAGGCTCTGTGATGCCTCTATATCCGCGTGTGTGTGTGTGTACTTGTATTTATACCTTTGTGATGACCATTTTAATGACATTTTGGGAAAGTGAGGACATTTGTTTGAGGGTCAAGACTTGGTTTTAGGGTTAGGGTTAGAATTGGGTTTAGGTTAGGCATTTAGTTTTGATGGTTAAGGTTAGGGTAAGGGACTAGGGAATGCAATCCTCACTAAGACAGTAAAGTACAAGTGTGTGTGTGTGTGTGTGTGTGTGTGTGTGTGTGTGTGTGTGTGTGTGTGTGTGTGTGTGTGTGTGTGTTCACTGGTCAAAGGCAATATTTGGGTCCAGTTCCCTCCACCTGACTGGGAGTGTCTCAACCAGGGCTCTATCACTTTATGGTAGCCAGCCTCTATGCTGCAGGGCCCCACCCTCTCCTCTCTCTCTCTCTCTCTCTCTCTCTCTCTCTCTCTCTCTCTCTCTTCTCCTCTCTCTCTCTCTCTCTTCTCCTCTCTCTCTCTACTCTTCTCTCCCTCTCTCCTCGTCTGCAAAAGATCCATAGTGTGAAATGCTGATGAAGTGTTGCAGTGGGGCGAACTCGCCACTCCACAGGCAGCCAGGGCCCCACTGTGGGGTTCAGATCAGGGAGAGCTCCCCATGCCCACGCCCTGCAGCACGCTCTCCCGTGGCGCTTGTCATGTCACTGTGAGACACCTACACTTGGCTGCTTGTGTCAGCAGTGGCCATGCGCACTTTCACTCGCTGTGCTATTTATGGGAACCCGTGAGGTCGCCAGGAGGGTGGCAGGGAGTGGGAGAGGGTTTCTGGAACACTGCAGCATGTATCCTGCTCTAAAACGATGAGATGCGACTGCAGAGGCACTTCTGGTTGCCTGGCTGACTCGGTTTGCATAAATTATTTAGGAGGTGTTGTGTATTTAGTTAAGCTCTTAAAACAGAGTGTACTTAACAAATATCAAAGAAACACATTCCTATGTGCTGAATTCAAATGTATATATCCTCCCTTGATGCAGGTCCCTTGAGTTATTCTTTGCCAGCAGTCAGAACAGTAAACTCCTGTATGGAGAACCTCCCAGCTCCCCGAGGGCCAGCAGAAAGTTCTCCTCCCCTCCTCCTCTTGCCATCACCAAGAACTCATCCCCGAACCGGCGGCGCAAGCTCTCCCTCAACATCCCCATCATCACCGGGGGCAAAGCTCTTGACCTGGCTGCCCTCAGCTGCTCCTCAAACGGCTATGCAAGTGTGTACTCGACCATTTCGCCATTCAGCAAGACCACCTTGGACATCAATAAGCTTTACGTGTCCAGCCCCGTCGCGAGCAAAATCCCAGACGAGGGCGAGGACAAGAAAGACAAGGTGGAGGAGACCTCAGCGTGCAAACAAGGTGGGCCAGCAACAGACATTTCAAGCAAAATACTCCAAGTTTGATTTGCTGTAATAGTGATTTGAGTAACTTGTGTGTATTTGTTGTGATGCAGATCTGTCAGTGCGAGAGGAAAGCGACAACGATCCAAACCAGAGTGACGATGGGGACACAGAGGCTTCTCCCACAAAGTCACCGACCACCCCAAAAAACCTAAAATGCAAAAACTCCTCAGGTACACCCTGTCCTAGATGTGTGCACTAACATCCTAACAGACTCAGTCCTGTGATATCTAGGCTTGTAAACCACACACTGACATGCCACCTGTATGCAATACCTCTGCCAGTGCCTCATTTATCACTGAGCCCTGAATATTAAACCCAAGACTGAGCACATAACAAAACAAAGCAAGTAGCTGAAAATATTAAATTTGAAATAAGCCACAATTTATTGTCTCTTATATAGAAATTAAAGCTTTCAAACAGATATAGGTTGCAATTATCATTCCTTTATTTATATTTCTTATGGAAAACAGTCCTGCAAAACATAAATGTGTTTGTGGTTATGAGCATGTGGGGAAAGCCAATGCTTGGCTTCAGTAGGTGTGAGGGAAACTTGTGTCATAGCAACTACATCAACACTGTGTTTTCCCTGCCGCCCCCAGTAACGAGGCCGTTTCAGAGCCAAGATTATCTGTGCCTTCTGCATCAAATTACAAAAATCACACAATGGATTTTTCTTTTTTAAAGAGTAAACCCAGTGCCTCTGGAATATGTGAATTAGCGGATATTGTGAAGAGCTGTGTTGTGTCTCACATGGTGAAGGATTCTTGGCTGCGTATGATCTGTCTATGTTCCCAGGATTTAAACATAGCAGACTGCAGAGAATCTGTTGATTCCTCTGCTGTGCTGATATTTGGCGGCTATATTTAGCTGCAACCATCTTGATTATCAAAGCCTCTTGTAAAGAAAAGTGTGAAGGGACAGATTGTGCTGGCCTGTAGTGCCCCCTAGTGGAGGCTTGAGCAGGGAGAAGAAGCAGGTCATTCTGCAGTGTATTTGAATTCAGTTACACACACTAATATACTGTTAATAGTATTTTACTAGGTTACCAGTTTTTTTGCAAACTCTGAGACATATATAAAGTGAAAACCTTTAACTTGTAATGCCTCTTCTTAAACTGACCACCCATTTCATTTACATGGCACCAGAATAAATCACAGGGTTATTTTCTCTTTATCTGTGCTTCATTGTAGAGTTCTCTCTGTTTTCCTACAATAATGGCATGGTGATGTCCTCATGTCGAGAGCTGGATAACAACCGCAGTGCCCTGTCTGCTGCCTCCGCCTTTGCCATCGCTACAGCTGGAGCCAATGAGGGCACACCAACCAAGGAAAAATATCGACGCATGTCCCTCGCCAGCACTGGTACACAAACTTACCCACTATTCAAACAGCACTAAAGTCCAACTGTAGTTATTGGTTGACCTCACTCAGGTCCACCGATTTTAGATTTTGGACTTTTTTTGCCAATGCCGATCGAATGAGAGCTCATTTTAAAATATTCCCAATATATTTTCTGCAGGTTTCCCAACCGATCAGAGAAATGGAGACAAAGAGTTTGTGATCAGACGAGCAGCGACCAACAGGGTTCTGAACGTCCTGAGACACTGGGTGTCCAAACACTCCCCGGTAAAAAAAAAAAAACAACAACTCAGAAACACTAAGTTGAGCTCAGTATATATTTCTGCAAATTGTTAAATGTGTGTGTGTATCTCCAGGACTTTGAGAGTAACAATGAGCTGAAGACAAAGGTTATTGTCTTCCTGGAGGAAGTGATGCACGACCCTGAGCTGTTGACTCAAGAGAGGAAAGCAGCAGCCAACATCATCAGGTACTGTAGTGTGCTGTTTTAACTGGATGATTTCAATTCATAGTGTAAACCCAGTACTTAAAATGATCCATTATACTGTTCATACCTCTGAGCTTAACTTTCTTCTCTGTCCATCAGGACTCTAACTCAGGAAGATCATGGGGACAGTCAGATCACCCTCGAAGACGTGACACAACTGGTACGTGTAATTTAGTGTGGAGCATAAAAAGATATCCTCTTTTAAACTGGACACTTTATAGAAGCAGCTAATGATTATTTTAATTTTGTCTAGGAAATTAAACAAATAAATACACAGCCACAACACAAATGCTAAAGCCACAACACAACCACAAAAGCCACAACACCAAAGCAAGAGCTACAACACAAATGCTAAAGCCACTACACCAAAGCAAAAGCCACAACACAAATGCAAAAGCCACAACACCAAAGCAAGAGCCACAACACAACAACTAAAGCCACAACACAAATGCTAAAGCCACAACACAACCACAAAAGCCACAACACCAAAGCAAGAGCCACAACACAACCACAAAAGCCACAACACCAAAGCAAGAGCCACAACATAAATGCTAAAGCCACAACACAACCACAAAAGCAACAATACCAAAGCAAATACACTCAACCACAAAGGAAGTGAGTGACAACGGATGCCGGCATTGAACCGAGCAGAGTTACTTACTGTGGTCAAGTGATCGATGTCTGGGTCTAAGCTGTCGTTTGTGAAGATGCGAACAGACCAGTCGCCTTAAAAATGAGGTGCCAGTTTGTTTGAGGTGTTACGGTACAGGTGCGTCGTCGCTTTTTGGATGCTCCAAGCACCTGTACCGTAACACCTGAAATAGACAGGCATCGAATTTTCACAAAGGTACATAAACTCACTCTGGTCATTTCGTGGTCAGCGTCTGTTGTGCCGCTTGTGTGAGACATCTCAGCCACTGTACTCACCTGATGTCTTCTGGCCATCTACATTTCTCTATCAAATGTGAGTGAAGAAAACAGCTACCCAGTTGTTCACAATTGGAACATAGTAAATCTGAACGTGATCCTTCTTGTTCCATGTACCAACATCAAGTTTTTTTAGTTTTTCACTCACTTTGTGCACCTTTAATAATTTGTGGTTGTTTTGTGTGTCCTAGGTGGGAGGAGGGAAGACCGACTCCTTTGAGAGTCATTCTGCATTGGAGATCGCAGAGCAGCTCACTCTCCTGGACCACCTGGTGTTTAAGGTCATCCCATATGAGTAAGTGCCATCACATCCCCTGTGCATGTTAATGATAGAGAGGAACACAAATATAAATTATTTCCTATGTTTGCCTGTTCACTTTACAGGGAATTCTTTGGACAAGGCTGGATGAAGAACGACAAAAATGAGAAGACTCCGTTCATCATGAGAACAACAAAGCACTTCAACGATGTATGTTCCAATAAACGAGCCCCTCGCACAACTCCTCTATTCTACCTTTTATTGATTTTTTAAAAATAATATTGAGTCCATACCCTCCATTTCTCTCTTTCCTCTGCAAGATAAGTAACCTTATTGCCACAGAGATCCTGCACTGTGAGGATGTGGTCCCAAGGGTCACAGTCATCGAGAAATGGGTGGCCGTGGCCGACATTTGTCGTTGTCTCCATAACTACAACGCCGTGCTCGAGATCACCTCCTCCCTCAACCGCAGCTCTGTCTTTCGCCTCAAGAAGACCTGGCTCAAGGTTTCGAAGCAGGTGTGTATCACCCTATACATCGGTTAATCATTTTTAACAAGGTTCTTCCTAATCTGATTAATTGTGTTCCTCATAACCTTTTCCGCCAGACAAAAGGGTTGATTGACAAGCTGC
The DNA here is from genome assembly GCF_022539355.2 of Hippoglossus stenolepis. Lineage (NCBI taxonomy): Eukaryota > Metazoa > Chordata > Actinopteri > Pleuronectiformes > Pleuronectidae > Hippoglossus > Hippoglossus stenolepis. The sequence goes on along the minus strand of NC_061487.1, from coordinate 15,659,466 downwards.
AGAAGCTGGTGTCATCAGAGGGGCGGTTCAAAAACCTGAGAGAGGCTTTAAAGAAGTGAGTTCAGTTTAAAGACATAATTTTGTGCTCGATAAGTGAGGCAAACTTGCAGGACACGTAGATGATGGTGTGATGATGTGTGTTCCCACCAGCTGTGACCCGCCCTGTGTGCCCTACCTGGGGATGTACCTCACTGACCTGGCTTTCATCGAGGAGGGAACGCCAAACTACACAGAAGACAACTTGGTCAACTTCTCGAAGATGAGGATGGTGAGCTCTTCTGTGTCCTGTCACACAAGGGACTTCCTGCAAATGTATGTTTTACAGTCTGAAATACTAATACCCTGCTTTTCAGATTTCACACATCATCAGAGAAATCAGACAGTTTCAGCAAACAGCATACAAGATTGACCTGCAACCAAAGGTAAATCGATATTTAGTTATGTTTTAACTTTTCAAGCCTTTAAAAATTTAGAAAACCAAGGGACAAGAATCATTTGTTTATTGACCTGATTTTGACCAAAATACATAATCAGTCACAAGTAGACACTGTTTTAGTCTAAAAGGTAACAAGCTAAAAGGTTGGGAACAGCTTATGTATTTTAAAAACTATAAGGATTAATTTCCATTAAATTAAAATCTTAAATCTTACTCTCTTTTTATTTTTGCGTGTTTCAGGTAGCCCAATATCTACTGGATATGAGCTCTGTTCTGGATGAAGAAAGCATGTACGAAGCCTCACTCAGAATTGAGCCAAAAGTGCCCAACTGATAAGGAAGGTGGTCCTTCGTGTTCTTTTCTCTGTTAATATTACACATCAGTTAACATACAAACTTTTGTATAGTTGTACATGTTTAAGATATTTGCTCTTCTGTACAGTGGATGTTTAAAGTTGTCTGAAGACACAAATCATTTCAGCGTATATATATTTTTGTTTGTTACCGTATCCACCAACGCCACCTGCTTTAAAAATCTACTATTTACATTTCTTTGGGTTATTTCCAGCATAATAACAGAGGTCACTGTGTCTTCTTTGTGACCAATGACATTATTTTGCATCATCACATACTGTGTCGACTTTTGCACTTTCCGAGCACCCCTGCTGCCGGCCATCATTCTCTTTGCTTACGTTTTATTGACGAGTGAATTTCTCTGCAACCAATGTAGCAATGTAAAAAAATGTAACTGCATCAAATCAGGTAAAAGAGCACGGAGGATGTAAACTACATTTGATGCTGGGGGACAATGATCAGTGGAGATGAAGTATCTGAAGCTTAACTGTCTCTTTGCTTCCCAAACCAAACCAACAGAGATGTCTTTCCCTTTTTGCTCAATACTCTGAAGGAGACAGGGGTTCCCAACCATTTTTGAACGGGACAATTTCTATATTAATAAAGTGTGTCCCAATTCAGGGGCCTCATCCTTCGAGGGACTTTGTGAGGCCTCTAGTCCCTCAAGGCCATGCCGAACTGTCACTAGCTTGTCCCACTCTTACCATTACATAATTCGCTACTTTGACTGCCCGCACGTTCTGAAGCCCAGCCCCCTGCACAGCTAGCTTGTTAGCTTCATCACCAGCACACAATGATTCCTGGGACAGGTTGGCCCAAGAAAGATCCACCTGTTGGATCCTTCGTTGCTCAGGAATGGAGGGGCGCATCCGTCAGCCGCAGTTGAAGGAGTCTTGTATGGGATAGTGTTGTCGCGTTGCTGTGACACATAATCGGTTTTCAAATGCAGCCGCTGAAGGAGGAGGCTTCTGAATTGGGACACACCTGTAGTGTCATAGTGTAGCAGCCCAGTGGGAACCATCAAGAATGATATTAAAATAGATAACAAAGCTCTACTGAATGAAAGCTCTACTGGTTACCTCACATTCTCAGAAACTTCTAGTACCTCTGCTAGTACCTCTGTGGGGCTGTACTTAGGCACAGCAATAGTGTGAGCTAAATGCTAATGTCAGTGTGCATACAAGATCACACTGACAACGTTAACATGCTAATGTTTACCAGGTGTAATGTTTACTATCTGCAGCATCTTCGTTTTGCATGGCAGCATGCTAACATTTGCTTATTAGCAATAAACACAAAGTCCATCTTACCATTAGTTTTACAGATATTAAACCACATTATTGGAATTGTAATGCTGAGCTGGTGTAAGGACAGACAATCACAAAACCTTTTATAGTTTGGCCTGATGGCGAAATTTGCACCAGGTTTTCTGTCCAATAGTAGCAGAGATATTTTGCACTAAAAAGGAAAGGAAAGGGATCACTAAAGTCATTCATCCTCTCAGCTCCATGGAAATATGGACCAGATTTCATGGCAGTCAATCCATTTGTTGTTCAGATATTTCTATCTGTTCAAATCTCATCGATAGAACTTTGCTAGCATTGCAAAACACAATTACATTGTTGTTGGTAATGTCAAAGTTGGAAAGAAAAATATGTTACCAAACATAATAGCCTATAAATTGTTGAAATGTGTGGGGATCATACAGTTTGCCCAGTAGCAAATGTTCTGAGGCGCAGTAGTGGTTGCCAGGCCTGGGGTTGGGAGCCTCTGGTCTATGATAAATGTCTTCATTAACAATTCATATTTAAAAAAAATTATATATTATAATATAACAAATTTGTTATAAATCGAGACACCCAATTTGTAGCCTGGTGTTAGATAAGTTGTCCAGACCAATCTGAGACACCTCAGTTTAATTTGTATAATCAAATATAAGCTTTGTTTCAGCAATCAGTTTGCTGTGAAAGATGAGTCATCTGAACTTTCTGTTACACTTGGAGTACACCAGTTTCTTTTTTTTGGTATTTGTTCAACTCAATCTCATGACAAAATCTCACACGAGGTGGTAAGTGTTGTACCTTCAGGTTCGGCGATACTTTTGTAGAGTAAAAGGTTGTTGCTCTTCTGTAATTAAAAGACAATCTGTCCTTTTTGCTGTTCCAGTGATTGTGGAACGTGACTGTATATCACTCTGTTATATGCATCGCTGTTACAAACTATGATAAAACCTATGTGAATGGCCTCTGCCTACAGCATTCAAACACTATTTTTGTAGTAGTATAAGACAGAGTGACCTGCTCTTTATATGTACATGGGAAAGTATTTTGTACTTTGTTGTTATTTCACCTCACTGAGATGTGCTGTACATTTTGTACAAGCGGCCCTGCATACTTCTCAATGTGGAACTGTGTAATTCTTTCAAAAAAGAGTTGTATCTCAAGCTTAAACACGAAATGCTACGACAGTGTGGTCTTGAAACCATGACTTAGAGATAGGAGACAACTTCAGAGTGTTTTGCATTTATACTGTAATCCTGTCTATAACCATTTCTGTTAGCAGGAATATAGTAATGTAGTGCTTATTCTGTGAATATTTGTATGTATTTTTACTATGTATGTACAGTACACTTTTAAAGCTCATGTGGCAGGCATGCAACACCTTCACAGACAGAATAATACTATATACTTATACTGTATACACTTATACATGCACATACTCTTATAAGGTATATAAACAAATAAACATTTTGCTGTTAGCAATACCCAGTGGTATGAAAATTATCTTTCAACCCTCCTGTCTCCACTCCTTGAGATATATTCCCAGTTTTGTAAAAAAGAAAAAATCAGTATTAAAAGTTTGCGGATGACAACAACAAATTAACAAAAATATGTTTCCCAGTTACCTCTTGCTAATAAATCCATTTTATCTCAGGGGCATTTTGTCTCAAGTGTTTTTGTAGATCAGTCAGTTGACATCATGCTCATCTAATCTCATGAAATAGAACATAATCTAAGATTCTTTAACAACCGCTCTCTGTCCTGGCAAGCAATTATGTATAATGACCTACAGTAATCATCTTCATGTGAAAAAATTATCTCTAACATTTATACAAATTCATTCTTACAAACGCTTGATTGGCATAAATTTACTTTTATTACTTACTTTTTACACAATGTTGGAGACACAGTTTGGGCAATGATTGGTTTCTATAAGGGTGCATATGATTTCATTATAGTTGATTGTTGGACCAAATATCAGAAAATGTCACTTATAGGTGCTATTTCCTAATGTCCTTGTCTTTATTGAGCACATGCAATTGAAACTGGATTGGTGCTTGCTCTGACTGTTCGATAGTCGAAGTTTCTAAACCATGGAAACGCTGCTGTTTCTTCCTTTTCAAAAATGTAGAATTTAGTGATATCTAGTGGTGAAGTTGCATGTTGCAGCTAAATACCCCTCACATCACCCTCCAAACATTGAAGAGAACCTGTGGCAGCCTTCAGGTGTCATAAAAACTCAAAGGGTGTTTAGTTTGTCCAGTTTGGGCTACTGTAAAAAACATGGCAGCCTCCACAGAGAGGACCTGCTCCTCAAGTAAATATAAAGTATTTAAATATAAAGCTCCCATTCTAGGGTAAAGAAAAAAACAACTCGTACAATTTAGATTTTTACACACTAGTTAAAACATCAGTAGAGTTATTTCATAGATCCCTTTCACCTTAATCTTACACACTGACCCTTTAAGACTACAAATCATTTACCGTGGGAGGAGACTACATTTCCCAGAAGCCTCCCCCCACGCCCAGTTTCGACCAATCAGGAGTCAGTGTGTTCAAGAGGCGCTAACTCAAGCTGTTGTCAGTGTCCTCGCGCCGCAGCAGAGAGACAGACACAGAGTGGGTGTCGTGGTTAAACCAGCAACACCAAACCGTCCCTGTTTGACCGACGTTACTGCATTCACCGGACAAACGAAGCGCGAGACTCCGGTTCCTCGTCGCGCCCGGTGTCGCGCGCGGGCAGAGCTAAAAGAAAGTGGCGGCCAACGCTAGCACCGTGGCTAGCTCAGCTCCTCGACAACCATGTCTGGTCTTCCACAAAACAACCTGGAGGAGCAGCTGGCGAGGCACAGCACCGCTGCTCAGAGCAGGCTGTCTCTGGCCAAACCCAAACCCGGGTGAGTCCTCTCTCAACGAAAAGCACCGCGCCGTTAGAACTCATGCTAGTAGTTAGCTACGAGCTGTCAGCTATGCTAACTTATCAACACTGTGTGTAGCTATCTGTGAGGAAACCGCGCAGCAGGAGGGTTGCGGTCTGTTAGAAAAGTGTATTTGCTCTTTATCACATGTTCTCTTGAACTAGTTTCACATTAGATATGAACAGTTCCCCTTCATCATGGCGACAGTTCATCACACACATTATGTAACATTAGAGACATGGCCTGTTGTACACTGTTAGTCAGGGTTTTTGTGTCAATAGAAAGCTACACTATGGAGTTACAAACTAGTATTTAATGGGGCCCTTAAGTTTACAACTTTTAAGTGATTCACTAACCTCTAATAGAGACACAGTAACCTCATCTCACCTATAACAGTTTAACAGATCGCATTACATCAGTTTTATTATATATTGAAGTTATGCTTATGCAAGCACAGTAAAACAATAAAACAATAATTGAGCTTGCTAACATTTGCTTATTAGCAATAAACACAAAGTCCATCTTACCATTAGTTTTACAGATATTAAACCACATTATTGGAATTGTAATGCTGAGCTGGTGTAAGGACAGACAATCACAAAACCTTTTATAGTTTGGCCTGATGGCGAAATTTGCACCAGGTTTTCTGTCCAATAGTAGCAGAGATATTTTGCACTAAAAAGGAAAGGGATCACTAAAGTCATTCATCCTCTCAGCTCCAAACTTAAAACTTAAGGGGCCCAACTTTTAAGTGATTCACTAACCTCTAATAGAGACACAGTAACCTCATCTCACCTATAACAGTTTAACAGATCGCATTACATCAGTTTTATTATATATTGAAGTTATGCTTATGCAAGCACAGTAAAACAATAATTGAGCTTGGTCAGATTTGTGAAATGGTTAGCTGTGTTTTTCAGAGATTAAAAAAAAACACAACCTTCACTCAGGAGCCAACATCAGTCTTTAAACTCAGAACAAATAATAATGTGGCATTTATTGTGATTTATCAACATCCACTGGTATTAAAACCTTTATCTTGATATAATGTTTGGACATATTGCCCAACCCTAACTACTAGTGATGCTGCAGTAAGTCAAAGAGAAATGCCACATTCAGTGCCATTGGCTATTTTATATGTGTTCATGTTTATAGTGAGCTGGTTGCCAGCTGTGGCTGGTTGGTGTGTGCTTGCTTACACAACATATCAGATTATGTCAACATCCTCTTGATAAGGCCAGCTGCAGAGAGAAAGAAACTGTTCTCATGGCGTGAGGTTTTGGCCCTGATGGACAGCCTTCTGCCAGAGGGGAGTATCACCAACATTTTGCATCCAGGCCGGGAGGGGTCATCTTCTATTCTACCTGTCCTGGAGGCATACAGGTCTCGGAGGGATTGAAGTTTGCATTACACCCCTGCCTTCAGCTGTTCATCACGTTTTCCTAATTTCATACCTGTGTATTTTTCAGGGCCTTTTCTTTCAAAAAGAAGTTCTCGTCAGGCACGACAAAGGAGGAAGTTTCGACCAAGGTAATCAGCACAAATGGTTTGGCAAACAGGAATGTCAATGTCCCTAAGAACAGTGTGGTGACTAAATCTCTTTTGGCATTTTCAAACAAGCTTGAGGGACCTCAAAAGTCCAAAATCAACAACTTCTTCCCTGTAAGTTCAAAAAGCAAGTCAGAATCCATCAGCCCAGCAGGTACATGTGCTCCTGCTGCTCAGACTCCTCCAGCACTGTCTGGTATTAAGTCGACTACAGCTCCAACTATACATAACAGCCAGTTTCCTAGTGAAAACAGCACATCCACGAGTCTGGATGCATCTCTTGGATTTCAACTGGACGACTGGGATGATATTGATGACTTTGAAACTCCTGCCAAAGGAAAAAATGACTCATTCAATTCAGAAATATCAGGGAACAGCACCAAGCCAGTCTCGCCTCCTAATGGAGGAAAAAATGAATTCACAAAGAAACTAAACCTTAATGACTCTGTTATGACACCAGACTTAGGCAGCTCATTCTCCAAAAAGAATGGCCTCTCCAGAAGTGAACAGTCTTGTCTGGAAACAAAGGAATTGGAACACAGTGTCAACAAAACAGCAGATTCACCAGGACTTAGTTTTTATCAGGACCCAGACGAGTTGTTCCCGGATGATTCTGAAATTAAAATGCCCAGAAGACGTCATCGTGCTCATCTGAAGTCTGTGATGAGTGATAGTGAGGATGACAACAATGTTGTGTCCGAGCCTCTAAAAGAAAGAAAGGGTAAGATGCTGTTTGTTGCTGCATTTGTATTTTATTTTCACAATTGAGAAAACAGACAGGAATGCATTGGAGAATTCTCAAAAGACAAATCATATTTAATGTTTGTTTGGATTTTTTCCTTTTTAGATGATGAGAAAACACTGGTTGACCCTGTAGTAATAGAGCTCGATGACAAATCAGAGCCTGATGATGACCAGGACTACATCCCCCCTTCACCAATCCCTTATACGTCTACTATATTGGAGATACGGTCAGTTTCTTTCAATTAACCATGTTTTAATATTCACAGGAGTCAGTGTGAACACATGTTTGAGCAGTAGTTCATTTCAAACAGATCCAAAACGGCTGATGATGAAAGCAGGGACAGTCAAGTGTACACCAAGAGACCCGTCGCAACTCTGCATAAACCCTCTGATCTCCACTCAAAAGACAAAACAAGTGGGTGTTGCACCCTTTTCACCTTTTACTCATGTACTGAGGACCGTGTTCTTTTGTCCTTTTCATTATTGATTTTGTTTTTCCTTACCATGTCTTAGATGAGCAGCTTTTCAGTATCATGGAGTCCATTTGTTCTCTGGTTGATTCCATCCCGGAACATGAACTAATAGGTCTGTCTTATGGAAGTGAGCTTTTACTGAAGAGGGCTCAAAGGTGAGTACATTTGAGTAGAAAATACATTTGTTGTTGTTCATGGTATTTAATGATATCTTTGTATGACCGTAGTCATCTGCCTTTCTCATTCAGGAAGAGAATTCTTGCAACTGGTGGTGATGCTCTGTTCAGGATGCAGCAGCCAGACAGCACAGTGATTTCTGAAACCAGCTTAAAGGAAAACTCCTCTGTTGGTTGTTATACGTCTAGTGTCATGTCTTCTAGCAGCTCTGCCCATGTGGACATTAAAAAACCTCTTCACATCAGGAGATCTCCAGCAATCTCGGTGGACTATGACTCTGATCTCTCTGACAGTATTATTAATGTGGAGCCCTTGCACAGTAAAGACAATGGGAAATTACATGTGGAGAATAATGGTGCGTGTGACTCTCCATCAAATCACAGCCTCACAAAACCATCTTTTAATTCCTCAAAGAAAGTGAGCACAGACCTGGACGGCTCAGATCTCTTCTTCTCGCCCGCGAAGCCACAGACTGTTGTGAAAAACAAATCAAATACAGCCGCAGTCACAGCTGCAGACAACATAGAAGCAGACGACTTTTACTTTGATGACTTCGACATAGATGACTTCAATGACTCGGATATCCCTGATTACTTTGATGAAGCCTCAACTTCTTCAGTGACTGGAAAAAACTCCAGCGCTGTGTCTACTACAGTGAAAGAGGGAGGACCGAGCAAGTCTACGTGGGATAAGAGACCGACAACACCTGCGTCTGCAGCCAAACCTTCAAAGATCCGCTCCCCCGGTAAGTCAGCATGGCAAGGAATCATCTGTGCTTGTATTTATTAGATGTCTGCAATGAGGAAATGTATGACGACTGGCTCAAAATTCTCATAGCACAGCTTATTTTGTGCAACTTTTTGGTAGGCTATGTAAACAAAAAGACAAAATTTAGATAGTTTGCCTGTAATTTGTGTAATACTATTTATATAAAGGGTATTTGTAGCCTCTGTTGGGCTTTTGAATGTGTTAATTGCACAATATTAATACCAAGTAAAGCAAGAAGAGCTCATTAATTTGATTTTGCAGTCCAAACTCTTTCAGGAATATTCAGCACACCATGTCCTGTTTGAATCCTCTTTAAATTTCTTGGGAGTGATTCTCAGATGTTTGCTAAATAAAGCCTCTGCTTTAAAAATGTTGTTCTGTAGCTGTGTGGTAGGTTTGTGCATTTTTATTGACTCAGCTTTATTGTCTTCCGTTGCAGAGCCCGACTTCAGAAACCCAGCCCATGATCGATTCAGAGGATTCAACTTCTCCTACTCACCGGAAATGATGAAGATCTTTCACAAGCGCTTTGGTCTTCATCAATTCAGGTTCAATCAACTAGAAGCGATTAATGCAACGCTTCAGGGAGAAGACACATTTATTCTGATGCCCACAGGTTGGTAGACATGCACGGCAGAAACACACTTAGTTGTAGAACAGCTGCAGTGAAGATGTATAAATCTCTTACTGATGCATCTGTAGGTGGTGGAAAGAGCTTGTGTTACCAGCTGCCAGCCTGCGTGTCATCAGGCGTCTCTATCGTCATCTCGCCTCTGAAATCACTCATTGTCGACCAGGTGCAGAAACTCACTACACTGGATGTAAGTATGTTTTCTCCTGCTTGTGTGTTAGATGAGAGTCAAGTTGCTAAATACCAGAAAGAACATTGGTTATTTTTCTAATGTCACATTGTTCAGATTCCAGCTACAAGTCTGTCTGGTGGTAAAAGTGACAGTGAAGTAGGGAAGATTTATATGCAGCTCTCCAGGAAAGACCCCATCGTTAAACTGCTCTATGTTACACCTGAAAAGGTAAGAAATGGATGATTTACACTTTATTTACAACAAACGAGATCACACCTATAGATTCCAACATTTATTTTCATTTCAGTTATTAGTAACTGTGATTTTTCTCTAAAGTGATGCATCTTATCTTCTCCCCAAGATCAGCGCAAGTAACAAGCTTGTCTCTACCCTGCATAACCTGTACGAGCGAGGCCTGTTGACCCGCTTTGTCATAGATGAGGCTCACTGCGTCAGTCAGGTGTGTTTATCCATGCTTTTACTGTGTGCATGTCTGCATTATGTTTTTATTTTTGCAGCAGTCCTTATGAATCATTCTCTGACCTTTTTTATATTTTTCAGTGGGGCCACGATTTCCGTCCAGACTACAAGAAGTTGCATGAACTGCGACAGAAGTTCCCCAACGTGCCCATGATGGCTCTGACAGCCACTGCCACCCCTCGCGTCCAGAAAGATATCCTCAACCAGCTGAATATGTCTCGGCCGCAGGTGTAAGTGTTTTGATTTCAGGCTCTGTCTCAGATTCTTCTCTCCACCCAACAGTAACTACACATTTTCTGTCCAATATGTGTCCAGGTTTACCATGAGTTTCAACCGAACAAACTTGAAGTATGCTGTGTTGCCCAAGAAACCCAAAAAGGTGGACGAGGACTGCATCAACTGGATCAAGAAGCACTACCCACGTAAATAATTCAGACTTACTTTTTTCTGATCCCTGCTCATGCTATTTTCAGAACACTTGGAAATATTCAGCTCAGATTTGTACGTGAGCACATTCTCATATCTGAAAAGTGAAAACAAATCGTATCAGACTGATCTCAAGATGTCCAGTGGATTACGTTACATCAAAGTACTTACATTATAATTCCATATATAATAAAAATGCTTCCTGCACGTTAAAGGTTTTAGCTGTATTGAAGCATGTAAAAACTCTGAATTTCAGTGATATTTTTGTCAAATGCTTAATTGCTTTTGTAAGTAGCCTTTAATTAACAATTGACAGTGTTTTGATTTTAATACTGGGACATATTTTGTTAATTAAAAACCCCTTTGAATTTGTCTTTTGATTATTAAGCTGCCTATCTGTGTTTCAGGTGACTCTGGCATTGTGTACTGCCTGTCCCGTAATGACTGTGATGCCATGGCACAGAGTCTCCAGAGAGCGGGGATATTAGGTCTGGCATATCACGCGGGCCTGAGTGACGGTGACAGAGAGTATGTGCAGAGCAAGTGGATCAATCAGGATGGCTGCCAGGTGAGGTCCCCACTCAATTACAATCACAGATAAATATGACTCGTAGGTGGTACTTGATACAAAGCTACGTCAATAGAAATTAACTTTCACATTTTGCAAACCAGTAGATGTTTGAAGGATTTAAAGTATAAGCCGAGTCATACTGCACGTTGCTCTGGTTTCACTGTTCCCTTTTGTCTGCCAGGTCATCTGTGCCACCATTGCCTTCGGCATGGGCATTGACAAGCCTGATGTGCGCTATGTGATCCACGCCAGTCTGCCGAAATCAGTGGAGGGTTACTACCAGGAGTCGGGACGAGCCGGCAGAGACGGAGAGATCTCTCACTGTGTTCTGTTCTACTCCTACACTGACGTGCAGCGCATCAAGAGGATCATCAGCAGTATGTGGCACAAATAACAGCTATCTTACACCTATGAAATCACCCAAAGCATGTTTACTGTCCAAATGACTAACTGTACGTATTACTCATGTAGACCTGGTTGCAATCTTTCTTTTCACAGTGGACAGAGAAGGTGACAGACATGCCAAAGCGACTCATTTCAACAACCTACACAGCATGGTGCACTTCTGCGAGAACATGATGGAGTGTAGAAGAATTCAGCTGCTCGCTTACTTTGGAGAGCTCAACTTCAACAAAGGCTTCTGTAAAGACCACCCTGACGTCAGTTGTGACAACTGTTCAAAACCCAATGTAGGAATAGTTTCTGATCGTTTATCTCGTATCCACAACCTTCCTGCCTGTTTCCAGCTGAACTACAATTTTAACATTCCTGTCCGCAGCAATACAAGATAAGAAATGTTACCGAAGATGTGAAAAAGATTGTGAGGTTCGCCCAGGAGAACTGCGAGAACGTCGGAGCGAAGTTTGGCAAAACTGCTAAGCAGAACCGGCTGACGCTGAACATGCTCGTGGATATCTTCCTAGGTACAGTACATGCTCATGCTCGCAATGAAAAAGCATCTTTTGTAACTGAATGTTGCATGATGTTTTTAATAGGACACTGGTAAAATATGTTCTCATCTTATATTTTGTCAGGATCTAAAACTGCAAAGGTACAGACAGGAATGTTTGGGATGGGAGGAGCCTACACCAGACACAATGCTGACCGTCTCTTCAAAAAACTGGTTCTGGATAACGTTCTGGTCGAGGACCTGTACATTGTGTTCAATGGTCAAGCTGTGTCTTACATCTCTGCTGGAACAAAAGCCATGAGCGTGCTGTCGGGACACATGCAGGTAATGGGTCATAGTCATGCATCTACTTTAAGGCAGTTTGAAGAGGTAGAATATGTCACTGAAGTCTTAAATATCAATCAGGGCACTGAACAATAACCAACACTTAACCTGTCGTAGGTGGAGTTCTATGAGACAGAGAGTGTGTCAAGCAGCAGGAAACTAAAAGCTGCAGTGACCAAGAACGTTTCTCAGAGAGAAGAGATGGTTCAAAAGTGTCTGAAGGAGCTGACGGATTTATGCAAGCAGCTCGGGAAAGCGTTTGGCATTCACTATTTCAACATCTTCTCCACTGCCACCTTGAAAAAGATATCTGGTAATGTCTGGAACAGGCGTTGACTTTCAAATACCACTACAGCTTATATGATACAACCAGCATTTTCTAACTTTTTCGTCCCATTTCTCCCCAAATGTCAGAGAAGCTTTCCTCTGACGCTGAAGTCCTCCTGCAGATCGATGGAGTGACAGAGGACAAACTGGAGAAGTATGGGGCCGAAGTCATTCAGCTCCTACAGAAATACTCTGAGTGGCAGCAACCTGGTAAATGACCCACATTAAGTGTCCCCATGTTCTTTACTAGTTTACTTTTTTTACACTTTAACACCTACCTTGTTTGGTCCGGACCTTACCACATTTGTCTCGGATCAGAGTCCGGACCAACGAACCAAAATGTCATCAGATCAAAAGAGTTGGTCTCGGTCCGGATCAAAGTGAACCATGGTTCCGTTGGTTTGCAGCGTGAAAACACGTTCCCACTTTCAGACCAGTGGCAGGACGTTGAGATGGAGTTAGACAATAGAAGAAGTCTTTGCTTCTGACGATATAATGTTTGAATAACGAGGATGTTCATTTTGCTGGTAGTAAAACCATGAGGATATTACAGCAGTAATGAAATGAACCAGTTCATTCATTTTCTCCCTTAAAACTAAGACTGCTCCCTGCTGCAGGCATTAGACAAACACCCGTCTACAAATCCATCAATGATCAGTGAAACCACAACGAAATCAAATGTAAACAATGTAACAATGACGTGAACCTTGGTTTAGACTTTCAGGTGTGAAAACAGCCCTGATCATTCTAAATGTTGTATTAATGTACATTGTCTCTGTAGAGGAGCAGACTGCCGTTGGTGAAGATGAATGGATAGACACGACACGAGGCCGCGCAAATACAGATTACGACGATGAGGACGACACAGAGTCCTCCACCTACTTTCGTAATCAGTCCTCACAGGGACAGAAGAGGAAGAAAGCTCCGTTCTTCAAGTATTCCAAGAAGAGAAAAGCATACGGCAACGCAAACTCCAATGCTAAAGGGTCTGTATCATTTGTCTCGCATTTTATATTTAGAAATAAGATTCGCTTCAAAGTTGAAGTTCTTAACTTCTTCTCTGTCTTTCTGTGGCTTTAGTAATGGCTACAACAGCAATAAGTCATGGTCATCATCAAGCTCCAGAGGTGGAGCGAAAGCTGCAGGTCGAGGGTCCAGGAGCTCAGCAGGAGATGCGCCATCGGAAAGGAGACCGGGCTTCCTGTCTGTCCCGACCCCTCAATCCAGACAACGACCTTTCTTAAAGCCAACGTTCTCACACATGGGCTAGAACCGTCGTCTGTGAAACTACTTATTCACTACTTTTCAAACCTGCTGGTGTCAGTGATTGTGAAGTATTTATCCTGTTTAATATTTACGTTCTGTACAGTTTTCATGGTGTGGGTCCAGATTTTATATTGAATGTTGTAAAATTGTATTTGAAATCTGAAGATTTTTTTTCACTGTATATTAAAGTCAAATTGAAGTTGATAACCTTTATTGCTTCATGTCGTCAACATTCAAAAGATTTGTTTTTGCTTGAGAATAGCATGCTGTGCTGAATTTGTGTTGTTTCACAAAAGCCACAGAATCACTTTTGTTTTATTCAATGTTTATTTCATGTTTGAATAGTTTCATTTAATGGCACCAGTTACAGGAGACTATTGGAGAGAAACAATATATTATACTGACTTGTACAGAAGGTTACTACAGTACAAATGGATTCGGAATGGATCAGACTGAACAAGAGCTGGATTTGGCACATGGATTTATATATATTTAGATGTGTGTGTATATATACTTGTGTATATTAAAGAGCAATCTTCAATCCGAGGATAGAACGACACACCACCAGACATGAATATGCTTATACACTGAGTAAAGTGTGTGCACGGTTGTGTGAGGGGTTTGTCTACTGGGAGCTGGAAGAAGGCAGATCCAAGATGTCCTCACTTATCATAAACCCCTCGGTGCTTCAAACATCCACCTTAATATGACAGACTAGTGCCAGAAACAAGATTCAAGGAGCCAATTGTGTGTAAATCTTGATTTTGATAATCCAGATTGGTTTAGTAACTCACTTCCATCACATTCATGAAGTTTGAAGAGCTAATGAAACTTAAGTCCTGATTATGTCACATTCCTTCAAGGAATCTGAAAATATGCATCACAACAGGGAGGGGACAAAATAACAAAAACACCTCACAGTAAGGTGCAGTCCAGTGAAATATCTCCACAAAGGAAAACCTCAAAAATAACCCTTTGTCACCAGATGTACGATAATGTACGATAACTCCATCTTTTAATGACGGTGTTAGGGGCTGTAAAATAGGCGATTCAATCCAAGTCTGTGAATGCGAATCATGCATCTGCTTGTTTTTTACACAGCAAACACTGGTTCCTCTCAACATGTATGTGTTTTATGAAAGCATTATTTATTTAGCGTTTATCTATTGTCATTTGATTTGACTCGTGTACGATCATTTCCCCCAACAAAAGATAACTTTAAGCCTCTGGTACGATACTTCAACATTTCCCATCTGGCAACGCTGCCTCTGAAACAAACACAGGACTTGTTGCTTGTTTTCAGGAATTACACTTGTACCATGCCAGTGTTTTTGTTATTGACTCCCTCCCCTTTTGATTTGATTCTACAGACAAGTATCAGTGCTTCATCTTCAAATGCACACATGTTTTTGCATGGCTGTACCTTCACTATTGCTTTTCAGGGGGACGGAGGGATTTATTATATAAACCATGGATGACATTCAAACTCGATTGTCAGTTCACACGTGGCCCAACCTGAATCCATCTCCCGTGAAGTAAAAGAAAACATGTAAACATGACTCAGCAACTGAAGCCTTAATGAATTGTGAATGAAGTGTCCATCACAGATTGAGACAGAGATGAACACAGTTTCCCCGTCTCTCTCTCTCGGCCTGGGAGATGTGAGGAACGGAGCTGCGTGTAGAACAGTTGATAGTGGACGTTTGTGTCTTTTCGCTCTCCATTCCTTCATCCTTGCCACTTTGGTAAAACTGTCGGGATCCAGGCACGGGAAGGGGGGAACAATCTGTCACTTAATGTAAAGAAAACAAACACCCACACGAGACGTCTCCAAGGGGAAAAAGGATTTTTATAAAATGTCATGACTGAACGCAGCTGTAATTAAGTGTCTCAGTGGTCACATGGTTGTTAAGAGTACAGCAATTTGGTAAAAGTGGTTTTCAAGACACAGGAAAAGGACATAATTCACCATTGGATTTTCAAACACTTAACATCACATCTTTTTTCTCTCACAGCAGATTATTGCTCCTTGAATAATGCTGCCTTTGTCTTTAGAAACTGTTGCATGTTCAGAGAAGCTACATAAGGCTGATGTGTAAACCTGTCCTGATGGATGACCTCTGCACACTGACCTTTAAAAGACGTCCTGCTAACAACTCGGCCTGGCTGCACCGGCCAAGTCATGTTGACCTTTATGTCAGTAAAAGAAGTAATAAATATTAATTATGAATGTACACAAAAAAAAAAACACTCACTCACTCCTTGTTAGGAGAGCTGTGCTTTATCATTGCATCTGCTATAATGGATCCAAGTTTATTTGTAATAAATAAGCTCCTACATATGACTGGTTGCTTTCCAGCTCTGCTCTAATGGTCGGATGTTTCCGGCTCCCTCCACCGCAGATAACAATGGTTTGTGAAGGAGCCAGTGGAGTGGATCCAGCCACAACGCCAAAGTGCAGGCTGCTCTGTGGTCAGGGCTACGACTGTAGCCGAGGACTGACAGGCTCGGATTACACAGGAGCAGATACAGAAGTAGGTATAGCACCGTCGGGGCTGCCTCAGTGCAGCAGCTGCAGGTGCTGGTGCAGTCGGGGTGTGGGGTTTGAAATAGACTTAAAAACAAGCAAGACAAGCAACCCTGTACAGCCATTAGAGTGGTGAGTCACCACACGCTTTTTACAATCCCACTTTCAAAGAAGCAGACTGATCGTCTCATTTCCCTCAGTCCTCGCTTACATTTTCACGCCTTTCCACTTTTCCTCCTCCTTTCATAGCAAAATATGGAAATTTAACTTTTTTAGTTACTCTTCTCTGTCTGGACGTCAACTGCTGTCACCTCGACTTCCATTCCTTCTTACAAACACACTAACACTTAACAACCTGCACTTGGTACAGGAGGTAAACACGCAACACAAAAAAACAGATTTTAACCAGAATCCAGCAGCCAGGAGCGGTAACTGACCGACCAATCAAAACGCAGATATTATTTTCTAAGATAGGTTATTATAAATATATTGATATCTGCTTTTATTTTTGCTGGTGGTATAGAAAAATCAAGGGAAGAAATTAACTATGTTTAAAATGTTACGTTTCTAGTCTCATTTATTTCCTTAATCTCTAACTTGTTACTTACAAGTTAGAAACAAATGTTTAGAGTTTCATTCATCAATGAATCTGCCAAGTTTGAGATCCTCAAATAATTGTTTTGATTACGTCATGGAAACAAACATTTAAATGTCCACCCCACAGGCTATTTTCAGCCCAATGAGATAAATTCTCACGTTTTTATTACACTGATATTTTAGCTTGAAATATGACAATAATTGTGAATTAGTCAAAATAAATGCAAGTTAATGCTCAATCAATCAATTAATCAGCTTCAGCTCTAGTTTTACACATTTAAATACATTTTAGAATTATAATGAATTCTAAACTTTTTAATTTTAGTGGGAGGTTTTTACTCTTTGCTGCAGACTCTGTGTCACTGGTCAGGCTCATGTCGCCTCTACAAACTGTTAACGTACAATTAGAAATGTTAATGTTATGAAAAGTGAAAATGTGATTTTGGATTATTTGGTATATTGGCATATGTGGTATAATGATATCTCCATATGTTATACTGTAAAAATACATGTTTAAAACCGGGTCACTGCTGGTGGAGGGATGAGAGTTGTTATCAGTGGATCTGGATAAAAACCCTTCCTCATTTCCATGAATTCTTTTGACCTTACTTGAAACACAGTGCTAAAAAAAGTATAATTTAATCTTCAATAACAAAATAACATTTCAGTTCTGTTAAAATATACATGGAAAACTTCAATATATATTAGGAAACAAACTAATTTGTACAAAAAGTACATCGTTACTCTTATTCTAGTAATAATAATAATATAGTATGATACATAAACCTAAGAGCATGGTTGATATGAAACCAAAATAAATCATTAACTCTCCATACAAAGAAATCATTGAAATTCATCGAATTTCAACTTGATGAGAAAATGCAAATCAAATTAATCGGAGAAATAAACAGAAAGACAAATGAGGACATTTCAAAAGTTCTTCATTATTTAAACCATATGAGCATTGATCATCTATCTAGACTATTACTCTACTGGTGCCAGTGAATCTTTGCTCTTCATTGAACATGTCTAACCTCATCTGACACGACTGCGTCACATAACACTATTGGTACTGGTTTTATTTTTACCATATCCTTAGAAAACGTTAGAAAAAAAACAACTTTGATCTTTACCAGTTCACTTTGTACACGCTAATATACTTAAGTGTAATTGTGTCTTAAAACAATCCACAAAATTCAAAACTGAAAACAGTTTTCGACATCCTCTCGAAAAAGGCATTTGATAATCACCCCGACTCTTCCCTGTTTCACCAACCTTCACTATTATTCCTATTTAGTTTTTCCTGCTGTTTGTCTGATGGGGATGGATCAGTATCAGAAGATTTTATCATTACTCTTCCTCACATATAAATCACAGCAGTATATCGACTCTAACCTAACTCCCTTCCATCTCTTCATGACAACTTCCTCGATCAACTCGTCATCTCTTCTCCTTCTAATGAAAATATACGTTTGACAGCAATAAATAATAACTGAAGGCAACGTTCATCCATTGTGACAACATCTCCAGCTCCTGTAAAAAGGACGGTTCAAAACCCTTCAGTTCTTTAGTTTCACTTTTAATTTTTTTCCTTTATGTTATTTGAAAAAATAAAAATACCTGAAATGACTTGAAATAAAATTTTTAAAAAATGCAAAAAAAATATGTCCCCTGGCTTTGTAGAAAAAAAAGAAAGAAAAAAAAAACGGATAAAAGAAGCGAAACGAGTAGGTGGTGGTTGGGTGTTGAGGAGGGGGGTAACTTAAAGTGGAGGAGGGGGGAGAGAGTTCCTGGCCTGGTGTGAGCAGGAGTGGTCCAAGCTGTATGTCTGCAGGAGGACGATGGGAGAAGCAGGGTTCATGGTTGGGACGAAGCCGCCCTCCTCCATCCCTCCGGAGTCCTAACCGTCTTCTCAGACCCCCGAACGGGCTTACGAACGCTACGACCTCACCCTCACTTGTTAATGAGCAACCCGCCCACCCAGCGGAGCTTGCAGGCAAACCACCGCCTGAGGGGACAGAAATATTCGTAATGGAACTGCTCAAACTCGGGGGTCTTGCGGATGTCACGTAAAAATGCTACGTCAAGGTCTGACTCGGTGAGGATGATGAGGAGGAGGAGCAAGACAAAGAGGAGTCCAATGGTCACAAGCAGCAAACGGAGGACACTTAAGACAAACTTATTCACCTGTTCCACCTCGCTGAGGGTCGAGTCCCCCCCTGCACCCTCCTGTGCGGATTTACCCTGCGCACCAAAATCACCCCCTTCCCCGCGCTTGGCGTTGCCCGCCGCTGACTCCTTCTCCTCTTCGATGCTGCAGGGTGCCCCGTTGACCTGGCGCGAGACAGCCGGGTCCATGCTGTGCTCGGCCACCGGGGTGGGCAGGACGCTGTCGGAGGGGCTGTAGGCCTCGTCCGAGATCACCGCCGTGCCGTCACTGGAGTTTGTGGCCTGGCTCCGGGAGCGCGGCATGAACGATTCACTGTGGGACACTGAACGCACCGGTGTGGAGTGGGCACTGTCACGCAAGGACTCCAGACCTTGGGGAGGTGTTCAGAGAGGAAGAGGAGAGGGGGAAACAGAGAGGAAGAAAGAAATATTAACACACATTTTACAGCATGAGAAAGACAACATACTGTAGATCAGGTTCCAAACGGCTGAGACGTCTTTTCATCCGTTTGTCCACAGACACACTGTCTCCAACTGGAGAGCTGAAACCTGATCATGTCCCCAGAGTGAAGCAGACTGGGAGAGTGCTGGATGTACAGGAGCCTGATCATCAACTCTAATGGAAGAAATCCTCAAGACACAAATTACACAGGAGGTATGGATCTTTCTCAACAGTCCCAGAGTGAAGAATATCTCAAAAGTATATTTGAGGAAAATATCAAGTAACTAAAACGTTCACCCTGATAAGATGTTCAACATCCTTTTCACCAAAGACCCTGAGCCCTAATCTCTGGGCATGTCGATGAGGTTACAGTCCATCAGTGCTGCTGATTACATTTTTCCACATGTCCTTTTCAGGCCAATGTTATTTATGTTTTGCATTAGAGTATCTTTTCAGTTATAATTGCTGCTGGGTCTTCCTCCTCTATTGTTGCTATTACTATTTAATTATTTTAAACCCTGTTGTTGTTTGTGTCCGGTCAGTTCTAAAATGAAAATTGTTGGCAAAAGATTTTTCCATGTGCATGATTTGGTTTAAAAGCTCGTATGAGGAAGCTCGATAGTGCAAACGGAGCCTCGTTGCCAACAAATATAAATACAAACCACAAGGATTATTCTTAGACTAAAGGATAAGTTTACATATTTTCAAATCCATCACCAGACATGAGTCTCATGCTCATTTGTACATTTAAAACCTTTTTGTTTCGCTGGATGAGGAGATAAACATTTACAGAGCAAACTCAAAGCAAGAGACAAAGGACTGTTTCAGCTGATATGAGTGTTTTTGTGAATGTATCGTTAAAAACCAGAGAAAAACTCAAACAATCATCTTTTCTAAACAAATCAATCAGAACTGAAAAGGAAAAAAATAATATTTCACCTACAATATTGAGTGAGACACCACAATCAAATGCTCTGTCACAGTAAATGTAATCTGATATTGTGAGGAAGGAACATTTTGGTGAAACGTTTATAAATGTATAAATGATAGTACATGAAAGTAAACACATGAAAAATCAAGTTATACGTTTAAACTGATCCAAAATATATAAAAATTCAATAATTTCATAAAAAGGCAGAGCAGTATCTTCATTATCTGGATATTAAAGGGAAACAGCAGCCACTTTAGTAAAAGAGGTAAAATCTGAGTGAGTTGACTGTTGGTTTTCCATATTGATGAACTCTCTCTACAAACAGTCAACAAAGCACCAGAGCATTCCCAAAATACAGCGCTGTTACTGTACAACTGCACTGTTCCTTCTGCAGGATAAGAACCAGCACATGAGACCCGCTCTACAGTGAGTGTACATGTCAGAGGAGATGAGCCTTTGCTGACGATATCACATTCTCCCCAACGTCAAAGCGGCAACATTACACCTTCACTATAAAGAGACGGGATTCAAATCCAGCTTTTGATGAGGAAGCAAATCATTGAAGGGACGTTTAAAAAAAAAACAAACAATTGGAATAAAGCAGGACAGATTATGTCCAGAGTGTAAAGCCTCAGCTGTGAAGTGAAAAGGAGGCATAAAGGTTGAGTGAGTGTCGGCAGCCATCTTTACTCAGTGTTGATCTGCCGCAGTGAGGCAGCGAACAGAAAATGTAAAGTTTTAGGTTGAATATCCCATTTTTATAGCCTATATTTTGAAATACCATAAATTCATACACAACATAAACACACAATACCATTTGAAATACTGTTTACTGGTTGGAATCAAACGTTGCTGCTACTCTCGACAGAGTCCCTCCCTCCCTGCCAACATCAGTGAGCCAGAGACTGATTTAAAACAGAGGAGGCGAGCGGCACCATGTAAAGCCCACGTCCGGCTGGCTCAGAGTCCATGATGAGTTTACCTGGAGGTTGGCTGGGCTGAACACAGGGCAGCGGAGTGCCAGGGAGAGGGGAGACGCTGGCCGACTCCTGCTGCCCCATCAGGGCAGGGTACAGGGGCAGGACGCCCAGGGCCTTGCCCAGCATGCGAGGCCCCAGGCTCAGCACGCGAACTTGTACATCCCGGTAGCAGTGGTTGATCATCCGCAGGTGGACGTTCACCCGGGTGGTGATGCGGATCAGACACTTCACCATGGCTGCAGCATTCACGTGTGTTTATCCTGCTGTTACGGTCCCCTGTCCCGGAGTCCAGGCCACAGTCTGCAGACTGTCTGCCTTGGTAGCGGATAGCGGAGCGGAGTGTGAGGGGAAACAGGGGGACTTCTGCAGCAGTGCTACAATCACCAGCATTGGTCTGGCCTGGTTTTGACCCCACCCAGACTACAGACATACATGGAATAGAAGGCCCAGGCTATATTGAGCTGGGGTATTAATACCACGGTAAGACACCCAGTCAGCACACACCGGGGGTGGGAAGCTCTTATGGCTGAACCCACAGCAAAAGACCCTGAATCCGTACAGTACAGCTGTATTGTAGACCTGCAGGACCATGGGGGACGGTCTCACAGACAGAGGCACTGACGCCAACTGTTCTGGACCAGGAGCCTGCAGGGGGCTGTGTTGTGACTTAAGCTGCTCCTGAGTTGGTACAACTCTCACCAACACTTGTGGAAACTCACACAAACACACACACACAGCTCTGAAAGCCTGCATCGAAGTGGAACAGCCTGAGTGACGCACACACCTGCGACATGTCCCACCAATGGTGAAAGCATTCAGTGAGCCAAATGGCTCCAGTTACAGCTTGTGTGTGTGTGTGTGTGTGTGCATACGGGTGTTTTCTCAAGAAGGAGAAGAGTTCTCACAAAAGGGACTTAACCTCCTGATCCATGGGAAATAAGGTGTCAAACAGTGATACAATACAATGCAATACAACTTTATTAATCCCTAAGGCAATTTGGTTAAGGCCATGTTATAATAAATTAATTCATAATTTAATAAAATTAAATAGTCCACAGGGCATTTTAGAGTAAGTGTTTGTTTTTTCTTTCATTCATGTCTCAAGCTTTAGGTGGAGCACAGAGTTGTCCTTTAATGCCTCGTTCACCCGGCGGATTACTTCTGTGCTGGTTGGTTGAGCACCTGAGGAGGTAAAGACGCTGCCTGAGAGGGAGCATGTGGAACTGGGTGTGGAGAACATGGCTTGTGTCCCTCATAATGTCCTCATGGGCCTCATCCCTGAACCGCTCATAAAGAGAGGACAGGAACACTCCAGTGATTTTGGTGCAGGGGCTCTGTTCGGTTTTTCACAGTGAGGGACATAAACCAGCAGATGAAGGAGAAAGACAAAATGCTCTCGATGAAGGAGCTGTAGAACGTTTGTAAGACGGGCTTTTGGACACTGAATGAGTTCAGTTTCGTGAGGAAGTTCTGCCTTTGATGTGCTTTGTTGATTGTGGATTTTGTGCTCAAACTTCACTGTGTTATCAAAGATGGCACTGAAGAATGTATACTGGTCCACAACATCCTCCTCTTCACCGTGGGTTACTGCTGCAATAACATACTATTTACGAGATTATCTGAAAAGGGGAATCACAAGTGCCTCTTGTGTAGCAATGTGAAAGACTTGTTCCAGTGGATGAGGTTGACATGGAAACAACACCATACTGACTGTACGGCCTCTAAAGGACCAATTAACATCTTGTAAAAGCTTCCCCCCCCCCACCCTGACGGCCACCATGAGATGTATTGCTTGCTCAAGCCTGAGGTAGGAGCTTACCCTCCATGATAGATATGTGCACAGCTCTCCGACGCGTGCGCGGCACACTGGTGAGGCGAGGCCCGTGGGTGATGGATGGACAACTTCTGCTGGGCACGAGGCCAGCCCTGCAGAGACAAACACACACATACATGCAACAAACGTCAGCGCACAGAGAAAACCACCCCCGAGTGGAGGTAACTCAAACTGTAGCGAGTAGGTGCTGCTGATGTAAAGACACCTGCGGTATAGCCTGGTGCCAAAAGGAGGAAAATGCAACAGAAATCGAATCGAGAGTACTCTGACCTCTCCTGACTCTACCTGTGTATTTCTGGAGGTTCGCGTTTGATTTTGGCACTCTGCTCCATCACCTCTTTAGCCACTCGTCCACTGTTATAAAGCACAGAGACGATGCTCAGGATGAGTTTCTCACACACACACACACACACACACATATAACCAGACAACCTGGTGTCCCCCAATGCCATGAGATCCATCACTGTAGTGGATGAGTACAGTGCTTGAGCATCATGACAGAATTACCCAGTGAATTCAGCTTTATGACACACGCACGCGCAACATGCACACACGCGCGCACACACACACACACACACACACACACACACACACACACACACACACACACACACACACACACACACACACACACACACACACACACACACACACACACACACACACACACACACACTTGCAGGCAAAAATATCAAAACAATGAACATGATTTGCTCTTTGACAGTAAACTCAACATGTAACTGACTCGGCTGGTGATGTCAATTGATTTGCATGAATACTACCAGATATTTTCAAAGAAAAATCCCATTTTATTCCTTTAACTTTGTTTGAATATTGATATTTTCCTTTTAAAGGGGCAGTTCAACAAAACTAGAAATATTTTCCCAGTAGTCATTTTCCCTTCTATGCATATACGTCTGTTTTTTACAGTTAGTGGCCCATGCAATGCAGATGAAGTCTAGATTTTAGCTGAATCTCTTAAAATGAATATATATAATATATAGTATATTATATATATTACAAAAAGCATTATAAAAGTGAAATAAAAAAAAAGAATAATTAAATAGCCTCTGAGATTTTGAGATATAAACTTTATGCCTTTCTTTGGTTTTAAGTAGTGCATCTGTTAATATTCAAATTAATTCACCGCCCTTGATTAAAGGTTGCAGCAAAAATGTAAAATCTAAACACTATATACACCACTTAGGGTGGTTGAGAAAATATGTTACGTTTGAGTCCCCTTCATTCTGTCCTCTATCTTGTGAGGTGTCAGTTCTATCCACTGGGCATACGTAGGCTGAGGTTGAAGCACAGAAGGCCAGGAGGTCAGATCCTCTGGGAACACCTCCCTCTGCACTTCCAGCTGGGGGATGTTTCTGTCCTCCCCTCCCTGTCATCAGTCACACCGCCTCTGTCGTGTACTCTACCTGTAACGGAACCGGCTGCCCTTGAAGAACAGGTTGCTGCTGGACACCGTCCGAACCTGACTGGACTTCTCAAGCCTGGAAAAAAAAAGAAAAGACAAGCGAACTACGTTGTATTGAAACGAGATAAATGGGAAGAAAACATCAGGTATGAAACGTTTCCCAGTAATTCTTGTAAGAACATGCTCCTAATACGATCACACTGCTGAGGCGTCAATACTGTACAAACTAGAATGTCAATCAGTAGAGAGCCTTCCTCCGCCAAGGTCCAACAGTCCCCTTGAATTCAATCAAGCTGCACCAAATTTCTCATCCAAATCAGTTCCCTAAATATGCCAAAATTAATTTTTCATCAAGATCCATAAATTATTCTCTGAGGAGTCAACAAAAAGTGGAAAAAAATGGTGGATCCGCACCATAATTTAACCACATCCCACTTCCTTCCACCCCGTGGGAATCCGAGTAGTTTTTGCATAATCTTGCTTACAAACAAACAAATGCGGAGTTAATTATATTTCTACAAAAAAGAGGAAAATAGCATTAAAAAACCCTGCTATTAAATTACTCATGTCCCCTCTTTGTACTATAGGCTCTGCATCTGCTCCATACAGTATTCAATATGTTTATATTGTCATAGTAAGTGA
Organism: Hippoglossus stenolepis; assembly: GCF_022539355.2. Classification (NCBI taxonomy): domain Eukaryota; kingdom Metazoa; phylum Chordata; class Actinopteri; order Pleuronectiformes; family Pleuronectidae; genus Hippoglossus; species Hippoglossus stenolepis. Next base: position 15,634,114 of record NC_061487.1, on the reverse strand, counting down.
GACATTAATAATTGATGCTTCATGTTCCTTTCAAGGGATGCGTGCGTCTCTGAAACCCACGATCACATGTCCTCTCTCTCTCTGTCGTCCCCCAGACTCCTTATTACAGCGAGATCTTAATAAGTGGAAGGTTGATAAAAATCTTTTATCAGCCTGCCGCTTCAGAGAGTCATCGAAAGGTCACATCGCATTAGCTCCATCAATTCCTGTGCTAGGCTCTAACCTTGTGATGCCCCCACTCACACACACACACACACCCTTCATCACCTGAGCTGTCATTACCTCACCACTCCCACCCTCTGTACTCACACTGCTTGTGCTTTTTTTTTTTAATCACCTTTCCTGAGCCAGGGGTGAGCAGAGGGGGAGCCACGCTATTATTCATGTCTGACACAGGGGAGCTGTATCTCAGGAGGAGCGGTGAAGTGCCTGCAGTCTCGTGCCGCCGCACTCTAGCTCGCTAAAGGTCAGCGGCAGCTCGCACCACATTTTCCCGCTGACAAACAACCTGGTGGGAAGAAGGGCCTTTAAGGATGCAGAGGCACCTTGGCGGTAACCCGCCCGACCGCGGCACTCGAAGCAACTAAATCGCGGCAGTAAGGAGAGAAAGAGAAACAGTGGAATTCAATAAAGAAGATGTGTGGACTCACTTGTAGAAAGCTTGGTGCTCCACTCCGCATTTCCAAAGGTGCTTGCATGCCTCCGGAGTGGGTGCGAAGTATGCCAGGATGATCTGTTTATCCTGCACGTGGAAAATAAGAGAGTGTGCAGGAAAATATAATAAACCGAGGCCACATCATTAGAACTTACACTCTTTTCTGCACATCCAACCATTCAGGCTCTCACCTCCTTCTGATTTGCATGTATGTGGAACGTCTTGCCCTCGAACTTCAGTTTGGTCACCTCGTCCCTGTCCGGGGAAGGAGCAACGGTTAAACATGCAGCGAGCGGAAACAGAGAGCCGCAGCCTCTTTAAATATTCATGACAACCACTTTGGGATCACATAAACAACCACGGACCTCAACATTAGGATGACAAAACACATAATGATAACATTCCCTGCAGACGGGGAACGTAGAATGGGAGAAACCTGAGCGCTGCCGAAGGCTAAACAAACAAAGGCCTAAGAAATATGGCAAACACAGTACGTCTGTTGTCATTATGTAACTGTAACCTTTTCAGTTAAAAGCGAACAGACAGAAAAACATTACATATACATTTTCAGTTCGGAAGTCAAGCTTCTTGCTGAATTCAAATCAGTGTTTACTGAGAGTTCAGGCTCTTATATATCAAACTATTGTCTTGAAGTATCTCTGTTAATCTAGCTGCTGTAATTAGCCATATGTGCACACACATTTCTCCCCGGCTCTTGTCACAGGTAGAGGCAGATGGCAGAGCTTTGTTAACTGTGACTGTGCAACCAGCTGTAGAGCACATGCTGTTTCAACACCCTGCATACAGAGCACATATGTCAGATCAGGTATAAATCCAGGCCAGCAGCTCAGCGTTCGTCTATTCACATCCTGCAAAGACTTGAGGCACAAGAGGAAGTTGCATATTTCGCTCACCATTTGAGAAAGTGGACTTGCTTGTTTCCCTGAAGCACCACAAAACCAAACGGCGTGAAGGCGAGGAACGCTGGGTTCCCAGACACGTCCTGGAAATCCCCAAAAACAAGTGAAGCATGAGTCAGACATATGTTTGAGCATGCACTGCACTTCACATCCAGTAAGAATTTTTTGAAGTTTAACAGAAATGCGTGTGAGATCTGTAAATATTGAAAAGCGGTGCTTGTGAGACCTTGCACGGATGCGGATCAACACCATATGTCTCCAGCATCTGGGCTTTCTGCAGGAAGTTCCGCTCTGATGTTTCAGGTGACTGTCCACTGAGGGAGAGCGACAACACAACACAACATCTGTGTCAGTGTAAAACTCAAACAGATAAGATTTCAGAGACACACACACACATTTAATTTCCAGTAACATGTCACAATAATTTTGAAAAGACTAAAAGAGGCAGACAAACGTAATGACAAAACAAATCAGACTATTAACAATAGGTAAAATATAGGAAGATATTCAAAAAGTACGTATTGTTTTTCTCAACTTTAACAATGTGCAGTAACTCTTCATATAGCAGCAGCGTTGACTTGGTGGTGAGGAGGAAATTGACCACTAGTGGGCAGCAGAGTCTCATGCTGATTATCATTCTGCCTCCAAAGCATCAGAACTGGACTTGATGCTGGAGATGTGGTCACATGCAGCAGAGCAGAGAAAAGACAAGCTCCCTTGTTCATGAACAGAGGGTCACTATGTTACACCTTTATGCTTAGTGATGGTTGAGCAGTCCTTGGGAGCAGACCCCGTGGTGAGTTGCTGGGGGAACTGTTAGGGGGTGGGAGGACGAGGAAGGGGGGGCTGGGATTTATGTATCAGTCACTTTTGCACTGGTTGCAATAACAATTTCTTTCAAAAACTGAACTTTAAAGTTGACTTTTATTTTATTTATTCGGTTTTATTCATTTTTAATTTCTTCTTCAATTATTCTTTTTATATTGTCTTATGTTACATTTTCAATTAGTCATGGTGCCTTTTATAAAATGTACTATACAAATAAACTTGGCTTGACTTGCCTTTGATTTTCTCCACAGCTGCTCATCCAAAACCCTTCACACTTCCTACCTCAGAAATAAACCTGTCAAGTTCGATCAGATGAGCTGTATAAAATCGAGGGAAGAAGAAAGATAGAGATTTTTCCAAATATTATCTGGATAAGAAACTTATTTTAGTGCCAATAAGAATAAGTTGGAAGGAGTTAGATGGATCAGCGTGAGAGAAACGCTTCATAAGCTCACCTACTGTCGCTGAGTGTTTGTGTCCTGCTCTATCTGATCTCTTTCAGCATCGTGCTCTGCTGCTCTCCCAGTTCAAACCAAGGTCACGTCCCAACACAGATAACCGTGTGAATCTGACTGCGTGATCCAAGTGGACGGTGGAGAAGAATTTCTCTTCTATCTGCTCAAATAACCAACAGTGATCTGCTTGCCCGACCCAACGGAACCTCATTACCGCAGATAATTACATAAATGCCAAAGGAAGCCTGGCTTTTTGTTCTGCAGATATGTGGAAACAGAGAGAGATTGATGGTGACCCTCACATCAGCTCTGTCTTGTGTATGTCTGCGATCCGGCGCTCCAGCTTCTCTGAGTGTTTGGGGAAAAAGTGGAATTTGGAGCTGTAACCTTCAGGATGTTTGCCGGGGTCGTAGTTACCGATCTCAGCTGGAGGAAGGAACAGAGAGAAAAATACATTAAAAGCAGATAAAAGTTAAGGCTTTTTTGTCTTTTTGGTGCCTCTGCCGGTGGAGATGGGCTGAACAAGCCAAAGATTATTTGTGTTCCCTTCATGCCACACTGCACTGCCTCGAATGACCCTGAAGCAGATTTTCTCGCTGGAAGGAGGAGCTGACCAAGCAGCCCATCTTTAATTCATCAGCCCCTCCTCCAGACGACCTGCCTCCCCTCAAACACTGTGCTCTCTGTGATGTTCGCAGAGCCACCACTCCTTGTGTGTGTTGTATTTGCTTAGGTCTATATTTGTGTGCTTGCGTGTGTGTGTGTGTGTGCGTGTGCGTGTGCGTGTGTGTTTGTGGTGGGAGGAAGATGATAAGGTGCCAGATAACGGGTTCAAAAGATTTTCTCACCGAGCAGGATTTCTTGCTTATTAAGCGCAAAAAAGCCATTGAGCCAATAATCATGCAAAGTGCAGAACAACCTTTTACTTTGTACCAGTTTCAGAGTCAGTATCAGTGTGAACAATCACATCCAATGAATCATTCCCCATTTCTTTTCTTATAGCATGAACAATTGAAACCACTGCAGGAGTATAACCCTTTGATCAGTGTTGTACATTGGCCTCATATCACCTAATTCAGCTTCTTTCCACATAAAAATCTGTTTGCTTGACTGTGTTTATCGGCACGGTAACTACAAGGCACGAGGTGGCCAGAGCAGAGAGTGGTGTACATCATTTCCATCTGTCACCTCCAATTACCTTGAAGGATGTGTGCAGCAAGCATGGCCGCATCCGAGGTTTTACACAGGAGCCGACCGTGGTAGAGGTCTCTCTTGATTTGCAGGAAGACAAGATATCTACAAGGGGAGAGGACAAACATCACGTATGACAGTCTGACGGGTCTGCTCATGAGAGTACTGACGTTACTCATACATACTCATACATTTTGGCTACATTTCTTAGTGATGAGACATAGAAGGAATAAAACAATAAGAAAAAGATAGAGCAGGAAACAACAAATCTGATAAACCTCAAAGGCTGTGGAGTTCACGTTCCCCGTGGGGGGCGTCGGGGTTTGAATATTTCTTTTTGATTCTGCTGAAATGAGGGTTTTGTTCGGGGGGAAATAAGGGTAGGGAGGCCCCGAGGGAAGAGCTGCTACTGACGCTGTGCTTCTCTTAAAGCCTCCAGCCTAGTTTCAAACCCATCCAACCAATCACCCATCTGAGACAGCATCCGAAGCAAACGGCAGAACGGTGATGATAATAATGATCATAGTCATTATTATTATTTGTATTATTGCTGGAGGGGAGGACATTGGGGTTATTGAAAGCCACCTTTACTCAACCTTTAACAGGAAACAGACATTCATCTCCCTCTGGGCCATTTCCACAAAAGCTAATAACACATCCTGTATGGAGCCATTGCATTAAAGAGGTGATTGCATTTCCTGTGTTGCTCTGCAGTTGGTTCAACAAACCCATTTGATGGCCTGGTGAATAAACGAGTTATAATTCAACAGTCATTTCAGCGTTCTGATGGCTGTTGATGGTTTGACTGCATTAAAAGTCTATACTACAGTAATATCAGCTCATAGCTGATCAGCGGTTGAAGTAGTTCCTTGATTTTCCTCAGGGCACAGAGAGCATTGGAACAATATTCAACCAGTGAACTATTTTTATTCTTTATGAGGTCACTGTGACCTTTGACCCCTAAAATCAAACCAGTAAATCCTTGAATCCAAGTAACAAGTCATCAAAATTTGAAGAAATTCCATAAAGGCCGATTTGAGATATGTTCAACAGGACTGAAACACATTTAGTGAGGCCACGGTGACCTTTGACCTTTGACCATGTAAAACTAACCGGCCATCTTCAAATCAGAGTGAACATTTGTACCAAATTTAAAGAAATCAGCTTGAGGTGTTTCTGAACTGTTGCGTTCACAAGACCAAAAACATATTTTGTGACCTTGACTAACAAATTCTAATCAGTTCATTCTTACGTTAAAGGAACAGAGGATTCCCTCTAAGTGTTTCTGAGGTATCATGTTCACAAGGTCACAGCGTCCTTGACCTTTCGCCACCTACATTTTAATCAGTGAAAAGTGAAAATCTGAGCCAGATTTAAGGAAATTCCCTGAAGATGTTCTTGAGATATTGTGTTCACAAGAATGGAACAGATGGGCAGCCCCAGAACCTAATGCCTTCGGGCTAGTGGCAGTCGCAGGTGTGGAGGCATATTAAAAAGAGAGATGGCCGAGTTCCATTTAGCTGCACCGTCACATTGTCATGACTGGGACACATGTTTTTACCAGTGTTTTTCCTATTTCAGTGCGTACATAAAAACACATAATCATAATAATACAATTCTTATATGGCATTAAACTACTGTCCAGACAATCCCAACCCAACATGATAGCAGAGGAGCACTCACTGCCTGAGCCCCATATGTGACTGATTACCCTGCCCCTCCTTCTGTGGTCTCCACCTCTCTCCACTCTCATCATCATGTTGTATCACTCCCTCCTCTGCCTCCCCCACTCCAGCCTTTTATTCTCCCTCCTCTTCCTCGCCACTCACAATCAGCGCCCTTTGCCCCCTATCTCCTCCTGTCTGTTCCGTTCATTACGTGCCCTCTACATGTGGTGTACATTACATGTCATTACACTTCAGAGGCAGAGAGGACCCCCCACTGTCCCATCAGTCACTGATGCATACATTGGGCATGCACTCATTCACCAGCTGGCTACTCTCAGCATTATCTGCAGGCAGAGTAAATTCATAGCTCTTCCCCGTTATTGTCACTTTTACCTAAATATTACGACGGGGCTCTTGTTTCAGAGTTAGTGAGATGAAAAGAATCTGAGCATTTAGACACAAAAACCTAACATGTTGTTGCCTTTGACGATCTACTCATTATATTCTGGAGACCAACCTGCTAGCGGAGGCTTTCACATCCCTCATGTTTCACAGCTCCTCGTGCAAACTGTGTAATATTTATCATAATGTTTGAGACAGTTAAGTACTCTTTAATTATGAAGGCCCATAAATAATATTTTAGAAAGAGACATGTTTGCTCCGGCTAAAAATGTTAGTGCACAATCTGTACCAGAGAAAAACTAGAATGGCACTTAGTAGAGCGCATAACTCTGTAAAGGCCCAACAGTTTGCTTATATTTAATCAAGCTACACCAAATTTCATACAATCATAGATACCACTTCCCTAGATGTGCCTGATTTGTTCATCTAGATCCATGAATTAACTCCTGAGAAATCAGGGAAAACACCAAAGAACCAAAAGAAAGAAAGACCAAGCACAGATGCTCTTCACAGTTCTTCAAATGACGGCAGTCTCTTCATGAACAAACTGACTTTTCTTTACCGTTAAAGTGAAACAAAGGTTAAATGCATCGGTTAGAGAAACAACAGGACGTCATACCGAGTGATCTCCTCCTTCAGAGCAGCGGGATTAGGAGGGTAGAACTTGAGTCTCAGACACATGGTGAACGGAGGCTGAGCTGCAAGAAACAAACACCAAACATTTAAGTAACACATCAAACCCTCAGCGGGAGACAGAGGAAGAAAGCACAACCGTTCAAAGACCCAGATAAAGGCAACTCTTTTCTCGTGAACTGATCTATTGAGTAATAAAGAAAGATTTTATCGGGGCAGCAACTTGTCTGTCTTGATCAGTCGTCTGCTATTTCTATTCTTGTCTTCCATGTTGTTTCTTTCCTATGTATTTAGAATAGACTGCAACTAACAACCATGTGTCTTACTGTGGAATTATTTAGGTAAAGTTTCCTGTGCAATCTTTTGCATATTTATTGTATTTTGTATACATTGGTTTTATAGTATACGTTTCATATTCCTATCTTTAAAGACATTTGATGAGATGTCGTGACTCAATGACTCAATATTTTCTAATAAATATAAATTGCGAAATGTTTTTTGCTGGTTTACACTTAGAATTGTTTTTTTGATTAAGAACAAAATGCAAGTAAAATTACCCCATTAAAGTGCTGATGTATCACAATGCAGCATATTTTGATTACATCTATGCGGATGATTTTTATTGTTACAAAAAGAAAATGTTTTTTTTAAATCCACAGTATATCTTATGGATTCAAATATCATGTCTATCTATTGCCAATATCATTCCAGACCTCATGTTAAGGACTAAGAATTCAATGGTCCATTTCCAAGATTAATATCAAATAAAAATCAATTTAAAAAATACTTACATTTCATTTGCTTTGCAATTGATTTTGTGACCTCCAACCAGTGCTGCATTAAAAAGAAAAACAGAAATGACAATAATTAAATGTCATCAAAAAAGAAATCCTCCAATTTACATGTCAAATCACTCACCTGACACTTTAAATATCGGCTGCATTCGGTTGTTACCACTGACAGTTATGTGGGGAAACCTGTTTATGCCACACGGTTTTATAACCAATCTCTTCGAGTGCTGCAAAATTTTAAAGCTGCTTTGAATATGAAAAATGGATTTTGTAATACAATCAAAGATTCCAGGCGAATATATATTCAAACAGCTCTTTGTGAGTCTCTTGAGACACTGTCAGAACAGGGAGGCTGATTAAAAAAACTGGTTTCGACCAAACACCAAGCTCCTGCTGCTGTTGCCGGCCGGCATCTTCGCTCTCCCTCTCCGGGAGCGTATTTCTCCCTCCATCACTCTCCCGGGTTACCTTTCCGCCAAGCCAACCCACCCACAGCAACAACCACCAAAATAGTCCTTCTGAGTGACGTCGCGGGAAATGCAGCATCCTCGGGACTTGGTTCTTGTCTGCAGGACATCAACATAATCTGCAAACATGTGAATACTTCATGAATCAAGCAGTGCTCCGACATGCCTCGCAGCGGCCGAGGCCTGATGGAACAACCGTCACTCTGAGAGGCGGCGTGAATAAGAGAAGAAGGGGAACACAACTTTTCACTCTGGACCCACAGTCTCACTCTCATTCCTCAACTCAATCAGATATGATCCATTTTTAATGTAAAGCCAAGCATCTTTATATGGTTCGAGCCAAACAATCACATTCATATGGAGACACTCTGAGGTCCCATTCAACCACTTTTTAAAATGCTGGATATAACAAGGAAAATGCAGCAGATTCAGTGTTGTATACATTATTATAACTTGTTTTATAACACAAGTAGGAACTGCCTGATTTTTTATTGAGCCTTACTGCTGTTCAATAAAGCAATAGTTCAATATCCAGTGTATGGTTTAAAGCTAGGGTTTAAACCAATAGTGGGATGTATAGGTTGCACTTTGAAAAAATGCAACATATATATCCCACTATTGGTCCTCTCGTCAAAGCTACGCCCCCAAAAAACACAGGAACACGTAGTGACTCTGCTTCAACAGTGTACGTTTCTCCGGCTGAAGGCTGCAGCCATGCGCAGTGAGAGCAAAGGCAGGCAGATCATTTACTGACAGCCAATAATTTCAATTATTTCTTCCTGTCCGCTTGCTGAGTGGTATTGATCTTGGACTCAAGACAGCAAAAACTATTAATTAATTTCATTTTAAACTATTAATTTAAACTAGGCACACCAAATTCCCCGGTACTGTAAAGTTGTACACTACCTTTAATTATGCTCCTGGAATAAATTTCAACACAATTTAAAGCAGTTGAGTCTCAGATGCTGGCACATGGAGCTGGATAATTTAGTGTACTTTTGAATAGATATGATTTTTTTTGGGGGGGGGGGGTAGATAGACTTTTAAAAATACATTATTAAGAAAGTTATAAATGATATAAATGCACACAAACCGCCTCTGCCTTGCTCACACATACTGCAGCGTAGACACGTACCCGCTGCTTGTCCGGATCCACATATCTGATGCCAAAATAGTCTTTCTCCAGCAAGTTGAGGTGGTGGCAGATGAGGTCAAACAGATACTGTCCCTTTGCGTCACGCTGCAACAGAAGAGAGGAGAAGCAGGAATTTAGAAAGCACGACAACAAAAAAACAATATTTGCGTGTGTGGCCAAAAAAAGATCCAACAAAGAAATGGGCAATGTCCTAAGTTTCAACATGATAAATAATTCCTGCCTTCAGAGTGTGCTTGAGATTTTTTTTTAAACCCTGCCACAGATATCTCAGATTCATCCAATATAAATACACAAGAGCCAGAGCCATCTGAAGAGTCTGGAATAAACCCCATCCTCAGATAAAAGTAGAGCTCAAAGGGAGGATGGAATAAATAGGCTCACATCTCACTGGGGTTTTGCTAAAACTCTGTATTTCTGTAACTCACGAGGAAGCTTCCACCTCACGACACAGTATTTCACAGTGGCATCATCCACTGTGACAAATACACATCTATATCTGAGAGCACCCTCGACACTGTACATCTGAATAACACAGCTGAACAATCCTGGCTCCGGAAAATCTGGATCAAAATGGAACAGATTTTTTGTCGTAATCCAACAGTGACAGAAAATTCTGTCTGAAACATCCCCACAGAGTTCTCTCCTGCCAAAAGACGACAGGACAGACACAAATTAAGAGTTGCTCTTCAACAAAATCAGTTTCTTCCCTTCAATATGAGTTTTATACACCTGACGGATGCAGGTATAATTTACGTATGAAGATTAAAAGTAATGATTGCAACTGGATGAATTACCGCAGTGAGCCCAAATGAGCAAATAGTGACAGAGGAGCCACACTGCAAATCAGAGTTAGAAACAAAAGTGAGCTCTCGTATTGTATGATTATATCTAGAAACTCAACATGCAAATATTATATTTTTAACTAAATAAATTCCCAGGACTGGCTACTATAAACTGACATGTTTTTTGGGAGGTTTTATTCCTCAAAATGGTTTTATTTAAAAGTGTAAATCTCTGCTGTCTGTGACATTTAAGGATCCTGGAGAGAATTAAATGTGATGAGGTTAGAAAGAGGGTGTGAGGAAGACAGCAGACATTAATCACCGGGCCCCAGTCACTGTCACCCCACGCCACGGAGATGGCATGCCAAGATGACATATCACACACGGCTCTCAATGGGGATTTTGGTCTGTTTTCTTTTAACAGCACGAAAGGCTCAATCAGCGCCGACAGTTCACAAACGCCCTGAAGTCTCACTGCTCATTTGGAGGCAACTGACAAAGCATCGTTGTATTCCATGAAAATAGTATTGCTCATTTTTACATACATTTTTAAATATATAGACCATACAATATATAATTATCATCAGCTTTTGTGTGCGGCATTATAAAGACAGATTTAGTTCCTGACACTGTGGAGACTAAAACAGAGGTAATAGAAGTATAAATATTGGAATTATGTTCATAAGGAGCGCAGAAAAAGCTATTCCTGTTAAGCCTGTGTGCTCTCGGCCAATCAGGTTAGCGCAAGTAGCATAGTCAGAAAGCACGCTCCTGATTGGAGGGGTGCCGGCAGGAAGTGGAAGCGGGAACGCTGGCCTGTTTTTGTCGGCTGTGCCGTTCCGCGTTGTGCTTCTGAGAGTCTGCTACCAGCGAGTGTTGCTGTGCAGTTGTGACCTGGTAAATTAATGATAATAAAGTGAGCGACATCTTAGATCTGGTCTCCTCACTTATTCCCTGGCTCCACAATATGTCTCTGTTTCGTTAACAAAGAACAACAAAAACAATGCAGGTTTAAGATGGGAACTCTCATGTCCAGTTGATATTGGTTACAGAAACCTTTAGGAATACAGATTTTAGTTCTTGTTTACAGATATTTTCTGTAAATATAGTTTTAATTCAAATACTTGTACATTTAATAAATTTGTGTTACACCTCCTATATTAACTTGTTAAATGGTAAACTCTTATGGACAAAAGCCTGGTTGTGTTCCTCAAAATAATAAGGTATTCAATTTCAAAGCAACATCCAGCTCTCAATGACAAGCTGGCTGCAGTCTGACCGGCCGCTGAGGTCTCAACCCTCATAATGACTCATGAGGAGGTCGCTCCTCCTTCCCCGCTCCCTCGCTCCCTCTGCTCATCTGCCCTGTGTCGGCAGTGAAGGTGTCAGCAGCAGCACTCTCCTCCATGTCATTACTCTGGCCGCAGATAACAGGCCCTTCATTAGGACAAAGGACTGTCGACGCCGGGCTTGTCACCTAACTGACGAGACTCTTGTGACCGAATGCCAATACGAGCTTTGCTACCGGAGATAACTGACCTTCTTGTAGCGAGACACGGGGGCTTCACCTCTCTTGTTGTAACATTACTAACCAATCCGATAACTAAGACACATGATCAAATGGAGAAGCAAGGGTCTCTGCGGTGTGAGAGAAGACGCACGTTTGTATTTGTAAGGACCCAAAACATATACACACAAAGATAAAGGAACCTTTCTGAGTGAATGCAGATTCCATGATGATTATTTCATAAGATTATTCAAGCAAACAGGTTTTGAATTATTTTCGTCACGTATAAGAGAAAACCTGGTTTACATAATCACATAATCAGGACAGGCAATCAATAAAACTTGATTACCCCAGCTGGATATCTAGAGAAAGCCATGTACTGAGAGATGTAAACATGTAATATTATATGCATGTAAAATAATCTGTTTGTCTGCACTTAAAATACAGAAATAGCACAATAAAGGCAAAAAAATTGAAATGTTTTGAAGTGTAAAGTAAAGCATGACTCATCTTTTGTTTTAATCACTCGGCAGAGAAACCTGCTATCAGGAGCGGCTGTAGGAAGCAACAAAGCCAAGCACAAATAAAGAAAAAATGCTTTCTGTGTGGAGAGGACACACCGAGTTAGAAAGGACATCTGCTCTTTTGTTGCATGGAAAGAGCAAGTTTGTTAGTATTCAACAGCTCTCCCACCCTCTTCCCTCCCTCCCTCCCTCCCTCTTTTCTCGCTCTTTGTTGCCCCCCCACCTCCGTCTCAGCCCCACATTGAGCACAGCTGCATTATCCTCCTACCAGACTTTCTAATTACGAGATCGAGGTGATTGCACGAGAGAAAGGATGTCCTGAAATTTCTAATCAATACTAATGAACCTTTTCCTCGTCTGAATTGGAATCTTAATATAGCTCTGCAGTCGCCTCAACAGATTTACTAAAGGTTGTGTTGGTTGTACCTGTGTTGGAAAGAGTTTGAAAACAGGCAAGTGACCTGGTGGCACAATTTTTTATCCTGCTGTGGTGTATTTGTTGATTCAATCCTTCAGTGATTTCAGTTTCTATCACCCTCCTATCACAAAAATAGGTATACGACACAAGCAGGGTATTTGGAGTGAGAGCCTTACAAAATCTGTCCGTAAAGTCCTGGTCTCAAAATGAAAGACCATGCTCTTGAATATAGATTGGAGGAAAAAGAACTCCATACAAAAACCTCATTCATAAACTGTGACAAAACAATAGAATAAATTGTTATGTTGATGGACTTCAGTGGAAAGTCACCTGCAGCAAAATGTCCCTGGTATTTAGACATAAGAAATCAAATTATAATCTGAAACTGCATCATAGAAAGGGGAAAAACTCAATGAGCTCCAAATCAAAAACAAATGTCACGATCATGTGTTTGCAAATGATTTGTCATCTTTGCTTGAAATAGTTTGTAACCACCTAAGTCAATCTAAATGCTGCTACTAATCTTTGAATGGATGAATTCAGTCACACTCTTCTTCCTGGTATGTTACCAAAAGGAAAAGTGTGTCTGACTCTATTATAAGATTCCTGATAATAATCTGATGGACATCTAAAAAAAGACACACAACATCGTTCTGATGGGTCTCTAACTGAAAACAACACAATCTTATTTCCTTAAGTGCCCCCAGTCTACAATGGGCACTTTCCTTTCAGATGAATCATTAAAATGGTCTCTATGTCAACGCAGGGGCACAGACCATTAATAAAAGATTGTATCACTTTATAGTGAGAGGAGTGGAAACATGATGTCGATGACTGTGCGTGCGACCGTGTGCGTGCGACTGTTTGTGTGTTTGTGTGAGCAGTGGTGTAAAGCTAAAGGTACCAGGAGCCCTGAGGTGATTTATTTGGTTTCACAAGCAGATTTCTGTCTTTTGTCCCAGGAGGCTGAACGATCGGCTGGTTAAAGTGTCAGATTGATTCTGTTACCTGACCGAGAGGCAGAGAGTTCGGGTCCTGACCCTGCCACTTCAGCGGAGACCCAGAGCAACACATAGGCCAACCCATATCCTCTTATATGAAGCTCTCTTTCCAGTTTTTAACATTGTGGAATCAAGTCTGTTTCTTTAAGTACAAAAGATGAAACCATGGTCTGTATATAAGGATGGACAACGAGTCTCTATTTCCTCCCACAATCCAGAAATAAAGCCGAAATAACCCGGATACTGAGGCTGACGTCTTGCACCGGTGACGTCATTTGGATCCAGAATCTGCACAGTAGTTATCGGGGATAGAGTCACAGTCAATCATTACGTTACCTCTCCAAATACATAGCATCAACTTAATTGAGCCATTGAACAAACATCACTGTGATAAGAACGACGTAATACGACAGAAACCATCTTTAAGAGAAATCTATTTGACATATACTTTCATGATTTAATTTTGCACATGTCCCATCTGCTTACAGGAGGCAGGTGTATGACATATGCTGCAACCAGCCACCAGGGAAAGTTTCAAGATATTGTCCATCTTTATATAAAGCCTACGGTGTAGCCTCAGAGCTGCTTGCTTGGCTGTAGACTTGTGGTCCTTTTAGTTTGGTCCATGTCCCTTTCAATAACAAGGAGGAAACCTGGTTAATGATCTATACTGCAGCCAGCCACCAGGAGGCAATCAAGACGATTTGGCCTCACTTTCTGGGAGCTGTCATGTCAAGTGCTCACATTGGCTGCTAGTTAGCTGCCAAACAGGTGTTTAAATAGAGTCTATGTATTTACAATAATTTCCGCTGTCATTTATGTACCTTATTACTGCACTAGGCATCGTGGTTCACGTAGGGCACTGGCAATAATATTGAATTGCACTTGATTCTTGATACCAAATATATTATCACGGGTATCGACGACCAAACTTGTGGTATCATGACATCCCGAGTTTAGTGTGACCAGGCGGAGGAAAAGTGGGTCATCAAAACACAAAAGAGTACGTGAGGAGTTGCCCCAGAAATGTGAGGAATCAAGAGAATAGGTGAGCTGCTGATAGCGAGTGATATGGATAATTGCTTTTAAAGCTTGATTAAAGAAGACTTTATGAGAGAGGAATGTTCCACTCAGCGAAATGCCAAGGCGTCTCCTCATAACCTCTGAAAAATGATTCATAATTGATATGTTGAGCTGTAACCCTGCTCGGCACGGTTGGCAGGGCTCTTAAAAAATCTGCATAATTTGACCAGTGTTATCGCAAATAAAAGCAGAGAAAGAATTGATTTTGCAAAATGAGGCAAACTTGTGTCTTCTAGTCTAATTCCTCGAGCTAGATAGGAACACTCTTATAATTTGGGAGCGGGGTTTATCTTTAATTCATCCAATATGTGATAAGAGGATAGAAAGCATAATACCCTTATGGCAGTTTGGTGGATGGCTTTGTCTCCTCGTGCTTTAGGAAACAGGTTGCAGAGTAATTACAGGAAGGAAAAAAGGGAAATTAGTCTCATTAACAGTGATAATTATAAAACTGTGTGATGAAATCATGAAAAGCTGCAAAACACAAGCTGTTGCACAGGATGTGTGACATTAATGGTGGCAGCAGTTTGCCTCCGAGCTGCTTTTAATGCATATTTCTAAACATTGTTAAAGCCAGCAGAGGTAACAGCTCCGATATGTCCCACAGCTCAATGTGTCTACTGTTTACGAATCATGATTGTAACAGGAGTTAATGATTTACTAAAGTTATATTAGCAAATTCAAATGAATTTTGTGGATTCAAACCTGTTTGCAACTCAAGAAACACAATCTACAGAGGGTTTACCATAGACTGTATATAGATATGGACAACAGCTTCAAAAGGTGAAGCCAAAACATCTAACCGCCCCCTGGTGGCTGTCTTCAGTGTATGTCGCACGGACAAATCGTCAAATACATTTTTCTCAAAGATGCTTTCTGCATTTTTTTTGTGCGCTATCATTCTGCAATTAGCACTAAACACAAAGTACAGGCTGACGGGATTGGGCTATATTTTTCCCAGCAACCTTTAGTTCAAAACATTTTCTTGAAGATTACAAATGTGAACCTGCAGGTGGCAGCACAGGAAGCACGAGGTTATTAACGCGGTTTTAAAACATCTTTGTCAAATTCCAGCTGAATATGGTTGTCGTTCATTGGTTGCACGTAATCCTGTGATTCATGAATAAATGTTGCAGAACGCTACATAGATACTTCAGGGTCAGAGACAGGATGTAACCTCACGACCTGAAAAGTGGTCCTATATGTGGGTTTCATGGACAGTTTGTGACATGCGACTAAATGATTCTGGGCCTTCCTGCAGGCGCATGGAAACAAACACGTTTCTTAATGATTATTTTTTTCTGAGTCATTAGTCCTTTAACCCACCACTGATGGATTTTACTGCAGCTGATAGTTTTCCTGTCACATCTCTCTACTGCACATACATACTCATCATTGTGGGTACAACTGTTTCAAAATATACCACCACCAGCAAGAATATCACACCAAAAATGCAGTAGTTACCCACATGAATACTTATTTAAATCATTATATTTTACTCTCCACATCTCTGGTTACTATATATATTCCTAGTGAGCTTGGAATTGCTCCCTGTCTGCACAGCAGTAAGGTTTTCTTGCTAAAAAGTGTGACAAATACCCCCAAAACAAATTGAGCGGCACAATTGGTGTCATGCTTGGGATTAGCATACAAACAATACTTCATTCCTTTGGCATTTGCACAGCTCTGGTGGTGATGCACCGGTTCTATCTCCCCCGCTGTAGTGAAAAGCTGACGGGCAGCAAAATCAGCGTCGCTAATTTAGACCGTTTCAGCCCCTCAGACCTGCCATAAATTCTCTTGCACTGTAAACTGCTACGTGAAATGAGAACGGTGCAGACTCACAGCATGAAATATCTACATCTGAACCACGCATACACATTTTAGCTGCCGGCAGAAACTCATTCACAAATTGGTCTGTTGTTACCTCCGTTCAGGGGGTTATGTGGTCAACCCTGTCCCTTTGGTTGTTGGCTGGTTTGCGTATTTGTTGGTTTGCAACCAAGACAACACAAAAACAGCTATCACAAAACTTGGTGAAAGGATGTGGTATGAGTCAGGGAACAACCCATCAAGTTTCGGTGCAGATCCGGATCCAGTAATTTTTTATCACTTTCATTGATATAGTGACAGAGGACATTTTTCATCCCATGAAAACAAATCAGGCGGATTTACAGGATTGATGAGTGTGTGAAATTTGGTGCAGGTTGATTGAATTTAAGGAGACTCTTGGGCCGGAGGAATGCGCTCTGCAGAATGCTTCTAGTCGATCAGTGCAACAGCCATAAACACTGCACTATAGGATTTTCTTGGAAAAGGCAGCTGTTAGTGCCTCTGAGCTTTTAGACTTTTCATCCATTTCATAGACTGCGTTTAATAACATTAGGGCTTAACAGGAGATATTCCCAAGTGGGTTCATTGTGAGAACTTATTGTTAAATGCTGCACTGCATGGTCTACTAATTGGGCTCCGGCTACAAGGCAGTGTGTTTCAGCCCTGGGCTTCTTCTTTTCCTTTTTTTTTTTTTTAATAATGAGGCGACCTCCATTGTCATCCGCCTCTTTGCCAAAGCTAACCCCCCTGTCAGGCAAAGGCAGCTGGAACTTACCATGCAGCCTTCACCATTGGCCCTTTATTTCAAGCGTGTCATCTTAAAAATAAACGTGGAAATCAGCGTCTAATTGTTCCTCTACCCGGCACCTTCTACTTGGTACGATTATAAGTGAAACTGCGCTGATAATGTCTCTGTGAGACGCACAATCGGACTGTTCACTGACTTGGAGTCATTTACCGACACTTTTACATTAGACTTTGAATATCCCTCCTGTTCATCACACTTAAAAGTTTGCCTCACAGAATCTGCAGAGGCAAACAAAACAGCCATTTAAAGCATCGTGTGCCTCCTTCCACATACTGCTGCTGTCAGAGCTTTAATAAAAAGGACGACTGCCCAAGATAGAAGGCAGAAAGAAAATAGGCTTTTCTGAGAAAATAGATACTCCGATGCAGTTATCCTTTTACTGTCAACTGTAATTTCCCCTCTGAATTCTTGGTCTTTTTCGACTATTATTGAGGAGGGATATTTCCCAGCTGGAGCCTCCGCTAATTATGTCAAGTGGGCTGATTGAATGTGAAGTCGCAAGAGAAAACATCAGTTGAGATTGGCCTCTTTGTCATTTTACTTTACTTACATCGAACATAACTCAATTCAGTCGAATCGCATCTACATGGTACAAATATTGCATCTTGAATATTAGATCATGAAAGAAGATTACTACTATTCCCAGTAGTTTGCACACACCGAGCTTTGTGTTGTGTTTATACCTGTGAAGGATAGTTTTACACTTCAGTCTGAGTCGGGCTGCAGTGAAGAATCAGCCTCAGGGCTCCATCGATGGAGAGCTTTGTGTCTCAGATTCACTACTGCTCCTCCGTCACATTCAGTTCGTCAAATGTGAGACCATCTAGTCCAGAACAGTGAACTTATCTAACAGCCTACGACCAGTGTTGACCTGACAAGTGATGACAGGCACGTCCCCCAGTCTGGTGAGGTTAGTTATAGAAGAGCATCTCGATTTCCACCTGGTTGCTGGCTACACTACAGGTCATAAACCCTGCCTCCTCCATGTTACTAGATGGGACATGGAACAAGCAAAAAAGTCAAAACGCACGTCAAATACTTTACGTCAGAGATGGTTTCTTAAGTTCTTCTTCTTTTAAGTTTGGTAAAAACGGGGTGAAACATCATGATTGACAGCTGATACTGACCTGCGATTGGTCGAGCACATGTATTGGTGGGACCTTGACACCATGGCTCCATCCCCGGATCACTACTACACAGACACTGGATACAGATTACGTCAGTGGCACAAGATGACACTGTTCGTATCTGGGATATTTTGGCTTCATTACTGGACATACAGTCTATGGTTCATTGTAGGTGTGGGAAAGCAAATAAGGGTGAAATCATGAGCCAGACATTCCAGAAGACATTACTTACAATGTAGAACTTTGTATTGTTTGCTCAAGAGGGAACCAAGGAAACCAAAACCAAACGCTTAACTGACACCATAGACACAGGCTCTGTTCTATGTGTCCCCAGTGTCTCTGGTATATCTGATGATCACGGATACAATGACTTTCGCCTCTGTGGTCAGAGCACAGCGAGAGCCTCGCTCCTCTTTGCATAATTGAGAGCTTTTGATCACCTCTGACTAATTTATCACACAAGAAAAGGCCAATGCATCGGTTGTGGAGAGGAAATTCTATCTTTACTGTTTATATCTCGGCAGATGCTCTAATGTAAAAGTTCCTGCAGACGAGTTCTCCCACTTCCCATGCAGCACAGACTGATAACTCTGTGCAGCAGCGTATTGACAGATGGCTTTAGAAACCTATAAACTGTGTTGAGATAGAATCCCAGGCCACCTAAAACCCAGAGCACACACAGGCTCCATTATTTCTCAAGGCAGCATGGGTAAACTGCAGACTTGCCTCAGAACACCGTGATAACGTTGCTGCTGTAAAGTCAAAGGAAAGGCTTTTCAAGTGAAAAGGAAGTGGCGAAAGGCAGCAGAATCCCTTTCAGTAAATTCGAGCTTTTCTGTGGTGAGTGGGCGGAGGCTTGGTTTTTCTGGCTCAGCCAATAAAGTCACTTCCAGATAGAATAATGTTTGCTTGACCAACACACTTAAGCTGGGACTTTGTTCAGTGTGGACCCACAGAGGGAGGAAGTAAGTCAAACTAAAATAACATCATAGAACCAATAAAAGAAGTTTTTTATAAAAGTAATCTCAGTATTTCAATATATCATACAACAGAAAAATGATTTGGTTATTCAGTACACACAGGTCTGTGATATGGACAAAATCACGGTCTATGTGATCTTATATCTATATATTGAAAGATGTTATGATTTAGTTAAGTTTCTGGAAAGTCAGTTAAGGCAACGTTAATGGATTTATAGTGTATTTAAGTGTTTAAGTTTTGGGAGCACTGTTGCCTCACAGAAAGAGGGTTTCTGGTTCGAATCCCAGTTCGGCTGCGGTCTTTCTGTTTTTGTACGTTCTCCTTGTGAGTTTTCCCTCTTCCTCCCACATGTACCAAACACATGCAGATTGTGGTTAGGTTGATTGGAGACTCTAAATTTACCGTAGTTGAGCGTGAATGGTTGTTCACATGTGTATCACATGTTGGCCCTGTGATACACTGGCGGCCTGTCCAGGGTGTACCCTGCGTCTTGCCCCTAGCGACCCTTAAATGATCAGTGATACAAATAATAGATAGATTGACATTTAGGCTAAATGTCAATCCATCGTTGACATCGATAACTTTGGTATTTACACCAAAGTTATCTGGTTGGACAAACATAATTTGCTTGATGTCTGGATACAATCAATGAGAAGATTACACGTCATGTTTTGCTGTATTTGCTGAAGTTGGAGGGCTCATTATTAATGAAGACACACTTATGACGATGTACTTCTTTGCAGAATGCATACAGCTGGTCTCTCACTGTAGTGGTGGCTGAATTCCACTCATTGTGCCAAGTGGACTTGCAGCATAACAACCTCCCTCATCCTGTAATTCGTGGCTGTCGGATGAACTGTGCTGTAAACCAGAGTGTGAAGTAAACCACTGCTGCTACTGAATGTAGTCGTCTGTCTATCAGACCTACTGTAATGTATGAGTGTCTGAATATCTGGGCTCATACATGGTATTAAAGCAGTACTTGTGTGACAGGCAGACAGCCCAGTCAACCCAGTCAACTCGGCGTTTGACTGGTGGAAACGATGCTGTGCTCCATTTCTCTGAATTAGCACCCTATGGCTGTTTCCAATGCCTCACGCTGAACATAAGACCCCCTTCCACCCCACCCAATTGGTACTACTTCACCCTTCATTGTCTCCAGAGCCTCGGGGAAACTTCCCTTTCCAGTGGTGAATCCAGCCATAAAAATGCAGAAAGCGGTTTGGCCCTGGAGACTGTCTGACTGTGCACACAGGCGTGACAAGGCCCCACCACTGCCCCTGTGTGCCAACGCTCTAATGGAGGCCCAAGGGAGAAACAATCTTTTTAATAAATGATTCAGAGAAACCACGTTGTCGTGGAATGTGGCTGCACACATTCTGACAGGTTGTAAACACAGCGATGGGGGGGTTATCAGACTTGACTTGCTGCTGCCCCGACGTTAAGCCCTGATTGGTTGGAGTGGGGATCGACTCAGATCAGCAGAGAGAGATTAGAGTTTAAGATTTTCATTTAGGAGTCAAAGGCTAATGAAGCCTGATGTTGGATATTACTTTTAACTGTAACTTATTAAGAAGCGGCTGGTTTAATTGACATTCATTATTATTTTCAGATTTGTGTCTCTCCAATACATTTTTATTGTGTCGTAAGAAAAATACATTTAAAAACATTTAAAACACTGGAGTATGCATGATTTGTAGTAATGTCCATGGATCTAAAAATATCATTGATCAGGGTCTGTACTGAGATTAAATAACCTTCAGATGTCAGAATCAAGGACACAAGGAAGACATTTCAAGAATGGAGAGACTTTGTGAGTTGGTAAGATCCTGTAGTAATTTATATGGTGTTTCTTCGCCAATTTTTTATGTAAAGGACGCACGTGGGCAGTGACGGTTATTTCATTTGAAATGGAAGTATCTCTTTTTGTACATAAATGAGCCCTTAAATTGAGATGTCTTCAAAAACTGCTTCAGAAAACTCTTCTCTAAAAAGTCTTTTAGGATTACAATAGGTACAGACATTTAAAAAATGAAGACAGGAAAAGGACATTGTTTCAGAATCTTAAAGTTGGATATTGCTTTAAGAGATTCAACAACTAGTATGTTTTGTTTGATCAAATCCAATGTGATGTAATCTCTGGCCACTTTTCATGGCAGCACTATAAGATGTGGTGGTGAGTGAGCGACACTGAGGGCACAGCAGCTCCTCTCTCACTTTTCATCATCTTACAGACACAATAATGAGCACAGCCATTTCTTTTCTAATTTTCCTTGATTATTTAGCGTGACAGCCGTGAAGAGTTTAACTATGAAAGCGAGGGCGGCTGCTGTCTTCAGCCCACTGTGCTGTACTTGGCAACCAACCGGCGAAGACAGGACAAGCTCAGAAGGGCTGTAGAGTTGTTGGCTGGGGATTTGGAGCGACAGCTTATTTCAGAGATTTACTGTGGTGTCACTTAGGAAGCGTCAATGGAGGAGTCTCCCTGTTGTCTAATCTTTGACACTGTTAGAGCTACACTGAACACACTGGAAAGTTTCTTTTTTCCCCCAATGGGGCTAATAAAAACAAAGTGGAAATGTATTGCCTGTCATCCCAAAAGGAAGAGGATGACAGGATTATGTAATCCATAAACTGTAATAGGGTATATTTTCGAAGCAGTATGAGAGAGTAAGCAGAATTTATTATTTATGGAAAAAATGTCAAATTATCGATTCAACATTTGTTTATTAAAATGTTAGAAAACAGAGTAAAATGCCTATTAAAAATCCCCCAAAGTAATGTCATCAAAGATAGTCTGAAGTCTACTGCTTTCATCAAAAATCAAAAAGCGTATAAGGATTTTTTTTATTCTGGAAAAATCTCATTTGCTCGTTCCAGCCTCAGACTCAGACTTGGAATAAAGAATAAAACAAACATCTGACAGGAGGACATCTTTGGGATTGGGAACTTGTGTGAGACATTTTTAACCATTTACAAAACAATTAATTTATTGAAAACGTCGACAGATTCATCTATGGTGCAAGTAAATGACACTAGACACTAGAATGGCAATCAGTAGGGGGCACACCTTAGCCAAGGTCCAACAGTCCCCTTATGAAACCACGTTCAAATTCACGAGATCCTGATTTTTATTTGAAACTGCACCAAATTGCAAACACTTAGAAATATCTGTCCCCAAAACATGACTGATTGTTTTCAACAAGTTCCATGTACTATTTTGATCCCTGGATCTGCCCCCTGATCCGAATCGGCACCATTTAAGGGGTTCTTCTCAGACACATCCTTCCACCAAGTTTCGTGGTAAGCAATCCAGAGGTTTTTGTGAAATCTTGCGTAAGAACCAACCAACCAACAAACGGACAGCAGTTATTGACAAAACATACTAGGCAGAGGTAATAAATACAAAAAAGAGTTGACATTTTTTTTAAATAAGAAGAATTCAGTAAGTGCTTTGTCTAGCAATACGCACAACACACCTGTGAGTGTAGATTAACATGTGTATAACATTTTTAGTTTGTGTGTTCACAGCGGACATCTCTACAGCAGCAGCTAACCTTGTCTCGAGGTTAACCACAGGGAAAATTTGATACGAGCATAACTTAATTGGTTTGGATGGCTAATTAGATGCTGGTATTTTTGGAGCAATCTGATTGTACAGCTTATATAAATTAAGCCTCTTAGGGTGAATCTCCAGAAGTGGAGCGAAAAATAGAACTTTGAAAGGCGGCTGTGAGAAGTCGCTCAGCCAAGAACCTTTCATTTTCAGTCCCATGCAGCTTAGCTCGTTCTCCTCAGGAGAGACACGCTGATTGTCTCATGGCCCCACAGGGACCGAAGGTTAAAAACCACCCATGCGATCAAACCGGAACCAGCATCGTCGTGTGTTAAGACAAAAGCAGAGATTTAAATGTGTGTCAACGTCCCAGCAGGTTTTCCAGCATAGACTGACAAAAATGACTGAGGATAAGAGGACGATGTATTAACAAAACTGTGATTACTATAACTATAGCCCTTTTCACATTTGAACTCCAGAGAATCTCTTGATATCTTTTCCCACGTCTTCTACGTGTATGACATCGCTTTTTCACCCTGAGATATTTGTTTTCTCACATGGGCTCATTCGGATCATTTCCTGATGGGGCTGGCCGGATCCCCTCTCTCGGATATTTGCGTTGACATATACATCCCCTCCAGAGATTATCCAGAGTTCAGGGCATGCCTGCAAGCGGCTTATGTCATTTCACACACATTTTGCCATGTGACCCCAGACTTGTGCCCTTTCCAAAACCATCACTGACGACCTTTGTGTATTTCCGCAACCACTTCCCCTCAAACACCTAACACTCAACACAAACCCAGAGGGACAGACGTGGCCTTTTCTCTCCCTCTTATTCATTCTGTATGAGAACATTATTCCTCACATGGTGATCGGACAAGCAGCTGAGAGTGAAAGCGACAGAAGTGGAGCTGAGTGGAGCATCTGAAAAAATACAGCACCGGCTTATTATTCTCGCCGCTTTCCGGGGAAATGGACACACTGCTGCGTGTTTATCGCAGAGGGCTTAGCATATTTTGCTGCACATCAGCCCGAGCATTAGGGGTTATCTTAATATTCTAACTTTTCTCAGAGCAGAGCTGCACATCAAACACGTTTTCAACAGTTTCATAGCAACGGCGCTTTCCCTGAGCAGCACTCCTCACAAGTCTCTCCTTACGCAGGGCCTTACT
Organism: Hippoglossus stenolepis; assembly: GCF_022539355.2. Taxonomy (NCBI): domain Eukaryota; kingdom Metazoa; phylum Chordata; class Actinopteri; order Pleuronectiformes; family Pleuronectidae; genus Hippoglossus; species Hippoglossus stenolepis. The sequence continues at coordinate 15,610,154 of NC_061487.1, read as the reverse complement.
TTTCATTGCACGCCCTTGTAATGGAAGTAGGCGCAACATACACAATGTAAAGATAGCACTCAGTCGTCCTGAGTAACAGAGTCTCCAATTCATCGTCAGCTGTCTCCCACACACACATTACATAAGGTATTGATTTGAGTGTGCCAGACTTCAAACGGATAAAAAAATAAATAAAAACTGAGTAAGACACAACTCCAAATAGCAACTGAAATATTTAAATCTTATCAAAGAAAAGATCTGCTTGAGTGAAAATTATTGCTTTCAATCTCGGCGTAAATTGACAGCAATCTGACACCGTACGACTGGGAACAAAGAGCTGGAAGAGAACTCTTTGCATGAGGCAAAACTTTGTCTTCTCAAAAAGCTTAGTATTTGTATGTATGGAGGATAACAATATGGCATTATCTGGTGTGTAAAATAACTGTACAGTTGAATGTATCAGCACAGTCATAGTGTGGCACTGAAAAAATTAATTTAAAATGTCTCTGATGAGAGCAACATCTCAAATGTGGAAGATAATAGAGAAGACAGAAACATTTTCACCTGCTGCTTACCACGCCTCTCGCCCAAAGTCAGCTGGGACTCCAGCCCCCATGCGACCCTCAAAGGATAAGAGGTAAAGATAAAAGATGGATCAATGGATGTTGACACCAAAAGCGTCGCTATCTTATGTTTCCTGATTGTGTTTACTGCAGCAAACTGGAGAGAAAAAGGATTTGGCCCAGACAACAACTAGTCAACCATAACAGACTTTTGCAGGTTGTTACTCTGAGTGAAGCATATCTGTAACCATCATGTTGGCAGTGAGAGTCTCTCAGTTCAGTTCCTGTGTCTCTGAGTACTGTCACACTAGATCGCCTCAGCCCATAGACATGCAGGATGACGCTTAATTGTTTTTGAGGTGGCATTACCATCATACTGTGGAGTGATAGTTTGCAGTTTAGCGCCAAATAAACAGTGAACAGCACTGCGGCTCACAGTCTTAAAACATAACCACACTGGGCTTTGTTTTGTAGCTTTGACATGAGTGTGTAGGCAAAATATTTAGTTTTAGTTTACAATAAAAAAATACTGAGAAGGACGAAGACTTCCCCTTAAATTCAGTATTTCATCTCTGCAACTTCCATTAGCCTTTGAAACATTTCTAATTAAAACCTAAACACAATAATACAGTAATGAAATCTTATTGTGTTCTTAGGTTTTCTTTTTCTTTTCTCACATTATTACTGACAATATTCTTAATTTTGAATGCTTGGTCAAAGCTAAATTTAGAATTTTACCATGCCAGTGCCTTGCATACAAGACAGAGCAGGAAAACCTGACGGTCAATGACCTGACCTGAGAATTCTGAGTTGTTATATATAATTCTCAGGTCTATAAAGTCCATTAAGAGTGTGAATGTCAGCAAAAAAACCTCCCTCCATGTGAAACTCAAATATTCCTCGTTAGGTTATTGCTACATCAGTCCTTCTTTAAGCCTTTAAAATGCTGTGATGGGTTTATCAACGCTGAGGGCAAGCGAAAGACAGAACTGGGTTACATAAGTCACATTTTCAGCTCTCTGGTGTAAAAGCTTTGACTCTTTGCCCATGAACCAGGAGCAAGACTGTTAAAACGAGCAAGTCAATACCCTGACAAATAGATTGTACTGCGGTATTGATTCTTTTTCACAACAGATGAGCAGCAAATGACCGAGTGATAAAGAGAGTGTGAGACGACAGCCTGTCAATCCAGGAGATTCAACTGATCTCCTGTGGACGGAAACCGCTACAATGACTTAGGTTCCAAACCAGCAACAATCAGACATTATCGTGATGTGAAATTTGATTATTCCATTTTCTGATATTCATTTCCCGATGCTGGGATTTACTTCACTCTCTTGCAGACAAAACCTTAAGTGTCTTTGAGGTTAAAATGATTTTTTTTTTATATCACAGCTCACAGCTTCTTGAGGACCTTGACCACTGCTCGGAGTGACTGAATGAGGTCACTGGATTGATGCTGCAGGTAGAAAGAAATAAGAGTCCGCTGAGTAACAGACGAGAGATGTGACATCACCCCAGGGGGCGGGTGGGAGTGCAGGTGCATGCCTGTCCAGGCTGCCCACTTCGGACCTTCAGTCAGACAAATGGCATTTTGGCCCTGGAGCATCCCACACCATTAAAAAGAAAGGTGAGTTCAGGAAAGTCACTCAGATACTGTTCCACTTTCTTACTGAGAGGATCTGCGTCATCATGCTTCATGCTGCAGGACAAAGACAAGCAACATACAATATATTTAAGTAGCCATCTTGTGCTTTCTAAATGACATTCATCCAGTAGTGGGCTTGGTAAATTTCACAGATTTCATTTTTCTGATACAGAGATCAGAATGTGACATGTTTCCAAATGATTACATCAAGTATGAAGGTTCTGGGTTCAAAGCTGCCATGTTTTTTTTCCCAGGCACTTCTCCTTTTATCCAAAAACATGCTGCTGAGGTTAATTGGGGACTCTATGACGATTGGTGTGAATGTGAGAGTGGATGGTTGTTTTTCTCTCCATGTCAGCTCTGTGATGGACTGACAGCCTATCCGAGCATGGATGAAAATAAAAAAGAAACACTGCCAGAAACTTGTCTTTTTGAATGTATGACATTCCTGTTTACACACGTTTTATGTGATTACTAGCAAAAATAATGCATTCATTTCCTGTTTTGCCTCTAAATAAAGCGGTAGCTCATCTGGCTAAACCCTCAGCTTGTTCACTTGTAAAATTGTCTGACATGGAGCTACTTGTTTACAATGTTGCCACAAACAAGTCCAGAGTTACAAAGTTCTAATATTGTTTTCTTTAAGATGTGCCTTTAGTTTGTGGTTTGATTTAAATGCCATAGACCGTGAACCTCTGCCTCACAAATCACAATCCACACTGAATGGACTGATGCATTGCTCCGTACAGCTGAGGGGATTTTTGATCTCCATGCCCTTTTCAAGATGGACAGGACCGAGCAGAAAATTCCAAAAGCACTAACGTGCTGACTGGTTGAGTGAAGCACAAACCAGCAACGCTGAAGCAGAGAAAAAGGCTGGGTCACTTCATAGTGAGCAGCCAAGAGGAACAGATTGCTTCTGCTCTGCATGATCACAGTGGGGACTGGCCTGAAAGGGGTCTTTGTTTGCCCAGGGGGTGCTCGAATGGCATTGCTTGGCCACACAGGGTAGCATGTGGTCTGGTGTAACTGGGAGCGGGGTGGCGTGGGAGGCTGCACTTTTTGCTGCCGGCCCTCCCAGCTCCCCCGTCTTTCCAACCTCTACTCAGTCATGCAGCCCTGGAAGCAATGATGTCATCCAGTGCTGCACACGGTAGGTATAGCTTGCCTGGTGACTAAAAAGTACTGCATCAAATCTGAGATTTAAAGAAAGATAGAGATGTTCAGAGACTGATACCAGCATCCAACACTGCTGAATATGCCAGGTCGGGAATCTCAGAGTATGCAAATCTATGCACCAATTTCACCCAGAAGAAACTGCAATTTTTTCGTTTCCTGGAAATCACTTCTTCTTCACCGCCTTGAAACAGCAGTTGTGCTGAATGGCATTTGCAGCTACATTTCCCGGTGGAAACTCCCACAAGTAAAACAGCGACATGTGCCACATGCATGACCTCAGTTTCAAGGGGTGGCACTAGTGTTGCCTGTCAGTAATCTCATAAACCATTTAAAGGACCGTCACACGATAGAACACGAGGAGAGAGCTATGAGGAAATTAACCACTGTTACATATCTCTTAAAAGCTGAGCAGGCACTCGTCCTAGTAGATAGACACCTTGACAGGAGTGAACATGTGTTCGGTGGTGGGTTTTGGAAGCGATCATCCATCACCTCAGAATCCAGCACACAGAGCACAATGATCCTAGAGGAAAAACGAGCATCTCAACACCATCATCACCTTCATCGCCCACTGTGCTGCTACTGCTGTTCTGTGCTAGATGGATGAGCTGTTTTAACAGCCCCATAAGATGAGAACCTCCCGAGTCAGCAGAGGAAAACTGCAACATGGGGAGTATGCTGATAGACTGGTCAGCATATGTGAATTTATGGATTTGGGGTGGATTCAGACTGCACCCAATCAAAACAGCAGGGATAAGGGGATTTTCTATGATAAATGAAACATACATATACATGACAAAACGCAGGCAGATGAAGGAAGCAACTTCATCAATTTGACAGCTTGCAAATAACAGAGAGCAATACAAAACACTCATAACACAAATAAATCCCATAACACAACCAAATACTCACAACACCACCAAATACCCACAACACAAATAAATCCCACAACACAACCAAATACCACACTACACAATAACAAATACCGACACATCTGATTGAGGATTTTAAAAAATTTGCAACCGGAGTAGAAGCAACTAAAAATGTCCTAAAAAAACTGGATTCATCAGGAATATTTGTTTTTCACTCTCAGATGGCAATTTAAGTATTTTTCCCCAAAAAATGAAATAAGCAAGACACAATTTCAAATGGATTTCAGAGCAATAACCGACACTTGCGTATCCACATCCACTGTATTTTATCTGTAGAAATAAAGGGTTTGGTTTGACTGTTAAAAGTGAATTGAGCCGAGTAGTTTTCATCACACAGAAACAAACACAACAGCCAAACAACTTCATTCATTTACTTTTCTTTTTCAATTTCCCTATAATTTGTACATCCATCCGTTACTTTGTTAAAGTCAGATAGAAGCTGGTCTTTAGAGATATCACTCATGTCATGTGAAGCTTCTCTTTGTCAAACCAAAAAATGTGCACGTGAGTCATGGTGCACGCGCACAGGTCAACAAAGGTCAGAGGAACACAGCTCATACACACACGTGGGTGGGTTTGGTTCAGTGGAGATACAGTGAGGGTTGGCTGCCCGTAAAGAAACACACTGACTTGCATGCACACAAACAAACACACACAACACACACACACACACACACACACACCATCTGTAACTGGCTTTCTGGTCCAGTGACAGTGATGAATGAAGGTAGGCTAGAGAGGTCTTTATGATGGGTCGCCTATTCAAATGATTGTTATTACGTAATGTGATTCTGTGAAGATAATAACAAGAATAACAATAAAATACTGTTATCTTAACACTAGATAATGACTCATTTATAATAGATCATTAATAGTATCATCATCATAATCATCATCAAGGTTTCTTTACGTAGTCCTTTATCAGATGATATCAGAAGACAAATTACTTATAACAGAAAAAGGTTGGCCCTTCATCATGAGGTTTGGTAGTTTGATTCTTGGATTTGTCCCTGAGCAAGACACTGAGCCCCACATTGCTCCAAATGTAGTATGGAGAAGAGATGGAAATTGAAAAACATTTGACAATTTAAATGTGACATGTGCGGGTTTACGTCTAGGGATGGCAGGGATTTTGTCTTGTGATCTTGGCTAAATAAAGGCAATGTCATAACACTGTGTGTGGAGATGAACAAATCCCCTGGACAGAACCACGACCTTGAGTCCAATTCACTAGAGAAACCCTTTTTGAGACAAAAGTCCTCTAAATTCTACTGTATAGAAGCCCGGAGAGAACTGGAACCTCCGCAAACCATCAGCCTTGAGCCCAAAATGCTGATCTCATTACCACCATGTAATCAGTCTTTTTAATGATGAGGGCCCCTTTCAGCCTCCCTCAGATCACGTCATCCATCTGCTCCACTGGGATTCAGTCCTACTCTCCTCACCGTGAGCCCACTGGAGCAGTGGCGCTGGATTAGCAAACTGTGCTAATGCAGCACCCTGCAGGAACTAATTACTGTACTGGAACAAGCGGATTTTCATCTGCAGGCTGTATATTGCTCACAGTGATGTGCCGCCACTTGCTGTACTTTACTGCATACTGAATTTGTGTTAATGCAGAAAAGGGAAGACGGCAGTTTGTTTCTGGAGCGGTATAATAACAAGCATGCATGTCAACTATGGTGATGGCTCATAGATGGGGAGATGCTCTGTCATGAAAAAGGCAATAGTGAGTGTTACATCAGGTGAGCAGGGAAGTGCAAGATGAGGTGAGACATAGCTGCGAGCGGTAAGAGTTTGGGCACACATTACACAGCACACCTGGGCAGCAGTGACGAAGTGAGCAGTTGCCATGGTGACGAGGTGCTACAGCATCCCAGAACTCCAAGGACGTAGAAATATATATATTTTTTTCAGACTGGTGTTGCCAGTCAGAAACACCGAAGATGTACGGCAACACAAACAACAGCAACACAGATGCAACTTCGCCATCATCCTCGTGTGTTAATGTAAAGCCATGCGATCGTTTCTACATTAAACGTTAAGAGGTTTGTATTTAAAGGCAAGCACATGCCGATCCCTTAAGCCAACCACAGTTCACATCAGAAGGATTATTATTCGCATACAGAAAGGAGGTCTACGTCTCCATGGTTCATTGGACGAAATTCTAAAAGCGGAATATTTTTCTATTATCCTCTGCGGCTAGCGCTTACATAAACATCTTGATTGAGAAAAAATAATCCACTACTGGATAGCAGAACAGGGTCAGGGAGACATAAACCTACAGAGTGGGTTGAGATCTACACATAATGGACCGTGTGCAGAAGGAAAGTGGGGATTGAGACACAGAAAAGATACGAAAAAACCTGGATTAATCCAGCACAGTTGCAGCTGACCGCGATATCAAGGAGTTCATGCTGACAGCAGAGAATCTACTTAGCGTGTTTGAGATGAATGAAGCGTATATCGTCTATTTCTAGGACAGTATTAAAAAAAAATTGAATAATATAAAGCAGCTTATAATGTCACTTATATTTAGGTCTGTGGCCTTATTCTCTAAAAGGAAAGAGGCATCCAGTCGTCTTTCTCTGGTGCTGACAGACTCAAGGATTTGTGACCGTGCTTAAATAATATAATATTCTTGGTTTGGCAGGCGGCTGAGCTCCCTTTCTCTCCCACTGCCTCCCCCTGGTGAGTCATCAGGCAATAACCTTGACAAATGACCTTCAACACCCACACTCAGCATAGCAACACTGACAAGATTTACAAAGCACTTTTAGAACGGCCTTCATTTTCTTCCACCTGACATCCTCCCAGGGATGTTAGCTTTACCAGCATTCAGATACTCACTACTGCAGTGCCTGTTCTACTCCTGCCTGTTTGGAATGGGCGGTTTGATGCTCTGGAGCTACTTTCAGAGTTATTCCTTGTCCTTAGTGAGTCCTCCTCAAACAGCTTTACTTTTATACTACTATACTTTTATTGTTTGTGTGGTGGACGCTGTGTGCAGAGGTTTTTATAAACAGTATATGGTGCAGAGAGAAGGTAGAAATCTTTTTGTTCATCCTCCCTGGTTTATCTGCAGTGAGGATTTATAGTCACTGTTTCTGAATTTGCTTTATTACTGTTCACGTGAGTTGCTTATATATAAGTTTGAATGATTTACTTAACTAGTGTTATTTTTCCATAAATTGCATGTCGGCTATTTCAGGGGTCTGTTAAGCAATCCACACAATATTCAAACCAAAGGCCACAACTTTTCAAAATAAAAGCTCTGAAATTCAGCACGATATAGAGCATTACAGCAACAAAATGAACATTGTTATTCTGTGCCACCCCCACAGACTGCTACATAACACTGGATGCCTGGTTATTCACATTTTCTTAATGTTGACTTTATCACGTGTCCAAACTCCACCAAATTCCTGGACCGCACAGGCCCAGTGGGACCCCGAGAAGATGAACAGTTTGCTAGATATGCGATCCTCATACAGAAAGACAGACAGACAGAAATATGGACAGATGCCTGTGGAATTAGTGGGTCGATAATTCCACTTCTGAACATCTACCATGGGCTTTGATGAAATCTGCGCATCGGTTCACCACAGAGAAAGCTGCTGAGCACAGAGCAGTGTGTTGGAGTGGCAGCTTCATGACGTTAGTCGAGGACTGATGAGTAAACTGTCAAACTTTTGCATTTGGCTTTCACACAGGAGAGAGCCCGGGCATATCTTGTTTCCTTATATTTGAGTGAGAATTACTAAGCTGTAGTATCAGTCATGTGGAAAAACAAAACCTCCACTATTAGGCCATGAGTACACACGGAGGAAAAGTGGAGCAGTGCCATGTCCTGAGGGACAAATACAATGTGCAGCATGTATATTACTGCCAAGGATTCCTGTGCCTGTTCGAATTGGGCAAAAGAAACCGCCAACCATTGTTAATGTTTTATTCTGACAAATACTGTAACTGGTTATGACTGAAAAGAGGCAGATTCTTGACTCCACTAGTTGACTTTGCGTGTCACATATGAACAACGCGACAGGAGATTGTCTGGGTCACCAGGAAAAACATCCAGAACATTCAGACGAGAGATGGAGCCTGAGTAGAACACGCAGGCAGCAGGACGTCTCATGTTTGTGTTTACAGCACATGGACACCAGCAAAAGTTCATGTCTTCTTCTCTGTCTTCTACATGTATGGCACATCTTTTATATCCTGACATATCTCTATTCTTTTGGTTTAGAAAGCATATTAGAAATATACATTTTCCGGACACTATTCTGCTGTACTCTCACATGAGAGACATTCTCCAGACATTTTACAAGGGGTAGGCAGGAAAAGTTCTAATTAATGTCAGCAAGCAACATACAAGCATAGTTGCATTCTCATATACAGTCTCTCCGGATGAACAATTTCTGGTGAAATCTAAGTTAAGTGCATGTCTGAAAGCCATTACAGTGAATGAAATCCAACGCATGCAAAATACACATGAAAACAAACGGCTATCTTGCTGTGAGAAAGAACACAACATTTTCACTGTCCTTGACCTGTTAGCTCTGATTCAGACACACAACAATCAAATCAAGGTGATGAAGTGGGGCAGTGGAGTATTGACTGCAAACTCTGGTCCACTGTCACGGAGTAACCATCGGCTGACAGCTGGGTGGTAATACGTTTTATAAAGGGGGAGAGACAGTCAATATCTGGATTTCTGCCAAATTAGCAGAAAGGAGACGTGGCCTATTCTTAGTTTCATTAATGTAACGGAGTGGGCTATTGTTTCCCCATGAAAAGTATAGTAATATCTGAATATCCAACAACCCTAGTATTCAGTAACATAATACATAATTCATAGTATATTCACTCATTCATTATTTAGACACATGCAACCTTAAGATACAGTCTGGCTGAGGAAATGATGGAATCAATGCAAAACAACAGAGGAAAAACCAGATCAGGTTATAATTTCATGACTTTCCTGGCAGATGATTGGTAAACCGGTTTCACTTGTGTTTCTTTTTAATGATGTCCCTGTGTAAACTCTTCTTTAACACGACCAGCTGCTTTCAGACCTGCACTGAACCCAGCAATTCCTCCTGAACATTTTCAGAGGGGCTGTATATGATACACAGAAGTCTAAGTCAGTCAGTTGGAAGCACATTCTCTGGAGTTTTTCCCGCCCTCTTGTAAAAACTCAGGAGAATGTCCAGTTGAGCCCATGTGAGAATGCAGCAGGATTATATAATTGACATTTCAAACACACGAAAGATGCAAGACTGAAAAGGTGTCACTCAGGTAGAAGACACTGAAGATGTCGACTTGGAAAGACAACGACATTCGAGAGCTTTTGGAGATAAGGGTTAACGCTGGTGTCAATCTGCTGTGGAACTTTTACATCATCCAGTCTCCTGAATATTCTGGACATTTTCCTATTGTTGTGAACATATGACCCTGCTTTCCTCATATGTGAAAGAAAAAGTCCAGAGAATGTCCAGACATTTTCAGGAGATCATGTCTGAAAACATCTTAAGAGTCAAGCTAATCGATACTGGTTTTTGAGGGATGGAAAACTACACAGATACTACACAGAAAAATACATGTATTGACAGTTGAAGAATAATTTCAGCTCGACTGTACTTCCTACAGACCACAGCTTTCCTCAGCCATGGCTGTCGCCTATATTCATCAATACCAAGCCAGAAACATCACTCTGACACTGGTCCCACCAGAGGAGGAGAGTAATGGGCTGTCCTGAAGGGCACTCCTGGGGGCTTTCCATAAAGCTCTGCAGCCACTCTTCAGTTTAGCAACCCTCATTAATTATAGAGACCAGTTAATGCATACTGTAGGGAAGGTGTTTAGGAAAGCCCAGAGGAGGCAGGAGTAAGAGCAGTGGTCAATGGGGATGCTGCAGCGAAAATCTCAGCAATTCACCCAGGAGGGAAACACGTCTCTCTGCACTGCACTGAGACGACACAAGTCAAACCACAGAGAAGCCAAATGTCCAGGTACAGATCAACCACAGTATTATTAGTGTTTGAAGTGTCTCTAGTTGACCTGAACAATAACACGCATGGACAGCACAAAGAAACATTTAATTCAGACAATTACAAACCAGAGTCACATCAACGGAATAGACATCGACACGAATAAACAGCACAAAAAGTGAATAATTCAGAGGCAAATATCAACGTCCCTGATTATTCACATTAAGCGTGACAGTTTAGATACATTAAAAATGTCAAAAGAAAATTGCACCGTGGGAAAAGAAAGTAGGAATCTACACCAAGCGAGGATGATCTGGTTCTTTTACTTGACCAATAGAAAAAATGAAATAGCTGGGTACAATTTTAATGAAAAGAGAATTTAACTTCAAGCTTAAACTCGTCCACATCTTCTTCAGGACATATGGATGTCTGTCGGAAAGCTTGAAGAATTGCTGCAACAGCTGGCACCAAGATTAGGTATTTTTCTTGAGTATTTGATTTGACGAAGGTCCCGTTTGTTTATACATAGTCGCAGCTGTGCCTGGGTGGTTTATGCATTTTCTTCGACTGGAGTTGGGTCGCCTGTGGAATTGATCCTAGCTTAAAGTCGTCTACATCATATCCTATTAAAAAAAGCATGCAAGTACTTAGTAAAAGGCTAAATTTAGATTTATAGAAATATTAAGTTCTATCACAATATGTCAAATTTGTGTTTTCGAAGTGGCAAATGTGTTTCTTAAGTTGCTTCTATGTTTTTGCAGCTTTACTGCTGTTCAGGTTGTTATGTCACATAACACAGGCTGGTCCCTGGATCAGCCTAAAAAAAGCAGCAAGTGGAACATCTGCTTTGTGCCTTCGTTCAGTGAAGGAGGCCACAGGCTACATATTATATAACCTGCTAAACTTCCAAGACTCTTTAGGCTTGAAAGGCAATAGTGTGAGCAACACAATCAATCCAGGATACATCACTGAATCTTCCCGGAGCAGTCTGTTACTCAGGGCTTCGGCAGATCAGATAATGATAGTCACAGAATGCGTTCATGATTCATTAGCTATGCGTTGTGCTTGAGGCAGCATGTGGGCGGAGGGGGCGAGGCCAACTCCTCTGTGGAGTGTGTTCATTGTACCTGCGCCCAAGATCGACTCGACCTAAAAATAGCTGAGCTCGCCACAAACCGGACTGCAGCATCATCAGCATCATCGGTATCCCCGCAGCCCACAGGATAACTATTGATCTCTTTATTGAATGGACCGATCCTCATTTAATTGCACTCCACGTTGGGTAGCTCTTGTGATAGATGGACTGTTATGATGCACGAATATGGAACATTTCCCCTAAAACAAGAGAACAAAAGCTGAATATTTAATTCAGTGTAATGAGAAGATGTGCAAGGGTTTTTGTACTGTCCTGTTTAACACTTTAGAAATTCTGCTGCTTTACCCCTCCTGCACTGTACGTGCAGCTTAAGGGGCCCAGGGCAAACAATCACTCTTCCCTTCTAAATCAGTTGGGAGACTGACATGCTGGGTAGCTGTGCAAACAGGGCTTCATTCCCTTCAGCGGCACCTGTCTCCCACCCTGAGGACAGTGGGGAACTCCTTGAGCTCTATTTATTGCGAGGGAAGCACCACTGTTGAAACAATCCTCTCCAGACTGCTTTTCTCCTGCCATATGTCACACCTCTCTCAGTGTACTCAGCCAAAACAAAGACACAGAGTCGCCCCCAAAGGCTCAAACTGTTTCCTAGGGTCCACAGCAATTATCACTCATAGAGGAAAATGAATTATTTCATCAATTATTTTTGGTTAAAGGGTGAGTGTGCAGCTACCAATGTTTTCATTCTTTTTCAGACCATCATATCAGTGTTTTGTTGTGTTGCCCTCAAGCTTTCCTCGTTTGTTTTCAATTACAAGTTTAGAAATTGGAAAGCACAACATACTGCTAAGAACACGCCACAAAATAGACCCTCTTGGGAAGCTAGTGTTATTACACAGGCTAGTAACGTGGCTCTGGGGACAGCACTGTCCATCCATCTGACACTTATTAAAGTGATTTGGTACAGATATTCATGGTGCCCAGAGGCTGACTCTTGATCATTTTGTTGTTCCTGTGAGATCATCTAGCACCACCAACATGCAAAAGGTTCACAATTATTTATATCACAACATCTACTGGATGGACTGGTCTAGACTTTGATGACCCCTTCACTTTTCCTCTGGCACAGCCATCAGTTAGATAAAAAAAAAATAAACTCATCCAATTAATATTTTTTGACAAAGTACCTGAAAAACTAGTAGCATTTTCCCAAAAGGCTAAGCTGCACCTTGTATGTGTGCAAGATGGTTAACATGGATGGTAAAACACTAAACATTGGCATGTTAGCCTTGACAATGCTTCCATGCTAGCGTTAGAAGTAGCTTATAAAGATCAATGTACCTCACTGCGCTAGAATGGCGGTAAACTCTTTATTCACACACAGGATTTTCAGTAATAATCTTGCAAAAATTTGACTTTCAAACTGTCTGGGTTGTTGAGGAACCCTCTCTAAGCTGTGTAGCCTGAATAATATGGATTATGTGGGTCTTCTGTGTTGTGCCTTTACAACACATCCATTAATTCCAAAGATGAATCTTAGAAACAATGGTGGCCTCAAACCATGGTCACTTAGATCTCTACTAGTGTTTGGTTTGAAATAAAGGAAATAAGAAAAATAAAAAGACAAACAAAACCAGCTCATCCTCTTCACATAAGAGAGAGCAGGGGAGTGCGTGTTATGGCTCGTAAAATAACAGATGCTTTATTCAGTCATGACACTAACACCACCAGAGACACAAGCACATCGATAATAATCATACACACAACTGTCAAACCCTGACTCCATGTCACTACTTGGCCTGAAAACCTATTTTCCTCAAGACAGCGATGCAGTTGTTCCGTCCATACACTGTTGCTCATGTGATTTTCTCGTCCAAGATGTAGGAATAGTATTGTGTTACAATTAGGGCCACAAATGAAAAGATGCAAGTGATTAGCGAGCAGAGGTAAAGGAGAGGTCTTTATCTTGTGGCTTGTGGTCTAATACATCCAGACATACAACCTAATGAACCAGAAATAATGAGGATGTTTTTTTTTCCTTAACTGATTTCCAGCAGCTGTTGTGACTAAAGGAGGAAAACACCTGGGAAATTTGCTGTGACAGGCAGTGGTTGTCCTGCTCATTGAGACCCAGAGCCTGGCTGCTCTCCAGGTCACACTGCAAATCACAGAACAAACAGATGAGACAGAAAAATATTCCTTCACAGCAATTCAAATCCGTGATGGTTTCATTTTATGATGCTGTGTTGTGAGGCTTGAAAATCTCCTGCTGCAAGTAATGAATACTTTTCATCCATTTGTCATTCAATGCATTTACTCAATACTTGTTTTCTTTATAAAAATGTCCATTACAACTTCCAAAAGCCCTAAGTGATGTCTTAAAAAAGCCTTTTTTTCTGTTTGATCAGCAGTCCCATGCCATTATACATTCAGTATACTATCATATAAGACAGAAAAAACAACAAACATTTATTCTCACTATCACCATGTTTGCCAACTGCAAATCATGTTAAAGGCCAGCCTCTTGACTTCAGTGCAACAGTGGTTGGATAGAAGTGTGAACTCCAAAATTCTACCAATTGTACCAAAAACTATGATTGAAGACTTCATATCTGTAACAATAATATAACAGTTTAATGTAAAATGAAATCATTACAATCCCAGGTGGCCCAACAATCCAATCCATCTTCTTTCCATTTTATTATGTACCTGAGGGTGAGATTAGGCTGAAAACAGTATCAGGTATTTATAGTCCTCTAGCTGAACTGCAATATTTCTATCATATTCGTTACAGAATTACACCTCAGCAATGAACCAAGCAAAATTAAATGGATCTCACAGGAGTCAGCACATGTAGATGTCTCCAATTTCTTCAAAAGCATTAGAAACACAATACCTAATTTAAACTCTTCAGTTTTCATTTATTAAATTAAAGAAAAAGACAAATTAATCTTTTAATTTCAGACAGACTTAAATGTTGCTGTTTTTAATCAACACGCACACATTTGCTGAATTAACCCAGAATCTGTGGTGGACAGCTGGCTTTGTGTTTGTGGCTTGTTGTGTATTTCCCACTGGCCGGCCTCTTTGTCTCCTGCGTGTGTTCATCCATCTCCTCTCCAGAGACACTCATCTCCTCTGACTGCTGCGCTGTCATTCCCACAAAGGAGAAGGAGACTGACTGCATGCATGAAGAGCTGTTCGTGTAATCTGCAGGCCCAGACACATGTGGAACAATAGACGCCACCCAGGCCTTCATTTGATTGAAATATTGACTGATGGATTATTTGGCATGCAAACAGATATGCACACAGTGCTAACGCAGAAAAGGAAAAAGACTCATGAAGCAACTCAGCCTGTCATCTATTCACCCTGAAGAAAACGCAACACTTACTTTCTCTGGAGGAAAACAACTGAATCTGGAGCTGTTGGCAAAATAGATTTTGACTCCATCGATACTACTACATTCACACCATCTGTGTTCACACAAGCCTTTTTGCTCCATATCAGTTTGAATCCCCGTCCACACTAACACGGCCGAAAACATATATCATGTCGTCATTGTTTCCAAACATCTCTGTTTCTGCCTTTCCAGACTCAAATCCTGCCCCAGAGTTTTCAAACTTAAAAAGGGACCGGCAGCATTTACAAAATGTAACTGTTTAGTGTGTTTTCAAATGAAAGCATAGTACTATGGATGTAAGATGAATTAAAGATTCAAAGGGCGCAAAAACAACCAGCTCGCCTCTACTCAACGTCTCATAGCAACATTACACACGATTCTCCTCGAGCTCCTCCACTCTCTGGCTTACTAGTTTTCATATAAGCTGTCTGTTGTTGTCACACCTGAGAGAAAAACCCATACTGTCATAGAGACATAAAAGACAGTGAAGGGAGAGCCGCAGTGAGATCCAGAGAATGAACAGAGCGAGTGCTCTCAGTGCGGCTCAAGTGGTCCTCCTCACAGGCTCCCAGCCGCATCTCTGTGTGAGCATGACAGCATCTCCCGTTTCTCAGAGAGCCAGACACTCATTTGTGAGAGTGCAGATGGTTTTCCTTAGTTACCAATTTCACTGTGATGCTCGAGATCAGCCACCGCCCTCCTGGTAAATACCAACAACAGGAGACAACATTCAATTCATCCCAATGAATATCAAGTAGAAAGACACAGTGCTGCCAGAGCGCCTCCATTTCTTTACAATTCTTAATTATTACCCACGCCAAGGAAGTTCTGTTTTCATCAACATTGTTTGTCCGTTTGTTTAAGTTCATGTCCATTAAATTTTAAGGAGGGGTGGTGACTAAAGGAAGAACCCATAGAATTTTTGAATGGATGCAGATAAATGGGTGGAGATAGGGCGTTAGCCTTGACGAAGATTTGCACTCTCTGAGCACCCTTCAAGTTGTCAACAATATTGTAACTATTTGTGCATGCACTGGTGTTTAAAAAGTGATCTTTTTTTTACTTAAGAGCTTCATGTGTAAAAAAAAATTGGCAGTCAATACTTCTTCAGTTGTTTAAATGACGTGTAAACGGTTAAACATCAACATGATTAGTTCATAGCCCTAGATTTGTGGAACCACTATGTATTTACTTGTTTTTTTGTGCTACAGCAATACAAATGATCCCTCTGAGTTCTGAGCCGGGAGGTATACAGGTTTGAAGTTTGAGGAGAAAGAGAGCATGTTTTTTGCTCTTGTCATCAGCTGCAGAAACAGAAAATGTCTTTGTCCTCTCCAGCTGCAGTGGACAGGTCGTGCATCCTGACTCACCTAAATACAAATCACCACCGCACCTAATTGGAAGCTGCCCAACCTCTCTCATCAGTGAAGGGCTTTTTGCTGACATGAAGCTTTTTTGTTCATAATACAACTCTTGGCAAACTAACACTTCAGACGAGCAAAACTTTCTTTGATTGACTACAGCCTTAATCATCCATCACTTATCTATACTGCTTATCCTGTGAGGGTCGTAGGGGGGTTGAAGCAAATCCCACCTGACATTTGGCGAGAGGTGGGGTACACCCTGTACAGGTCGCCAGAGTATCACAGAGCTAACATACAGGGACAAAAAAACATTCACTCTCAAACCTATGGACAATTGACACTTTCCAGTTGACCTAACCCACAGTATGAAGAAAACACAAACACGGGGAGAACATGCAATCGTTGCGTAGAAAGACCCCAACCAAACCCAGATTTGAACTGAGGCGACACTGCTAACAACCGCACCACTGTGCTGCCCTCAGCCTTAATCAATACCAATCAAATAATGCTGTATGAGCAAGAAAATGGTCACTCTAAACACATTTTCGATATCCTGACATACAAATAGCTTCCTGCGCATCAATAACCAAATTGAAATCATCATAGAAGTAAGATTTCCCAAAGCTCTCAGAGTGGGTGAACATGAGGAGACGAATAAAAACACAAGACTTTGATGGAAGAGAAGGGGAAGATGGTAGACGGAGGGGGAGCCACGGCAATCATTAGCTCAAAAATCCCTGCAGAGAGGCTGTGTGAAGCAGAACCACAAGCCTGATGATACAGACACAGAGAAGAAGAGGTGACCCGTGGAGCAGACAAGGGGCGGGATGAAAGAGAGAAACACCAGAAGGACAAAGGAGAAATATGCCAGATTAAATAAAACGGCTCAATCTTTCGGTTGAAAAAAGTTACAGTGCAGGACAATAAACTTGAAGATGATTATTATCTATCTACTGCTCTCTCTATCAGTGCTTCTCTGGATGTCTCTCACTGCTCTGATGGCTGGAGAGTCACGGCTGTCAGACTGTTCAGCAGCTCAGTATCTGGCCTGCCCGTATACGACATCCACATTATTATAATCCCCATCACAAAGCAATGTGTGGATTAGAGATCACAATTTAGGATTATTTACAAGTTGCAATGTTTTTTGGCTGACAGATTAAATGTGCACATGCTCAAAATAAAATATCAAAAACAATGATGCACACAAATAAACTGTGGATCACTTTATTTTTGATTTACAGCATAAGTCCAGTTCCACTGTTTTCCATAGCAGTGCGAGCATATGCCAGTGTTTCCTCATTAGTCTGCAGAGGCACCGGTCCTTGAAGTACAGAAAGACAAAGGCTGGATTCTCTCGTACAGCATGAGAGCCACGAGGCCCAGAGACAAACAGGACCAGAGCAATGAGGGAGGAGTGGAGAAGAGAAGACTAGTCTATGACTTTATGACTCTATGACTATGGATCGCAGCTCACTGGAGGTACGTCACAAAGCTGACAACTTTTTATAGAGAAGTTTTCCCATGCAACATACTCTGTGTTGTGTAAAATCTGAAAATGTGTAACTGACAAATTACAAAAACAACATCAGCAACAGCATTCCCTTCCCAAAATATATTTTGGATTAGTTTCTGGATAGTGGGAGGAAGGGGAGACACATCGTCTTTCTTTGTCTGCAGTTTATCATTTAGACACGATAGAATAAAAAAGGTTTTAAAAAACTACTACTGTTAACTTCAGCAGTAAGTGCTAATAAGCAGTTGTCTGCAAAGTGATGATCAAGCATCTGCTCCATAAACAAAAACATGAAGGTTGTTACACAACAAAAAAATGCTCAACACAAAATGTGACTAATTATGATACATGACCCAATATACACTGTCCTAGTACAGTAAAGCGTTGAGCTGTAGCCTGACATAACATTGCAATTACAATTCTGTTTGATACCAAACTGAGCTCGCAAACCTTTTGAGGTCAGTGTTTGAAGGCGGCTATTATCTGATTAACTCTCTGACTTGGGGTGGTGCTTCATGACCACAGGTTACAAATACCCTTCATTATCTGGAATTGATCAAAATCCAAACTCTGCACTGCTTTTCCCTTTTAAATGAGTTAAGCTATCCGAGACGCTCTCGCTCACAATCCCCACCAAGAGTGGCACTGCACCGTGTTAACTCATTTATGAGGCCACTGAAGTATATAAATATCACCAACAAGCTGTGCAATCTGTTTTCATTACTGCTGCTGTAGGCTATCTCCTGTTAAAGTGAAGCGTGGCCTGCGAAGGGGAGCAGGATCGTGAGCGCTGCTCCGGTGGTGACTGCGGACCAGTCTCCATGGGAATACATTGCTCTGGTAGGATGTTTAATATTCATGCATCCAGGTGGAGCAAAACCTGATGCCCCTCTCTGTTTCTTTGTGCACATTACATTCTAGACAGCACAATGGAGGGCTCAGCAGACTGCTGCCGACACACTGACAGACAGCCTGCCTGCTCTCCGTCCACACACACACACACAGACAAAGAGACACTGTTGGGAATAGGAAATAGCCATTTGGTGGCAAACCCAAGCTCTGCAGCCATATTTGGCGGCCTGAGCATCCTGACATGACAGAGTAACAAATAACGAGAGTTTAAGTCAAAGGAATTGTTTATGTTGTGCAGGCTCATATTTCAACGAGTGCATAGAAAAAGACTCATTTGGCTTCTTGTCTTCAGCTAAGCTCTTTCATGAATCCCAGTAAGCCAATTCAGGTCAGACAGAGTTTCATTTCCCTGTCATACCCCGCTGGAGCATCGAGAGCTGCGCACGAGACAGCAGTGAAACACAAGAGGAAAGATTAAGGACCACATCCAATGGGCGGCAGCAGCCGAGCACCAGCCCCTTCGCTACCTTTACACGCTGGATCAGCTCTTTCATTATCAACAAGACAGGAGTGTAACTGGCACGTGGCTGCTCAGTTATATCAAATCCCTGTGGAAGAGATTGGAGGCTTCATGCCTGCACGGGCTGCCCTGCCCCGCACTGATGTGATAGATGCCACAGTGATGTAATCCTTAATCGCAACCAGCCACGCGCCACAGGTCCAGCCAATCGTGACGCCGGTGCGCAGTGATGCTGGTAAACACAAGTGACGTTCTCATGAGGTTAGTCCTCATGAAACATTCAGACCTAGCACACATTTTAATCATTCATACAGAGCATAGCAACAGTGTGTCAGCCGCCGTGAGCTGCGGGCACACACACCTGCACACTGAACTCTAGACTCTTTCAATCCAAGGTGACATATTGAAGAAGCGGTGCAGGACACTCGAGGTCCATATAAAGTCAGCAAGGCCTCACCTGCAGTCACAAGGAATCTCTTCGTGTTACATCAGACTCTGCAGCTGAAGTGGAAATAATAAAACACCATTGCACTGAGGTAGCTCCTTTCACAAAAGATGGTAGAGTGTCAAAATCTCTCTCATTTTTCAATATGTATCTACTCATACACATTGATTTAACAGATCACAAGCAAGTTACTTAAATCCAAAACATTTTCAAATAATCTGTTGCACTTAAGTTTGGGAATGTAACATAAATTATTTACTATTGAAATATCTGTCAAATAATTGCAGAAATCTTATCAGCTTCACACTTGGCTTGTGTATTATTGAGGGCAGTGGCTAATTTTGGTCCAGTTTGAACACACAATTCGTTCAATATTAATAAACTTTGAATAAATAGGCGACCGGAGCTCAGTGGCAGCGACGGCTAAGGCGCATCAATGTAATTGACGACATCAGCGTATTCTCAACAATGACAACTGATTGTCCAGTTCGGGGTTCTGTGTACCGAGTCAAGCTTCATCAAACTTTGAATAAACAGCTCATTGTGCTCTTTACTCAGCGAGGCTCAATTACTGCAGGTCACTTTTTAAGTTTCAGAGAGAAAGCTGCAACCAGCATCACCACAGACCAAGCGAACAGCCAGTTACAGACAGGCAGGTTTAGAACGGGTACTGCACTAGTCCAGTATTAAAAGAAGTATCACATAAGCTGCTTTCAGACATGCACTGGACTCAGCAGTTCCTCCGGATTTTCGCCAGAGGAGGTGCATGTGTGAACGCAAATGCCCGAGTGAGACCGTTTCTACAGACTTTATCACTGGCCTCCTATTATAACGTCCATAGAAATCCTGAGGTGGATGTTAGAACACAGCAGGGGATCCCCCACTGGATTCACCACAAGCGAATGGGGGGGGGTTGATAAAGCGACAGACGCAAACATGAAAAAACAAAAAGAAAACTCCCGGTAAAAAAGTAGTGTCACACACGTACAAGACACAGACGAAGATGTCAAGAGAGTTCGTGGTGATAAGAGCTGACACCAGTGTCTGTGTGTTGTAACATGAATCACGTGATCTCTGCAGCGGGGTTGATACGTCACTTCCTGCCTCTGCCTGCTGCACCCGGCTGCTCCACCTCTCGCCTGAATAATGCTGAAGATTTGTTGCTGTTGTGAACGTGTCTGTGCAGAGAACCTCCCGCTGTGTTGTGCCTGTGTGAAAGGCAAACTGAGGAATAACTGTGTAGCCAATTCTCCGGATTTTACCCAGAGGTCATGTCTGCAAGCGGCTTTAGGTATAAACTATAACTTTTCTTCTGTTCGGGCCACAACATGTTGACATTGAGCCAAGATGGACAAGCAAGGCCCCTGAAACTGAGGCAGCTAAATAGAATTTATTTTATTTACATGTTCTTTTTCTACCTTGAGATGTCCTATCAGGCCTTTCATTACCAAACCTTGGATATTATATGTGCACTACAGTAGCAATACATTTAAACGACACCAAGCTCTGCACATTGCCAGTTTTCCAACACATCTAGCTTTTTCATGCGATTATTAACAATAAGCACAGCCAGACATCTCTAATGTTACAGAGAGACTGTAGATTATCTGTGGTGATAAAGAGATCACAAGCGGTACAAGACTGAATGTGTGTCAGGGGAACAGTGGGACAACCCCGGCATAGTCCCGGTTGGTGGGGGCATGGCATCAGTCACCACACCACCAGTACCCTCCAATGGCCTTCTGGGAACAAACTACCTTTCTGGGACGGCTAACTGTCAAGACTTTTTCACAAGAGTCTTTTTGGAAAAAGAAGCCTGAGCAGTGAGGGATCTCACATTTTGTTAGGGTAAGTGTGGAGTCACCGTAGCAACAGCTGAGACACTGGGCCCGTGTTTCAGAGTAAAGCACCTCTCAACACACACTCACACAGAAGCTACTATCCCCTGCTTCTCTCGGGAGATCTAGTAGTGAAAGGGCAGAGAGATGTACACTAACTCTTCATTATCTTTAGCAAATACTTCACAACACACCATGGGTTGTTTTTGACTTGATTTAAGTGGTACTACCCCGAACGCTGGTGTTCGCACCGAATGAAGGGAAATCGCAGGTTTCACCCGGCGTAAACTATAATTAACACTGTGTCTGGAATAGAGTGGGCCCGGCCTAAGTGCTGACAGCCATTCAATAAATACAGAATTAATTAGAGGTGTAAACGACAACCACACTGGTTTTCCAAATGCATGACAGAATTAACACTGGTGCAGGTGAAGCTAAGTACAATCATGACGTTTCGGCCAGTTTTTATACCGTCAAATAGCTAATTAAAACCAAACTTACTTTAAAAATGTGCACTTGGACATACATCAATGTAATAAAAACTACCTAAAATGACAAAAAACATCTTTGACAAAAATGTATTTGACCTGTACCATTTAATTTGGTTCATGTCCCATCTCCTAACATGGAGAGGGAGGGATTCAGGACCTATACTGCAGCCGGCCACCAGGTGGCAATCAAGACGCTTTGGCTTCACTCCTGGGGAGCTGACATCCATCTTTAGGGATAAACAATAGTTTCTCTACATCTGTGGAGACCATCTTTTTCTTTCTATTGCTGCCGCCTCTACTCAAACAGAATTCACAATATCGTTTAAACTATTTGACTGTGAGAGACACTCTACTTGTACTGTAGACACGGGCTGTGTAACAGTGGCATACTTGAGGCTTCCTCATATGCACAAGCCGGGAGATTAAAGCAAACTCAGGCTAAACGACCTGCTTTCAGACGTCTCCGGCTCATCAATAATGCACCTGACAGAGCTGAATTAGAGTAACGTTGGAAAATTGCTTCAGGAAAAGACCCACAATCAAAAGAGAGTGTATATGCTGTATTTATGATATTTGGTTGAATATATGGAATTTATTTAAGATGCGATTTAACAGTTATTCAGACATGACAGAAATGTGAGGTACTGCTAAGTCTCAGTCACACTCTGCTGCATTAAAATCAGAGTAGAAGAGGCCTGCAGGCAAAAGAGGATTCCAGGCACTTCCATCAACCTGCTACTACATGAGCTCTAAATCTACAGGGCTGTGTAATGCGTGCTCACTGTCTCCTCCCCCCAAAACACAGCAGGAAGATCCATAATGCACTGAGGCAAAACTAAAGTTCATGCATTACGGGCTGCTGCTATGAAAGATGTACTTCAGCCTTGCCCTACTGCAGTTTGCGTTTTTTAAATTTGTGCTGAACGTGGTTTTATTACAACAGATATCTTTGTGGTCCCTGTCATTGAGGAAGTTGATACCTGCTCCAATGTCAGAGGATAGTAGGAAGCTAACCTAAGCCGGAAGCTAATCTGAATTTGAAGCCATTAATCAGTTCCAGAAAGGATCAGAGTGTAATGGAAACAGGTGTGGTGGGAATCAAATCTCAGGAAGCCAGAAACTGGATAGGAAGGTGAAAAGGAGTAAGAGAGGAGAGAGAGATTGTGAGAGACTGAGTATCTATGACCTAGTTATGCCTCTCACTTTGCATTCCACAGTCTAGGTGCCCTGGTATCCTGGGAGATTTGGGGGTATTTTGGGGGGTTACAAAAGGCCCGAAGGAAGGAAGGAATGAAGGGAGGGTAAAGTTTGAACTAAATGAGGTGCATGCTCCACTCCAGCGGTGTGGATAGTCAGGTGGGTTCGGCTGCTTCCTCCCACAGACAGTAACAGGGTGCCAGACAGTCACAGCAGATCCGTAGCGCTCTCCTCTTTCCACTCCACTCCCCTCCTTCCAGGCTGCTGACGTCAGCCACCCGAGACCACACGACTTTGCTGCAAACAGCACACCTGCTGGCTTTGCAGTCCATCTGGCCCGGCTCCCATCTCTGGCTCCGCTTACCGAGCAGGGATGCAGGTCTGTTTACAACCTGGACGCACAGTCACGATCCTGCAGCAATGCAGGATCTGTTTCATGCTTGCTCGCGGCAACAAAAAGAGGAGCTACTGCAGCGTACAACCGATATCAAAGTGAGAAAAAACATGCAGGTCTTGTTTATGTTTCATTGCAGCAGGTACAATGTTGCATCAGTTTGTCATGAAGCGACATTATTGTGTCTACATGTTGCTGACTGGTCAGGATTTCCCTACATCCCTTTACTAAAAGCGCATAACATTTTGCTTTGTAATTGATGTGACAGGCACTGTCACCTACTTTTTTACAAAATCAGCATGAACATAAAACTGCACGATCATCAAAGCGAGGCTCGTAATAGTGGGACAAAAGGCAGAGAATGACATTTTTTATATCAAGGGCCTAGTCTTGTTTTTTTTACATTTCAAAAGCCACTTGTCTGACAATATCAATATCAACAGCTGGAAGGAGAAAAATGCTAGAAATGCACATGGGGCTGCTGTGGTCACTGATTCACTGAATCCTGCATCACACGGCACATTTCAGCCACTGTGTGTGTGTGGAGCCACATAGTGTGTTTCAGCAGGCATGTTCTGCAGGGCAGCAATGGGAAACCCTAGGTGCATTATTGATGTCAAGGATTCAAGGTAAACTGCACGAGCGACAGCACTAAATGATGGCCATTAACGCAACAAGCAATAAATCAAACACGCAACACTACATCAATCTGACAATGCATACAATAATATTGCCAACCCAAAGAATTGTAGAGTCATACTATCATGGAAGTACAGTGCATACCCCTGATTCTGCCTCCTCCTCCTCATCCACTCACTCCACAAACGTATGTCTGTCGATTCTGTCTGTATGTGGAATGCATATCTTAATATAAAAACAGAATAAACAGGCGACAAGCACTTTGAAGCAATCAGGGGCCGGTGCAGTGTGCCTTTAATCTGTGGATTGAGTTGAATACGTCTTGTGTATTTGTGTCCTCACATTAACTATAACAGATCATTTGTTTGTTTTTAACTTATATATTAACCACATACATGAACAGTAATAAAGCAAATTCAGTTTCATTGTATGAAAAAGATTGACCATAAAGATTTCACTGCAGATAAAGCAGGTGGGATGAATGCAAACTTTTCTAACTTCACAGTGAACTGTTTGAGGAGGGCTCACTGTTGAGGAGGAATAATTGTGAAGTAGCTCCAGAGTGTTACCACAGGCCAGGAGAGCAGCACATTCCAAACAGACAGGTTCAGATCAGGCACTGGTCTCTGAAATGACACCAGCACTTCTCTGTTGAGGGTCAGCGTTTCCTCCTGGTCGACACCAGCAGCGGGACATGCAGCCCCCTCTCTGTCTCTGGGTGCCGGCTCAGACACAATGTGAACACACGGTGGTCGACAGGTGACTGACCTGAATGGTGCATGTGTACTCCGTGTCGTCCAGCAGTCTCACGGTGCAGCTGTACTCCCGCTCCAGGTTCCTGATGCTGCCACTCATGAATCGGCTCAACATCTTCC
The DNA here is from genome assembly GCF_022539355.2 of Hippoglossus stenolepis. Taxonomy (NCBI): domain Eukaryota; kingdom Metazoa; phylum Chordata; class Actinopteri; order Pleuronectiformes; family Pleuronectidae; genus Hippoglossus; species Hippoglossus stenolepis. Next base: position 15,585,233 of record NC_061487.1, on the reverse strand, counting down.
CAGGGAGAGAGAGGGGACCGCTGCGCTGCGTCTGCACACAGGACCCAGGACCCAGAACAATAAACCCAACGCGACCGTGCGGGCGAATGTCACATTGACCGCGTCCCCGGCTCCCCTACACGGCCAGCAGCCACATATTCCTCCGCCGAGGCGAGCACCATCGCTGTCCCGCTAAGTTTCTTCTTTCCCGTGCGGGTGGGCCCGTGCGAGCCGAGAGCAGAACACAGGAGGATGCCCGCATCCAGATCCAGCTGAGCCGTGCGCGTGTGTGTGTTTATGTGTGTGTGTGTGTATGTGTGTGTGGATTATCTCTCACCACTCACTGCTGCCACTTCAGCTAGTGGGCGGGTCCCAATGAGAATTGACGCCCAAGTCAGCCAATGGCAGCGTGGGCCACTTTCTCACTGCTCAGTAGGGGCGGGTCACTATTATACCATACATGGCCCAAGATAACGATAAATCACGATACAGCGATCTTGCGATAATCGATACACTGCAAGACAATCATATCATATCAGTGAGATGTCGGTCTCACTGAAGAGGAAAACAAAATGGCCCTGAGCAGGTAGAGTGCAGGGTTTGTGTATTTCATTCACTGCAATTTGGTGTCAGTTTCAAAGGGTTTGACACAAACAGAGATTAAACAATGTACAAAAAAGTGCATAAAGTACCATGTTAGTGCCCCTTTAGTCTTTAACAGGCTCACTAATGTCCACATGAGCCATCTTTCCAATGCACAATAGCCTTAAACTGGCAAAACTGCAAAATATATACGTATTTATCGAACTGATTATCGACATTTGGTGCCAGCATATTGATAAATGTATCTCACAAGCATGGACCTTATTTAAAAAGTCAGAACGATGATATATTGCTGTATCATTTCTGCAATGCCCGTTCTTAACCTGCCTGTTTGGAATGGGCTGTTTGCTTGGCCTGTGTTAATGCTCTGAAACTAATTATTCCTTGTCATTAGTGAGTCCTCCTATGGTGAAGAGAGTCACTGGTGAAGAGTGAAGTCAGAGAACTTTGCGTTCATCCTGCCTGGTTTATCTGCAGTTAAGATTTTATCATCGATGTTTTTTATCAAATGAAACGGAATTTGCTTTATTACTGTTCACGCGGTATGCAATCCACAGACAGACATATTTTTTTTTAAATTAGCACATGTACAATTATTAGGCCAATGAAACAAAACCAGACTGCAAGATTAACTAACATCACGCTCATGAGTTTGTTTTGATGCTTTTGTTTGTTTGTTTTCCTCAAGGTGAGCCATCCAGACAAGACTGTTTTACTACTCTCTTCCTATGTCATAGCTCACTTGGTCAATATTGAATGTGTTTGACTGCCACCTGCTGGTCAATCGTCGTTGGTGCACTTTAACCAGCCGTCCATGAAAACGATGGAGACTTATAACTGGTGTTTGAACCTGAACCTTAAATGGATCCTGTTGCCTTCAGGGGTTTATGCACAAAGATTAATTATTAATGTTTCGATTATTGCAAAAATTATTTATCTCAATGAGGAAGGCAGCTGTTCCCGACTTAGGCTGAATTTGCCTACGAGAAGGCAAAATGAGACAAATGTAGATGAATGAAAATCCGAAATTTATATTAGAGCACTTCAAATGTCACATAACAGAAATGCAACGTAAGACTAACGTGATTCAGCATTAAGCATTCGAGAATGTGCAAAAAGTAAAGACCCCTATGAGTCTGCCGTGACCCGGATTCGAACCGGGGTTGCTGCGGCCACAACGCAGAGTACTAACCACTATACGATCACGGCGAGCTATTGGGCAGGTGGACACGAGAGAGAGATTTTACCAATATGAATACAAAAAGGTTTAATGGCGTCATTTAGGTATTTGAGTTCGTTACATCGCATCAGTGTAACGGGCTCACACGCTGTGATGTGATGTAACTGTTAAGATTTCCTCACGTAGAAAATTATTTTGTAACGTTAGAGGCTAAAGTGGAGGCAGCACGAATTCGAACGTACAGCTAGCGTTAATTGTCTTACTCAAAACACATGGAGGTGGGAAAGTGTCAGCATAAAACCAGTTCTCCCATTGACAACAGTAGAGTTCACACCTCCGCCATTGACATTTACCAGATCCAGATTTTTGTTTAGATCTGGACACGCTCATAAATATCAGTCTTATTTTCTCGTCATCAAGATCCATACATTGTTCTCTGAGAAATCGAGGAAAATGATGGACAAAAGACACAATGTTAAAGACAGTGTAAAAAGACAGAAACAGTCCCTGATCCGGATCCACACCAAAATTGAAGGGGCTGTTCCTTGGGTCATGCCCCACATCTAAACACATTTTCAGGGGAATTGATGGATTGGTATTTGTGCAATCCTTCTTATAAACAAACAAACTAACTGACTAACTAACTATCTAACGAACTAAAAAAATAGCCAACTATCTAACTAACCGACTAACTAACTTACTAACTAACTAATGCAGACAAAAACAACAGTCCCCTTAAATTAAACCCAACCACACTATTCATAGTAAGTTACAGACTCAGATCTTATTTCCCTAAATATGCCTGATTTCTTTCATTTGTATTATTTCTTTGGAAATATTTTTTTTTAAAACCACTCTGGTTATTTCCACCCTGAGCAGCTTTGTCAGATTCCAAATATCCAGCCTGTTTCTCTAATTGTATCATGGAGGAGGGGCTCTGCTTAGGAACGGTGTGTTGCGTTAGTTCAGCGACGGCAGATCATTCGCATCCAGAATTTTCTGATACATGTATTAAGTAGAATACATGCTTCCCTCCATCAGTGCATAAGAAGGAAAGTAAAATAGTTCCCATGCTTAACTGTTGGTAAAGAGGATGTTATTATCATTGACTTACTAGGAAACGAAACATTTGCACACTCACAATTTCAGTTTCCTTTTTAATTTATGATCCCAAAATGCCACTGGTTTGATAATTGAAGAAAGGACCATTTTTTAGTGTTTGTTGAAGGGGTTGTATCGACTTGTTTTCACTTTAAAAAGCAAAATGTAATTTATCCACAACAGCTGTTTCAGTCAAAGTTTAAACAAATTATAATATTACACATAGCTCATTGCATTACAAAAATCTAACAGTTGATTTGACACCAAGACATTTAATAACAGCTTGACAATCAAGATAGTGATAAGCGTGGAAGGTATCGACAGGACCGGTTTTTATTTGACAAATCAGGCTAGCCAGCTTGCCACTGATGAAAAACTGTAGTACATGAAATATTTGACATATTATGAATTTTATGATGAAATCAACGGTTGGCAAAAGTTAAGTGTTCCTTTTTCTTCAGTGTTGAGCTACGAATCAAAGACAAACTAAATAAATCTCAATCACACACTCATTCATCATGATCATACGACACATGATCATCAACTCCTGATCACATCAGCTAAAAAACACATTAAATTAGTAAGTATTTACAGTAATAGAAACAGAAAGGCCTAATATGGAGGAGTGAAGTCTCAAAGTTCAGTCTCATCGTTCTCTTCGGGTTCGTTGCTTCGTGTAACTGCGACTTTAGCAGCACACTCGGCCTTCCTGGTGAAAGGCTGACGTGGACCAGCCACAGTCGCCTTGCTGCCTGACACTCTGCCCACGCTTTGAGCTGCGGCCCCTTCGTGTTTCTTGTCTGTCGCTGCGTGACTCCCCCCTCTGTATAATTTGCAGGACGCCACCAGAGGTCTTCCCGTGTCCACGTGTTGGCTTTCCGTCTGACGCAGCTTACTGACCGTGTGGGTATAGTGTAGATCCACCTTGATGATCAGAGACTCCTAATGAACAAAAACAAATGTACATTTATTGTACAGACTGCATTGCAGTGAACAGAATTTGGGTAAATACATATAATCAATTGAATGTATACCTTCAGCTTCTGAAGTGCGCAGATCCTCACAGAGCAGTCCGGGTTATTGGAGTTGTTAAAAAGTAGAGAGTCCATCTCATCTGACCGGCCAGGGCCAGAAAATATGTCTTCCAAAGGCTAAAGATTTAAGAGCATAAAAGATTTCATTAGCATAATTAGTAATTTTTAACTCAACTTTATCAAAAACAAATGAAAGATCTGCACTTCCAATGTGTTGGCACTATAGATGCCTTAACAAATCAGCCACTAGATGTCAGCATGTCTCAAGGTTCTGCCTCCATAATAAAGACATATTGCTAAAGAGGAGTGGAGCAGATTATTATGCTACTTCCTGCTTTGTCTTTGTCTGTGGTTGCAGCAGACTGGAAGTCTATATATGGGCAGGACTTCCTCAGACGTGTGAAACATGGGGATGAAGGGTCAGAAATTCCTGCTGGCTAATGGAAAGTGACAACGTGCTACGGTGAGCATGGTGCATGGGGGAATTTATTATGTAAATGCAACACTCTGGTGTTACTATCAAACTATCTGTGTCTGTGTGACTGTATAGATCTGTTGTGATCTCTATATGGATTAAATAAATATTTACAGGTATACTGCTCAGAGCCACGGTGCAGTCGTGCGTTCGGGGGCCGACAGTCTTCACTGTGGCAAACGCCACCAAGACGTTAGAGAACAAAGCTGAGAAGCCGACTTCCACTTCGACTCCGCAGAGAAACCTTAGCCGCTTCTTCCGTGGTAGCTCTGAAAGAAGAGGTGCAAAAAAATAAGACTAAAAATAGATCAAAAATCATTTATTACGATTGTACAGTCAGATCCACTGATAGACGATCTCAGTGACTTTTCTTTAGATGCTCTGTTCATTTAAGCCTTAGACTTTCATCTCCAGTCTCACTTTGACTGAGAAGATTCACAGATTAACCCACAATATCAAGAGTCACATTTAAAAAGGCAAATGTAAATTAGAGGAAGTTAAAAGGATGTCAAAATGACAACTTCTTTCCATCAAACAGGAAAATAGACTTACATAAACCAGTTCCTTATTCTGATTCAAAAACAATGAGCACCCTTTTTTTTTTTGAATGGCGCTGAAAATATCACATTAAACCACAGTGTCTGTACCATGCAGTCTATGGTCTGTACTTTGTTTGTCACATGCTGTGGTGTAGGAGTTGTGTGAGGAAGCATTAACAGAATATTTTCTCTTACTCACTCAAGAACAGATCAAGAAATTGATAAAACTACATTTTGAACGTACATACGTATTTACACATCCTGTCCTACACACAATTTGAACTCGACTTTAATAAACGGAAGGAACAAACATGTAGGTTTCCCCCGACTCACCATTTGCTTGTCTCCAGCAAACATCTCGCAAGTGGAGTTCCCTTGTGTGGCCAGCGGTGCAAACTGGATCTGCGAGGGATCGGGGTTCCTTCAGGGTGTGCTTGATCTCCACCGCCTGCTTCCCTGTAACTAAAGGGTCTCTGCCCAGATCTGATGTAGAGAGAGAAAATGATAATACAGGTAAATGCAAAGCCTGTAAGAGAAGCAAACAAATATCTGCAGTAACTCCGCATACATTTAAATTTGTTTGCCCACTTTCTACATTTTTAAGAAAATCAACATTTGAACACGCAGTGGAGAAAATACAATCCGATTCATTTTCTGAATAGAGATTTCGATTATCACCCATAATAATGTGACCATCAAAGGTAGACGTATCCCAAGCTACGAGATTGTGACACGACGTCTTTTATTCGCAATATCAAGAAGTACTACACTACCTACAATCTTTAAGTGTAATAGAGATGTCCGTAATTGGTCTGGGTCGCTGTTACCATGGAGATGTTTACCACAAGGGAAAAAATCATGTCGGCTGTGATCGGATGGTTCAGCGATAAATTATGTTTACCGTGGGAAGCATAAGAGTCCAAGGGGGTGAAAATCACTCCAACAAGGTTAAACTTAATAAGAAGGCCCGGCTGTTGTTGGAAAGGGCTCACTTTCAATGGTTTATGGGATGCGTAGTTCATTCACTGGTGCCTCGGCCTGGTGCCTGGTACTTAAAACTCTATTTTTAATAGGATTTTCGGAAATGTCAATGGAGAAAATGAATGGGAAATTCTAGCTATATGTAATTTCAGCCTGTCAGGGCGTCTCTCGATCAAAACAATAACAAAAGTTTGATGATGTCAAGAAGAAGCGTGGGATCATGGGATTGGATGTCTCAACATGGATTAGGTTCCGAATTGAGTAAGGCATTGAAGTTGTATTTACATTACGCAGCAAACGGCAATGAATAATCCTGATCCATTAGTGAGGAATACAAACAGCGGAAGGAAGCAATACAATATCAATACAGACATTATTTGTCCCAGACGTTAAAGCAGATATGAGGCAATTTAAAGGTAAATACAATAAAACGTCTTGTTATATTTGAACATTTTGGGAAATATTTAGGTTAACCTAACTCAACAAGTCAACAAAATGTGCAACACAATTGAAAGGAAAGAATTGAAACATATTAAATCATTAACTACCTGCTATAAGTCTTTCAAAAGTTTGACCAACTAAAGCAGCATGTACACTCCCACCCTTTTTGTCAGGGGGTGGCCCGAGTTTTGCAATAGCAGTGAGTGAAGAATGACTTCATGTAAAAAAAAAAGGTTAACAGTGCTGCTTTTGAGGAACTTAGGGAAGTTTGACGTATTCGATAGTTCATATCCACTGTAACTGACGGGGGTTGAATGACCTTTGGTGGAAAAAAAACTCTTCACAAGATTGAATACATGTAAGAATGGGAATGTCTAAGCAGTTTAATAAAGATTAATGCTTTGGCTTTTGACAAGATTTTGTGTCAGGAAGATTTTGGTTCAAAATATATTTAGGTCTTCACTATTCTCACATCTCTAAACCAGATGAGTGAAAAACAGAACCAGAGGGTTGGGAATGTCTAAGTTAAAACTGTGTGGTTTCAAATAAAAAGTACAAAGTGCTAAAAGTAAAAAGGGATAAAACCTGTTGTAAAAATTTTCATAACCACTGGAGCATTTCTTCATAAATTGATCATCCACCTACACACGCACAGACACACACGAGGGGCTGTCAGCAGGACGTCCTGTCCCGCTAGTGCTGATTTGCGAACCCCTGAGAGAGGCGGCAGGGGCTGCCCAAATGGCAGAGCAGCTGTCTTGCACTCTGCAGCTCTCGGGTTTCACGCTGTTCTACAGCCAACAGTCCGAATTTCCAGTGAATGAGGTCACACGCTTAATGGTACCTCGAGAAATTATTTCACCAGAGCCCCATTAAAGAGACAAACACGATGGGACAACTTGATAACTACTAACCCCGGCTCAGTCCCAGCTATACTTACAAGTCCTGAGTAAACAACTCAAAAATGAGTCGGCAACAATTATGTAACTGGGCTGTGGTCCAATCAGGACAAACAAACAGCATGTTCCCTTCAGACCTGCTAGAACAGTCTGTTCACTAAACTAATTATATTATTCAGGAACTGAAGGTATAAATGCACAAATAGACTTGTATCTTGGATATAAATTTATGGATGATTTATGGCATAATCCATAAATTTGTTCAGTTGAAACAACCATATTCCCCTTTTTGATCCACACCTGTTCTCACAAAACTAAACCTGATATATTTTCGATTTGTTTATAAACCAAAAGCAAACCAACATCATTTTTTTTTAACTTACCCTCAGACACCCTCTCTAAGATGTGTGTGACCTTGTCGGACTGCAGGATGTGCTTGTTCAAGTACTTAGTGAAGATTCCAGTACTTTTCACTCCTTCCTGGACCTCAAAAGCCTCAGCATCTTCACATCTGCGGTGGTAAATGAATAAACGTTACGCAAACACAGAAACCAATAGATAGAATTGTTTATATATATATATATATATATATATCTTTTACAGCATCTTCTCAAGTCGTAGGCCAACAGTTGCACTTGCACTGTGTTGACTGAGGTATGTAATTAAATATTGATATATTGTAATAATATATTTTTTAAAGTACATACGTGCCGTAACCATAAACTGTATTCCCAACGGGTTTCTGTGGCATGATGACAGAAGGTATGCGATCCTGGTTGTACCTGTGAAAAGTGGAATAGTTTTTGGATACATTTTTTAAAAGCAATCACAATAAACCTGTTTCGTAGCAAAATCAATTTACATTGATATAAATGTATAGGAGTATATAATAGCTTTCATTTTTGTATTTAAATATGCATAGTCAATTCAATCTCTAATGCCGGGTTCTATTATACCTCGGAACTCGGCCCTCGAATTGACACCATGCTCGAATAACCCAAGTTGATAGAGTTCCAGCCCCAAGGAAACAATGTTTATGTTAACCAGCTATCCATCGGGGGTCGGTAATTCCGAGCTCCGAGGTATAATGGAATCCTGCATGAGACGAGAGATGAATTATTGCACCTACCACTTTCTGCAGGTATCCAGGAGGATCACACTCAGTGCCGTCTGTTTCTGCTGCATGTCGAGCATGACCCTCTGCACACACACACAGTTTTCAGTTCGGTATGGCTGTGGAGCATCGACAGCGACCAAGTAATTCCTCCCAGAGCACTCATACCCATGACCCGCATAGTAGAAAAGGCCTGTAAGAAAGGTGATAAGACGCACATCCAGTTTCCGATTGCAACACCATAAGAACTGTCATCATCACATTTTGCATGACACATACTCTGCAATCCTGGAAAAAGACCAGAGAAGGGTCACACAATGATTTTTATACAGCATATAATACAGATTATATATCAACAATATCTACCTACTAATTTCATGTCTGTCTCTATGTGGCTCACATATTTCAAGAAACGTTCACCTTATCGGCTTCCCACGTGCCCTGTGTATTGTTGATGTCCCAGGGAAGTGCAGTGTCAAATTTGGTGCGGTTTGGACACGTGATACATTCAATATTAATAAGAAATGTAATTAACAGACCAACGGCCCTCTGTTAGTGTGCAAACTGTCAGTCTGTGGACTCAGTTGAACATGTTTTCTTCTACATCCTCAGTAACTGGGTCAAACCGCAGTTCCAAACTGCTGAACTAATACAGACAAGGTGCTAGTGATTTCCGTCATGGCAGCAACACTTATAGAATCCCCTCCTATTTGAAAATTTGTCTCCAAAGTAAAAGCGGAACGTTTGTTGCAGCCTCAACAACCTCTGAAATAGCTGACATGCAACATATGAAAAAGTAACACGGGTTAACTTCAAACTTACATATAAGCCACATACATGAACAGTGAAAAAGCAAATTGAGTTTCATTGTACGAAAAACATCGACTATAAACCAGTTTACTTTTGTATTGTATTGTATTCTAATTCAACTATTGCACTGCTGAGCTGACCAGCTTCTTCTTGACCAACACCTATCATTGTGCTGTTGACTCTGTGTTGACTGCATATGACTAATAAAACTTGAAACTTGAAATTTGAATCTTGAAACATGGAACATGAAACATGAAACATGAAACATGAAACATGAAACATGAAACATGAAACATGAAACCTCTAACTTCACTCTGCACCACAGACAAATTTTAAAAGGCTGTGCACACAAACAATAAAAAGTGACAGTACATTGTAGAACTGTTTGAGGAGGACTCACTAATGACAAAGAATAATTCTGAAGTAGCTCCGGAGCATCAACACAGGCTAAGCTAATTGGTAGGTTTCGAACAGGCACTGCACTAGAATTGATAAATTGATGTGAGTTCTATCTTTGTTTTGATATTAGCAAGATACAGTAGAAAACATAGTAAGAGGCAGTATCATTACGAAACAGCATGATGGTTACGTTTAGAAAGTTTTTTCTTCCACATTATGTCACATTACTGTTCAATGATTAAGTCATTATGTAGCTGTGTGCCAGAAGTTTAGCTCACTGCCTAATAGTATATAAAATACCTTTTATAAATACCAGGCAATCAGGAAGTGTCATAAATAGCGTGTCAGCAAAGGACACACCTATGTATTTTTATCTCTTCCTCACCTGCCCACTCAGCCAGGCATACTTAGAGCCATAAACCACTTGTGGGTTTGTGGCCCACGACAAGTGGCCAGCGACCGATAAAAGGCAAATGACACAGATAAAATCTAAGAAATTTCGATCCCTCAAGCATCTCTACTTAGATCAGCACTTAGAAAGATAACAAAGAACTGTCAGAAAGTTATTAAATGGAAATGAAGATGATTAGAAACTTAAACTAAACGGTTTGACGAGAGATGGAAGAAGATACAGAAAAAAAAACATTGAACGGAAAGTAGCACACTCTTTACTTTGGGATATTCCCTGAGCCAAAAATACTAAATAATTTATCTCCTCGTTTCCTTTTTTTGTATCCATCTTTATTCTCTTTTATTTCTCTTCTTATTTTATTTTTTATTTATTGTAAATTTCTTAGTTCAGATGTATAATAGGAAACGACTGCTTTTTAAAAAAAAAATCTTACTCAAAGAAATAAAAAGAATGAAAAAAAGTACACTCACCATAAACTCCTGTGTCAAGCAGCTGAATGAACTTTTCAATGGCTGCTCGCATCTCCTCCCTGGTGAGGTCGAGCAGGGAAACCACTCGGAAGCCGAGCTGCTGCAGGAGGTTGGACAGCTCGTGCACGTCCATGATGGGGGCCATCAAGCTGGGGTGGTTGGAGTAATTCAGGTTGCCAATAAGTAGGGCAACTTTGTCTGTGGCTAAAACAAAGAGCAAAGTAGAAACTCAAATGAATCCCTTGATAGTGTTTTGTTCAGCACATACTGAAAAATATATAGTTTGGCTTGAGATTGATATTTTTCCCATGAAACGGTACCTGCGAGTGCTGCCGCAGGAAAATGATCATTGCAATGGAGGGGATAAAAAAAGAGAGAAGCACAAAGTCAGCATTTCTCAAACTTAAATCTGATCTAAAGTATTAATACTGATACAGGACAGTTTTACTGTGATATACACACTGTATAAACACAATTACAGAAGAAATGCTGCAAGAACTTCAGTTTCACTTTACATCACTTTCCTGTTTTATGTGTGAGTCGGACTCATCGCTATTTGGAGTCTAGCAACTTCCTTTTTGAAATGGGAAAGTACTTCTCGCATCATGGAAACAACTAAAAGCCTCTGCACCAACACAGTGGAATGAAAGGAGAAAATCTATTTTTTATCACATCCTTCTCATTGGAGGAAGTAAAGTCTGGAAAAATACAACGGTAAAGTTGGAAACTACAGGGACTTACACAGTCAGACACTGATAATTTCACCAATGACTTACCAACATCAACGTCGACTGCTGTTGTCCATATCTCCTCCAGCTTGTTAGACAACGAGCACAGGTAGGATCCTGCATGTGCAGCTGTTGCACAGTCAATCTGCAAGTTCACATCAAATCATTTTATTTTCCTTTCTACCCGTTCTCCCTCACGAAAGATCACTCAACCACAAATCAAAACAGTGGCAAAACATTAACCACAACGAGCTAAATGAATTACACAGTCGTTGAGTAGTGCATGATTTACAGTCGGTGAAATGACACAGTAAATATAGCGCAGTGCAAACAATCAGTGTCAGCACTGAGGTGAGTAAACACTGGCTTGTTCATCCTCTCTTACCTGCAGCGTGTCTCCAGTCATATTGAGCAGGGGCAGACCATTTCTGTACCACTGGTACTCCGGAGCAGGTATGCCAAAGGCAACGCAGCTGAGGGTGAGTTTTCTATCTGGTCGGATGGTCTGGGGTTTTGGGTTGACCGCAATGTGCAGCTCGCCCTGCCAGTGCACTGGTAAACCTGATGGTTGAAAAGAAAGAAGAGAGAGATTCATACCCACAGCAACAGTGAAAAAGTACTCAAGCAGCACACAACTGCAGTATAAATCAACATGGGAATGGAACGACGTATACCTGATTTATCAATGTCCCACACCTTCACTTTCACCCATTTGCTGAACACGCAGTTACAGAAGTAGTCGTTCGCTCTGCACACGTAGCGCTGGGTTTTTATAGCTTTGATTGTCAGGTCTGGTTGAGTCCCGCCAGGCACCTTTAGAAGTAAAAAATACAAGCAGAATAATAATTATCATCGGGCACAGAAACATGATGCATGCGAAAGTGTGTCGAATATCTTATATGTAATATTTTACTCTCTTCCAATTATCATTTCCAAGGAACCCTTTATTGAAAGTAGTAATTGACTTTGAGCTAACACTGACATTGACTTCCATAACACTGACTCTCTCTCCATTTTCAATTCCCATCTGAAAACCCACCTTTTTAAACTGGCACCTTCAGTCTGATTGTTTTCCATTTGGCCCACCTACATAAGGTTTTACTCACTGTTAAATGTATTGATCTTTTTGATCCCTTAGTATTTGTTCTGTTATTTTGTTTTTATCTCTGCCTTGTAAGGTGACCTTGAGTGCTGTGAAAGGCGGCTATGAATAAAATATATTGTTATTATTATTATTACTATTATTATTATTATTAATAATAATAATAATAGTAATAATAATATGCAAAAAAACTTGAAATGGTAAAAATATATCAATTAGGGCTGGACAAATAAAAACAATATATATAAATGTATATATAAATACATAATATCATCAATATATATATCATTATGCATATGATATATCATCAATATATAATATCAATATTTTTTAATTAATTTTCATCACTAGCAAAAGTTCAAAACCTTCCATCAGGAGCAAAAAATTGTCTTTAAACTTAAAATTTAAATAATAATGTGACATTTATTGGAATAATTATCGACTGCTATGATTTTTTTTTTTTAACTTGATATATTTGTTGACCATATCTCCCAATCCTAACACAAAATAAAACATGTTATTTTAAATATATATGTAAAGTGCACACACCTCTTGGTCATCGTCAGTGAACCACTGGTAGCTGAGGAGACCTGAGCCCTCCGCTCGGACACTCAGAGTCACCTTGTGGTTCACAGGGACACACGCAGACAGAGGTTGGCGCCCTATGTGAAGCTCTGAAACACACAAAGTGACAATCTCAGTCGTTTGCTTTGATTTTATAAAAAATCTCTCCACAGTGAGTCTGAGGAGATGTGACGCACAGTACCTCTGATCATTATTCCACATTGACTGGGACGGTTTGGTCATCGGAGCATTGTCTTCCTCTTTCACCACATCTGTAAGAAGGACCGTGTTTAAATGAGATTATGTTTAATTCACTCATTACATGAGCACTAAAAAGCAGTAAAGTGAATAACATTAAGAATCTGTACAATACATTTAAAGCCTCAGCCCCAAACTTCTCACTTCTGTTACATGTGAGTTATGAACCAGAAGTATTGTTATAACTGTCTGGATTTCAATAAGACAATATTCGATGATCGATATGAGCGTTCGTTTGCATACCTGTGTCCCTCGATCAGCTGCTGGAGCTCAGTCAGACACTTCTCCTCCTGTTGTTCTTCTTTGTATTTTATCAGCTTCGCTTCCCTTTCCCGGAAAGAAGAGGCTCACACACGCTCACGAACACACGTTCCACCGTAAAGCTCATAGTAACAGAGCAGTTGATACCATGTAATTAGTCTCTCACTACCCTACACTGAAAAATCACCAACTTTTATGTAATTCTTAACACTATAATGAGTCTTACTTGGAATGCCCAGCTCTGATCAGTTTTTATTGATGTAAAAATTGACAGGGAGATTGACTTAGAGTCTCTTTTTGCAACGTTACGGTAATGAGCAATCTGGCCTCATGTCATGCAAGTTTCAGTAAAAGCCTGAGTTTGAGGTTACAGAGTCAAAATGGGTCTTTAAAACGGACCCTTTCACTGAGGTTGAAAAGTCAATATTTACATTACAAACACCAGTTTAAATAACCTGGTGTGTGTACACAGGTTTACATAATAATCACATATCGTTTTCCTGAACTTTCCCCAGATTAAAAAATATATATATTTGGCCAGCTCCAACAGGCCAGCAGGAATATTACACCATCTAATGATATATTTAAGAAATAAATAAATACAATTTACACTGATAACAGACTTTCGAACTCATAAATTCCCAAACAAATAGCACAGAAGTTGACTAGTTACGATCTATTTCCAGCCATAATATAATGTGCATAAAATGTGGAGCATCTTTTTTTAAACAATCCCTTGATTCCAACACAGGTGTTTGCAAGATTTTATTTGTTTATGTGTATTTGTTTTTGTTGATCAAAACAATTTTATTCAACCAGGAAAGCCCCAAATCTATTTATTTCAGATGGACATCATATTGTAGACAAACAATATAATAAACATTTTTTTACAAAATCATAACTTAACTTAAATTAAGTTTAGATATGATGTAAAAAATAATTAATCCATGAAACACACTAAAAAATAACAAATATAGCCTGACACCATTCAAGAACTGTCTAAACGCTTACAAAATAATTAGACCAATCTAAAAAAATAAAACCTTTAAATCAACGTGTAGATTATATCTGATGAGCCTGCTTTTGTGTAATTGATGTGAAATGTGAGCACTGAGTGTGTCACTGTGTTTTGACCACGTGTTGAATGAGGTAAAAGCACTTGAGCAAAACACAGGAGATCGACCATTGGCCGTCACCAGCTACGTCAGGAATCATGTTCTACATACGTGTTGTGCAAGTCCACATCCATTTACTTTCCTCGTTCACCAAGATGGGATGGCCATTGTCCAACTTTGTGAGATGGATCCAAACACAGCAGTGATTTTCCAGTAAGACATCCTGATGAAGTGATGATTTTTCTTTAGGAATGTTATCTGGCTGATATTATTTTTCTAAACTCAATTTATATTTGAGACTTCTTTGCTAAGTCTAGTTCTGAAAAAAGTCTGATGTGCTCCTGCACCTATTTGTAGGCCTGCTATAAATAGGGGCCTTCTGGCAACACATGCATGTCTATGATAGGCAGTTACAGAGAGTTTCTTCACAGACTCTGCCTCCAAATCAACACTGACAACATCTCAATGGTAAGTTGGACGATTTTACCAAGATTTAAGGTGACAGAGAAACAATGAATTATAGTCTTAACCCGTACAAGTAAGTAGCATGTTTGGGTTTTTTTGTTTGACCACTAAACAGCCCTGCCACAACCTGATAGCTGATCTATTTATAACCTGCTCCAAGTACTTTGCTTGGTCAGAAAGGACAAGCATTGAGTCTGAGCTGTGTGTATCACAGATATCTCTTTGTGTGTCCCACAAAGTCTTTTATCAACTTCAACTGAAGTGTTTCTTCTTGTTTTTTTCCTCCAGGAGTTTTTACATGGATACCACCCTGAAGTTTGAGCCTTGAATTCTTTGGGGATTTGAAGGCAGAGAAGTTTTATACTGTGGCTGATTCATTTATCTTGGATTTTACGCTTTTTTTATTTGTGAACCATTGCAGTGGACAATGACTTCCAGAAGGCCAATGACTCGCTCTTATTCTGGCAATGGGAGGACAAGCAGCTTCAGCGAAGAGGAGGGCAACGGTTCCAATGGCCGTTCAGAAGGTCGCAGTACCAGTTACCTCTCCAATGTTAGGCCTGAAAACAGGTAGAAGAATCTTACATGACCCATGTGTATTAAGAGCATGTGTAGCTTGTGAAGCAGATTTGTATTTTAAAAAATCAAGTTTTAATTATATGGTGGTTGAGAACAAGCATCTCGGTCAAACAATCAATCAATCAATCAATCAAATTTTATTTGTATAGCCCATATTCACAAATCACAATTTGTCTCATAGGGCTTTAACAGGATGTGACATCCTCTGCCCGTAACCCTCAACAAGAGTAAGGAAGAACTACAAAAAAAAAACCTTTTAACAGGGTAAAAAGAACGTAGAAACCTCAGAGAGAGCCACATGTGAGGGATCCCTCTCCCAGGACGGACAGAAGTGCAATAGATGTCAAGTGTAAAGGAGAACACCAGCAAGATAAAGGTTTTAGCAGCATTGCTAAGGGTAAACAGATCAAGTAAAGTAAAGTAAACTAGAAAAACTAAAGTAAAATGAGTCAAACCATTTATGTTTTCTTGACCATGTTGAGGGCATCACATTGTGGGTTAGAAAAATCACATGTATCACAAATGATAATTAATGCGATGTTCCTTTTGTCAAAGAGGAGGGCAGCAATCATTGACGTCGCTCTATTTGCCTCCTCTCCGAATAGCTATTCAAGGTATTCTCACTACAGGCCAACGAGGTAATCCATACTCTAAAAACACCCCCACACTAACATCTTAACCACAACAACTGGTTTACTCCCAAGAATGAAACACAATCACGCCTTTGACTGTAATGTAATGTGCCCAGTTTGTCCCGTGTTGCGTTCGGTTTTAGTGATGATGAACGGAAACGGTTTTGTTGTTGGATTTACAACTCTGTTTTGCATCTCACCCGTCTGTCACTCCTTTCACACTTTATTCACTACTAGAGATTTTGATTAACACCCTTCCCTGAGTTATTTGAATGTGCTGCACAGACAGAGGTGGAGACGTCCCTACGTGTTACTGAAGTGTAAAACTGTCCAGTGTCTGAAAGCGAAGGGAAAGACCCTCTAACACATGAGCGCTTCTTTCCAGGAGCACATTGTGCAGCGTCATGGCTCAGCTGACCGAGGACATACAGCCATCCTTTGACACCACCGTGAAATCCAAGGCAGTGTCGGAAAACTGCAACGTGAAGTTCACCTGTGTGGTGTCAGGTGGGTCTCGGCTGTTTTTTCTATGCCTCTGCTTGACGTTTGTAGAGTAATTGAGTTTTTCAGATTGTGTGAAGAGACAGGAAGTGACTAAGTGAAAGAAACGTAACATGACAGCACATGATGAACTCCTCAGGAACAAAAGATAATATGACGTTGAAGCTGTTTTTCAAGATGCTGTGTTTTGTGCTGCAGGCTGATTGAATGGGCAGGTCCATCCTGCAGCAGCAGCCTTTCCATGATTCACACATCCCAAACATGATGCAACAGTGATGCCAAAGCCTCTACTGTATTTTATATACATATAAGTTTTCATTCATGAAAATATTTAGCACTGGCTGTCACGTTTTCAACTAGAATGACACTTGGTAAAGTGCATATGTCTGCCAAGGCCCAACAGAATCTACATTTAAATGAAGTGGATCCAGATTTTGTTTGGATCTGCACCACATTTCCTCATTCTCATAAAAATATCAGTCCACTAAACATGCTTGTTTTTTCCCCTCATGATTTATGAATTATCCTCTGAAAAATGAATGGAAATGTTGTATTTGAAACGAATCCACACCAGAATTTTATGGGCTGTTTTTTGGGTCATGCCCCAACCCTCCACAACATTCATGGAAATTGGTTGAGTTGTTTTTGTGCAATTCTGGTCATAAACAAGCAAACAAACAAACCAACCAACAGACGAAAACATAATCTCCTCGCAGAGGTATAAATATAAGCAGCACTTTGTGGTATGATTAATGTAATGAAATTGCTCAATAAAAGGTGAATGTCTCAATGAGTTCCTCAAAATGTATCCATGTCTATAGGTCACCCAGCTCCAGAACTGAAGTGGTATAAAGATGATATGGAGATGGACCGGTACTGTGGACTCCCAAAATATGAAATTCGACGGAATGGAAAAAATCACACCCTTCATATTTACAAGTATGTGAGACAAAATTCTGACCATAATCGATCTATTACACCAATGCAGTAGAAATGTAGCAGCTTGTACCTATAATATACCTACAATTAAGATTAATGTCTCATTAATGAGCATTTCTGTTCAGCTGCACATTGGACGATGCAGCCATCTATCAGGTGTCAGCCAGCAACAGTAAAGGCATTGTCTCCTGCTCGGGAGTTCTGGAGGTTGGCACCATGAGCGAGTTCATGATCCACCAGCGTTTCTTTGCCAAGCTGAAGCAGAAAGCAGAGAAGAAGAAGAAAGATTTGGATGATCATTCCAAAAAGGATGATAAAGAAAAGAAAACAAACAGCCCAGAGCGTCCTCCAAGGAAGCGGCACATCCCGCCACCACCACCGACACAGGATGAGCCTGATGCCGGGGAAAAAATTGGAGCCGTTGCAGAACCTAACGGTGTTACCTTGGAAGAAAATGACACGGAACCTGTCACATCCGTAGACAGCGGCCTGGAGAAGGAGGACGCCTTGGCTAAAAAGAAAATAAAGATCTCAAATGGTGTAGATGTTGGCGTTAGCAGCAACAGTAGCAGTAACAGCAGCAGAAGCCATATGATGGGGAATGGAGGTGAAAACGGTTACGATGGAGGAATCGGTTTGGCCCAGTTTTTGGCAGAGGCACTCCAGTCTCAGGCTGCTGAGGAGAAACAGAACTCATCCTGTGGGGAGAAACCTAAAGAGATGAATGTGAATGATGGCAAAGAGAAAGAGAGGATGCAAAATGAGCGGGAGGAACAAGGGAAAGCTCTGGAGGAAGAGTATGAGAAAAGAAAAGAAGAGGGCTTGGCTGCAGAAAGAGAGAATGAAAGAAAACGGTCGTCAGAGATGTTGCACACAACAGGCCACGGTAAGCATCACAACAAGGCTCATAAGGATCATGACCATCACCACATCCAGGCCTCCCTCTCCTCGATGCTCCACACCGTCAAAGACTTCTTCTTTGGTAAGAATAAGAAAGACTCTCATGATCGCACTGAGAACAAGGAGAACGAGTTTGACCACGACTCACTTCAGCCTCTTCAACCGGAAATGCCGCTGTCATTTAAGCATCACCGGGAATCTTATCCAGACGTATACAAACCTTCCAGAGAGGATGTTGTTCCCATGGAAACAGATCATCCACAGGAGCCTTCAGAAGGTGTGGATATAGTTCAACAATCGCACGAACACAAGAGTGAAGACGGTTTTCTGCACACGGACCTTCCACCAGATCGTAAACCGCAACCTGAGCGCGCAGAAGAGTTCCCAGGTCAGAGTGTCAAGGTCGCTGTTGAGCTAGCAGAGGCCATGGATCTGTCAGAGGCGACCGGGAGCAGCAGGCCAAGTGGAGACATGTCATTGTCCGAGCCTCAAGTTCTCACCGAGGTACGTACAACAGTCTAGCAGGTCAGCTGGCTGCTACTTGGAGAGTTATTTATAAGCTGCAGTTGTGTGACAAGATGAGCCACTTCAGCGCCAAAGCCTGAACTATGTCAATGACAGATGGCAGATTAGGTTTTGAGCATCTGCAGGTTGTAAATATGGGTGACTGAAAAGCAGATGACGATTCGTAGATGTAATATTCTTGGGGAGTCTGGGGCAATCAAACAATACACAGATACTGGTGGAAAGGGTCAGCCTGGATGTGTGAGGCTGTGGTATAAGAGGTGGTGTGAGTCGTCCACTTACCAGAAGTTTGATCCCTGTCTCCCCCATTTCGCATGCCAAAGTGTCCTTGGGCAAGACACTGAAACACCAAATTGCCCCTGACGATTGTACCGGCAGTGTATGAGTGGTCTATGATAGAGAAAATGCCGCACATAGTGTCACTGTATTAAAGCATGTGGGTGAATAGCAAAAAGAAAAGCCATTTAAAAACAGATCATTTACCATTTTGCAGAATTAATGTCACTCTACAGGAAAGGGTGGGGAACTGAGAGACACAGGGAACTAAGAGGAGCAGGGGTGGGAGTTGTTGTGTTTCTACATTGCACAGTGTCGGATCGGTTGGGGAAATATCTTGGATGTTGGCTGCGCTGACTGGGACACTTGTGCGTCAGAGATCATGATGAAACCTGAATGTCAGAAGTGGCTCTTGTTACAAACAGAGCTGTGCATGACAGAGAGGCAGTGGGCTCTGGGTTAAGCAGCAGTGGAGCGGGTCCCGTGGCAGGTCTCAGCATGAAAGGAGGCCCCTGTCACATTGGACACATTCCTCACTGTATCTTAAAATACCCCCCTCCCTCTTGTTAAAAGAAGAGGGGAGGAAGGCAACACTTCTTGTCATGTAGAGGTCCAGCTCGTCAAATTCTTTTGTGTCTGTCACATGTGGAGGATTAGGATTATGAAGCTGGGCACGGTACAGCCATACAGTAAGAAAAGATGATGGTGGTCATTAGGGATTTGTCTTTGTGGTTGTACAGGAACATATAAGAATGACTTTCTTTGAAGTAATAAAGCTAAAACTTGTTTTATGTGTAGAAAATAACTAAATATCTCCATCTGAAGCAAGGGCCCTGACCTTTCCCTTCAATTTCAAACAAAGAGAGCAAAACCATTGAAGAAAATCCACAATTTATCTTGAGTAACACTGCCATTTGATTCAGTATGTCATTAATTACTAGAAAGCAGTTAAATATACAGTATGGCCTGCATGTTAAACTGAAATTCATTGGATTGATGACCAAATCGTATTAAGCATTTGCACATGTGGTCGTACACAGACGGTTTAAGTTACACACATAAACTAGAATGTCAATCTGGAGAGCGCATACTTCCAGCAATCTGAATTTCACCAGATCCAGAAATAAATTGAAAAGTTTGATCTGAGTTCATGAATGGCTTTCTTCAGTGAGTTGTACCTTGTGAATTGACACTAAGTTATGTGTTGCTGGAAAAGGGAAGTGAGGTCACTATGTTTAGGCACCATCCACCTGCAGAGCAATTACCCTTCATATGGAAGTACAAATACATCTATTTTGTATTATGTGAGACTTAATGGATGACTAATTTGGAGGAAGTCAGACCTTTATGTTTTCTCACGATGGGACATCATTCATTCTACACATGGAAGTGTAGTTAAGATTGGCGCTTCAATTTTAGACTAAATGCGACACTAGTTCCTTTCCACTGAAAGCCACAACTTCTTGTTTTTCTCACTAGTCAATGCTGGCTAAACATGTTGTCACGAGTCAGCACGTGGCTTCATTACTCCTCCATATAAATTTCAATGGTGTGAACGGCAGAAACGGGAGCAGAAAGGGGAACAACACTTCTATGTATACCTGCACGTTTTTCGCTGTAAATCTTCTCTGCAGTCATACTCAAATTTTATATGTTTCTTTCAGGAATATTTAAATAAAGACTTTCACTTCAAAGTCAAGTTATTTTCTTTTAAAATTTTTTTAGTTATAGACAGATTTATGTGGAGCATACAGTACACTTGTTGCCAAGACTACCCAGCAAGTGCTCTGTGTCAACAGCACACAAGCGTGGGAATTCCCCTGTGTGTTTCAACATGAGGCACAAAGTACACAGGCAAAGGCAAAAACACTTTATATTAGGGAACACATATTGACCATTAACTAGTTGCTTATTAGCATGGATATTAGTAGCATTTTGGCTCTTTATTAGTCATTATATAGCACTTATTTAGGCCTTATTCTGCATGACCTTATTCTACAACTACTAGGCCATTAACTAACAGTTTTCCCTCAATAACCTCCCAATTACTGCTTATTGATGGTAAGTAAGGAAGTTACTTACTTCAGTAGTCATTAAGTAGAAGTACTTAATGACTATTCTTGTGGTACTACCACCTTATAAGGCCCATACTGAGCAAAGCATATTAACATTGTAATAAGGAGTAAATAGGAGGTTATTGAGGGAAAACTGTTAGTTAATGGCTTAGTAGTTGTAGAATAAGGTCGTGCAGAATAAGGCATTAATAAGTGCTTTATAATGACTAATATGCATGCTAATAAGCAACTACTTAATGGTTCATATGTGTTCCCTAATATTAAGAGTTACCAAAGTTGGTATTATGTGGGTATTCAGTTTGGACTTAATTTAGAAAATGTTAGACTATATGGTCAAACCGAATTGCTGAACATGTTATTGAGCCCTTCCATGAGTTAACACTTGGTTTCAGCTACCTCGCACATGACAGGAGGTTAATAGGTTCCTGAAATAAGCTGACAGGTTGTAAAACACAGGAATATATTGACTGACTGCACTTGTTCCGCATATCTTTGGAGGCCTTTACCTATTGACTGATAACTGATCAACTTTGTTTACAGACTTACTTTCTACCAAGGATGTAATGCTTGGTTGTAGCAGAATTTGTAATAATAATAATAATAATAATAATAATGATAATAATAATAATACTCACTTTGTTTATATAGCAACTTTCAAAACAGCCGTTACAAAGTACTTCTCAAAGAAGACAATTAAAAACACGAGAACAAAACATCAAAGAGAACAAACTAAAGAAATACGGTAACATTTAAAATCACCAGATAAAATAACACATTATTTAAAAAGTGATGGCAAAAGGAAAGGATAAAAGAAACATAAGTAATAGCAAAACAACAACAACAACAATATGATGTCTGATGATGAGTCTTTTTGGGTGAACAGCCTATTTGCCAGATACCAATTAAACTGGTAAACAAAATGTTTTGCATGCATAACAAGTAAAACCAGAAAATGTGTTTGTGTTTGTTTTAAAGCTCTAATGTATTTTTTTTTAACTTTCCCTCAGATGGAACAAAAAGATTCTCAGGAAGCCTCGGTCATCACAGAGGTTCCAGTGAATCAGCGAGAACCAGAATGTCTAATAGATTCACCTCAGCCCAATCAACAGACTTCAAGAGACGAATCTTCATGCAGAGAAGATATATCTGCCTCTCAAAAACAGACCACAGCCCCACATGAAGAAGAACACCCCCCTGCATCCCTTATCGCTTTGTTTGAAGATAGCTGGATTCCCCCTAACAGTGTTATCTCGGTGACAGACAGCAGCAGCCTTGGACGAGCAACCCAAGAGGAGCAGCTGAATATCGATTCAATGGGCGAGGACACAGAGGAAGAACCTTGCTCCTCCAATAAGTTGTGTGAGGAAGAGAAAGCTGAAGTGAAATTGCCGTGCTCAGATATAAAGAGATCTGAGGCTACTGAATTAACAGCAAATTCAGTGGAAGAGAGAGTAGAGCCGTGTGAGTACAGCACACCAGATCAGGTGCTTTCACCTCTGCCTGCGGTGGCCTCGTGCGCTGCAGAGGAAGATTGTGTAAAAGAAGAGACAGAATGTACCTCACCCATTCAGGAAATGAATGTGGGATTTCCGGCTGCCGCAGCCCAAGAGGGTTTGAGGGAGGTTGACCTAAAATTGCAGCACGAATGCTCTCCTTCTGCAAGAGAGGAGAGTGCACAAGGCCACAATCTCAGTGCAGCGCAGAGTTCAAGCTCAGGTTTTAGGGGCAGTGAAGAAAGAAATGACTTGAAAGAGGCATTGAATTGTGCTTTAGAGAACAGTTTAGAGGGTACGTTGCGTAACAATGTGAACACACAAGAGCGGGTGATTTTAGAAGGTGAGAACACTGAAGCGAGAGATGAGCGTTTCCAGTTTAAAGAGACGCAGAAGAAAGTAGAAGAGACGGATGAATCAAAAACACTTTCAGTAGCAGAAACCGAGGGAAGTGAGGTTGAGGTTTCGGAGGAACGTGGTGAAATTACACATCAAGAAGGTAGCGAGAGACAGCTGGGTTGGCCCTCAATCAATATTCCAACAATCCAAATATCTACTATTGAAGACACTGCAGATATTCAACCAACTGTGCCAGATGTAAACCAACATAAACATTTTATAATCCCAAAAATTGAAATAATGGAGCCTGAGCTCAAAGATAGCACTGTCCTGGAATTGAATAAGCCAGAATCAGATCTGGAAATGTTGCAAAACCATGATGCAACTCATATGTCAGAGGTGATAATCCAAGACATGAGCGTGACTGATTCTCCAGGCTCGCTGCCCACGCAGAAAAGTATGCAGAGTAATAATTCACCGACAGAGAAAGTAAAGGAAGTTGCACAATTACAGGATGAGACTAAGATATTAGAGCAGGGGCATCCGCACAAGCAAAGCAGTGAACAGCTCCCTCAGATGGAGAATGCATTAATTCCTGTTATAAATGTGTCATGCACTGATGACAAGGAGGATCATGCATTTGTAAATGCCAACGTTTCGCATGCACTGGAGCCTTTCGAAACTCCAACGGTGCCTTTGTTTGTGGTGCCACCGATCTCTGTCACTTGTCATGAAAGGGATCCAGGCCTCGGCCTGCCCACACACAGTGAGTGGACAGAAACCGAAACGTCAGATGCCACCCAAAGGGAAACAAAGCACAATGGGGTCAATGACTTGAGGACAAAGCCGGAAAAAGGTCTGAGTAGAAAACAGACTGAAGAAGTGGCAGAGAAGATTATAAAAGAGAACACCCCCTCTTTGCAATGTGAAGCTCTAACACCAAAGGCTGGGGACAATGTGCCATTGTCCAAAAAGACAACAGAAGACAATACTGTTCCTGAAATAAAGATAAAACCTGTTAAAGAGCCCAAAATAGAGAATTCAGTGTCTGAGGAAGTGCAGCGAAGCAGACCTTCTGTTGACAGACTCAGCTCCAAACCTCCAGCACATCCATCACTGAGTCCAGCCAGTCTGCGCAAATTCATGTCCAAAGCTGTTCCGGACTCAGACAGTGAGACAGGGACGGCTGTCCCTGTCATCACTATGGGGGATCGTCAGAGTGACAAGGCAGACGAAGATCTCAGTGGAGGCTCCACGCCGACTACGTCCCTCTCCTGTGAAAATAGTCCCCGGATGAAACGAAGAGACAGCCTGTCCCTTATACGCTCTGCCACGCCTGAGGAGCTGGCCTCCGGCGCTCGCCGCAAAATCTTCATCCTAAAGCCTAAAGAGGATGGAGAAGGAGCAGTGGTTGGTGCGCTGGACACTCAAGGCAAGAAGGAGACCCCCTACATGTCACCCAGCCAGGCTCGCAGGGCAGCGTTATTACAAGCTCCCAAAGGACAGAATACACCCCCAATGGAGAGGCGCTCTCCGCTGCTGAACCGCAGGAAGGCCACGCTGGAGGTTCCAAAGGTCATGGACGAGACTCCCAAAGAGGAATCAGTCCCAAAGAAAGAGGAAAAACCAGCTGAAAAGAAGCTAGACCCATTGAAAGGTAAAAAAAAATCTATCATTATCATTCATTATCATTTTTTAAATAAATAAGATGAAAACGTTTTTTAAATCTTGTGAGGATAGGTTGAGTAAATAAGTGGGAAGTGGAAGTTTTCCAATCCGAGATGTAACAACCTTTTTGTACAATGTACTGTAATATCTTATTTATACAATAACTTATATAACTCATACTTAGTATAACTACTCAGTAGTGCTCATACCTCCGCCAAGGCCCAACAGTTTCCTTATATTCAATCTACCTGCACCAAATATCACACACTCATAGATAGTTTTTTTCTAACTAAATCAATGAATTATTACCAGGAAAAACTGTGAATTTATTTTGAAAAACACCCTATCACACAAAGTTAAAGAAAGGGGGTAAAAATGTGGTCGGCACCAAAGTTTAATCGGTTCTTCCCTGACCCATTCCACATTTGTCTAGTGTTGCTCACAAACAAACAAACCAACCAACAAACAAACGGACACGGGTGAGAACATAACCATCTTGGCAGAGGTAACTAATTAATATAAACCAAAAAAATACACAGTATGTACACTGATGAATACTTTAAGTCTCATTTGAGTCACAAGTGATTGGCTGTTCAATGACATGTCTACGGCAACATGTTTAACTTTATTCACAAAAAATATAACAAAAACTCGTGGTTCCATGAACCCCCTATAAAAATAAATAAATTAATAATAATAATAATAATAATAACAAAAACAATAATAATAATTCTGTAATAGTGAGTATGATCATCTGTACCCTGGCACTTGAGGAAGTGGAAACATTGGAGAGTCTCCACTCCCACTTCTCTATAGTATATATTTACCATGGGGCCCCTTGCACCACCAGCTCCACAGGTGATTCGAAAGATCAGGGGTGAGCCGTTCCCAGACGCCTCTGGACATCTGAAGCTGTGGTGTCAGTTCTTCAACGTACTCAGTGACTCCGTCATCAAGTGGTACAGAGAAGACGAAGAGATACTGGAGGTGAAGAGAAGGTAAAAGCCCCCTCTTGTGCCAACCACCCTTGACATTAATCACCAGCTATATCACACAATGCTTGATTTGTCATTAACTTCATAACCTTTCTCGCTGCTGTTGTCCTGAGGACTCACAGCCATCATAACTGGTAAAAAGTGGGACAGGCTCCAAATGTCAGACAATTTTTTCCTGGAGGATGAGCAGGATTTATTTGGGCCTCATGGTGCACTGTGTGGTCCTCCGTCATTCTCATATTCTAACTGCAAAGACGTCCAGCTCATGTGACAGAGAGATGAATCTCTGGCTAGACACAGAAACTGTAACCCGACACAGTATTTTTCTCATCTCTAGGGGGCATTAAAAGTCTATATAGGGCGAGTGGCTGCTGTGTCAGCACGGCGCTGTCTGCGCTTGTGTCTTTGTCTCTCACTGACACCTTGTGGGCTGTTGTTGGATCTGCAAAACCATAGGTGCAAATTTAATGTGTGTTTCCCCCTTTTTTTTTATCCCAAGCGGAGGCGATGAAAGCCAAGTGGCACTGGCTATTGTGCTGGCATCCAACCAAGACTGTGGGGTATATGGCTGCACTATAAATAATGAATACGGGACTGACACCACTGACTTCCTGCTCAGCGTAGACGGTACGATACAGTGTTCCTGGAGAGAATCAAGTGTGAAATCTGGATCTAACACTGTCATATATGCATTTATGAGTCTTTTATTGGTTTTCTCTTTTACAGTTCTCTCAGATATTCTGCTAAAAGATGATTTGGAAGGTAAGAAATATACCAACAGGGGCATTTTAATGTTTTCACTATGCTTTGTGGTTGTCTGTATGTCTGTTCATCCAGCCCATTCTTGTAAACCTGATATCTTAAGAGGGCCTTGAGGGAATGTTCTTCAAATTCTGTAAAAACATTCACTTGGACTCAAGGATGACTTGATTAGATTTTCACAAATGACATTTTTTGCCTTGGGAACACAATATCTCCAGAACGTCTTCAGGGAATCCTTTCACATTTAGCACAAACATTCTCTTGGACTCAAGGATTAATTAAAATATGTTTATGTTTTTCTTGAAAGTGATATCTTAAGATCAGCTCTTCAACTTTGGTACAAACATGCACTTGGACTCAAAGATGAACTGTTGAACTAGATTTTTGTGGTCAAAGGTCACAGTGACCTCATATGAATAGAGTTCCACATTTTCTATGAATCACTGCTCATTGTTAAGTCTATGTGTGTTTTTTGTTAGTGGGAGAGGAGATCGAGATGACGCCACTGCTGTTCACCAAAGGCCTGGTGGACTGCGGGAGCTGGGGCGACAAGTACTTTGGCCGCATCATGACCGAAACGGTGCACCTCGGAGAGGGCTTCGCTCGGAAAGCCAGTAAAGTGAGGGTCATCTACGGCCTCGATCCCGTCTTTGACTCCGGAAGCAACTGTATTATCAAAATTAAAAACCCCATCGCATACGGGACTAAACAAGAGAGCAACCTCGCTGAGAGGAACCTAGAGATCACTAAGCAAGTGAGTGGTGGATTTATTTTCTACTGTATGATGCAAATTGCATTTCATGAGTCTGATTGAATGAATTCCTTGTGTTGCCAGGAATGCAAAGTCCAAAACATGATACGAGAATACTGTAAAATCTTTACGGCAGAGGCGAGAGTTAATGAGAACTTTGGCTTTTCACTAGAGTGAGTACCACAATAATTACACACTTACTCTGATTATTCATATGCGATGTAGAACACTGTTAGAGATCAACCCACTGTTTACTTTGTGTTGCCTGCAGAGTGATCCCTCAGTATCTCATGTACCGGCCTGCAAACTCTGTGCCGTACGCCACAGTGGAGACCAACCTTGAAGGAGTCTTTCAAAAGTATTGTATGATGGATCCTAAAGGCCAGCTGATCACACACACCGTTTCTGAGATGGAGCAGAAATGCAGCTCCTTCCAGCACTGGATCCATCAGTGGACACACGGCAATCTGCTCATCACTCGACTGGAAGGTGAGCCATGTGTGTAACGTGATAACACAAGTGAGTGGGAATGAAAATATTAATAATCTCTTAATCTTTCATGTGTATTTGCAGGTGTCGAAACAAAGCTAACAAATGTTAGAGTTGTGACCAAGTCAAAAGGGTTTGTATCCAATTAATTCATATCATTGATTTCTGT
This sequence comes from Hippoglossus stenolepis, assembly GCF_022539355.2. Classification (NCBI taxonomy): domain Eukaryota; kingdom Metazoa; phylum Chordata; class Actinopteri; order Pleuronectiformes; family Pleuronectidae; genus Hippoglossus; species Hippoglossus stenolepis. The sequence goes on along the minus strand of NC_061487.1, from coordinate 15,557,210 downwards.
TCAATACATTCAAATTATAAATGTTTTGCTATAATAAAGTTGTCCTCTGTATTTCAGATACCAGGGATTAACAGAGTGTGGCTCTCCTGAAGTGTTCGACCAGTTCCTGACACAGCACCAGTGTAACTACTATTGTGGACTTCTCTGCCTGTGCTCCCTGAAGCCTATGGATAGTCTGCAGCAGTCCACCAAGATAAAGGGGTCCCGGAGCCCCCTCCTCAACCGCAAGCTAGGCTCAGGCAGCCCGCAACTGCAGCGTAAAGGACACAGCCCTCAGGTGTCGAGAAAGGCCAACTCCAGCCCCAAAGTGACCAGAAAAGTTCAGGAGACAGAGGACAATAAATCAGACACCAAAACAAAACCAGCAGAAACTGCTGATGCTCTTGAAATTCAATAGGAATACGTTTTTTTTTTCAAGCAATGTTTAACTGCTTTTAATGGTTACCTTTAACCTCTTTCTTTCCAACTACCAAAGCCAGCACGGACACGAAGAGTAAGAGTTGTGAGAAAAACACAGTTTTGTTGGCTTGACTTGTCAAAAAAACAACTTACTGTGATTTCTCAGTTTACATCACTACTATGAAACATCACTTTTTTAGTTAACTTAACTCAGTTAACTTTCTCAGCTACTCAGTTAACTTATATCCTCCAATATAGTTTAAAGGTTTATGAGAATATGTGGAGTGATATAAGCACAAGGTCTTTTGACCTTTTGGCTCAAAAGGTGCCAGCCCAGCAAGTTTTTTACTGTAAGAGAAGGAAAAACACCACATTCAAACACCTGCCTCAGAGTCTTATCAGCTCTGTGAATGGACAAACAGATTAATCGGCTTCAGATGTATCGTATCATATCTGCAAGTCGCTCGTCTTTTTTCGTGTGCAATTGAAAAGACTGTGGAGTATAAAATATACACGACCACAACCATAGAAGTGATTGAGGTAATGTATCCGTATGAAACACTACATGTCCATCTATGATGTACAGTACATGTGTCGGGTATAAGGTTATTTTGGAGATGTTATTTATGCTTACAAGTAGAACTGAACTACATGCAGCATTTCTTCACAGAGCAAAGTTGAGCTTATGCTGTGGAATTACACTTTGGGGTCTAAGATGCTTGTGTGCACTTTGTTTTGTGGCATTTTTTCAATTTGAGTAGTTTTTGAGTACTTTATATATTTATTATAGAGGTTGTCTGTATCTTTAATCCACCCTTTTACAGTATTTCAGAATATATGCTGGAGAATGTCAAAGTAGCATAAGGGGCTTCCCATTGAACTCTTTAACTACGGCATGCTCATTGTGCTGATTGACATGCAAACATGTGAGTGTGTTTCCGGCAGTTGGTAAGTCTGCGCACAGAGGTCCACACAGCTATTGGAAACTGTACTATGGACTGTGCGATAAGGTTACTGAGAGAGTAGACTCTGTCTGCTGCCTCACTGATCACTTGCTAAGGCTCGCTGCATGAAATCACAATAATCACCCTTATGCTGAACAACAGACCAGTAGGTTTTGCTTTTGTAGTGTGGTCAACAATTACCATAAATAAAAACAATCTCATACGTTTGCACAGATATCCACAGTTAAATTGCAAAAGACGCAGTTTACAAGAAGACACCTCTTCCCTTTGACGAGAAATCTAGAGGAATGTCTACCATTGATTCTTGGTTAATGATCAACAGTGGAGTCCAGATGTCCGCCCTTAAAGTTCTGCTGTTTTCATGTAATTGCATGACTCCTTATGAATGAAAGGAAACACAATTTTAGGAGAAATATTTGAAATGGAATCCTTACATTTGATAAAATTAGTCAGCTGATGATGTTACGGTGTGGTGTCATGCAAACACATTGTCGTATTGTGTTTACGTGTACATAAAGTCGGAGGACGACATATCTAAAGTAATGTGAAGCAAAGCAGTAAGTGTGTGAGGGAGAGTGTGAATGAGTGAATAAATGTGTGTTTACAATGTGTGCTGTCTTTGGTATGGAAGACCATGTCAGCTAATGTTTTTATAAATAAATAAATGAATACAACATGATTCACACTTTCATTATATATTACACATTTACAAAAGTATTCTCATATATATAATTTTCAATAACATTATGAAATAATTAAGTCACTCAACTTTATTTGAAACATTTACATTCATCAAACTGAGGTATATTTACTGAAGGTGTGTCCTTTTTAATCCCTGGCTCTAAATAAAAGCCAAATGTCTGAATTCTTTTCAGTATAATACATGACAGATGTGCATACAGCCTTTACATTTTTACAGGAATTGTCACACAATATATAAACACAGAGATTTACTGAACTACAGTAAAAAAAAAAACACTGGTGTGTATTTTTCTCCTTTACAGACAAACATTAGAAGAACCGCAGCACTGGCAACATTTTGAGAAAAACACAGTAGCGTTTGCTACCGTGCTCCAGAAGCCTTCAAATGAGATGGTCCCATTGTTTACAGTGCTGTAAAAGAAATAATTTAAGATGTGAATACAAATTAAAAAATCTATCGATCCAGTGTGTCAGAATTGTGTTACAAGTACAAACAAGCGTAAAACGAGTACCTTTCAAAGAGGTCGTCACAGCAGCTCTGAATCCTTCCATCTGTGGTATTGAAAGCTGACTCTTGGAACAGTTGCACACAGTCAGGCGGGGGAACAAAGAGGATCCCTGAGAGACAGAGTTAAACTTCATCGCAAGATGCTCTTTAGATGCAGTAAAAACAAATACTCAAGACTGAAAACTTTGGAAAGCTCTTACCTGCAATGCAAGCATTTACAAGAGACACACACGTCCCGGTGATCATAGCTCTGAACACAATAGTTGAGATATCGGTTCTTCTTGACGGGCATATGGAGGCTTTTTGTGAAAAAAAACAGTGCGTCAAAAAGCATCACTGACACTGAACCAGGGTGAACACATATAAACGGGATGATAAGATACTTACAGAGGCCACCAATCACAATTCCAAGTGAGCTAAAGTTGGCAAACCCACAAAGAGCGTAAGTGGTGATTATTTCTGATCGGACCTGAAAGAGGAAAAATAAAACACTTTTGTGCAATGCTTTATACTTTTATATATTTGAACTTGTTTATTATTGTAAAGCAAACCTACACTGTCATTTACTTACAGATATCCACTGAAGTTCATCAAGTCCAATGAGTCTGTTGTTCTTCAGTTCAGACAATTTCTCATAAGCCACAAACTCATTGATGAAGAGCTTTGTGCCAATTAGTTCGGCCACAATGAAACTGTCTTGGTAGGGGACACCCATCATGAAGGCCACAGGCATGAACACATAAGAGCAAATCAACTGTATACAGAAATACAAAAGGTCATTTGGATGTTAGACTCACATACATCCGCATTAATAAATATATGTCAGAATGATGAATTAAATTGTGAAGTTCAAGTTGAGGTATATATATCATAGTTTTGCTAACTCATACCTGAAATGTGATGGCCGGGTATCCCACCATGCCTCCAAACCAACTCAAAGCTTCATTTATGAATGCAAGGATGGCAAGGAAGGCGATCAGGTTTGCTGCGATGTTGGCAATGAGACCTATTGAAGCAGAAGCTCCGTTGCTTGCAGCCTCCAGGATGTTCTGCTCATCTCTAGGATGGTTTTTTTTTTTAAAAAAGTAATTCAACACCCAAAACAGAACAAGCATTATAGATATGCATTGGCTGAAAAAAATCCCCAAAACTCTTACGAAATCACATTCAAGTCCACTAGATTCAGATTTTAATTTGCATCCACACCAAATGGCACTCACTCATCAATACAAACCCCCTAAACATGTCTGAATGTTTTCATCAAGATTCACACTTAATTATCTATATCTTTATTTCACAATGAAAATAAAAAACCTCAATCCACCCCCGGATCCAGATCCCCAGTACTTTTTGCGTAATCCTGCTAACTAACAAACGCCAGTGAAAACATAACCTCCTTGGTGGTGGTGATTAATGAAAGGATTGAGAAGAAAATAAGAAACACATATACACACCCACAAGCCACCTTGATGTTCTTCTCATCCTTAAAGGGACTCTCCTCTGTCTCTGGATAAGACAGTTTGGAGAGGGCCAAGGCACAAGGAGCAGCCATCACAGAGGCTGAGATCAGGGACGACGCATCAATCTGCAAAATACAGTGAAACATCATTTAACGCAGGAAGCTACGGTGGAGTAACTGCGTTGACTAACATAAAGATTTACTGTTGAAATAATAGAACTGCAAATCAGCAAACCACACAAAACCCTCATTGAATATGAAAATGTCCAAATTACTATTTTATTTGGTTTTAATGCTAAAACTCTAAAACACAGTCAAGTGTTTCCTCTCCTACCAGAATATTTTTTCAGTTTCAATGTAGTTGATGCTGATTTGTATTTTTATCTTCAATCAATAAACCGTGTCCTTGACCTGAAGATGGTCTTGTCAGCAGAACATTATTAACCTCTCCCTACAGACGGGCTTCTCTCCTGTGATCTTCAAACCGGTTTTGTGTACAGCCTGTGCTGCATTCTTCATGCCAGAAGAGTGAATTATTTTCAGGAAAAAATGCTGATTAAATTCAGCTATCAGACTTTCCTGGCTCCAAATGAAGGAGCATGGATTGAGCTGTCCAGTACAGATTAACTGCTTAAGTTGTAGGTCGTACCGAACAGGTTGTTTTGTTTTCTTTGGGGAGTTCTGTTAAGAGAAAACTAATATTTCCTTTGGAGTCCCCCAAGGTTCAGTCCTGGGTCATCTGAGAAAAGTTTCTGATGCCCAAAAGAAAAAAGAAAACTTTCATTCGGAGGAAGGATTAAAAAAATGAAACTCAGTAACTTTTCCTAAATGGACAGCAGTCACGGTAACAACTTTCAAGCTTGTAAAAATGCAAGTTACTGCTGCCTAAAAAATGTGAGTAAACTCAACTTGAAGAAAAGCATTGTTTTCAAATCAGAAAGATAAGTTGTTAAACTCAATATTATTTGCTGTTCAAACTTGCTTTATCTTTTCAAACAAACACACAATTCCACATTCTTATTAGTTAAGTTAACTTAAATTCATACTTATACCATTTTAAGTTAAGTGGACTAGAGTTTTTACACAGTTTGTACTTACATTTACTTCTTATCTTGGCTAATTATGACAAGTTCGCCACATTATTTATATTCATACTCATGTAACATATATATTTCATATGATGGGTGTTCTCAGCAACAAGAACTGCAGGTAGAATTAATCTTTATCTTGTATCTATTACTTAACAAGAACAGACTGAATAACTTAATGACACTCTGAGGTCTAACTAACATATTAGTGACCCTTTTTACTCATAGTGCCAAATTACAGCTCTTCCAACAGCATCACATCATTTCCCTATGGGACAACTGGGAAAAAACCTTTATGGCTTGGTTTACTCATTACTGTACTGCTCTGCACTGTTCACTTCCTTCATTTAAAACAAGTTCAAATACTGAACCCCAGTAAAATGGAGTACCACGCTCAGACTAAAATCTCCTCACCAACTCTGACCATTAGAATTAACTTCAAGGTGCTTTTCGTTGTTCTCAAATCAGGTTACCTCCTCGCTACATCACCACATAATCGGCCTCACAGTTTATGCTCTTAACAAAACCCTGAACTGTGCTGACAATGTCCCATTGACAGTTCCTTTGCTGACCGAGATGCTGGATATGCAGCCCCAGACTCTGGAGGATTCTCCATTACAATGTTTTAAAAGAAGAATTCTGCCACAAATGCAAACCAGAAGCCCCCTAATAGATTCAAGAATATACACGTTTAATTTTGTTTACTTAGCTTTACACTCACAATTCAAATATTAATTTAATTTATATCTTTGGTCTTTTTTCTTTATGTTTTTCATCTTTATAAATAAATAAATATTCTCTTGCTTCTTTTAATATGAAATAAGGAATAAATACTAATTATTATTTATTATTATTATTATGATGATTATGATGATGATTATTATGATGATGATGATTATTGTTATTATTATTATTATTATTATTATTATTATTATTATTATTATTATTATTATTATTATTATTATGTGCTCATATCAAAACAGTTTAATCTCACCCCAAATAAGATGAACGTCCCCATGACACTTCCCGCTATTGTGGCAAATCCACCAGTCATGACAGCATGGATCTCAGATTTGGTCATGTCCTTCAAATAGGGGCGGATCAGCAGCGGTGCTTCAGTCTAACGCACACACACACACACAAAAAAAAAGGTGTAAAAGTAAACATTGTATTACATTGATTATTTTGTTAGAAAACCTAAAAACAAAGTGCAGTCAGAGAACATTGTGTTGTAAAGACATGAGGCTCTGACCTGGCCAACAAATATGTTGCCTGCAACACTCAAGGTCTCTGTGGGAGAGGTTCCCATCGTTATCTGCATGACCCATGAGATCTGCGGGGAGGGAGACATATGGCTCTTAGTCACAGTGTAACTCTGCAGGAGTAAGCAATACACACCTATGTAGACCTACAGCAACATGTTTATGTGCTGTATATGTTTTAACTTTGCTTTACCTTCAATATGAGCCACTGCATTATCCCCAAAAAGTATAGGATCGACATGATGCTGCTGAAGAACACAACGATGGGCAAAGCCTGAGGATGAAACCCCAAACTAAAGTTAAACACATTCCATTTGAATATTTTGTAATATTAATCATCTCATAATTATATCATGAGATTATTATCTCATCCTCTTACTTGAAAGGCAAAAATGCCTGTGATCAGATCCCCGAAAACAAATGACGACCCTGCTTGGGTGTATTCCAGAAATATCTGTAATTATGAGACAAGGAAGAAACATGGGTTATATTATCCAAAATAATCATTCATTCAGTACCTCATTTAAATGATGACATGCTATTTATGACGCTTTGCTTAATTATAGTTTACAATGCTAAGTATAGACTGTGGCTAAACTACAGATTAAAAAGTGATTAACAGACCACATGCCTGTGCACACATTCTGCTGATTCAACCTCATGGATGACCCAAGAATAGGGGTGAACTGCCCAATAAAGTAGCTTTCAAGATAAGTATAACCATGTATGACAGATAAAGAATTTTGTGAGTTAGAAGATAAGAACCACGGTGTGTCATATGAGTAAAGTCTGCTGAGCAAATCAAGAGTTTCCGGACCATACTTGTTAGTGCTATGTTTGGTAATAGGAGCAGAATGCACCTTTTCACACACAATCTTACAAACACTGTTAGTTATCTACTTCACCAAAATAGACCATTCAAGTGTGGTACCTTCACTTGATTCCCAAGCCATTCGAAAGCTACGAGTCCAGGCTGTGTTCTTATAACAAAAATGCCAATGCAGAACTGCATCCCGAGACCCCAGAACACAGGCCTCCATGTCACCTGAGAAGACAGTTTGACAATCAGCGTATGAGGGAGTCTCCATAAGAGCCTATAGTGTTATTGCAAGGAAGCACTTGTGCTAAACCTTAAGATGATAGAGGCACAAGGTCAATGTTATATCCAAAGTCTCAGCAAAACAGAGCACAGATAACTTGGGTGGGGGATGAAGCCAAGGCAGGTTTTGAAACAGCAAAGTAATTGGATGGTTGACTCACCGCCGTCCTGTGCTCTGACAAGAGGAATACAAGCAAGACGAACATGCACACGCCTCCGAACGATATCAGCTGCTCCGGACGATGTCTCGTGTCTAAGACAAGCCACAACACGAGCAGGGCCACGACTGCTAAAATGAAAATCCTGCAAAACACAAGACAAACAAAATACCACATATTCACTCATTAACAGATTCCCGCTGGGAGCACAGGACAAAAACATGACATCCACTCACCATTTTATCCATCTCAGGTTGGATTTGAAGCATCTGACTGCAGGTCTGAAACACTGAACGATGCTTTCTCCCTTGTACTCCTTCACAAGTTCATATGTCAGACCCAAAACACCCAAAATGGTCAGTACCACAAGAGCAATAGCTCTCTGGAAGTCCAACACACAGGCTGCGATGAAGTAGGCCACATAACCTAAAGAATAAAAAGAGTGTTGGATCGAATATTACTGTATTCCCATGATCATTTCTTTCATGATTATTCATATCTTCTGAATTCATATCATAAAACCACATCATGAGCCAAACACATCCCTGAATAAACTTCTACAGGCTGTAAAATACATCCCAAATTATGAGATTTTTTAAATACCTGCCCCAAGTATTCCCAGCACAATGTATTTCAAGGTTGTAGAGTGAGACTTGATGTAATCCTCCGTAGCGTTGATCGGCTTTGAAACTTGGCTGAAGTACAGAGCAAAATAGAAGTTAGGTCCGATTCTGAACAAAACAAATATTCTTCTGTTTTAAGTATCCTTCTCTCAAGAGCATAAATCTGGTCTCTTTCATATAATTTCACAGATTCATTAGGAAGTAATAAATATTTGCCCAAAGATTGTAACTTTTTTGTGTTCAATGCAACAAAATCACAACACACAAGGAAATGAATCTCACACACATTAGCAGAGAAAACAGTTGCACAGACTGTTGTATTTATGTTGATTGTGTACGTGCCCTTTTATTTACATTGCGTTTAAACAAGATCAACATTGCAGAGGCATAATACTGTACATCTGCTGTAACAAACAGAAATATTACTCCTTGTGTTGTAATGATATTTGTTATATTTAAACTGACACACCTTAGGTATGATCCCAGGCCCTTTTTGTTGTTTTTATTCTGCTGTTTGAAGCTGTCAGCATCAGTAATGATGTCCTCCTGAGAATATAAGGCCATTTCATTTTTTTAAATTATCATTTCGTGTCATTTTCTTTAGAAAGGAAAGGCGATACATACCTCTATTTCAAAACCCTGGTTGTCCACACCCCCTCCTTTGTCAAGGGTCACATTTTTCATCCGGACGCCGTTGATTTCAGCTGGAAAACAGAACAACTGTTCACTTCTGTGCTACAGCTTTTAGCACATTAGCTGTAGTCTGAACAACAAGCAATGGCAACACATGTAACACGCTGCGTCTCTGTTTGCTCTTTTAGATAGAAAAGTCAGTCCACAGAGTCCCGGAGGTTTATCTTGCGAGGACTTGTGAACAAAAATACCAGTTCACAAGTGCAAAACAAACGGCTTAATTCAAGGGAAAGCAGAGCTAATGGCTTACTCATTGTGAGTCCTCCTTAACCCGGCTGTCAAATGCTGTGGTGTAAAATACGCTGCGGGAAAATATACTCTGCCCTCCATGAAATGTCTTATCATTAATTAACAGACATGTTACGTGCTGCTCTGATCTGTCTCAGGAAGTCCATGACAGTGTCATAATGCAACACCAATGATTTAATGGGCCTTATGAAACAGCTTTGATTGGACGTGAGGCCGAACACGTTCATCATTTGCCACACCAAGCCAACAACAGATGATAAAACGTGAATTTCTGTTCACTTATTAATTAATTGGAACTGAACTCTGAGCCTGGAGAGCTGATATGTGATAATGCAATGTAGTGCATCATGTCGTGGTTTAATCATGAATGAGTTTATCTTGTGCGTCATGTATTTACGTATATCATAAAAAGGTTTTCTTCTTGTGAAAAAAAATTATTTGTCGAATTAATAAATGTTCTAATTTTACTGAGCCAATATCTTTTTTTTTTTTTAAATCACAATTTGAGCACAAAAACAACTAACAAATCTAAAGATGTATTTTGATTAGATGGGGAGCAAATATTTTCTCTTTGGATCAACATTTAAGTGGCATTTTTAGAGACAGAAAAACAGCTATAATATGGTTTAAAATACAAGTGACAACGTTTTCAAACATGTTTGAATGAATTGTATCATTAGACATATCCACATATCCTGTATTTGAAATGATCAGCACACATCACTTAAAGTAAACTTGTTTTACAGTGACAAAAATGCCACTTCTTCAGAAGAAAAAGTATATCGAGTACTCGCTGCAGATAGCCTTGATGTCAGTTATCGCTGCTTTTTGCTCCATTAAATATATAGCAGTGTAATTACTTTCATAATCACAATTTATGATGGGATATTATTGCAGCTATTTGTTCCACCTGCTGCAGTTCAGATTGGATCTGACAAACATCTCAGATTCCTTAGAAAATAGAGTTTGTCCATGGTTCATAACTCTCAATGTGGGTTCAGTCTGTCTGGAGGAAGGAGATAAACACATTTAAGGATATTTGTGTTGTCAGAAAGCCTTTGCAGACCCTGAAAATTCATTGACGGATGTTAACGACCCAGGTACTTATTTTGCAGCGTAACATTGAACGCCTCGGCTCGCTAAGTCAAGACTTTATTTTTATGTGCAACATCAACTCTTTCACAAGAACAGACCAACAGACTCATTTGAAAATGTAGATGTGCCGACATAGCTTGGGAGATATAATTGTTGAAGGATGACAGTATTGCACGACAGTATTGCATTCAATACATTTCAACCTACATTTAGGAAATACCTTCAGATTGTTCCTTTTAATCCTTTTACAACATGGTTATTTATTCACTGACAAAAGCATTTAAAAACATGTTTAAAATACTTAGTTTCCCCAATGTATTTTGTTTCATCTCTCAAATAACCTTGCTGTAATCACTTCAATCTTAATCAGTTTTTTATTTTTTATCTAATGCCACGGTGCCTCGGGCCTGTGTTTCTATAAACTTTATTTTAACTTATCTTAATGAACACATTTTGATAACATTTAAAACATGCAGAAATCAATACCCACCTTAAACACACACACTTGTTATTTGAACTTCCATTTATTGAGGACAGCCTAACCAAAACCTTATCACTAACCTTAACCGTGACCAATTCATTTCTAACCCCAACCTTAACCTAACCACAACTCACATCTTACCCCTAACCCTAAACAGGACCTCGTAAATTAAGCTATGCCTCATTAGGACCAGGTTTTGGTCTCCATGACGTCTACTGGTCCTCATGAGATGTATTAATAATTCACTATTACTGGAAAAGGTCCTGAAGAGATGACAAAAATGAGTACACACACACTCTTTCTCACACACACACACACACACACACACACACACACACACACACACACACACACACACACACACACACACACACACACACACACACACACACACACACACACACACACACACAGAGTCTATAAACTGAATAGGTGTCACTACTGCCTGACAAGGGGGAATGGAAAGCAATGAATCTAAACTCGCTCAATCATGTCTTACAAGATATCAAAACCTACCTCGCCCACCCAAACATGTACTGCGTCCCACCTCAAAGGCTCCTGTGGTCATGGATCTCCCAGAAAACACAAAAGCTGAATATATGCATACTCCAAACAAGCAGTCTCTACATCTGGACAGTCCTCCTCAATTCACAGACAGTCATTTATAGTGCAAGGTGGCAGGGCAGTTGTCCTTAAATGGGTCAGAAAATGTAAATGCCACTGGGAAACTGGGGCAGGTGTATTTTCGGTTTGAAATGACAGTGTGAGTTGGGGCCTTTCACATCATCTACCTGGCAAATATTTAACCAATTCCATTGCTTCATCTACCTACATCAAATTCCACTTAACCTTACTTCACCAGGAAGTACGACTCAGTGTCAACACTTATACCAGGAAGAGCTCGGGGACATTTATTAAAAACGAGCAGTAAAACAAAACCTTATCTCGTTAATGCCCCAGTGATTTACAACATGTCCAGATTACACTAACAAGAGCAAACAGTGGAGATGACGTCTGGTTTCCTTTATTTACATCCTGATTTTAAATTAACAAAACACTGACTGAAACACCAACACAATGGATTGGAGGATACTAAGCATGAAAACAAACACGTTGAGATCAACATGCAACTGGTGATCATGACTGTGTTTTTGGTATTTTTCTGAAAACGTTACCTTTAAAATTAAGCTGAGGACAACACAGTGGATTCGAAGAACATTGACGTAATCTTACTGTTTTCATAGTTTGATAATGGACAACATTTTACACTATTATCATCATGTCTAAGTTGTTTGAACGCAATCCGTTTGATTTCTTTTGGACTTAAGGCAGGAGGGTAGCTAAGAGAAGCTAGTGCCAGTGTTTTGGGAGCTTTTTTTTTTCAAGTTGACACACATGCATAGAAAAACTAAAAGGGTATTCTCATCCTATTTCTTGTTATTATAATGAAAACATAATATTGACACAAGAAAGGAAAAGTATAAAAGAATAGGAAAACATGCAGACAAAGGACTGTACAACATTAGCATATGGTGCAACTTATATATTGCATAAATTATAGTATATATTATAGTATTTCCCCAATAATTTGAGGTTGTAATAACTTTTTTGTTTGTTGTTATTTTAGAAATAAGGTCCAAGAGATACTGTGGATAAACAATCAATAAAGAATATTAGGGGTGGTCTCCAGCACTCTGGCTTTATGTATGTTTCATTGGTCAATAAGGCAAATAAGCCACAGATGCCTATGTCTCAGGAGGAAGAGAGGATTGTTCCTCTTACCAGAAGGCCGGTGGTTTGATCCCCACTTCTGCCAATCAGCATTCCAAGGTACTGAACCCCAATTTGCTACAACAATGGTGTGTAGTAATAAAAACGCTGTGCATTGAAGCGCTGTATGGAACAAGTGTGTGTGAAGGGGTGAATAAGACTTGTGCTGTAAAGTGAAAATCCATTGAATATAATAGAAAAGTGTATATATAAATACAGTCCTTTTACCATTTACCATAGGCTTGGGAGGCCTGTAGCTTGTGAGTAAGTGTTTGTGGAGCTTGACTATAGATTACATAAAGATGGATGACATAACTCTCACAAATTAAGCCAAAACATCTTGCCCCCTGGTGGCTGGCTGCAGTACAGGTCATTAATCCCACCTCCTATATGTCAATGGTTGGGAGACTGACGAAACTAAAAAAATCTAAGTACAAGTCAAACTAAATCTTCTCAGAGACGATTTCTATCATTCTAGGTATTAGTTATTATCACACTGTTGCTTATTCAAGTGTTAACTTTTCCAAGTACATTTGATTTCAATAAGTTATTTGATCATGTAAAAATGGGGTGAAAAGTCATGATTGACAGCTGAGACTGACTCCTGATTGGTCGCCACCGAGGCTCCATCCCCTGATTGCTACTGTCACTACTGGCTCCCAGTGAGCAAGATGGCAGCGTTCACATCCCACCATCCTTTTGGCTTCCTACCTGGATATTAAAGGAAGTGGAGATGCATCGATCTTTATGTTCAGTCAATGAGTTTGACACTCAACATATTGGTAATACATCACTGAAGTACCTCCTTAATAAAAGTCTAATGGGACCTGAGCAAGATTATACACCCTGAGGTATGAGCAGACAGGGTTGAACAATGGCAGCAGCAGTGATCAGTTAGGGGCCCCTTTACTCCCAGTGGCCCCCCGAGTATGCACATGTTTCCTATTTGATTTCGGTGTTAGCATGCTGCTTTACCTTTCTACTTGAGACAGATGCAGTAAACCGATGTGTTTGCAGCAGCCGAGCCACAGAGAATCTCCTCCTGCTTCTCCTGAGAAACCACAGACTGTGTTGAGTCGTCCCTCGCCTGTAAGACAACGCCGTGGGTTTGAGTCCCTCCTGGCGCAGGAAGAGGAAAACGAAGTTGACGCTAGTAGCTTGTAGCTTAGCCATGGAACCCTGCCGCAGCCAAACCTAGCTCCCCGACGCTCAGCGCACACACCCAACAGCCTGTCCGGCTAATGTGCTGGAGCTGTTAAACACCACCGGGTCCGATGGTGAGCGAACTCGTGCATCCATATGGTTTTATCTTTGGGTTTGGATACATTATTTGGGCGGTAGCATGTCGCTAAGCTAGGCTGCTAACCCTGTGGCTGGGCTCCGTTATGTAGCCACTTCGCTAACTGACACGGCTAACGTCAAAACAGCTGGTGTTGTCCAGCCCCACAGTTCAGAGTCGCGTCAGTTTAATGTCCAATCACTTGTTTTGTCTTTGGACGTTCGCGTTGTAGCCTCGCCAACGAGAAACTGTTCATATACGCAACGCTTAGCTTGCCATGCTAACTGGAGCTAGCGTTTTGACGTTAGCCAGCTGCTAAGTGGTCTGTCAGAGAGTAGAGCAGGGACGGACTTTAAAAGTTTTGCCCGCTGTGTCCGCTGAGTGCAGTGGAAGCTAACCGTGCGTGTGTTTCTGCAGGTTCATGAGACTGTGCAGCCATGGGTGACATGAAAACCCCCGATTTTGACGATCTCCTGGCCGCCTTTGACATCCCAGATGCCACAGGGTTGGATGCCAAAGAGCCCATCCAGGGGAGTCATGAGGAGACGGAGAGTCAGCTGAAGCACACGGGGATATGTCTGGACGACGGCCTGTTGAGCAACCAGGCTGTCACAACACCAGACATACCTGTTGTGAGTGTTATTGTGAAAAACACAAGTCGTCAGGAGTCGCTGGAAGATTTTGGTGACAGGCTTCACTCTGGATCGGCACAGCAGAACGGATTCAGGGGACAAGAGACCTCGATTGACCCTGTTGAAATAACCAACTCTGGCTTCTCCAAAGCACTCGCCTCCGCTCTGAACGGGGAGAGTTCCAGAGAGTTTATCGGAAAGGCGCCGGTTCAGGCCAAACCTGATGGAAGAGCAATATTTTCCCACTCCCTTTCTAATTTTAGCCCCATTTCCAGTCCTGAGTCTGAGGACACTCGGTGTAGTCGTGATGAAATGCATCCAAAACAAGAGAGACCCTGTTTCCCAGATGCTCCAGTGTTGGTGGAGCCTTCGATGCCAGACATTCGAAAAAGTTTGGACCTCAGCATGTTTGATGACTGTCCAAATGACTCTAATATACCCACAAACACTCAAAGAAGCGGAGCTGATAGTAGTAGGAGTGAGGAGCTGTCGGACATCTGTGGCAGCAACGAAATAGATCTAACACTTAGATCACACAGTGCACTTCCCCGGCTAAGCTGTAACCAGAACTTTATTGAGACCAACTGCAATTCTGGAGCCATGATGGATGTTCCCACCTCTTATCCTCTTGCTAAATCTCAGACATCTAAGTTATCCTCTTGCCTGGAGGCTTTGGTTGCCCTGAATGCTAGAAAAGATCCCAGCGAGCCAACGAATCCCAGAGAGACGCTATCAGCCCACAACGACTGCATGAAAGCCAGCCCCAAGGTACCCATATCCCCACTGAGCCCCAGAAGTCCACTTGAAGCTGTGAAACGTTTAATGAAACCCCCCGATAGCCCCATGAGCATCTGCAGTGATAGCAGTGGCAAAGCATCTCCCGCAGTAGCATCTGGGTCACCCCCTTTAATACCCAGGGTCAGAATTAAGACCATCAAAACCACAACTGGGCAAATCAAGCGCACAGTGACCAGTGTGCTGCCTGATTCAGAAACAGACGAAGTTCATTCTACCAATGAATCCTCTCCATCTCATAGTATGATTAGTGAGGACTCTTACTGTAACATGTCTCCTCATCAGTCTCAGAGTGCAGCTGCTGATGTTGGAATACAGAATAAAAGCTCCACGACTAGTGCATCTTCACCAAAAGTCTTACACAAGAAACCCGAAGCAAACCCCAAAAGGTCAGGCACAAAACAGTCCACGACAGCATTTCATAATACTAGCAGTCCTGTCAAAAGGTCTGGTGCACATCAGGGGCCGAAACCAAAGAGAGTGTCAGCCACAACAGGCCAGACAACCAGCACAAGCTTCCTTCCCAAAGCAATGCACTTAGCTAGTTTGAACCTGGTCCCTCACAGTGTTGCTGCTTCAGTAGCGGCACGCTCCACCTCTCACCAACAAAACCAACCCACACTCTCCTCCACCGTGTACAGCACAGTCCCGCTGGTGCATCAGGTCAAAACAGCCAAGCCCAACCCTCGCACGTCCATTCCTAACACAGCAGCAGGAACCTTAAACAGACTGTTGAACAATGCCAACCCTGTGCCTACGTACGTGCCCAACCTGAACCCCCCTCCAGAGAGCAATATCAACCTACCGCCACGGGGGTACTGCTGCCTCGAGTGCGGCGACTCCTTCGGGGTGGAGAGGAGTCTTGCGTTTCACTACGGCAGGAGGAGCGTTCACATTGAAGTAGGATGTACACACTGTGCAAAGACGATGGTGTTCTTCAACAAGTGCGCCTTGCTGGCACATGCCCGGGAGCACAAAAACAACGGCATGGTGATGCAGTGCACGCAGCTCCATATGAAACCCATAGCAGAGGAACAAATGTTTGCACCCCTGAGCACCGAACCTGTGAATGCCGACTCGTACGCCTCGCCGTCGCCCTCAGCTAAGAGCCAACCTGTGCTGCCCTTATATCCAGACAACCATATTCGCCACAGACTCCGATGCTTGGAGTGCAACAAGCAGTTACCTGACTACAAAGCACTCGCAGGACACTACCAGAGACTGTCAGAAGATGTGGACGAACTAGTGAGTTTCAGCAAAATATTTAAGGCTTTTAATGTATTTTCCAATTCTTACACTTCTCTCTTGTTTTCTTTTTTTAAACACAGATATGTAAGGTGTGTTCAATGCTGCTACCTAACAAGTGTAGCTTCAAAGCTCACCAACGCATCCATGCACACAAATCACCTTACTGTTGTCCTGAGTGCGGCGCCCTGAGTCGCTCCGCAGACATACAGAAGCACGTCAAGGAAAACTGTCTGCACTACGCACGCAAGGCTTGGTACAAGTAAGCTTCCAAACATGAAATGCTTTAATAAAAAGTCTCAGTCAATACAGTGTTAGAGAAATGTGGCATTATGTTTCCTCATTTTTCCCCAGATGTCTTCACTGTGATATGGTTTTCAAGACCTTTCAAGGACAAAAGGCTCACATCGAAGAGAAACACTGCGCGGTCTTCTACAAGTGCTCCATGTGTCCGGTGGCCTTAAAGACGTCTGACAGCTGTGAACTGCATTTGAAAAATAAACACGCCGGTAGCAAATCAACTCCTCAGTAAGTTAACGACACATGACCTGACTTATAAAGAAAAATGGTACATTTTGTTTCACAGTTTATTTTAATGGTGTTCTCTTTGGTTTGCAGGTTAATCTTTAAGTGTTCTTGTGAGACCATCTTCAAGAAAAAGCAGTCACTGATTCAGCATTTCCATCAGAACGCCCACAAGCGTGTCACCTGTGTGTTCAAGTGTCCAGAATGCAACTCAGTCTTTCCACAAAAGCAGTTATTAATGCAACACTTCAAGGTTTGTTTCTTTGTACATTTAATTAAGATATATTAATTAGTTGAGCTCATTTAGCTCCCAGTGATCAGTGTGTGTTTAGGTTTAATTTAGTTCTGTAGTAAGACTCGTACTATACATTTACCCATGTATGTGTTAAAAAGAAATAAGATGTGGTTACTAACTTTCATTATTCCCATGAAAATTGTACATTGAAACTGTTATTACTTTGTCTCAGGATTGAATCTGCAAAACCTTGCACATGATGCTGGGAAATCCCCAACGTCAAGTCAAGTGTCTATCTCATATGTTGTTAACGTCTTGAGATTTTCACTATGGACTGTTTATATTTTCTGTTCTGCAGAGTGTGCACGTTGGAAACACGACAGCAGAGACGGAGAAGAACAGTAAACAATCTGACAAGACAGACGGCCAACAACAGAAGAGTCACAATCCTGTCAAACCCGCAGAGAATCCCCGGAAAAAGGCTAAGCAGGACAGCAGACCCCGTGTGAAGCCCACTGGCTGGACGTGTGTGGAGTGTCTCCAGTGGTTCCCCGAGAGAGAATCCTATGTTTCTCATGCGAAGAACAAACACGGCAAGGTAGGGGATCATGAATATTTATTCTAATAAAATATAAAGAGGTCCAATGACAAATAAGACCTCTTGTCTCCAAATCAAACGTTAAACTGGAATGGCACTGAGTAGATGCCTCCTCCAAGGCCCTGCACTCCCCTTAAAATCTATCAAGCTGCACCACATTTCAAGCACTCATAGTTATCAGTCCCATAGATATCCCATAGGGTCATTTCTTCATCAGGATCCATTAATTATTCTGTCTGGATCCACACCAATATTTATTAGGTTCTCGTCATCCACCAAGTGCCATGGAAATTGGTTCAGTAGCTTCTATGTCATCCTGCTGACAAACGAACCAATGGACAGGGGTGTAACCAAACAATTATTCTGTCAGCAGACAGACAAAACATCATGGGATAAAAAACCTCTCATGTAAACTAGTCTGAACAATGTAGGTTGGGAGAAATAAAATACATAAAGCACTGAATTCTGCACTTTCCCTCTGCCTACTCTTCATGTAGTCTACCTGAAAACTGTATAAACATAAACCAGTCCAATAGTTTGAGTGGTAATTCTGTAAGTCGTCCTGATTTAAAGCGGTGAACTGTTTTCCATCCCAGTTGATTTGGCAACACCTGGTAATAGAAAATGCAGTTTGATACCACAGCTCTCAGCATTCTGGAGGTCAGCAATGCAAATTATTGTCATTTTAATAAAGAAATCAGGAAATGATTGGCCTGTTTCTAGTTATCTGTTAACAACCTCATTCCTATTATGAGTCTGTAGGGAAGTAGCTACTCCGCTGAGAAGTTGAAGTGTCTCCTCTAGCTCTTCAACCAGTGACCCACAGTGGCTTCTTCTTCTTCTTGTTCCTTTACTCCCTGCAATATTTCAAACAGCAGAAAATGAAATGAAACCCTTTTAAAGTGAAGTTGCTACAAAAGGAAATGTTCAGTTTGCACCGTCAGCATCTCGATGCATCATTTTCTCCTGAAATGTTGCCACAGACGCGCAGTAAACATATACAAGTATTTCCATGCTCTCAGTCACCATTGTATTAGCTCATGCTGTGATAGATTTTTAACTCCTTGGCATTTGCCACTTAAAGCCCCCGACCAGCCACTCTCCTTTCAGCAGGGCAGCATGTATGGTGCTGAAAGGAGAGATGACTTCAGTGAGCCCTGCAGCAGAGGTCAGAGTAGGTGCTGATTGATTGGATGGATGCTGCCAGTGCATGAGACGAGCTGCTGATGTCTAGATATCTGTTGGGAATTTCAAATTATCCCTAAAAGTTATGCCAAAGTTTTCCCTTGTTGCTATTTCTCAGCTACCTCTTTTGTTTTTAACTTTTTCTATATTATTTCTACTCCAACAGTCGGTGAAGAAGTATCCATGTAGACACTGTGAGCAGTCCTTCAACTCTCCAACCAGTCTACGGAGACACATTCGCAATGACCACGATGGCAAAAAGAAGAATTACACTTGTTGGTAAGATCGTTATATTTGGACATGAACTAATCATTGTTGTAGAAAATATCTAATGTCCATTCCTTCTTTATAAATTAAGGTATTGCACGGACACGAAGACAATATTCACCTCGAGTGTGATGTTGAAGAACCACATCAGTCTAATGCACGGAATCAAAAATCCTGATCTTGGCCAGATGCCGAAAACAGCCACCCAGGAGTCAAAAAAGGCTTTGGGCAAGGTATTTGTTTATTTGTTTTTTAAGCCTAAACAACAACAAAATACAAACGTTATTGATGATTTTAAAGTGTGTGACCTCTGTGACCTTCAGGGACTTGTGTCAGAAAGACCGGCTGTTGTCAAACAGGGGAAGCAGGGACAGGATCTCACGGGGAGTCTCGAGGCTCCGTCAGCGAAGCGTCTGAAATCTCAGTTCCGCTGTTCAAAGTGTGGTTTCATCACAGACGACAGCACACAGTTCCAGCAACATATACCTCAGCATAAAAGTGATGAAAACACTCCCCAGTGCCTTCACTGTGGCCTGTGTTTCACATCTGGGCTGTCTCTCAACAGACATCTTTTTATTGTACACAAAGTCAAAGACAAAGGCGAAGAGGGGACGGGGGATAGAAAAGAGAAGGAGGTGGAGGTTAGGGAGAAGGAGGAGGATAACCAGCCAGTCAGATCTGCAGAGACTGACGAGGTTAATAATTCGTTACCAGAGCTACATGAAACGGAACCAACACAGGCAGGAGAGCCAGCGAATCTGCACTTTGACAAGACCACGGACTGTAATTTAAAACTGAGCGCTCACACGCCAACAGTCTCTCTGCGGTAACGGCAACCGCCTCGACACCTCTTAAAAGTGTCAGTGATGTCTTCGGTTTTCCTTGTGAACTGTGTTTTTCATGTAACGAGGGCTGCTTGACATTAATGCATGGAGGTGGTACAGAGAGTCTGGGCCTCTTCGTTTTCAAATGGCCTCTCATGTTATTCAGTATATTCAAGCAGATCCTTAACATTTAAGAACAAACAGTATTTTCATAAACGAGAGGACAAATTAATATTCATATTTTAAAATTTATTTAACTTTGCATGTTGGTATTGTATTCTTCTTGCCTTCCAAGCATACAGCAAGTGCACTCATATTACAGCTGAAGCCTTTTCTTTCTATTTCTTTCTATTTGTTTGTTTGTTTACATCCCCCCCCAACTGGAGACTCAGGAACACCTTGTTAGTTTTTAGGTCTCGTATTGGTTGATGTAACAGTGACGGGGTGGATTTTTCGCTTTTTGTAACCAACGGTAAATTTAAACCTCTTAAATTTTGTCTGAAGTATTTAACGCTACACATTATTACCTGAATGGGATTCAGGTTGCAGTCTTTATGTTGAACCCTATTGCAATTATTTTTGCAGTACGAAGTTAGAATTTTAGTCGCCATTTATCAGAAAACTGTGTAGTTTGGTATTGGTTTAAAATCAGTCCTTCTGCATTTATGGTAAACAGTTATATTTTAACAAGTATCCTGTATGGTCAGCTACAGAAATTAGGCTATACAGAAGAAAAAGAGTTTGACAATTTGAGCTTTCTGAAATCCTTTTTCCTTTTACGGTTTATTGAATGTGTTTGATTTGTGGCTGCATGTGTTGTCCCAGATCTGGCCTTTTCTTTTTCTTAAAAAATAAGATTTTTATTTGAAAGAGCATTTAGGTGAAACGTGGAGAGGTATTGTATGTTGTGGCGCAGCAGTATTGAAAATACCTCAAATTACCAGAAGTGTATTTTTAGGCAAGTGAACGGTCGATGTAATGTCAAATCAGGGTACATTGTTTTGGATAATCCAGAGCAGGCATGGAAGTGAAGTGTGGCGGGATACGGAGACGATGTTTTAGAAATCAGGACCTGGTAACAGGAAGACACTCATAACAATAATGAAAAAACACATCAGACAAAAATAAATATCATGGTTTCTTCTCACTCATGTCCTGATTTGTAAAGCAGCGCCGAAATGTTTTGTAATGAACACATGACAGTTCCTACCTCCATGGTAAATGGCAGTGATTGTTAAACGTTGAAAGGCTTTTGAAGAGTCGCAGGTAATCTCAGTGCAATGTAATAATGAGTTTATAAAATGTGTATTGTTCCACATTATTCAATTTTATAAATTATTTTGGGAATGATAGTGAGGATATTCGGTCATATTGACTCAACTGGCGAGGGAACTTTTCTATGTAAGTGCTACACGAGCGCTCTTATTTCTGTCTAATCCTTAAATCACCACGCTGCAGCTGTCAGTCTGCGGAGGCTGAAAAGAACGATTCTTTTGTAATGCTTGTGGAAAGAGATTTGTACTTTTGATACTGTGTACAGTGAGGACTTGTATAGGAAAGTAACGTGTACATACAGTAGCCAATGAACCCTAGATTCACAACATTTCTTAAGCCATTACATCTGTTCAGCATGCAGTGGCCCATGTGCCTTGCTGTTATGTTTACGTAAAGTACTTACAAATAAATCGGTGCATTTAATTACAATTCTGCTTTGTGTCTTCCTCATGTGTCAAAGACCCGTGTCTGTATTGAACTGCTGGAGGCTCCTGAGGAGAGTATTGGTATTTGGGAGTGATAATTAGTGGTTTTGCATGGAGGTCGCATACTTGTCGTCACTGCAAGTCCAAATGGCACAAGGCACTCTAATGTGCATCCAATAAGAAACCAGCCGCAGATGCGTGACTTCATTTCATTAGAATATTAAGCCCGTCCTTTCTCACTATAACTGCCTGTCCAGAGGAGAAGAGCCGAGAGACTTTTAATTAACCGGCATCAGGTTGTGACCAACACGTCGGAGGAATGACAGGCACTTTGACCAGAATCTGCAGAGCGGGACTCCTGTCTTCTTTCATCCTCATCTCATACTTTGCCATGGCATCTTCAATGACTCTTGATTTGACTGAGCTGAGAAATAAAGTTTCAAAGCTCAAGGTGAATCCCAGGAGCAACCTGTGGGCAACGGGTAAGAAAAAACAAACCTCTTTCTATCATATTTGTTATTCCTGGTGTGCACTTTTAATGGTTTTCATTGAGATTTCGTGTTTTGATCACTTCAGGGCACTTCATGGGAAAGAAAAGTGTTGTGGATGGTTCTTTTATGGAGTCAGCTTTTGAAGATGTAAATGTTCCTGCTGAAGTCCGACCTGTTAGTCCTCTGCGCACAGTGGAAGACCTGCAGGCGCTGCTCATTCTGATGCTTGAAACTGCTCAATGCGCTCATGAGAACCAGGCTCTGAAATGTTGGTTCATTTTTGTTATTATTTGTATTATTATTTTAGCAATTACTAAGTCGTCAACTGTACAACTGATTGTCTTTTTCATTATTTTAGTGTTGGAGGAGACCCTGCTTGAGGAGCATTAACCAGCATCAGTGCCACAATATGAAATCCTAAAGATGAAGGAGAAAAAACAAGTGCTGATATTTTTCTGTTTTTCTGCACTGCTTTATTCTTGGGCCCATTTATTTGAACCTCTTATTCATGTGTCATCTGTTAATAAACTAATAATAAAACCCAGTTCAGTTGTCAGTTGATTTTTTCTCCCACCTTAAACATATTGTTTTATTGGAATTGCAAAGAATATAATGTAACGGAAGTATATGGTTAAGTAAAAGATATTTTTCCACACAATGATATGGAGGTAAATAAAATCATGAGTGTTATATTTGTTTTTGTAGCGTGTGGCTGGTTGTCTTCAAAACCATTTCATTGATCGTATCTGGGCGAAAGAGTCGTCCTCCTAAATGTCCAGGTGATGAAGGGTACATGGTTGTTTTTATATTTCTAGTAAACACAGGAAATATTAGGATAATTCAATATTCTGGTACTGAACCCATTCTGGTTTGTACTCCAATCCAGAAGGTGGCGGTAATGCTCCCAAACTGTCTGCCATTGTACAACCAGAAGCAAGTGTCATCATGCCTCCCATCCCCATGGCCAGTTTATTTTGAGGAGTCGCAGCAGCCATGCCTCTGGTCGTGATGTGCGGTTTCCCCTGTAGCGGCAAAACGCGGCGGGCGGAGGAGCTGAAGGTTCATTTCGAACACAGCTCGAAAGTCAAGGTGCACATTGTGGGAGACGGAGCTCTGGGTGTTGACAAAAACAGTGTTTACGCAGGCAAGTGAATCCAACCACGTCCAACTTCCTGTAGCCACCTGGTGTATGATTTAGTTCCTGTGACTGTTGGAGGCTACTTATACATCTTAGCCGCCCACCAAAGCCTTCACATCTTTAATTCAACTTGA
This sequence comes from Hippoglossus stenolepis, assembly GCF_022539355.2. NCBI lineage: Eukaryota > Metazoa > Chordata > Actinopteri > Pleuronectiformes > Pleuronectidae > Hippoglossus > Hippoglossus stenolepis. Next base: position 15,533,611 of record NC_061487.1, on the reverse strand, counting down.
GCATCTCAATCTAAACTTAGCCAATTCAACTTGTAGAAGAACAACTGTGGGACCAGTTGGTTAACATGACTTGTTGTTAAGGTGGACTGATCTCTGTAGTGATGTTAGGTCCGCCGATGGATGACTATAACACATCCTGAGAACCTAGAGAGAGATGGAGCACATGGGTTTATTTAGAAACTCGGCAGGGTTGAATTCATGTTATTTTGAAAGGGGTTTGGCGTGAAGCGTCTCCATCATTGGTTTTTGATGAAGGTTCCAACTATTTGACCAATCACTGATCAGGATTATATTTCAGATCTTCTCCCTTCATAATAAAAGATTTCCGGTGTATTAAATGTCAGTGACAGTGTCCTACATGACTGACATAGTGTCAGTGTATAAAGTTATTCAATCTGCTGTTGGAAGATATTTCCATCTTTTTACGATATTGCTTCGATTTGATAAAGATTATCATCAAAACATTCAAACTTTTCAGTTCCAGTTGAAGTTGAACTGTTCTCCACAGTATGTTACAGGCTGAATTAAAGGGTCTAAGGAGATTTAATACATAAACACTTAGAGGGCTGTTCTGAATCAGGATTTATTTGAACTAACCCTGGATTTCTGCAGCAACTTAACCTTGTTGTATTTGTCCCAGATTCCCAAAAGGAGAAAAATGTCCGGGCCTCTCTGAAAGCTGAGGTAGAGAGGTGAGTTTCAGACAGAGGGTCCATCACTGAGGTTTTGCTGTCACTGCCACTTTTTTAAACATTTGCTATTTTTTGTTGTTTAGAAAAGTCAACAAGGACGACATTGTGATTTTGGACTCATTAAATTACATAAAAGGTAAATAATACGATTCATAGTTTGCTTTTTAATCACTGTGATTTGTCTATGCTCTGACATTAATAACTGAAATACCTTACAGGCTACCGCTATGAACTGTTCTGTCTCATCAAACACGCACAGACACCCCACTGCCTGGTGAGTGGACTAGATATATTACTGTCTGAATGAATTATAATTTAATATTTGAATGGAAAAAAACCTTTACATTAGTCACATAAGCCTTTATACTCTCTCTTACTGAAGGTTTACTGTTTGACGTCAGATGAACAGAGCTCATCGTGGAATAACAGTCGAGAGGCTGCTGAGCGGTACACACAGGACATGTGAGTGAGAGGCCTCCGCACATAGAGTGGCTGCATGTCCATCAGTGACGTAGGGGTAAAAATATAATTATGCTCTTTTATCTTTTTACGATATGTCTCTTCTAGCTTTGACGCGTTAGTTCTTCGATATGAAGCTCCAGACTCCAGAAACCGATGGGACAGTCCTCTCTTCTCCATCCTAAAGGACGACACGCTTCCGTTTGAAGCCATCTCCGACGCACTTTTCAAAAGAAAAGCACCCCCACCTAACCAGTCTACGCAGAGTGTAAGGGACACGCATGCTTTTATTTCTTTAACACACGTGCAGATTCATTTCCTTCCATTCTACCTTTTTGACTGCCTGATGGTAATAAGTCCTTGTCTCTTCACAGCAACCGCTGTCGTCTGCAAACTTCTTGTACGAGTTGGACAAGATCACACAAGAAGTCTCAGTGGTATGTTTTAATCAGTTCTTTTCTGTTTGTCCATTTATCAGTCTCTCAGGTTTCTTTCTCGTTGTGTATAGTTTTTCCTGGTCCCAGTTTGTTTTGAGGAGTAGGGCCAGGCAGAAGAAAACAATGGAGGATGATTCTTTCTTTTACTTTTGAATTCTGAGAATACTGACAGCTGTTTAAGTTGCCAGTGTTCTATCTTTTCAAGCTCGTGTGGCTTCTCCTTCTGAACAGACGGTTTCCAGCACAATCTCTTCAAATTCCTACAACTAATTGTGTTTGGCAATCGCACACAATCAGTGAAATAAGTGTTCTTGAAAGCTTGAATTTAAACTTGAAATTTGTTCAATCTAGACATTTCGACCTAATTCTCAATGTTCAAAATAGAAAAATCTCCTTATTTAGTGCAACTTTATTCTTGATACTTTGACGTTTTCTCTCACAATGCAAAATGGAAAAAAATCTTCCTCTAAATTGTTTTTTTTTTCATGCCTGACGCTGATACTCTTCTGTCTGTGCAGTGTTTTACATCATATTTCCAGATCACCAAAGTGAGACTTGCAAGTTGTGAATTGAAAAATACTTCATGTTCTCAGTGTAGACTTTTCAGTGCATACAAAGTTAATGCAGTCACTATAGGTTGTATCTTTTCAATATCCACCGTCCATCCCCTATGACTTAAAATAAAGTGGTGCGTGTCCTCCCTCTGCTCGTGGTGACGTCAAGGTAACTGCGTAAATGTTGTGTGTTTGTGTCTCCTGTTGTGTGAACACCTTTGTCCCTGCAAGTATTTATCCATTTATTGACGCGCCTGTGATGTCATGTGGCTGCTAATGGTTTTCAGCCAATAAGAAATCACCTGCTCTGTCCGCTTGATTTTCTATTGAGTCCAGCAGGTAGTGGCCTGAAATAGTTTGTTCATTTTAGCAACCGAAATGTTTTCATTCAAACACTAGTATTTTAAACAACTTTCCTGTTAATTAGATGAAGAAGAAGAAGCTCAGTGTGTACTATTGGACTCCCAACAGTCCAAAGCCCCTGGGAAGTTGTATTTCTCAGTAGGAACATTATCTACTGTATTTAATGTCATTTTTTAATTTTCAGGCAATTTTTAACGCACAGAAGACAAGTGTTCCCGGGGATCTCATATCAGTTCCAGGAGCTACAGAAAAGATATCCTTTCTCACATGTACACAGTGTTATTTAAAACTTCATTTTCTTTTCTCATTAAGCAGCTTTTTTTGTTGGCTACGTCTTTCATGTTTGCCTCCCTGTGTGACGTCACACGTCCAGGTAGCGGTGATCCGTCAAGGCTAATGACTGGTGACTCATTTTCATCATCTGCCTTTGTAAAGCAAGTCATTCCCCCACCAGTGGGAGGCAAAGCACTCTATATCAAATGACCTGTTAGGGGATGGTGGATGAATGCATGTCCATCAAAGAGCTCAGAAGAAAGCTACAGCAGCCGATCACTGTTAAAGGTCCTGGCTGTAATAAAATACTGTGGGATATATATTTATATATATATATAGATAGAGAGAGAGAGAGAGAGAGAGAGATGAGAGAGAGAGAGAGAGAGAGAGAGAGAGAGAGAGAGAGAGAGAGAGAGAGAGACCAAATTACACAGATTAGTTGATTTTTATTGGCACACTTTCTCAAAAGCAAACACTTGAATCTTTCTTTTTGAAGGCGTTGATCAAGAGCAGAAACCACCTTAAAAGAACATTAGATTCTGCACTGGTCCGCCTTTAATGACACACTTTGAATTTCTAAGTAATGACGGAGACATTCAGCACTTTGTGTTGTGTGGCTAATGCTTCCTCCTGAAAGACATGGGGTGTGATACTGTGACCTTCAGATACTGTGTTCAGTTCCTCATCTCTTTTTCATACTGTTGAGGAGGAGGATTTTCTGTCTTCATGTGAGAACAGCTTGTACTCAAACGTCCTTAACCTGATGACAAACATCGAGCTCACCAGGGGCATCAACATGGCAGAGCTGCGGAAACTACGGCGCCAGTTTATCAGCTACACCAAGACGCACCCGACAGAGAACATAGGAAAAATCTCCAACATGTTTGTGCAGTATTTAAATAAGAGCCTTCACTGAAAACTACTATCTCTGGCCGGTTTTTTGTTCCAAATAAATGTATGTAAATATTTATTGCCTGTTTGTGTGTTATTGGCCATTTTAGATAAATCTACTCAAATCTGAAATACCAAAAGCAGTACGATTTAATGAGAATACATTAGTCATTACCAGAAAAAGAGTATTAAAGAAAGTACAATTACTTGTACCTGTGTTATTTACAAATACATTTTTTTGACACACCAGAGAAAAAAACTAATGGATTTAAAAAGAAATTCCAAAGTAAACTGCTAACTGGCTCAGTTTGGATGAAGATGAAACACCGAAGATGATAGATGGATGGATGGATACATGTGTTACAGAAGCGAGGTATCAGGGACACAACACACTATGCAAATTTTAAAGAATAAAAATATGAACATTGTACATAGAAAAAGCAATGTGCACAGTATAAATATGGAGTACAACATGGTAAGAGGAAGAGTGAAAAGGTCAAACAGTGCAGAGAGTTGTCTGTCAGACGGAGGTGAAGTGTTTCAGAGTCCAATGGCTTCTGGCAGGAAAGATTTCCTGTAACAGGGTTCTGTGGAGAAGTAAAGGTGCTCTGCTGTTTGTTCAATATGTGGTGAAGAGAGTGGTCAGGGTCAAGTGAACCTTTTTAATAAAAAATATTTTATCCGATCTACTCCTACTCTACTACTCTACTCTACTCTTAAATGGGTTCTTCATTGTGTCATGCTTCACCCCCTCAACAAAATTCCATGGAAATAGGTTCAGTAGTTTTTACCAAACGTCCATGTGCATCATTTACAATCCTCACCAATTGTACTTATATCGCTTTAGTCAGTAAATTCCCAAGTAGCAGTGAGCCTCAATTCCCCCCCGTGTTGTGTTCGACCTCTGGGTGATAAGCCTGACCAACACAACCTGGATTCCCTTGTTCAAAAGCTCCTTATACCTCAGTGGAATTTGAGAGGAGAAAATATTACTGAGTAAAGCCTTTGTATTAAGACGATTGTGAGGAGAAGCTAGAACAGGAAGTGATTAACAGAAACTTGTACATGTACTTGGTTTGCTTGTGTGTCTTAACCGATTACTGTTGGTTACCTCCCTGGAATGATGGGAATGATGTATGGTTATGCAAAAATACAGCATGGAGAATAATGTACTAAATGTGTCAACTGCTACAGTATACAACAGATATTCACACATAACAGAAACAATAGTGACAATCGCAATAAACAACCATTTATTGAATGCATAAACAAAACAAAATACAAATTTCTCATTGAATTTCACAAGAAATCTGCCTCACAAAGAAAAGTTTTACAAAATTATAGACAATGCAGATAGAAAAATAATGGAAATTGATTTAACAAAGAGACAATAACAAATAAACTACTATTTTCAGTTGTTACCATGATCTCAAAGTTTTTTTCTTCAGAGGAACGCTGGTGCCAAAGATGATGTCCCAGTGACTGAAGAAAGGAGCGTAGTTGCTGCTCGGCTTCTGGTGGTGCATGTCATGAGCCGGAGCACCACCCAGCAAACCAAAAGGCACCAGGTGGTTGAGGGTCCACGGCAGGTCGTAGCCTATGTGGTCCTCCACGGACATCCAGATGCTGAAGATCGTGACGCACCACGTGGTCAGCGGGTGACACTTTAAAGCAATAGGGTCCTGGTTGCTCCACAGTCCCACGGTCATCAGCTCTGGGATGCTGAGCTGCTCGGTCGACCACGAGAAGGGCGCCACGTATTCGTGGTGGATGGCGTGGATCCAGCGGTAAAGCTGCGGATGCTTGTGATGTATGAAGTGCCAAATGTAGTACTGCGTGTCAAAGACGAGAAGCACAGCCAGTCCATCGATGAAAACCTCACACAGAGTAGGAGCCTCATGTGGCAGAGTTGGTACAGGCAATATGAACATGCTGATTATTACAGATGGAATAACAAAGAAGATGTGGTTATACAGCGCCTTGAGGAAGCTCTTCACCATCATCCCCACTGTTGGCTGCCTGTCTGGTTGGATCTTGTACTGATACATGGAAGGCACCTTTTCTCCCAGGAGGTCCAGCACAGCGAAAGGTATACTGAAGAAGAAATAACTGGAAAAAGCAAGTAGGACCGGGAAAAAAGGAGATGATACGAGAGGCAGGTGGTGAAAAAGCAAATAATCCCAGAAAGGCTGCAGAAGCCTGTCTGAGGGCCTGGAAGGCAGGAGCTGCAAAGGCAGCTCACTGATGTTCAGCATCTTGGTGCAAGTATAACGAACACTGCTGCTGCTGCTGCTGCTGCTGCTGCTGAAAGTCTCCTGATCGCCACAAAGTTCTGCCTTTATACACTAGAGTTCAACAGAAGGGGCTTTGCTCTCAATCGGAGCAGATCAGCACTTTTCCCCTCCTTGCAGCTCAATGTCGACATGCAGACCTTCACAAGATTAACAAGTGTTCAAGCACAAGCATTAGACACAACACATTGATAAGCTTGAGACTCATGATATCAGCACAGATGCATGGAAGGACAAAAGGCAGAAAACCTTTTTGTAAAAGTGAAATATGGACACACGTTAACAATTCTCAGCTTTTGAATCCAAGTAGCAGAATCGATTATTATTATAAGAATGATTATTTTGTTGAAGATACATTTCTAATGTAAAACTAGAATGTCACTCAGAGTTCAGACCTACGCCACCAAGGCCAAACAGTCCCCTCATGAAACAACATTTAAATTCGCTTAGTCTGGATTTTTTTTCTTCTAAACCATCCTCTTTTTTTTTTTTTTTTTAAATCAAGATTCATGAATTATTCTCTTACAAACAAAAATGTTGAAAAATGCCTATTTTGCAATCTTAAAGAAAGTGAAAAACAAAATTCCCCGATCTGCACCGAGATTTAACGGGTTTCCTCCTTCAGTCATGCTCCTCCACAAAGTGAAATCGGTGGAGTAGTTTCTACATAATCCTGGTAACTAACAAACAAACAAACACAGACGAAAACAAGTAATCAAACCACTTACAACCCCAGTTAACTTTGCAACTGATCACCTGGTGTATAAAAGGTGACTCTGGATACTTTGTGTTGTGTTGTGTTTTTCTGAAATGGTCGGACACAAGTCTACACTCTGTCAGTCCAGAGATAACTTGAAGCTACGTGTACCTCTTTTTCTATTATAACAGGATTAAACAGGACAATAAGACACTTTTGATCTTTTAACACACTGTGCCATCACAATCAAATGACCTGCATGCATTGACTCACTCTCCATCTCATTATATGCGATAACCTGTTAAACCTGAGATTAATACTAAACCAAGGTCTTTTCACTCAATCCACACCAAAGCTTCAGATTTTAAATGCAGATCAGAATATTCACACTTCTCCCACTCACATCATGAATGATCACAACAACATGATTTTTTTAAGGCAACACATATTTCATAGAAACCATAATGTCAGTTTACCGATTAAAACAACATCACTCTTTTTCACCAGCTACTTCTTTTCCCTGGCTGCCTTCCTGGAAACCGTTTTGTTGGTGTTGGCGTACTTTTGTCGATCATTTCTAAAGTGAAAAGAAAAAAAATCCTCTGATTCACTTTTTAACAACAGGAACGTGTTAATGTCAATCGTTGTTTTAATGAGTAAAATATTTCTAGTCCTACTGGTATGTTTTCTTTAGTAATGTTAATTGAAATTTGTCGTTCAATAGATGTACCTGTTCATTTTGACTTTGTTTCTGCAGCCCAGTCCTCCCTCCCAGTAGCTGGTGCGAGTGCCTCTGGTCATCATGCTCCCACAGCTGATGCAAGGCCTCCCATTGCCGTATGGCTGCAACAGAAGACATGGTGGAGTTTGTATTTTAAGAAAAGGGTAAAACACACGCATACATACTTCCTGGTGGGACCAAAATTTGTATTTATGATTGAATAAATTAAGTGAGCAAATCAAGATGGCTCTCTAATCCTTTCCTCTAATTTTCAACTTTTCACCCTATAACTTATTTTGAAAATATTTTCACTCCATATGCAGCACATATTTTTGAAATAATGTTCCCCTATTGAAACAAAACGACTGATATGAAGGTGAAAAACAAGGCTTTCAATTAAATGACTGTTTTGAGCTGTTCTTTGAAGTGAAGGTGGTAATTTAAAGATTGTAAATCAACAATCTACATTTTGTAGTAAAACTTAGATTGTTAGATGCAAGCTGAGACTCTCAACTTAATGCTCTTTTCTAATGTCACGTCATGTCTGTAACTAACCTGTTCTTTGGCACAGTAGCCACAAATCATCCTGGTGGCGAGTTCCATTGGGTGGTCCTGGTCATCATCGTGGCACGCGTCACATGCGTACGCCCGGCCACAGCAGGGAAACCTAAGAACGTGGAAACAAAGCTTGCACCGACTTCCCCAGGTACATCTCAGATATCGGAAACAAGAAGTTGAACAGGACACAGAAAGGAAGTTACCTTAGCCATCGATGGCTCTGTTTGTAATGTTTGCATGCTCCTTTGTCTGGTAGTGGCTTCCCCTTTTGCACGGCAGGGTCTCTTATGGTCTTATAACTAACAGCACTTGAACCTGCACAAAGGGGAGGGGGGGATTGGTAAATTTGACAGTAAACATATTCACATTTGTATGAGTATAATGTTCATTTATAAAGGTTTCATGCATTGTGTAGCTTTTTAAACCAAACAATGTGAGGCAAAAATGGACTAAGAATCAAAAGTGCCACTTTGTTGCTATAAAACATTTGCTGATAACAAATGCAGATGAGCTCTGACCTGATTTGTCGGTGCGGGGCTGAATATACTGGAATCTTACGCTATCAGCCAGTATACTAAGTTTGCTGTGGCAGTGTTCACAGTTTAACTCCTGGGTTTGTCCATAGGAAAGATTCTGAGGAGAAATAAAAACAAAAAAAAATGGTCAGAGCTCATCAATTCATATTTCAGTTGTTTTCTTGGTGTGATTTCACAATGTTGACGTACACACGTGTTGATTCAACATGTTTCAATACCTGGACAGGGCACTCCTGGGAGCAGCTGAGGCAGCCCACAATGAGGTCACAGTCCTGAAGCACCAGGTCAGCAGGTGTGACGTTGTGGAGGTCCAGGTATCCCAGGACGTCGCTGTAATGGTGCAGCATGCAGGGCCTGTATGCAGCGTTGATGCTTGTGCTGCACTTTTCACATTGAGCTGTGCAGGCTGTCCGGCCATTGAGGATCAGGTCTGCGGGGACTTTACACCTGCAGACATGACACACACAGCACAGAGTCAGCTTTACAACTGAGGATCTGCTCTTACTCTAAAAAAAACCAAAAAAACACTTTAATTTTATTTCTTTTTGTTCTTTTTCTTTACCTATTACACACAAGAGAAACCGTGATCTTTTGGGCAACTAAGGTGGCAGTGTTCTCTCCCAGCCTCAGTCCCAGCACCTTCACCTCTGTGCCTCTGCGGGGATCACTGATCTTAATGTTCTCAACCAGATGACTGACTTCCTCCTCCTGCTGCTGCTCTTCATCACAGCCTGAACGAGGCAGCTTTCCTCCGTCCACTGCACTCTCACCTTCTGTCATTTCTAGTTTCCCTTCACCACTGGTGTCCCCATCTGCATCAGGAGCAGCAGTGGTGTCAGAGGCAGGCTCAGAGGAGGTGTCGTTCTCTGATTTTTCACATACTGCTGCCTGGAGCTCCTGGTATGGTATAAACTGCAGTCCAGCCCTTTCTACGTCAATTTCTTTTTTTAACTGCAAAGATTCAAAATGAAAATGTTCTAGTTGAAGCGTTAATTGAAATGTCAGTAAATTCAAAGGGAAGACACAACATTTACAGTCATCTGCTGTTCACACAGGCTGTAGTCTCACCTGCCTGGCTCCTTCCGTGAACAGTCTCTCCAAACTCCGATCTAGCCAGCGCAGAAAAGGCCGGAAGAGCAGCTCTACCTTTCCCCGAAGCAGATTGGTTGCATGCTTGGCCTGAAGCCACTCCAAAGAGGCTTGTTGTGCATGTCTGTGCAGACAGAAACAATATAAAAAAATGACTGCAACTGTTATCTACAATCAACAGCAATTGTAAATAAAGTGAAAATTATGTTTTACCTTGCCATAACTGCTGGCAGATCCTGATCCAATGGTACATTCAAAGTGAAAACCTGAGGGAAACATATCAAGGTTGTTAGAAACTGTTGTTTGTGTAAGTTACATGAAAACATAAGAGAAAAACCTTTATTTCATTTACCTCTTGTGGGTAACTGTCTGGGAAGCTCACCATGATGTCAATTTCTTTCAGATCAAAAGGCTGCAGGTCAGAATGCAGAGTGTCATAATATTTCCAGGTTATATACTGTATTCATTCTAATGACAGGCTATATTTTAAACAAAATTTGGGTCAGTGGTTTAAAAAAAACAAAACATGAGAATATTGGAACACCAAATATAGTTTCCCAATAACTTAGTCAAATGAGCCAAAATTTTTAATCACCGCTTTACCCAGTTTCCTTTGTAACAACTGGACTTAAGTGGTTCTCAGTGGTACAGCTTGATCCAAATTCTTTGTTTTTCTGTGCTACTTAACAATCACACTGAGGCAGCTGTGAGTGTTGCATTTGTCTTTGTATTACATAAATAACATTGCTCGAAGGTCATGGAAGAGCAGAGATAGGAGGAAGAAGAAACTGTGTACCCAGTCTGGATCAGTGGCCTCCACAGTCATCCTGTAAAACGTTACTTTGCCATCACTTCGTTCCTGAATAATCAGCCTGTCTTTGGGAAAACGCTTCTTCAGCTGCTTGATCTCTGTCTCTCGTAGTTGCTCGGCCACGTCCTCAGTCAGGTCACACAGCTTGACCTCCTGGAGGATGCCGGGACGGGGCACTGGTATCATCCTCTGAGCGGGTCTCATCTGATCGCCAGAAACAGGCAGGTCATCCACCGAGGGGAGCTGCGGTGGATGCCAGAAGCGGCATCTGTCCTCCATGGTGCAGTGGCCGGAGAGAAAGTAGCGGCAGGGGCGGCGTCCTGCGGCTGGGGGGCCAGCCCTGGACTTGTTAGGGTGAGGAGGCCTGTGCCCCACATTTCCACCAGGGTCCTGGTGGACATGTGGCTGGCTGGGTGTCCTGTTAGCTTTCTTCTCGTGAGCACCGGCGTCATCTCTCACATGCAGAAATTTACATCTGTTGCCAAAACTACAGTGCCTGCCTTGAGAGAAGAAGCGGCACAGCGGCTGGGTGCGTTGAACTGGTTCGGATTCAGGTGCATTTCCTTCCTCACAACTCTCCATTGTTACAAAGACCTGAACAAAGGAATACAGTGACACTGATTATTGAAATGCAATTACTTCTTCTGTTAATACACAAATACTAAGGAGCATTGTTGTGATGAAATAGGCAAGGACGTCCCCAAAATACACCTAAAATGCAGGAAAAAAACGGTCCATCCCTTTAGCTCCTTAAAATAAACTAATGTCTATAGGTTATGGACATGAGTTGTGAACAGTCATAGAGTGAATATGAATATATCTAATTTCTAATTTGAAGGGTCTGAAGAGGCCCTAAGAAAAGAAAGTAAAGGGTGAATGTTGTTCAACAGGAGTATCTGATGCCCCCCTGAAGTTAAATCTGAAGACCCCAGGTAAGGGGGCTAAGCCAAGTTAAACCACATTTGAAGTGGGCTGTATGTGGGTGTCCACATACCTTTGCCCATGTAGCCTGTTAGCATGGTAACATAATCACAGTCAAACATTAGCTGCCTTACTTAGCTAGTTACACTTCACGTACAATTGTCGAGGGGAACGATCTTAGCACTGTCGTCACTTCACTCAAATCAAATTAGTTATCGTTGAAGGAAATGACGTTACCTAAGATACACGCAAGGGTCCAGGCAAGATTTTATTCCGTGGGAAAATAAAACCATAAATTGAATGGCTTGATTTCGAGCTGTCAGCTGAATGTTTACGTGCTGCACGTAACGTAAACGTTCGTGGAAAGCGTAACGGTGTTGCGGCATTACGTATTTGTTTTTTCCACCCAAGGTAAGCGAAGACCCGCCTCTACCTTGTCTATGATTGGCTTACAGTCGCATAACCCTAATTCTGACCAGTCATTACGCTTCTTGCCCACATCTGAGCCAATCAGAGCTAAAGGCGGGTCTTCACTTGCCTCGGGTGGGAAATGTGAAAACGAAAAAAAAAACGTCAGCGCCCTCTACAGTCTGGAGGGTCACTTTTCACTTTGAACATTGAACTCAGCAGCTGAGAAAACAGTTCCCTGTCTTATCCACAGACTGTAAATAAATAGTTTCTTATCACACAATCTTTATTGGCAGGTGGAGTTTGCCCGGTTTTGATGGAGGAATTGAACATGTAAGACAAGTCATACATGTTCAAAAGGTCCAAAGTTCCTCCCTGACCTGTGAAAACAATTACACAAGAAATAATACACAACAATTTTGTAATAATCTTACGATATTTTCTGGAATTTAATGTTATTTAAAGTTATATTTGAATTCCATAATGTTTAATAACCGGACAAACACCATCTACTGTTAAAGGTCACGTGATGTGATCTACATATTTTCCTGCAAGATAGTGTCACATTAAAAATACACCGGCTGGGTCCATCCGTACTGCATCAGTATAACTGCTCAATTGAGTAAACCTAACCTGTATTTGGTTCCCTTTGTCTTTTTATATTACACTTCAGTATGTATTAATGTTAATTATATTATGTTATATATTATAATATATATATTATACGTTATATTAAACCTTACCTCTAATCGTAATCCCATGTCCTTTTTTACAATACTGCAGTTTCTGTTCCTTATATTATTTTATATTATCATGTATATATCATTTATATCATTATAAGTATGGCTTGTGTCCCTTCTTCTATCTCATTATTTGTTGGTTTTCATGTCTTTAAACTACACAATCATTTCAGTGTGTTTCTTACTTGTTTAAATGGCAAATAAAGTCACTTGAACTTGAACATGAACTGAAATATAGCTCTGACAGAAAGTTTGGGCAAAGTAGAATTTCTCATCCTAAACAATTTATCATGTGTTGAGGGGGTATGAATAATTTGTTTCACTGGGCCGTCACTTGACACCACACAGTGAGCAAAGCCCAAGCAGACACTCATGGTATAAAGTCTCTACCATAGTCGCTCTTTCTGGCTCAAACATCTACATCCCTCAGAGAATAAAGGATTCACCTTGTGATTTTTACTTCAGGATGAATATGGATGTCAGTGCAGATCTTTGGATGAGATGCTTGGGCAACAACTCTTTGCTGCAGCCTGTGTGGGACAGTCTGAGGCTCAACTACAGAGACTATTTGAGATCTCCCCTCTTCCCCATTGTTCTGACTGTGTCTTCCTACTTCATCTTGTGCCTTCCTTTCCTTCTTTGTGACATAATGGGGGACCGGTGGGCCTGGGTCCAGCAGTTCAAGATCCAGCCCAGCCGACGGCCGACAGCCTCCACATTGCTGCACTGTGCAGGCGTCACTTTGTACAACCATGTGTTCCTCGTGCTCCCGGCATCAGTGGCCCAGTGGGCATGGAGGCCACCCATTGACCTCCCGGACCAGGCTCCGTTCCTGATGGAGCTGACAGCTGGAGTGATCGGCAACCTCCTGCTCTTTGACTTCCAGTACTTCATCTGGCACCTGCTCCACCACAGGATCCGCTGGCTGTACGTCACTTTCCACGCCCTCCACCATAATTACACGTCCCCCTTTGCTCTCGCCACTCAGTGTCTCGGCGGCTGGGAACTGATCATGGTCGGCTTTTGGACAACCCTGAACCCTGTGATCCTGCGATGCCACCTTCTCACCACATGGGCCTTCATGGTGGTGCACGTCTACGTTTCTATAGAGGATCACTGTGGCTATGATTTCCCCTGGTCGACATCACGTCTGATACCATTTGGCATCTACGGGGGGCCCAGCAAGCACGACGTGCACCACCAGAAACCAAACACCAACTTTGCACCACACTTCTGCCACTGGGACAAAATATTTGGCACATATGCTGATGTCAGCTTCTCTTCATCTATAAAATAAAAGCCTGTTACAAATAGAGATCTGTGTTTTTAATGTGTCTGTTTGTTAGGGTTAGGGTCGCTTGTCAAAATGATCAGGATATAGAAAACTAAAGTAAGTGAGTAGAAATCTACATTTTCCATTTTTCCTTGTAAATGGGGGCATTTTATTGTATTGTACGTGTAATGATTTCCTTTACATTTTATGATAATGTGTAAATTTGTTCATCATGTCTCAAAAAACTATTATTTAAAGTCTGTGCACAGTCTAAATAAAACAAAACTGTGTCTATCGTCCAGTGTGTCTGGTTTCTCTACATTGAAAGTGATCCCGAGCTTTGGACTTGGCTTTCAGTACATTCTTCTTCATTTATGTAATCCATCCTTTCCAGTCCTCACTCTTCCCAGTCTCATGTTTTCAAATTTCAGTTCATTAAGTTTAATTTTATTACCTACGTCAAACAGTTTGTTGGTGCTTTTATGTTTTCCGTATTATAAAAAACACTCGATGAAATTCTGTGAAGGGGTAGAGCATGACCAAAGGAAGGTTTTGGGTGTGTATCTGGACCAGGGGGCGACTTGAGGAATTCTTAGCCACTTTCTTTAATATTGTGAACATTTTCATTGATTTTTCTCAGAGAATAATCAGAATAATAATATAAATATATTTATGATTGTGTGCAATTTGACGCAGATGTTAATCTAAGTCCAGATCTTGTGAATTTAAATGTGGTTTGAAAAGAGGACTGTTGGCCGAGGTATGATCTCTGCTGACTGCCGGTCCTAGTTATGTAGGTGGAAGTCTTGGAAAGTGATATTTCATTTCCATGAGTGCACATAGGAAAATGGCTTGCTGGTGTTTTTCAAAACTTAGTGGGAGGTTTCAGGTCCTTACCTACGTTGAGTCGTTATGTAAAACATGAACAGATATGTGATATCTTCTTGTGTGTTTTTTACCTCTTATTGAAACTAGTGTTTGTTTAGTTTGAGATTCTATTGATTTATCATTGTATTGTATTGCATTTGTTTGCTGCTGATTCGATTTTTGTGTTCTATTTCATTGCCGCTTATCGGGGACCTCAGCACCTAGTTTCCTTCCCTCTGATGTCCCTCATGTTTTGGAATGACAATAAATCTTATTGAATCTTGAATCTTACTGGAAAACATATTGTAACACCAGTAATCCCAGACTGCTACCAACACTCTCACTTGTTTTATGTATGAGGGACAGGAAGGTAAAAGTCAAATTGCATGTCCCAGCACTAGATGCCAGCAAAGCGCTCATATTTCCATTTTGACTGAATTCAACATACTTTTTTATTTTTGTATTCATTAGTTTTTTTTTTATTTAGCTGCATAAATCACTTATAAAAACCCAGAGAGTGGCTAGAAAACAAAATACACACAGACCATTGTGTGAAGTTGGTGAAATACAGAGTAAAGGTCAGTGTGAGCGGAGGGTTTGTTGTTCTGGTTGTGTTGGTGGTGGCGCTGTTGTGTCACAGAGAGTTGGGACATGGAGTGTGTCAGTGTGTGAGTAAGTGTGTGTGTGGTGGAGACATGTTTGAGTAAGAAACCTGCACAACTTTCCAAGACGTACACCTTCGAACCCCCGGCGCTGAAGATGGGACAGTGCGGCATCACCTCCTCGAAGACGGTGCTTGTGTTCCTCAACCTGATTTTCTGGGTGAGTCTGCGGGTTTTCTCACTGTTTTCAACGTGCGTCACAGCAGCAGCAGCAGCCGCAGCAGCTAGCTACATGGAGCTAAGCTAGGCTAGGTGCCCTGTCAGCTGCTAGGCTAGCTGAGGCTAGCTTTGTTTTTAAGGGAAGAGTGATAAAGTTTGAGAGTGCAATCATTCAGAGAAGACATGTTGGCTCAAGTTGTTCTTCGCTAACAGCTCCGTTCAACGAGGTAACTGTCATGTCGGAGTCGAGAGGAAGGGACATCTTCTAACTGTCACTGGTCTGACACCTCCGCTATGAGGAGCAGGTTGGAGTCAATGCACCAAACCGCAGAGACGCCACATGAAGCAGCTACACAGCGATGCTAAGCTAACTCCACGTCTATTGCGATGTCAACACATGCATCATTTCATTTTCCAGCAGGTGGAGGAGGAGAAGTAAATAGACATGTTCTTAAATACGAGACACTGTCCCAGAGCAGGATCACACTGCAGCTACTGAGTCATTTGCACAAGACTGAACAAGACGTTCGTTTTGAATTAACACACAGCTAAACGACGTATAACAGGGTTGTCTCAAAGGGCTCATTCTACATATAGATTTTTTTGTTTTAAATGGAAAACGTAGTTCAATGTGAAAACAAGATCAAGTACTTGGGAGGGTAACAACTAAAGTCTTGGAGCCATGACAGCAATAGATATGAGTGAGTAACTCAAATAACTCCTTTGTAACTATGTAAATAGAGTCTTTAAACAAACAGGTACAATGTAGGGAGGATGTAGAGTTTCTCTTGATTTAATTCAAACGTGTTGTAAAGTATAGAGGAAACAAAGAGTAACTAATGAGCAGCTAAATTGTTGAAAAATGACTGGATTATTATCATAGCACATACTTAACATACTGTTGCATATTTAGATATCTAATATAATGTTATATAATATATGGAGCAATATGACCTGGACTTTCGAAAACTTAATCTGCAAAGTAACGATATCTGTCAAATGGACGTAATGGGTCTAAAGTTCAGTATATTTATCTGATTATCAAATGTTGTTGAGTTTCAGTATGGTAATACTCCGGTAGAGAACTAGAACCTCAAGTTGGTACTATTGTAGAGTTATGTACCATATTATATTGCCTAATATAGTGCCATATTAAAACATACATTATCTCAAGACATTTAACAGATGATAAAACTGTATGGAGCCGCATGCATTTAGTTTTTCAAGGTATTGCCTCTTGATTTGCCTTCATGGGTACGCTCGAATAAAATGCTGACGTTTCTGTCACCATCAGGCCGCTGCTGGCGTCCTGTGCTACGTTGGAGCCTACGTCTTCATCACGTACGACGACTACGATCACTTCTTCGAGGATGTGTACACTTTCATCCCAGCCGTGGTGATCATTGCAGTTGGAGCCCTCCTCTTCATTATAGGACTCATTGGATGCTGCGCGACAGTGAGAGAGAGCTACTGTGGACTCACAGCGGTCAGTAAACCAGTTTTGAAACCAGTTTTCAATTGGCAGAGAGAAGTAGTATTTACACTTTAAGGAGGATCTTGTGTAAGTGAATAATCAAAGATCAACTCTTTTGCATTTAAAAATGCAAAGTGTTGCTTCAGGATGAATTAGAACAAGGTGTCAACATTTTCATCTTGACTTGCCATAAGCCCTCTGTTGTTTGTTGGACTAAGTATGAAGAAGGTTATTTGTACATGCCAAAGTGGCAGTGCATGTTTGTATTGTCTGTGTAAATATCTATGTGAAGCTCTGAATCTTAATATTCAACCCACAGTTTGTGATTATTCTCCTGCTGGTTTTCGTGACGGAAGTGGCAGTGGTGGTTCTAGGATACATTTACAGGGCGAAGGTAAGGAAGACAAACACATGTCAGGACAGGATTGTTCTGATGATACTCACCCGGAAGAGATAGTTGACCTAATTTATTCTGCTTGTGTTTGCCATCATGTTTAAGGAGGATATGTTCACAAATGTGTTTTGCCTCACCCCTCTTGACAGGTTGAAAGTGAAGTCAATAGCACTATCAAGAAAGTGTATGACGAGTACAATGGCACCAATAGCAATGCTCAGAGCCGTGCCATCGACTATGTGCAGAGACAGGTGAGGACAGAAGTCTCATCTCCATTATCACCACCAATATGAAGGTGTTTTACGTGTGTGGCTTTTAGAATTGATGGTTTAAATTGTTGTCATTTGAACAGCTCCAGTGCTGTGGAATCCATAATTACTCTGACTGGCAGTATACACACTGGTATGAAGAATCCAAAAACAACAGCGTACCCATCAGTTGCTGTAGAGCCAACATTGGAAGCTGCACGGGGTCCCTAACTCATCCGGAAGATCTCTACCAAGAAGTAAAGTTATTTTTAAATTAGTCATGTTTTCAAACTAAAGACTACTTCCTTTTTTAAAGCTGAATATCCTCTTTCTTTCATACGTTTGAACATATTCTGTGTGTTTAGGGCTGTGAGGCTCTGGTTGTGAAAAAGCTGAAGGAGATCATGATGTATATCATCTGGACCGCACTGACATTTGCTGCCATCCAGGTATTTTAACTTTCACTGTCACCTCAGGGTTTCCACTGTGTGCATTTTGCAGCGCCCCATCGTTGCACAACTACAGTGAAGCGTTTCAAAGCTTTAACACTAATCAGACATGTTGTCTCTTTCTCCTAGATGCTAGGGATGCTGTGCACATGTGTGGTGCTATGCCGCAGGAGCAGAGATCCTGCTTACGAGCTTCTAATCACTGGGGGCACCTACGCATAAAGGAGAACACATTCAATACCATAACACACTCTCAGAAATGTCTTCAGAGAGAGCATGAAAAAATCCCCACACTAACAGCACTTAAGTTACTCACTATACCTTGCCTGTTTTTTGATCGACAAAAAAAAAAAGAAGCGTTTGACCAAAGTCTGTAACGGTCAATGAGATGCAGAAAGCCATCTTTGTTTCTGACGATGGCATCAGGGCGTTAATCATCATTCTTACCAAACTTTAAACTCTAATTCATCTACGGAGTAAGATATGAACAGGGTCATTTCTTCATATGTTAGTTTGCACTATGTGTATGGCTTTGAAATATTTTGTATTTAAACTTATGTACTTGAATGAAAGAAGAGTATATAATTTCACCCTGTACCTCCACTACTACTACTACTATTACTACTGCTTCTACTAGGCCTCTTACACTACTACTATTACGTTCAGTTCTAGTTATGACTTCTAGTTTCACCAGCAGTATTCTATCACTCCACTAGGTCAGTGGTAAAGCATTAAATGTCACTGGTGTGGGATTGACTGATCTTTCTTTCAAGAATCAAACCTTGTAATCACTTTTATTTTGTGGGATATTTAAAGTAGTCATAGTGGAGACTAAATCGATTTTGTCCTGTTTAGCTGTTTTGTTTGTCTCTGTTCCAACAATCTACTGGAGATAGTTTTAGAATTTGATTTGCTGATTATATAGGACCCGAGAATGTAAATAAAATGTGAGGGGAAAGTTTGAAATGAAATGTGTTTCTGGCTTCATGATTTCCCAACTTTACAAAAATATAGTTGTTTTTACGCATTAAGACAGAAACCCCTGTTCATTGGCTGGTTCCAGTTTGGATGGAGTTCACATACAGATGGTTTGGTTTGGGTCTGTCTTTAGGGCTGCAGACAAGGCTCAAGTTTACCATGGGCTAAAAATGTATCTAACATAAGTGTAAATATAATCGGATTCACAAGACCTTATTATATCTGCCTACAGAGCATTTTGTGACTGCTGAATAAACAACGTGAGCCTTGGCGGTAAAAGGACTCTGCTTTGGTTGCTCGATAAAACTCGAGTTACTTGCAGTAACCACACGCCTTTGAACCAACGGGAAATGGGTGCTCAACCAGGCGACCCAAGAGTAGTGCTCGGGTGGTTTGGTCTGATGGTACGCATTCAGAATAGTCTGCCACAATAAATGGACCATAGGAGAGATACAAATAGTAAGTAATGTGAGGTCTTCACATACAAAATGCTTTTCTTAATAAATGACAATGTTGATGTTTGCTAAAATAATTAAAAACTGAGAATTTGTCAGACATCAAATGAATACAAATAAATTCTCATGCACAAACAAATATTATTTTTAGCATTCTGAAACAAAACAGTACACAGGAATTATATACAAGATACAAATTCAGCCCAAAATGAAGGGCTTAAAGTTTAAACAATTCAATTGACCATATTAGAATGAACATATTGCAGTGACAACATACAACATATCAGTGTCAACCAGCTGTCTGGGTTTTGGCATCATGTAAAGTTATATGAATTTGTGCCAAAGCAATAAATAACACCATTCCACAACCTTATGTACAGGATACAATTTTGAATGATTATGATTGAATAGGTTTGCGCTAATTGCTGTCAGACAATCCTAAACCATCAGGTGGCTTTAACGGGCTTTTACAAGACATTTTTAGCTGATAAAGTGTAGTTGTTATTAAGTCCAACATGTGACTGTCGGGTGAACTCATTCTTTAGAGAGGTACGAGCCAGGAACCAATCCGGCAAGGCCGTTTCTTTGCACCATCCACCATCCGTCCTGACCTTCATCCATAACAACCACAACGTCCCCAGAAGAGACAGAGAGCTCGTCTTCCCCCTGAACAGAGAAACAATGACTCAAGAGATTATTCTTTAAGTGAACAAGAGTTGGAACTTCTGTATTTGACATCAAAGTGAAGAAGCTGACCTGTGCTATGTAGTCATATATGACCTTGTACTCGTCACTGCTCAGTTGAGACAGTTGAAAACCAGGAATGGAAGCATATACTCCGTCTGATGTCTCTGCTGTGGAGACCCCTAACAGGATTATTGTGAGAAACAAGCAACAGTTCAACTATTTTGTCAAGCCACTTAATTATTTTTATTTGCAAATGTATTACTAAACCAGTGACTAAGCTGACAACTGATAACTTGGATGCCATATTCATTTTATAAAAATTGATTCACTTCCTTAACATTGCAACATAGGGCATTTATCAACATTTCATTAACCTTTTGAGGGGATAATGCACATTTCTTAATTTTTTGCTGGTGACTGACAAACAGACTACTCTCCTTTTCCTGTTGTATTTCTACTGAAAGAACTAAAACATTTTTCAATTTAATTCAAACAGTTCCCGCAACAAGCAGCACTGGTGACTGTGGAGAGAATAAACTCCATTTTAACAGGATGAAACCTCTGGCAGAACCCGACTCGATATGGATCCCCTTCTGCCTCGACAGGTTGGGGTGAATGGAGAAAATTGGGGAGGAGAGGTGAGTTGGGTGAGGAAGAGGGGAGAGAGAGAGGAGAGGGGAGGTGGGATTGAGAGTTTTCACTCTCTTCACGTCAGGCTGGTGCTTGTCTGTTGTGGCTTTTAGTTTGATAGTTGTGACAAAAATATATTTCACCTCGCACCAGTTACAAACTCCTGTTGTGTTTATAATGTTCGTTCCAATACATCTACAGACAGTGTGTGTATATATGCATTTTAACAGCATTTCCTCTTTAATTTTTCAGTTGCCTGTTGTTGCTGTTAAGAATAATAACCGTTGCTTCACACTCTGTGTTGAAAGGAGGAATTGACTTTGACACTCTAAAATGTCATCATGAAGGAATATGATAGTATAATAACTTTGTGTACTTTACCAGTAGGTTGCTCAACCGGCTCATTGATGCTCAGTTTGGAGCCTGTTGAACAATTTCCCTGCAAAAGACTCGAAAACCTACAAATAATATTGAAAGGACGCACAAATAAATACTTATAGGAGAAAAAAAAACCATGCAGTAAATTCTGTCATCGTCTGCATTATCATTCATTGCTTTGGATTGTGTCACCTTTTCATGACTCCAACAAATCCAGCACTGCCGTTTCTATCAGTCGCAGCGTCTCTATCGTAGAAATTCTGGTATTCAATTGGAGCTGGGGGAAAAAAACTGTCTTTAATGCAAAATGCAACATCTGTTTCTAGCTGGGAGATAATATTAAAATTTCCAACTTAGAATATATTCAAATCCAAACCAGGAAGGTTGAAGTTAGCGTGCCTTACCCGGGGGCATCGTGCCAGTTCTATTCATCTCCACAAAGCAGTTGTTGTCTGTCATGACGTCACACTTTTCCAGTGTGCTTCTCACCTCCTCGTAACACTGGAGGAGCAGTTTGAATGAGATTTAATGAGATTTATTTGAAGGGCTTGATGAGGGCGCGTCTCATACAGATGTGTAACAACAGCTGCACCCACCTCGTCGGCTTTCACACTCTGCAATGATAAATGGTTGCAGTGCACCCACAAAGCGTTTCTCAGTATGCTGATGCGGTCCTCTTCCTGCTGCTGAAATATCTGCACAACCGCAGTGGGATCGGAAAATAAAATGCATATCATCAAGAAAACATTGAAGTGCAGTACATTCCCTCTATTGATGGCAATATTACACTATACAGTACTGTGTAAACACTTCTGAAATATAGTAATGCAAATGGTATCTCGCACAACAAATGCCTCGAGCATATTTCTCTGTTGTTTGTCCACTTAAACGTTCATAGCTGTCATTGAAACATGCATCATAGCTTTTAGATGTAAATTTATGAATTACTCAATACAGCTCTTTCAGCTGTCTTTTAGCTGCTTTAGTCTGTGTGTGTGTGTTCCAGGTATTACTTGTGTAGTGGGAACCTAATTCCATTTTCAAGGCCACATTATGGGGGCTTGTTTTCCTGATGAGGACAAAAAGCAAGTCCCGATGAAGTTAATCATTAAATTGGGTTAGGTTTAAAAGTTTTTTTAGTTAGATTAAGTTTAGGTTTGTAAGTTTAGGGTAAGGGTAAGTCTTCAGGAAATGCCTGTGTGTGTGTGTGTGTGTGTGCGTGCCAATAAGTGCCCCCAACACGATAGAAGATGTGTGTGCGTCCTGTCTTGCAAGCTACAACGTACAACGACCTTAAATTGCTGAATGGCTGCCTCAGTATTGTTGATGTCATCACATGCAGGAAGGAAACTCAGTTGCCCAGAAACTTCTTTAGTAGATGAGTGACTCACACCATGTTCTGATCATAGGAAGTATTACACATCCGCACTGACAAAACAGCACTTGGGTATTACCACTTTTGATTTAAGTCCGTACATTTTAAGATGTGGCAAGCTGTAATGTATATTCCCCAATTGATAAATACTACAAGAGGAGAAAAGCAGCTTCTGTACTTTACCTCACATGTGTTGATGTGTGTTGACTCCCATTCTTGACGGATCTTATCAAGCTGTTCAATGTTTGAAATGTATTGTTTCCCTGAGGACAAATAGAAAACAATTGTATAAAAGAGGGTACATTTAACATTTAATATTATTTTTACTTATGTCGAAACCACAGTTTATCGGTTAATATACTGTATCTATCCCCATGAAATGTAAATTAATGGGACTATTCTTAAAAAACAAATAATTGCAGTGTACTACAAAGCAAAAATAAGTATATGTTTTTGGTGCCATAGTAGATCTCATTATTTTGTCCTTACCAGCTTCCAAAGCAGCTTCTCTGCACTGTTTAGATTTGTTGTTCATCTGAAAAAAGAGGGAAAATTACAAAATGACACGATACATTCCAATGTTATTTTATTTGTTTAGTTCATTTAGTTAAATAATCTATTTAAATTCCATTAAATAAAAAAACAACAACAACTTAAATGATTAAATCAATGTCAAAATTAAATGAATTTCCCATCTCTGTAAGTGTGGTTTCAGAAACTATCGCTCTGGTTGCCAACAACAGCCAAACAATACGTATGTTCTACTTAATGGTATTAAACTGTGTAAAATACAACTGTATCTGAAGTTAGCATTTGCTAAAAACAAGTATTGATAATGAAGTGCTTTCAAATGTTAGGAACATTTAAAACAGCACAAACAGTTGTACAGTCAACAATATAGGTACTACATTTTCTTATTTCTCTCATGGACATAAAAACTTGCTTGAAAAATGCAAAGACTGAGACAGAAGTAGGGCGATAGGGAGACTTTGAGATGTGAAACTAAAACTATTTTAAGAGCTCCTTAATAAAAAAAAAGCTATTTGCTTATTACATTAATCATTATACACACACTTGGATGTTTGGCCGTCACTGTGCACAATGATGTATGAGCAGAGTTTGACTCTAAAAGGCTCTTTTCACATTTGTCTGCATAAAAGTGAATGTTTCTCTGCTGCTTGAACCTACGAGCAAGATGTGGGAACTTAACGCCTCTAACTCACATACAAGTTTACATGTTGTTAGACTGTGAGGGTTTCAAGTCAGGAAAACAAGTGGGTTATTTAGTTCACACAAATCATTACTCAATGCAGATTCGACTGTAAATCTGTCCGTATGTCTTCCAACATGTCTGGAGTTAGAAAAGAGTGTTTGACAACTGGAGGATGGCACACACACGCACCACAGCACAGATTTACCTTCTCTATCTGTTTGGGAGTAGCTGTGGGAGCGTTGCCACTCTTCTCGGCCGTCTGCTCTGCCTCATCAGCCTCCCTGCAGCGCTGCTCGTAACACTTTTTTGACTGGGAGGGAAGCAGAATAGAAACCACATGAAACCATAACAGCCATGCTCTGTTCATCCGCACTGCTATGAACCCTTGGGGGGGGGGGGGTTAGGAGGGGCTTAGGAGGGGCTTGTGCTGGCAGGAAAACAAACTGCATCAACAACCAGCTCACTTCCTTCTTCTGAGTAGAGAAGCATGACATTGGGGTCCTTAATGTGTATATTCACTCATATCTTGTAAAACCATCTTCCGCTCAACAGGGCAATGCTTCTCTACTTTTGCTTTGCAGAGCGAGGACAAGCTGCATTTCATCTACTTTTCTTGCACGTAGAAGGAAGTGTTGCCAATAATTCAGTTATTTCATCAAATCACTTGAATTCAAACTTCCAACTCAAAATTTAAGTCTTAAAATATAACTATATAAAAGGCATTTAATGGCTGAAAAAAGAGAACATTCTTGTGCATCATGATAATAAGAATTGACCTTACTTCTATTGTTTTCTTGTAGAGGGAGACTTTCATTTTCTGGACCTTCTCCATCATGACTTCGAACTAAAGGATCATGTAGTGTTTTTTCAAAAAAAACATAAAAATAGGTCATCGTCAGAAAAACCACACACTGTTTTTTTTAGATTTCCTCTGTATGCAAATGAGAGAAAGAAGACGATTCATTATTTATTTTATGCTTACCTTTCTCCTCTGTTCTTTCTGTCGCTCTCTGAACTGCTCCATCCTCTTCACTTCGTCCTTCAGTTGGCCAGAGAGCTGAATGTGCAAGTTTCCTATGTTCTCAATTTCTGAAGAATTAGCAAAACACACAAGTTTTAAAAAAAACTCAGAGGTGAGAAGCACGTGTATGGAATGCCTTAAAACAATGATACAGGACACATAACCTGTGCTTACGTTTTTTCATTTCATCGAAAGATACTTTCAAAGTGCTGTTAAAACAAAAGGGAACACAGGATGCCCTTAATATGCAAAAATGTCATGCATTGAAATGTAGAAGAGGAAGAAATACTGATGAGGGCATTAATGTTCAAATCCCACACTTACCAGATCTCATTTAAACCTCCAGCCTTGCGGGCGATGGTGACCAGTTCTTTGCCATATTTCTCCTCTGCCGTTGCCCTGCACAACCACAACACAGCTGTACCACGTCACCGACGCCACTCTCTGCATTCATGTGCAATTTACCCAAAGTGTTTGAGCCCACCTCATTTTCAAGAGCTCCTCCATGTCTTTGCATGTCCGTCGGCCATCATTAAGCCTCTGAATTATAGTCTCATACCCACAATTGCTGATGAAGTCCACTCCCTGCAGTACCACAGATACCAGACAACAATTTCAGAGATAAGGGACAGTGTTCACAGGGAATCTTGCACAATATTCAATTTTGGAGCAAAAGTCAAAAATCTATCTGCTAAAAGCAAAATGTTTCACGTCCACTGGGAAGAAAGTTTTGATGCTGCCTTATTGTTTGATGTTTTTAAATCAGACCCACATGATCACCTTTGTGCGATAGCTGCAAAGGACGATAAGACGAGATGAATATCAACAAATACCCAGATGACTGAGGCAATTGTTTTCCACGTAGCTGTATTGTGGTATCTCATCTACAATAGAAATCGTTGCAGGGGGTTTTCAAGTGGAAAAAGAGATGTAACTCAATTTGGAAATAAAATTACTGATACTGATATTTCTCTGATACAAGTGATTGACATTTGGCACAGGGTAACTGATAACAGGATGTTAATGAAGAGGAAAAAGGAAGCACACAGTGTCACGCAGTAAACTGAAGCTTCAGTAGAGTTCAACTTATTCCTTCTCAGAAACCAGTTCCTGATGCTTTGTTCATGGTTACGGTGTTAAATTTCTGTCGGAAACAGGTGACATTGACATTTTGAGTTTTGGTGTGTTGCACTGTCACACACACACTTTAATAGGTGCTATGTGCACAACAGTACATCAAACACACAATAAAGGGACAAGATTACCCTGTGCTGTATTTATCTGGAAACCTACAGTGATGATAAAGATCAAACAACGTTAGCTGTAATAAGTTACTTTGGCCTCAATACACTATTAAAAAAAGTTGCAGAGAGAGAAATCTTTAGCTTGTGTGACAGACCTGGTTTTCTAAACTGTAGAATGTGTGCAAAGATAAAAAGCAGAGTTTTTGCTCATATCAGTGAATAAAAAGGTATTTATTCAGTGAGCAAAAGGGGAAAAAAGCAAAGATTAGAAGTCTAAAGACAGGACTAAGTGTTTATATGACTGGTTACAGATAATCAACCAGGGATATCATTTAGAGAATATCCTAGCCAGACCAAATAAAAGGTATAGATACAGTAGAATGAAAAGGTAAAGAACTTTATACTTTAAAAAATGCTCGCAAACATACTGAACACAAAGCAGTTTTCACACCTCAGTCAAAACTCATGATCGACTAAAAGCACAACTCAAAGTGTACGTATTCGTAGAATCACACTAACTCACCCAGAAGGCATCTTTAAATTCTAAAGTCATCTTGGCAGTGGAGTAAAAACAGTCCCTGCTGCAGAATCCACTCAGCTTTTAGTCACTTTACTAAACCCAGCAGGGGAACACGCTGCTGCTGCTGCGGCTTGGTGCAAGTGAAACAGATCATGACACATTCAGGAAACCAGCCTTAAACCAGCAACACACACTCACTCATTTGATTTGAAATGAGGAAGAGCTGTAACGTGTCAGGCTGATGTCGTTTCACTTTGTTCAAAGGGACAAGGAATAACGATCCATAGCAACACTTCTTCAAATACACTTCTAAAAACTGTGGGCAAACAAACTCAAATTTCTTTCATGACAATTTACAGAAGTGTTGGTTTGAACATTAATAATGTGTGTAATTTAATTAAGTTTCCTCAAAGAAGTGGTTGTACTGTATGGCAGATTCTCAACCTGGGGGTATCGACGGCCACGGTTGTGCGGGATAATTGCTGGGGTCGTCAGATGGTTGTTAAATAAAAATATATATAATATGTTCAAAATAAAATGGCATATTTTAGACTGGGAATTGTTTTTATATTAAATTGCATGAACCAGAAATAAGATCTGCTTTAGAATGGATGTTACTGAGTGTGTCTGTGAGAGTCAAAGTCTGTGGACAGGAGTTAAAGCTTGGACACAAATGTTTTTACTTCACTCAACAAACTTAACAACTTTTATTTTGTGAAACTGGCTTTATGCACTTTGATGAACGACCCCGTGAGCCGCCAGAAGTTGTGTTCTGCCCGATTGCTCAGCTGAAGAGAAAAACCATATATATATATATATATATATATATATATCACAGAATGCAACATGTTCCTTACTTATCTACTCTTAAAGTGATAAGACCAAAAGGTCTGGGCTTAAGAATGAAGAAGTAAAGAATTATAACAGACTACAATGCAGAGAAACACGTGCACCAGACTGATAATACTGGTGGTCACAACTCAAAAAGCTTGAGAGCCCCTGCTGTGCTGTATAATACAACATCTCTGCAACACACACAATTTGGGAAGTTCATAATTTGCATTCACTGTGTATGTGAGGCCCTGAACAGCGCTCTGGGCATTTTGCAATAGATGTTTCCTGTTCATTGGTTCATTTCATGAGCTAATGCAATGATCACAGTCAGATGTGGACATCTCCCTCCACAGAGTGAATCCCATGACTTATGTATACGTACAACGCAGGAAATAAACTAGATCACACCTATGTGGAATCAAATGATAAAACTCTACAACAAGCTTAGAAACTGTAGTTATAATTCATCGTGTGATACATGCAGCTGTCTGCCATAGTCTGTCACTTCACTGTTCATGAATGTCTCTTGATTTTTCAAAACTTCCGCCTGCGAGATCTGCCCGTCTTCGTCGCTGTCCATTTCCTTGATGAGGTGAAGAGCCTGTTGACAACAGAGAATCAAAAACAAGGAATAGGAATTAGGAGAGAGGGAACTTTTATCCTAAAATCCCAGATAATGAAATACCAGGGATCATCCCAATACATCATGTATTAAAGCTCATCAATTTATTGTTTAAACCTGTTAACGTTGATCAATTTTGGCTTTACCTCTTCTCTTGCTGAACCGTAGCTGTTAGGCGCAACCCACCGGAGCTGCTCCTCTCGATTCAACCTGCCGTCCTTGTCTTGATCGTAGAGATCTTTAAACCGCACAGTTTCCTCAATCTCCCACTGCGAAGGGGAACCCTCTGATTAAAAAAATAAGTAAAGTGATAACTCTGCTTAAGTGAAAAAGCAATTAGTTAACACATTATTCTATGCTTTAAAAAAAATCTGTGTCCTCACCATCACCATGGACATCTCCAATAAATTCCCTTAGATTGATGAATCCATCTTTATCTGTGTCATATTCACTCAACACATCTTCAATGGCAAAATCCTATCAGAGAAAAAAATTGATTATTTAACTGTGGCATGAAACAGATATGAAACTCTTATAATTGCTAATAAAAAGGAAGTTAAACTTGTCTTACAGCCATGTGATCCACTTCAGACGGGTGTGTGAAGGCGAGAAACTCTGTTACATTAAGGCCGGGTCTGCCGTCCACATCAGCAAAGTCAAAGCGCCTCCTCTCCTTCAGGTGGAGCTAAAGTAGATATGAGCCTGCTTTAATTTCACATGATTTAGGATGTGGCCCAGCATGAATATTTACTGAACAATGAAAGTGAGCCCACGTGTCTGAGAGACTCTTGCTCTGGATCCTCCAGAATGGTGCTGTCATCTAAACTGATGAGCTGGTCGTGAGCAACCGTGTTGTATTCCGCCCATGTTACAGCGCCATCTTTGTCAGTGTCAAACTCGGGGAATCGCTCCTCTGCATCTTCCAGAGCATATTTTCTGTAAACGTGCTGAATCCACAGAGTAATCTCCTCTGTGGAAGAAAAAAACACAGAGCAGGACGAGCATGAAGTCTAATAGAGCCCTATCAATATAATCAGCTGAAGTGAGCCTTTCACAGACATATTGGTATCTGCTCTCATGTTTGCTCATTTGCTAGAATATGAAAACCTTTATTTTACAAAATACACAAGGCAGAAAAGATTGCTTTTTAAATAAAAATTGTTTATTTTTACTGTAAAATATGGGTTTGATAACGATATTTTAGGAATCATTGCAAATTTTTGTTTAATATATATATATATCGGTTGATATATCAGTATCAACATTGGCCTCCAAAAATCCATATTAGTCAGGCACTTAAGTTTAATCAATTATGTTCATCTTCACTATCTTTCTTAAAATTGAATGAAACATAAATGTACCTGCACTCAGCAGACTGTTGGCGTTTGTATCGATCTTCTTTACAATTTCATTCATCTTTTTCCTCTGTTCTCCGGGGCTAAGTTTCTTGATCTCCTCCGTGTCCTACAAGTGGAGAAAATGAGCGAAGCACAGAGTGAGCAGGCGATGAATGAAACGGAAGAGTGTAAAAAATAAATGTATTCAAAATGAACACTGACCTGCTCTCCCAGTAAGATATTCAGGTCGTGTTCAGGGTTGTGCTGCTGGCCAATGTAATGATCTTCATGAAGATGCTTCTGAGAAGTTTGTCCAAGTCCAAACTGAAGAAACAGCAACAGCAGCACTGCAGAGGACGCCATCTGTTGATCAACACAATGAATGCAACAAACAACTAAGGGCTTTTAGTGAATTTAAACTTCCAGTTCAACTTGCTTGGTGAAAACCGAAATGACCAGAGCTCAACAGTGACCCTGCGGCCATCTGCTGGTGAAAGTCCAGACAGACTAAACCTAACGTGTGATTCTCGATCGTCCTGAGTCACAATGAAACCTGACGACTCCACAGAAAATAGTTAAATGAGCCTGATAGAAAGACTGATGCTGATTTAGTTGTTTCTAGTTCCTGTTTGTGTTGAACACGTTTGACAGAGAGGGATTAAAACAGAGACATTCCGGCAGATCTGAGGGTAAAACTGAAACAGTAGACGCAGGAGAAATAGACGCAGTTATAAACATAAAAAATAAGCCTTTACTGTAGTTAGTGAGACGAAGCTGAAGATGTTAGATGTGAGTAGAAGATGTTGTTATTACCGTGAGAAGTTCTCCACACAAATGATGACGTCACGTACTCTCATTTATTCTGGAGGAAAGTACTTCCGGGTTTAAACTTCAGAATTAGTGTCATGTTATAATGGAATCTACTGAATGAAGCTAATATAAACATACATATATATATACTACAGCCCTTTAAAATCCTGAACACTTGGGAATATGATGCTCCACATTATAGACAAAAAATAATAAAGAAATAATGATAATACATAAAAACATAATCAGAGGTTGACACAGGACCCCGTACAAGACCGGGTCTGCTATTTAGCTATTAATGCAGGATCCAATGAAGTTGATATTCTGCACAAAAAGTGCAGTATATTAGACACATTCAAGTAAAACTGATACAACAGCTCTATAATAATGTCTACCTTTTTTTAAATGATTATAATGTTCAATTTGAGTTGAAACCATTTCAGGGGTGCTGATAGCCGTCTGGTGGTGCAAATAACTTGAGTCATCTGTATCTACAAATTGAAACAAACTGTTACCATAAGCTGTGTACAGTTACAACTAGTGCAGGCGTATGACGGTGTAGTGAGCGTGATTCTCTTCAATTAATTTTTTTCAACAATACGCCTTTTCTTTTGAAGGCTGGCTCACTGTTTCCGGTCTCTGTAGTTGACTTTACGCTGAGGAAATCAAACAAACGTCCCGCCCGATCATCGTGGTTGCCATGGTAGACCGTCTTAAGTCCCGCCCAGTGAGACTCTGTCCCACCCGTTATTCTGTATCTGATTGGCTGGTGCGTGTGTTGCCTCCGTGTCAATGTGAATTCATTGGATGAGCCCTACGCCAGTCAGAACTACAACTGAAAAGACTTCCCGGTTAGGTTGTCCTCCCCGTCTGGCATGACTGTCCATCAACAAGACAACTTTAAACGGAGACTTTCAGCTATCGCCACCTGAGCATTCAAAAAGCACCGCGGGTCGATGTCCAAAGACAACCGCCATGACGGTCGACGGCGCGGCGCCGGGCAGCACCGCCTCGGCCCCAGGGTTAGCCAAGGTGGGGACGGGAGGGAGAGGTCTGGCAGCAACAGCCCCGGCTCCTCGCATGGAGGAGGCAAAAGCAGGAATACACCCACATCCGCGTTGAAGGTGAGAGGCGAGCCGTTAATTTGGCTGAAAACGTCCCAGTCAAGATGCTCCGCTAGCTAGCTTGAGCTAAGTGACTGGGCAGCCGAGGAGGGGTGCGTCTAGCTAGCTGCTCTGCTAGTGAAGGAGCGTTTTTGGGTCACCTTACCCCGTGGAGGTGTGGTGTTGTCAGCTCTGATGGCCTTTTGATGTTTCACCTTCCCGCTGTGCTGTTGCCTAAAAACACATGACAGTCATCATCACCTTGTGAGATGTGCGATTAGGCTCAAATGATTTGTGAGGTCTTTGTGTGTAAGTGTACTTGCCATGTTATCATTAAAGCGTGGTAGTGACATCAGGAGGAACGCTGTGTAAGGCTCACACGAGAGTGACGTGGAAGAGTCTGCATCAGATGATGAGGTATCCTGCTCCCCCAGCGAGTCCTCATTGTGCCAGTGGTTAGCAAGTTTGTGCCATTTGCACAAACACTAACCATGTGTTTCGTCGCCCCAGCAGCCCATGAATCATCGAGTGCATGGAGACCAATCAGATCCAGAGCATCACTCAGTGTGGCTAATGCACGCGCACGCACGCACACGCACGCACACACACAGAGACACACAGACAGACAGACACATTCTCTGCCTCACTGTGCCTGCAGCTATACCCCCATCACTGGCAACATGGGTTGGGGGGGCCGAGCAGCAGGCCTGCTGTGTGCACATGACTGCGCAGTGTTGTGGCGGAGGGAGAGTGAGAGATGAGAAACAGAGTGAGAGTGGCGGCAGCAGGGAGAGCAGTGCAGAGATGCTGTAAATATAGGAAGCTGCAGAAGAGGGTGCAAGGCAGATAGACAGCAGCAGCAGTGAGGTGGGCCTAAGAAGGGGCCTGGGCCGCCGGGGACTTGTCCCTCTCAGTCGCTACTGGAAGAGGAGTTGACACAGCTGGGCAAGTTGCTATAGCAGTGTGGACTACACAGTAGGGATCTATTTTGGTCCTGCCGTCAGATGACGACGTCACCTTGCACAAGTGGCACTGCTGGTGAGGGGGAACAGGTTGCCTGAAGTGGGCTGCAAAAGTATGTCAGGGGCGGATCAGGACGAGGAGCCTGCTCACAGACTGTGCTTCTTCTCTGTATGTACCCTCTAATCTTTTGATTTTTCCTCTGTGTCTGTCCTAATGACCTAGATATCACCCTCTGTCTTGCTGCTTGCATCTGTTTGTTGACCCTGCCAAAGGGAAACCTTACACTTGCCCCTTACTCAGCACAGTCTATAAAATAAGCACCCTCTCTAGTGCATGTGGAAGTAGGACTGCCTGGCCAGAGAATATAGCAGGAGTTGGGCTTCACTGTCTACTGTGCAGACCAGGAGACAGCTTGTTTGCAGCTGATTAAGTGGATCAAGAGAATGTTGCTTTAAGCCTTTTTCCCCTCCTCTGACTGCCACTCTCAGACAGCCATCAGTTGTTGGGCTGTCAAGCTCAGGAAACATAGAGTAAATATCTACTTTGTGTTGATGCACGATGGGGCATTGATGCTGACCCACCTCTAGTTCTTGCTCATTATCAGCAGGACCTGTGCTGTTTGGGGTTCTTTTGTATCCCTTTGTAGCCTGGTTCTGCTCGGCAGAATATAGCTCAGGCCACTCGACATGTAAAGAATTCTGCTCAGCAAAAGTAGGTCAGCTGGATATCTCCCTTGGGGACATTAAATAGTATCCGACCCATGCACGCATGCTGTTTCTACACGTGTTATGCCTAATGAGCCATGTTCACATTATTCTAATACCCCTGAAGTACATTCTGAAAACATTATTGCATATAGTTTTTTTACACAAACAGCAGACTAAATATCACTTGTTTTCTTCTTAGAGAAGAACTGTATCCCTCATACTGTGTATTCAAATGCAGGGATCATGCAGGCATCATTTTGCTGTAGCTTTTTCGCCTGAATAGTGTTGCTCAAGAGAGACAGCCAGGGGAGAAGAGAACGGTTTGTTCCATGACTCATTCACTATTAAGAGGAGAGCTAGCTCTCGATTTTTGTGTGGGTCAGAGGTAGCGATGTATTTTAAATCTGAAACCACATCTTGCAGTTGTCCTACCAAAATAGCGTTGTTTTGGTCTGGATTTCCGTCACCCTTGGATTTCAACCATTCATGAACAATACAGAGAAGCGGTGCAGGCCATTCTGTTTGGAGAGAGAGAACATAGCGAGTGGAGGATCAACAATGATGAGCATGGAGTTATTAGCTTCTTTGTTGTTGTGTAACCAACTGTAGTGACGTGAGATTAAAAAGACAAATGATAACAAGGACGGTTCAGGGTACATTGTGAATTTTTTTGTCTTAGCGGTTGCTTTGTAAATGCAGTTGTTATTATGATTGTTGAGATTTCAGTAACATATGTTTCTCTGTGCCATGGGGATACAGGATACATGTTGATGCCATGTTTCATCTTCATTTCACATGAGTAAAAGCTGCGAAGAATAACTTCTGCATCATTTATTTTGTTTCCACAGTGTCTGCTGCACCCGAGGTTAAAGTCGAGCTCATTGATGCATATTCAATGTGTAGGTCAACCATGATGCATGCTGGGAACTATGCTAGTTTAGAGCTTCTGCCTGTAGCTGTTTCTTGTAAATTTTTACATACAGTATGTTTAATGCGTGCTGTGCTGTGGCATCAACGCTGGCTCACAAGCTCATACCAGGGTTGGACTAATAATGAATAATAATAACAAAAATTTAGTGGCAATTAGTAATTATTATAAGTAATTTAATTGAAAAGGTTTGAGTTGCATTTGAGAATAGGACAGGCGTATACTACCTTTTACATTTAACTATCCTTTTTATGACATTCATGCCTTTTTTATTTATGTTTGTTAAATGTACTATGTGCACTTTGTTTTTGGTCAGTGTGTTGAAATGGATGTAACCATAGCAACAGCATTGCATAGTTAAGGCTTTTACTGGATAACTCTTCAGTAAAACAATTTAGGTTAAATGTAATTTTAATTTAAAGTCTTCTTCTTCAATACAGCATGAAGTTCATTTTGTAAGTTATTGTCCCATTTAGAGTCAAATAGACGATGAAGCCCTGAATGCACTGGGATCTTGATGCTATGTGGTTTATAGCTACCACCGTCCAATGGGTGCAGTTTGCAGGTGAAGGTGGGCATGCTGTGTCCTCGAGCTCATCAAGCTCACATCCTCCAAATATGGTTACTTCTAGTTTTTAGTTTTTATTTAAAAAACACAAAATGCACAAAGTCGAGGCTTCAAAACAGCAGTTCACAAACCAAGGGGTGACATCATGGTGGGTTATAGTATATCAGGATTTTGCTACTCAGGAAATACTTGTTTTGGTGTTTTCATAGGATTTGTTGACAATTATAAAAATACAAATTCTGACCGAACTCATTTAAACTGACCACAAATCAGGTTATTCAAGTAATGTGAAGATGTTTTTAAGTTGCCTCATTTTTGTCTTTATTCCCATAATGTGACACAATATAGTATGTGATGAACTCGGTGGACAACATAAGTCATCTTGGCCTCATGTCCATTCTTCCACAGAAGTCACCTTGTGTTTGTCTTGCAACATATCATATTTCTCAAAATGACCTAATGTGATATTAGCCTTGTTTTTGGCAGCAGATCATGTGGTATTGAAAGTCACTTCATCTAATCAATCAGTTGCACATCTAATTGTTGTCTGACGTCTTCTGTCTCTCCTGCAGGCGTCTTTCCAGCGCTCCACCAGCCATGACAAAGTGCGGAAGATAGTTGCTGAAGAGGGTCGTGCTGCTCGAAACCTCATTGCCTGGAGTGTTCCCGTGGAGAACAGAGAGGAGGAAGGTCGGTTGCTGCACGCAAAACAAACTGTTTCCACAGCCAACATATTATTATTTTGCTTTTTATATATATATATTATATGTTAAAGATTCGTATTAACATCACAGGAGTAAATTGAGTGCAACGTTTTCATTTTCCAGACTTTACTGTTCAGTGGCAGGTGTTTCTGCTGATGTTTACTTTAGGTGTGTTTCTTTGGCTCAGTGGAGGATTTCAGTGATTTATCAGCTGCTTTACAGTGACCGCAGTGTTTGATCCTTCTCACAGGCCGGGCTGTTAGATGAAACACAATATCTGCTGGAACACAGTGATCATTTTTCACGTCAAGATTAGCCTGATAATGTAATGACAGATTGCTGAGAAACTCCTGTGCAGGCTAAACAAGCTTACACCCAATTCATGACCCATTACTATGAAATGGGCTTTATATTGTTTACGTCGTCCATGTGATATCATTTTTGAAACCCTGTTAGTTTATAGAAAATGGCACTAAATAGAGCACATACCTCCACCGAAGACCAACAGTCTCCTTTGATTGAGTCAAGCTGTGCCAAATTCCACATGGATATCAATCCCCTATATGTGCCTAATTATTTTTTTCATTAAGATCCATGAATTATTATTCCTTGGGAAATGAGTGAAAATGTCTGCACCAAAATATAATGTGTTTTTTTTTCTCTGACCCAAACCACATTCCTCCACCAAGGTTTGTGTTATTTCGTCCATTATTTTTTGCATAATTTTGCTGACAAACAAGCAAACAAACGGACAGGGCTAAAAACATACCTTCCTCTGTAAAGATGGTAACGTTTTAGATTATCTGCTTGACAATGTTGTGTCCCAGGACCCAGGACAACTTTAGGCTTTAGTTAGAGAACGTTTCTCTCAGCCGGCCTACTCTGAAATCCCCATCAGGGCCTTCTCACTTTAGCTCTATCTGACTGTCGCTCTTCTTTGTTGGTCCAGTTATTTTTATTCAAGCTTCTTTTCTGCTCCTGAGTTTACATCTTGAGGCCAGAAATCTGCCACACTTCTGTTTATGGATTTATATGTTTGTTTGGTTTGTAAAGATTTGGCACAACTGAATAGATTTTGTCTTTACTATTGCACATTTGACACATTTCAATCATATCATTGATAACTCCAAAAGTGGTTTGATTAGAGACCATCACCAGAGCATGCTGATTGTGGACTAGACTATGTGTTTACACTTTGACTGTATATAAGCTTTTCTTCTTCTCTTTTACACATAGCAAAGTCCAAAAACAACTCCAGTGGCATTTCCAGGGTTCAGAGGATCAACTCTGGTCAACGAAGGAATAAAAAACAGGTTGGTATCATCATCTGCTTCCACCAGAGGGCACTGCTCGACAAGCTAACAGCTGTTGCAGTATTGTCAGAGCCACTCATGGAGAAGGAGTTTTGGAAAAAGTTGTAAAAGCAGAATAGTCCTGTAATTGAAGTGTGAATTGCACTTGATTTCCAATCAGTAACTTAACATCCAGTAGTTATTCTTGTGCAAGTTTGTAAAATTTGCAAAAAGCTATAGGAGACTTATGTGAATGTTACCGACTGCACAAGTGAAATAGTATTTAACTATGTCTATAAATTTTTTTTGTTTCTATGTATTTTGATGGTTTTTATTTAAATATTTAAAACCTTGTGACTCACTCTGGTAGAAAATACTGGGTTTATGTGTGAAATCTCTCTAAA
Source organism: Hippoglossus stenolepis (assembly GCF_022539355.2). Classification (NCBI taxonomy): domain Eukaryota; kingdom Metazoa; phylum Chordata; class Actinopteri; order Pleuronectiformes; family Pleuronectidae; genus Hippoglossus; species Hippoglossus stenolepis. The sequence goes on along the minus strand of NC_061487.1, from coordinate 15,496,871 downwards.
TGCATGGTCGGTATTGGTAATAGTAAAAACAACAGCTGCACCCCCTGTCTAAATGAAAAGAAAAAAAACTGCTGTGGCTGCATTATGTAAACAGTTAAGAGATTTACATGACATTGTAATAACTATGTTATTGTTACGATAATGTGTGGTTCATGCCCTGTCCCCACAGAATGCTGGTGTGGAGAGTAAAGGCACAGCCGGTGCCTTGTTGGACAAGGTGGCAGAAAAGAGCCCCATCAAAGCCAGACAGCCTCGCAAGGTGGACCTGCGAGCGCGCTACTGGGCGTTCCTCTTTGACAACTTGCGCCGAGCAGTGGACGAGATTTACGTCACCTGTGAATCTGATCAGAGTGTCGTGGAATGCAAGGTGAGCTCTTTTTTTTTTCTTATTTAAACCCCAGCAGAAATGAATGTTCCACTTTCAGAATCAATTGGTTCGAGGTTTGACCTCACCAAACATGACTTTTTGGGGAGATTTAAGTGTGGTATCATTTATGAACACTAGAGGGGGGCAGAGATCAGAATGAAATGTCTCCCTCACATTCCTCCTGATCTCTGCTTTATGTCAGAGGGGCTCTCTGAAAGCTTGCTGGCAGGAGAATTATCACAGGCCTGACTCAGTGGACTGAATATCGATGACAGACTGTAAACAGTACAACATTGTGTTTGTTGTTTGGCATCTCGGCTCCTTTTTTGTTTTTGAAAAGTCTACACCTCTTAAAATCCACTGCATATTTGACACAATTGTCTTTTTCTGGAAATGTGTTTTTTGTTTCGGTCTAGCTGTAAAATGGCACTGTGATCTTGCTCCAGGGCACACTGGCATGATCCTGCTGGTCCTGTGTTTTATTGATTGACCTGCCATGCTGCATTATGCTGAGCATGGTTCTGGTGACGCTCTGCGGTCAGTACCGTAGCCCAGTTCCCTGTGGTGTGGTCGGCTTGCTGTCAGTGCCACAGCGCAGCTCCCTGTGGTCTGATCAGCGTTGTTGTCACTTGGCCTGTGTCAGACATCTGGCTACGAGGTGTTTTTTTCCCCTCATACCACTGTATCTCTCCACACCCTAATGCTGTCTAATGGCCAGGGAGCTTGGTGCTGTTCATAATCCACCCCCCCCCAACCAACTTTGCCTTAATGGACACTGATAGATGATGGAGTCATCTGGAGGGGAAGCAAAGTGCTCTGATAGCCCCCAGCCACAATCCCCCAGCGTGGCTGTGGGCTGCATTTGTTCTCAGCTAACAATTTTCCATCGAAAAACAAGTGCACAAAAACATAATCAACAGGAAGTAACGCCTAATTCGCTGCCAAGGCTGTTGCTGTAATGCTTTTTGTCACTTAGAATGAGAAACTTGGCACTGACCTAATATAATGTTTCCTGTTCAGAAGGAAATTGTTGAACATGCAGTGATTCATGTATGATTATAAATAATGCCCACACCTATCTACTCCATGGCCCCAGGCTTAATTAGCTCCTATAAACTGTTCCTTTATCCCATCACCTGATTTATTAGACATATCATTTAGAACAGGAAAGAAAAGTATGCTGTATTCTCATGTGGTCGGAATCAGTTGTCAGTTTTGAATCATGTTTGAAGGGAACTTACAGAGGCAATTCTAATTTAAAGTAGTTGGGGGGGGGGGAACAGAAAAGTTAATTATTTACCTGAGGTCAGTAACAGCGACCTAGGCTGTACCTATTCATTCTTGTCGCTGTGAGGACCACGGGCTTTTACTGCCCATCACACTTTACGGCAATGCCCCTGGAAGGTTAAACTTTTTGTCATTCCTCATGAAATGTTATGTGAGGGTTGTATTTAGGTAAGTGTGCCGGTTAACACGCTGAAAGCTGCTTTATGATGCCTTCAGTCACTGTTGGTGTATCTGTCAGAGGTGCAGCGAAGCTCTCCGCCTCTTGGCCTTCATTACCAAATGAACACCGGGCCACGGCAACAGTCGCTGCCTGTTAACCAGCTCTAATCAGCAGACCTGCTGCTGGACACATCTTTCACTGGCCTGACTCGTCTATTAACTAAAAGCACTGTGAAGCTTTACTCTCAATTACCACTCCCTTCACGCTCCACATCAATCAGCTGTGTCTCTGTTTCATTAGAGCTCTGGGGAAAAAAAGCTCTGCACCGCCCGCCACCTCTGGAAAACCAACACTGTTTGCAGATAATAGACGTTTGACACTTTGAATATTCCTGCTCTGTTCTTCCTCAAACGATTCAATCATGCATTTGAGCTTGCACAAGAATGTGTGTTTTCAGCAACACTCTTCATCATTCTCACTCGTACAATAGACTTTGGTTCTTAACATGCATTTGAATAGTTATATTTATAGTTCTACTTGAATAATTTTTGTCAAGCTAATTCTAGAAATATTTGAACCTCTGACGGACCCCAAGTAGCAAATAGCTATATAGTTATAAGGCTGCTGGCTGAATGGGGATATCCTATGAGTTTGCCCATAGATGTGAACGTAAATGTTTGTTTGTCTCTTTATATCGGCCCTGTGATTGGTGACATGTTTAGGTGTATCCCAATGCCAGCTGGGATTAGCTCAGCGCCCCCCCCCCCCTCGTTCAGCATATCTCTCGTTCATGGTTTTACTCTTCATGTTTTTGTTAAAAACGTGCTGCGTATTCACTCTCCTCTTGTGACTCTGTCTTTAGGAGGTTTTGATGATGTTGAACAACTACGTTCGGGATTTCAAAGCTCTCATCGACTGGATCCAGCTTCAGGAGAAGTTGGAGAAAACAGACGCCCAGAACAGGTGATCTTTGGTTTGTTTGTTTTCTTTTTCTCACCCTCTTCTTCTGTCTCTCACTTTCTTTCACTCTCCTCTTCGAATTGCTCCCTGTGGAAAAAAGTAGAAGTGCCGGTGTCTGGTCCCCTGGCCTTGAGTCACAAACAGAACGGATCAATAGCCTTGGCTTTAATTCAAAGTGATCCCAGAGTTTATTGGCTTCTCTTTAACACAGTGACCACTGCAACCGTAAATTGACTAAGAAATTAAATTCAGAGCGCTGTCTCCCAATTTGTCCGTTTTAAAGCATGCTGTTAATCAATAAGACAACCTGAAACTTTTACATGATCCATTCTTTGCATAAATTGCTGCAAGTGAATCAGCCATTCGACTTATTTGACAAAGTTTGAGCCAAGCCTGTGTGTGTGTGTGTGTGTGTGTGTGTGTGTGTGTGTGTGTGTGTGTGTGTGTGTGTGTGTGTGTGTGTGTGTGTGTGTGTGTGTGTGTGTGTGTGTGTGTGTGTGTGTGTGTGTGTGTGTGTGTGTGTGTGTGTGTGTGTGTGTGTGTGTGTTTGGCAACTATATTATTATGGTATAATTAGTGTTTTAGTGTAATTGTTACCACTCTCACTTGCTTCAGGCCCACGTCTTTAGCATGGGAAGTGCGTAAGATGTCTCCGGGACGTCATGTGATGCCAAGCTCCTCTGCAGACAGGATGGTTCCTTCTTCAGGTGTACGTCGTAACATCAACTTTGGGTAAGCTCTGTCACACTCACTCCAGCAATTTTCAGTCATGAACTCTGGAGAATGTCCGGACTTTCTCTGGAGTTTGCCTTTCACAGATGAGCAACGCAGTGGGAGATTCTCTGCTCAGATGCATTCACAACAACACAGAAATACCCTGGAGCATTCAGGCAAGGGGTGGAGCATCAGGCAGGGGCAGGACGTAACAAAACAAATTCTGCTGTGGAAATCACATGTTTACAGCTCATCGATGCTGGCATTGACCCTCCTCTCCAAAAGCGTTCTTAACATCTCTGTCAGTGTTTTCTAAGTGTATGGCTCCTCTTTTTCATTCTGACATAGTTGTTTTCTTCTAGTTTCTTTCATGTTTGAGTCTGACACGTGTTAGAAACATCATCAACACGCAAGCTCGTGGTGAATCCTCCGTAGGATCTCCTGCTGTTTTCCCAAATGGGCTCATTCGGACATTATCCGGAGTTCAGTGCCTGACTGAACGCGGCATATTCCTTGTCATATCCCAGTTTGGTTCACTGTTTTCTGTCACTATTAGGGATTCAATTTGGTTTTAAAGACCAACAGAAACTTTTGTTTGATTAATAATGTATCCTGAGGCATACTGTTATAAACCCATCCCTAGTTGTTATGATGCTCTACGCTTGTTTTTTTAAGGGCTTAGAAAAAACAAACTGTTATCAAGCAATACAGTCATTGATTGCTGAGGCCGAAGCATTTGTTTAATGCAATTTGTTGACTCTCTCTCACTCTTCAGCCATAGAATCAGTTGAAGGTGTAGATGAAAGTGTCAGTTAAAGACTGCTGAAGCATGGGTTCAATATGTGCACTGCTCTGTAATCGGATGCGGCAGGAAATGGATATTGATCATGATGGAGGTCCGTTGCCCAATACAATTCCAGGCTATCTCAGAATGGAGAGTGCTGGGGGGGAGGGAGCCACTTTCTTCAGACCATTGAACTTTCTTTAACAGGCAGCACAGTAGAAGCTTCTCTGACTGGATTTAATTAAGCTGAAAATCCTACCTGTTGACATTAAAGACTTCACTCAGTAGGTCCACATTTGCTTGTTTTCATTCATGATGTGTGTATGTGTCATATTCAGCGGTCCTCCACCATCAATGGCTGCAGCCCGGTTCTCCCACACAGGCCTCAGCTGGGCAGACCGAGTGAAGAGCACTCAGTTCGTCCCCAACTCCAGTCAAATGAACTCATCTCAATTAGAAAAACCCGGTAAGACGTTCTGTTACCCCATGTAAACGGTTTGTTGTTTAAATTAAATTTTTGCAGTATGACAATTAACATAAAATACAGAAAGTCCACAAAGGCCCAGTCTGAAACAACAAGAGACTAGGGCAAATGTCCAGGGTTCCTAAATGTAGTCTGTAGATGCAAACATGCCTGTTTTGAGAGGCTGCTTTGATGGGAAGGACGGGTTCTTGTCCTGTCGGAGCAGCCAAATAGGGCCAGGTTGCAATCTGGATGAATATCAATTTGGTATTCCTCGGAAAACTATTGTATGAATCTATATTCATTTGATTTGATGGAGCAGCTCTGTATATGTGGTTTCTTTCACAACAGAGAACACAGTAACATATCTTCCTCTGCTTTATCGATTGAGTGCTTCATGTGTTTTCCAGGTAAAAAGGATGCTGAGGGCTGGGAGACTGTCCAGCGAGGACGCACTACCAGGCCCCGCTCTGCTGCCATGGTTGCCATGGTCAGTCCTGTCTTGGCTCACGTCACCCCAAAACAGGACAGCGACAAGGAAGACCAGCCACATCTGCCACCGCAGCAAGAGCAGAAGCTCCAACCTCACTGTCCCTTGGAAAAGGACTCGACTAAGACGGACATTGAGCAGCTAGACCCCGTGGATCCTGACCCCCAGGGGAGCGTAGGAGGTCCGGAGAATGGGCACACGATGGAGGTACTGAGGTTCAGTACATTGTGACGTCTTTCTCTCTGAGCAGTCCCTGGGTATCAATTATTCACGAGGAGCTGGGTAACATTAGACCGTTTTATCAGCCACATTTGTTTTTGTTTTGGGCTCCATGGTATTCATAGGCACTGTCCAGACAGACATATCAGTTTTAAGGCGATTGATTGTACACTGACATTTTAGAGGCAGAAAACCAATTTTCGCTCTCATTATATAGTCTGTCAATGCCTCGAGACACACTTGGTAAGAGTGTGTTATAGCAAGCAGTTAATTTTTAAATGCAAATCAGTATTTGTAATCTATCTACTGAAATTGATCATAATTGGATGTCCAGGGCATGTTAGTACCAGCTTCCCTGCATGAATTGTGTTACCAGCTGTGTGTTGACTGGTCTGATTGTTGTTTTTTTGTTACTGCTCTCATGAATTGCTTGAAATATGCATGTTTTTAATTGAGTTTGCGTGTGTTTGTGTGTGACTGTCGGTGCAGCCCCCAGCAGAGAGTGTACAAGACTTGGGGCAATGTGTCGACGCACCCTGTGAGGACGCGCCTCCCCCCATAGCAGCACATACCCCTTCCCATGCCCCAGAGCCCGCCCTGTCCTCAGCCACAGTCCCACCAACAGACCTTACCTTATCAGTCCCGGTCCCAGTCCCGGTCCCTTCCCTGGCCCGCTGCTCATCCCCAGATCCACCCCAGACGGATGGGCTCGATGCGCTGTTGGTCTTACGGGACAGCGCGGCTGAGGAGGGTGCGTCACGGGGCATGGCCACATCTGCTCCAGGACAGGCCGAGACTCCCATGGCAGCGGTGAAACTGGAGAGTGTGCTGGACCCCACAGAGCTTTCTACTGTGAGTGCTGAGAGATGGAGGAGCAGAGGGAGGGGAGGGCGGGGGGCCAGGGATTCCCCAAGGGTCCTTCAGCGCCTAAACAAAGTCAATCTTAAGAAACTGCCAGACCAAATGTGCAGGCAAGACTGCATAGCTCTGTGCAGTGTTGTTACAGCACCATTCACTGAAGAAAAGCTGTCTGTAGGTGGCTTTTGTAGGAAAGCAAGTGCTCCCTTGGTGTTGCCCCAAAAAAATAATCTCTCAATTTGTTTTTAGTTATTTTTGGCCACTTTCAGAATTCTATGCAAAAAAATGCAGCCAAACATAGACTGAATTTCCAGTTTTTGTTCAACCCAGTGTGGAGTCATTGGTCAACAACGTCTGCCTACTTCAGTAACTATTGTTTAGCATCATATAGTGAGTGTAAACAGAGCTTCGTTCAGATAATCAAAGATACCTACACCTCTAAGTTAGATACTGTCAGCGCCCTGCAGAAAACACTTCAGCTCAAATCCAAAGCAATGGTTATGACGTCAAATATTTTCCACAGGATACTATAATGTTTTACCTTTTAAATTATACACTTATTATTACCTTGAAAATGTATAAACTCCCAAAACATTTAAAAGGTTGAAGTAAGCTGCCAGTTTCACAAAGAAGAACCATCAGTGGCCTCCTTCCACCATCTCTTCATCCTCACAGTAAACGTGGCCTGCATGAATATGGAATGCTTCCTCACTTGTAATTCTTGTGGTGATTGTGTGGTACAAACTGTGACTGGGTTGATTTGATGTTCCCCTCAATCTTTGAATCATGCACCCAAGTTCGAATCAGACAAAAATGTATTCTTACACTTACAGGTGCTACTCACCTGTGACGAAGTATGAGGGTCATATGAAGAAAATAAATCTGAGATTATAAGAATAAAGTTGTAATGTAAAAAGTCATAATATTATGAGTAAAAAAAAAAAATACATCTTAAAGAAAAAAACAGCAAGGAGAACCCACGCCGAAGTTGCACTCCCTCTGGATCTTGAACCGATCTCAATGTTTCTTGAGAAACTGCGAAACCCCTTTGATTAGCATACAGATGTAACCATCAATAGCTTAGCAGTTGACTACTACAACATTTCTTCCTCCACAAAAGAGGCTATTTCCTCCGAGTCTGTGTAGTTATTTTACCGGAATAGACAGTTTCTTGCACAATCTTTTCAAAGTCCTGACACTTATAATAATGTGGTACTGATGAACCAGAACTTTAAGTATTTTGTTATTTTTGAAACCCGTAAACCAAATTATAATTTAAAAGGTTGCTCCATATTCCTCATTTTAATGGCTGATCTTCTGATAATGGCAAAGACACGTATCCTCAAAATATCATGACTTTATTCTAAAAATCTCTGGATTTCTTCCCGTCAAAGTGGCCCTAATACTCTGTAGGACTCCCCAAATACTTTGTGTAAAATTTCATAATTTTATATTAACTGACTAGAAAAATAAAACACCTGACTCTCAGTGATGCACACATGCATTGTGTTTTACATATTTTCTCAACTTAATAGGATCATTGGGAGGAGAAACATATTAGAAACGATTACCTGACACATTCAGCAAAATAAGCAATTATAATTTTTACTAATGTAGTATATCTCGCTGGACTAATGCATTAATTTGCTTGGGATCTCCAATTATCTTGTGACTCTGGTGTTTGTTGGTTTGAACAATGATATATTATGAAATGGGAAATGTGGGTGTGAGCTGCTATCTGTGCCATTTGTTCAGCCCCAGTCCATGGCAGAGGTACTAGCCAAGAAAGAGGAGCTTGCTGACCGACTGGAAAAGGCCAACGAGGAGGCGATCGCCAGCGCCATCGCTGAGGAAGAGCAGCTGACCAGAGAGATTCTGGCAGAGAACAATGACCTGGAGACTGACAACGAAAGCGACTTCTCTGTAAGATTCAAGTCATTTATACTTTTAATGTTTAGCCCTTTTTCGGGGGCATCAGTGAGTTTTGATTTAGGTGTTTTACTGTATATTGACATAAAAACCCAACTCCTTACAGGCTAGCATTGGCAACGGAGGCTGTGGAGTCAATATTGACTGGACCGACATGTTGGCAGATTATGATGGTATGGAGGTCAACATCTAAACACCAAACTTTCATTCTTTCCTATTGATAAACATATTTATGTCTGTTTAATTTTCTTTGCTTAACTTTCTTGAAGCTCGGGAGCCATGGCGTCAGGGTACCTCATGGGGGGAGATAGTAGAAGAGGAACCTGCTCGGCCTCCCGGACACGGGATCCACATGCATGAGAAACTGTCCTCACCATCGCGCAAAAGGTGCAACACATTTTCTATATGCAGTAGTTGGTCCATTTTCAAACTGCCTGCTTAGTGTATTTCTTGACACACACTCACAGTATCTACACAATCAGCTTCTCTTCTTGTTCAGTGCCTCCCTAAGCAGCACCTCAATCTACTCATATGCAATCCCCTCATCTTAATTTGACAAGGATTTAACCCAGCAGCCTCAGAGTCAAAGACCCACTTACTACATCTGACCTCTTTCTTTATAGGTTACCACCCAGAATGTCTAAACAGGCTGTAGTGTCTATCAGATGCCTGTGTCTGCCTTGCGTGTTGTTGATAAGGACACAGAAAGAGATGAATGATTTGTTACTGTGTTTTTGACAGAACGATTGCAGAGTCGAAGAAGAAACATGAGGAGAAACAGCTGAAGGCGCAGCAGCTGAGGGACAAACTCCGGGAGGAAAAGACGCTCAAGCTGCAGAAGCTCTTGGAGAGGGTGAGTAAACCGCGCCAAGTTGACGGAAAGCACCCTGAAGAAACTCCTCGCAAGCTACGGCCAGTCTGGCTCACAACGAGAGGTTCTGTCAGCACGCTGCCTGATAGAATCACTAAATATTATAACCCCCTCCAGTCGCATCCAGGCCAGCTGGCCGCAGACGGTCGTGAGAGAGACCCCCTAGCCAAAATCAACAGCCTTTCATGAAGTTTGTTTTTGTTCTCCAAGCCATAGTGAGATGAGTGAGTCCTAGAATAAATCAGGATAACCACGTAAATGCATGAAGTGGTGTATATTCACATTAATCCCACGGGGGACGCACTGGAGTGGGTAGCAACTGACAGATCAAGAATCCGTTGTCTGTGCTGTACATATTTTTAACACTCCAGCTTCTGGCTCTTTCTCACTTTCTACAGGAAAAGGAGGTGATGAAGTGGAAGGAGGAGCTGTTGGAGCAACGTCGGAAGATGATGGAGGAAAAGCTGTTGCATGCAGACTTACAACGCGAGCTGCAGCTCCAGGCAATTGTAAAGAAGGCTCAAGAAGAAGAGGCCAAGGTAAAGGAGGGGATCCCCTGAAAAGCTGTAACAATATGCATGTGACAGCTGAGACGTTTTCTGAATTAAGTGGACATCTGCTGTCATACCTTTTTATTACCTATTATTACATTAGCAGATACAAAAAATAGAAGGCATATTAAAGCTGCATACAGGCAAACTGATACCTCCCCATTCTCTATTTATGTATGCATACATGTTTATTTGTAATTTTACACACTGCACATTATTACTTTCTGTCTGTACAGGTGAATGAAATTGCTTTCATCAACACTCTTGAAGCCCAAAATAAGAGGCACGATGCCCTGGCCAAGTTAAATGAGTATGAGCAACGGCTAAATGAGCTGCAGGAGGACAGACAGAGGAGACAGGAGGAGAAGCAGGCCAGAGATGAGGCTGTGCAGGTGACACAAACAAACAATTGTCCATTCTAATTGAAATTTTCCACAAATAATTTTCATAACATGTTCATTCTCTTCTACTCTTTCTGCAGGAGCGTAAACGAGTCCTTGAGGCAGAGCGGCAGGCGAGAGTGGAAGAGCTGATGATGCGGAGGAAGGAGCAGCAGGCTCGTATCGAACAGCAGAGGCAGGAAAAAGAGAAAGCGAGAGAAGATGCAGCCAGGGAAAGGGCCAGGTTTGTAGCGCTTCAGTATGGGAGTGAACACAAGTGGCTGCACCAATCCTCGTTTGATTTTTATCAGTAGAGCAATAAAAAACTTGTGGTTTCACACTGCTTTTTGTACATCCTGTCTGAAGAGACCGAGAGGAGCGTATGGCTGCGCTTAGTGCTGCTCAACAGGAGGCCATGGAGGAGCTACAGAAGAAAATTCAGATGAAGGTGAGTTTCTATCTTGTTTCTCTAACAAACATAATCTAGGAATCCCCATTTCCAAAATAACCCCTGGTTTCTGGTTTCTTCCATAGCACGATGAGAGCAGCCGTAGGCACATGGAGCAAATAGAGCAGAGGAAGGAGAAGGCTGCTGAGCTCAGCAGTGGTCGACATGCGAACACAGACTACGCCCCCAAACTGACACCATACGAGCGCAAGAAACAGTGCTCCCTGTGTTGCATTGTGGTATGTACAGTTTTATCTGTGTCAGGGCTGATTGATGTCCATTGGTGCCCTTGACTTGTATACACAGTGTTGAATTTATCAGCAAACTATGACTTCTATCATTGCACAGGAATTTTTACTAAATCCTCATTACTTTCAAATTATCCTAGATTGTAATTAAAGTGAAAGTAACGTGTGTTTATCACATGCTGTATATAAAGATGGACGACATGACAGCTCCCCAAAAGTGAAGCCAAAACGCCAAAGCCACAGCCTGGTGTCTGGCTGCAGTACAGGTCATTAACCTATCCTCCTCCATGTTGGTGGACATGGCCCAACCTAAAAAGTTGGCGTACACGTCACAGAATTTTTTCTCATAGATGGTTTCTGTTACTTAAGGTAGTTCTTATAATACTGACATTTGTTCAAAATTTGGTTTTAATTTGAATGAGGCCATGTTATAAAAATGGGGTGAAACATGATTGACAGCTGAGACTGACTCACAGTTGCGCATGTATTGGCGGGACCTTGCTTCCACAGCTCCATCTGCCGATCACTACTGCACAGACTCGGCCTCTAAATGATGCCTTTGGTGCAAGATGGCAACATTCGTATCTGAAACATTTTGGCTTCATTTCTAGATCATGGGAGGAAAAGGAGACATGTCGTTCATCTTTTATATACAGTCTACAGTGTGTCTTTGGTGTGTATATATGTAAGGGAAAGAAAAAGACTCTTACTGCAGTAGCTCCTCTTTGTTATTTGTTCAGCTGCATGCATATACGATGCTGGTTGGTATTTGATTCAGAGGATTTTTGGAAGAGGGCACATTTGAATGAGCAACTCCAACAAGCAGACACGTTTATCTCTCATGGAGCGGCTGCCACGGTTACAAGGGTGAAACACCTTGAGTCCTCAAAGCAGCATCAGATAAAAAGGGGGTTTGGGGGGGTGCATGAGGAAATCTTGTTAAAACGCATGATGACCTTGGCCAGCATCTGACACCAGAGATCATGGATGGGTCAGCAGAAAGCACTTTATTTAATGACATTAAACACAAACCATTCTAAATGGGCTTTGTTCCAGAGATGAGAAAACAAACCTTGCCTCTTTTGTTACGGTTTCACAGAACTGCATTTATTTATCTATGACCTCAACTACATTATTGGGAAAACACTCTTTTTAATATTCAACTTCTATTTAAGTACTAAATGTTGGACATGTCAAATCCCATTTCCTCTCCTTTCATTTAAATGTTGTTTTGGAAGAGGCAAGGTCACATCCCATGGAAGAGCCCATGTTGTATATCGTTTCACCAGCGTCCCATGGGGCTCTGTTGACCCCTCCCTGCCTCCCGTCTCCATTGTGTCCGCAGCAGTGACCTCTGACCGCTGTGTTTGTGTTTGCAGATCACCTCGGAGGTGCACCTGTTCAGCCACACCAAGGGCAAGACGCACCAACAGGCTGTGCGAGACAGTAGCAGCATCCAGGGACGGGAGCTCTCTGACGAGGAAGTGGTGCGTATCAAACCACACCCTGCCACGAACAAACATCCACTTATCCCGTCAAAGAACTCTGCACCGCTGCTCCTGCTTGTGTCATGTAAAAAAAGACAAAGAGACACAGTGGTTGTCTTTTACGTTGTGGCTGTTATTATTGTTTATGCTTCCCCTTGTACACAGCCACGGCTCTGTTGCTGGCATTGTGAGATTACAAATGGGCCTTGAAATGTACACAGTTCGGGTTCAGTGCTTCAGTGGAGGGGTGACATCACCCCCTTGTCTCCAGGCTGTTTTTGTCATGGAGCGCTTTCCATGGGAAGGCAGCTCATTAATGCAAGGTAACCTCTCTCAGGCTGCAATATGAGATTGGCTTTCAGCAGCAGCTCATTGTGAGGCTGACAACTGTTGGTGCTATATGCAGCACCTTTGGCCCCGGCAGCTCCTTCATTCAAAGCTTTTTTCAGTGGTAAATAATTGATACCCCCTCTTTCCTTCACTCTAAATCATTTCCTCTCCAAATGCAGGTCATTCTTTTTGTTTGACAGTAGATAAACAAGGCAATGGAGAGAAGCACTTCACCAATACAGCCCTATAAACAATTCATATATGAGCACTTCTTCATATACACATTGCATTTTACTGTCAATACAAATTATTTAGAGTTTAAGGCTATGCTGAACTCAAGTCGTCCTTGTCTTATCCCACATCTGGCTAAACCTACTTGACAGTATGAATTAAATATGTTATTAGTCTGGGCTATTACTGATCAATCTTTAATATTTAAATTCCCAGAACTTATTTTTCTTATTATATGTGAAAGCTAATCATGTCGTCAAAAACCTTTGTCTAAAGACTTTGTTTAGATCAGACTTATATGTGCCCCCCTTGTTATTTATATTAAAGTTAATTTCTTTCACGCTACTGCCAACTATTTCAAACTGCAGCTCCATAACTCTTTGTGCAATGAAAGATTTTTAATTAAAATGAAGACGGTTGGCTCGACCATGCAGAGGTCACTACATAGCTTTTCTGTGGAAGTAGGCAGCGATCGCCCCCCCTGCGCCTTCACATTCAGTCATTTTCTGTCATTCTGGAAGACTGGCGAATTTGAAACAGTGATTATCAACAGCGGATTACTGGATGAATTTGCAGGAAGAACACATGGGATTGCGATCCGTGTTTTTGCTGTTCTGGTCTGATAGGATGCAGTTATGTATATGCATGGATTCAGGACATCATTTTTTGATCACCTTTAAACATGATGGCTTAAAATACCTGGTTTCTCTTATGCCGTTTTCAGACATGAACTCTGGAAAATGTCAGCATAATGGGGTCCGGACTTTCTCTGCAGTTTGTCTTTCACATATGAATAACGCAACAGGAGATCCTACAGCCAGACGCATTCTCAATAACAGGAAAATCTCTGTATTGTTCAGGCTAGGTGGGCGCGGCATGCAGGAGGCAGGACATAATGTATTAATGCCTATGGGGAGTAACCCATACAGCACAACAGCACATAGACGCAGGCATTCGGTCTGGATCACCTAAAGTTCTCGAATTTTGTCTTTCCAAGTTGACAACTTTATCAGGGTCTTCTACGTATATGGCTCCTCTTTTTTTCATTTTGAGAAATTTGTATAATTTTAGTTTTTTCAGTTTTGCGTCCATTGCGTGTTGGATACGTCACCAACACACTGCTGTGAATCCCACAGATAATCTCCTGCTGTATTCTTTCATGGGCTCACTTGGACATTATCTTGAGTTTTTACTAGGGTGCTGGCAGGAGAAAACTTCAGAGAGTGTCTGCAGCAACTGACTGGGACATTTGCGTTCTCACATACAGCCCTTTTGGATAATTTCAGTAGATTATCCAGAGTTCAGTTCATGTCTGAAAGCAGCTTCACAGAGGCCTCTCTTCTGTTCAGCTTATTTATAAGTGCTCGGCAAGGACGGTCAGAGGAGGAATCCATGCTACAGAGGGTATCAGAGCTGACCTCCCAAATGCACTAAATAGTCCTTAAGGTCTTGCCGTTGAAGCTCGACTGATGACAAATTGAGAACCTTGATGAAATATCCAGACTGCCAGCTGAAGCTAGTCTCTCCCTCCCCACGCTGTCTTGAGATCTGTCATCTAGTTGTAGCTGCAACGCTGCTGTGAAGAGAGAGATCCAGTGAATAGCTTTCAGTTCGTCTTTGTTTGATTTGCCCCCTCCTTAAATGTCACTGATAGGATGCAGTGTAATACAAACATGTCATGTAAACCACTGTAGTGATGGTAACCCAACCCAGTATAGTAGTATCACATCTTACCTAGTAGCCAACATGACATACAGCTGTTTGCTCTACACCAAACGGAAAGCCTACCTCTCAGGCCTTTTGTATGTGACACAAGAGGCAGTGAATGAATATATCCTATAGAATTAGTATTTGTGAAAGCTGTCATTTAGGTCTGTGATAGGTCTATTTTGTTTAGAGTGGTATCACATTACTGCAACCAGAGGCAATCTGTGGTGTTGTGCAGTAACACTGCCCTTAGGCCAGCTTCTTCGGCTGCTTTGTGACAGTGGTTCAGTGTTAGACATCTGTCGGATTGTCTCTTAAACTCAAACTATGCATCTTCCATTTAGGCTAGCAACAGAAAATGTGATGCAGTCCAGCACGGGTCCATATTTGCAAAACCAACACCCGCCCTCAAATCTCTGTACCGGACCGGACCAGTTACCCACTGTTATCTTCAAGTCAAATCTGGACCTGCCAAAACTGGTTTAAATATGACACGCAACCCGTCACCCGTCAGTCAAATCAAATGGCTTATTTCCTCATACTTTGGTGGTTTAGTTTTTTTTTTTTAAAGTTGAGCTATAAATCAAACAGCATCAAATTATCATCAAACAACCCCACAACTTTAGTCGCATAATGCCAGAAATGGACATTTTCCCAAATTCCCAAGCATAAAAAATACATAACAAAAAATCTTGCTCATAATATAACCAGTACGGTTTGAACGCACAATATTGTGTATTTATTTAGACAATAGATTAAATTTCCAAATGGTAAAGAATAATTTAGATTGAGTTTCCCTGATTCACATTTGCACATTTTAGCCCCCTAAAGAACAACTGTTTCTCTAACAACCTTTTATTGTAAAACCCCTGTTCAAACAGCAGGTGCACTGACAACACTGACCAAAGGGTATATGGCAGCTCCCACATAGGTTTAGCTAGACTGCTGAATGGAAAAAACCTTTATCTGTGAGGTCATCCTATTCTCTGGGGTGCTGGATGACAGCATAATTGGGTAATTGCTTTCTTGCACATGCATCATGTTGTTCAAATTGTGTTACATTCCCTCGTCTCCTGGTGGAACTATCAGAATCATCTGACAGGGCCAGACAGGAAGCAACACCTCTAGCCCCTTTAGCATATCCATGGGCCTGTTGCCTCAAAAGATTGTAGACTATTGGAGGTAATTGCAGGATACAGTGGTGATATTGATAGGTGTAGGACTACATGTCACACAATACATTCAGTGCCAACTTTGAAATGAGCAACCTTTTATACAATGGGTAATATTTGCTTCTGTATTTTTTTTAATTTTGAGATATTCTAAATGTAATTGTTTTACAATTTATCTTGTATTGATAGATTTCTCTCCAAGTTAGAGAAACAACAGTTTTTAAACAATGAACATTGTAAAATGCACATTTGCCTTCCTAAATTAAGGTAGTACTGTATATTGTCCCTTTTCCTCAGATATCTTAATTTTTGTGGTGCAAAAACAACGTACACAGTTGGTATTTTAATGACTGTGTTTACATGGACACCAATATTCAGACTATTGACTTTAGTCTGAATGAGACATTATTTGATAATGGTCTTTATGTGAGTTGCTAATAAAATGTTTAATTCATATTCCTGTTACATGACACAGACTGTAGCCTGATAATTACTCATGTCATTACGCCCATAACGCCAAAACATCCAACATTATCCATCCAATTTTATAATCCCAACCTGAAATAGTTAAATGCACAATGCTACCGTATATACCATTTGGGGTGTTTTCTTTCCAACTTTGCACAAGCTACATCTCTTTTAAATTTTTCCATCGTGAAGTTGTTGGTAACTGCCGTATTTAGTGACTAGGATCAAAATACTCCACATGTCATACTTTGATTATCGCCTTTTCAGAGTATATCCTTATTCTGGGTTATTAAGGTAATCAAAAAATGCTGTTTACAAGGCAGCATCTTATTCAGACTATCGTCTCAATCGGGTTAATATCAATATATTGGTGTCCATGTAAACAGAGTTACTGATAATGGCTAACATTCCTGAAATGATCATTGCCTACATTATATTACTTCTTTTTTTTTTTTCTACTCTAGGAGCATCTCTCTTTGAAAAAATACATTGTGGACATAGTGACGGACTGCTTGGTTTCTTCTGAGAACATGAAGCACGTAGACGAAAGGCAGAAGGCGCGAAAGAAGGCGAAGAAGCTCCGCGCCAGGATGAACTCCAGGTAACAACCATTTTCTCTCTTCGCCTCTCTCTTTGTCTTATCAGTCTGTCTCTCTCCACCTCTCTCCATCCTCTCAGAGGTTCAAAACTGTGCCAGGGCTTCTATTTTTATGAGTGACAAAGAGATGGAAAGCAGATGTTATGTGCATCATGGCTGTCCACAAGATAACTCTGATGAGCTTAATTTATGACCACTTTCTGTGATTGGGGAACAAAACTGCAAATCGATGCGTAGCCTCAAGCTTTCACCTGTAAGAGCTTTCCTCCAAATTGCTGCCAGGGTAATGCCAAACCCGAAGCCTCCGTCAGTGTACAGGATGTATGTTTAACTATGTATGAGCCATGCCTATTTTTCTTCGGAGTTATTGATTTTTAAATGAAGTATCAAAGAAAATCAATAGTAATCAACAAATAGGAGGCAGAGCTGCTGTGTGTCAGAACCTGGACCTGAGCTCAATCAATTTAACCGGCTGTCAAAACAGGGACGGAGGGGAGTGGAAGGAGACACTGTTTGAAATACTCACTGTTTGATGTATGATAGCACCTCAACCACAATGACTAGTGTAACTTAGATGTACTGGACCTCTGCGCACTAAAAAGAAAATCAAGATATGACTCCATCAAACTCTTTCATTGATTACATTAAATAAACATCAAAGGTACAATATGTAACTTCAGTTGTGAAGTTGTGTGATCGTTGTGAAGCAGTGTGGGATCATGGGAGTTTTTGTCCTTACCACCATTGCAGATGAACATCTACCTGATCAAGCTTATGGTTGAAGTCACGCATTAAAGTTTAATTCACGTTACGCTGCAAACAGCAATGAATAATCATGACCCTGTATTAGGGTTTTTCGTGTGGTTTGGCCTGAAAGTTGTAGAAAAGATGGGCAAAGCCACGGTTAAAGTGGAAATTATGCAATTAAAGGGCGACCAAAGTCAAATGTCTCATTACCTTGAATACAACTGGGGATTTCTAAGGGCTTTGAACGTGGTTCGAAATATTTTGGGTGATGTCAACAAAATAAATAACAGACGTCTAGTCGTTTTTTGCTAATGAAGAATATGAATATTTTGTTGTAGAGGAAAGCGAGAGAAGAAGAGCATCCAACAATATCCTTCACAAATTCCCACAAGTACTAAACATACATTACATTATAAATCAATGGGTTTTCTTTTCTGTTGGAAAACCATGAAGTGACCCTGAAACTCAATTTTAAAAACCAGTCAAGTAAGCACCAAGTAAACACCACAACTGAAAACAGTTGTGTTGTTTTTATTCTCTTGTTAGTGTTTGCAGTTGAGCATGAACATGGAAAGAAATGGATGCATTACTAACAAGCACCTCAGATCGGTGCATATTGGCAAACACAAACGGCGATACCGATACGTCTGTGAAAGGCTCCTATCAATGAAGTGGTCAGTCTCAAATTATAAGCAAACAACCCCACAACTGTCATCACAGTCATCACATTTGGATTGAAACTTTGCTAGAACTTGCCTTTTTACCCGATGGAGTTCTATCCAGTCCCGGCCTTCGGACAAAAAGCATAAACAAAACACATACTGCAGAAAATATCTCATGTCAAAAAAACCAAGACAGTTTGAACTTTGGCAGAAAACTGTGTTCAACTCAGGTCCTATTGGTCATAGAGAGAGGCTGATTTACTAAATAGATAAATTACTTTTCATTACAAATCCAGAAACATGTTTTTTTTTGTTTTTGGCTTGGGAAATGTTGTGCTTGGTCCACGTTTGCTATTGGAAAACCCAAAACTGACCCTGAAATCCATTTTAAAAACTCCCTGAAACAGCCGTGGTCTTTTTATTCTCTTGTTAGTGTTCGCAGTAGAGCATGAACATGGAAAGAAACACACACACACACACCTCAGAAAGAACTGAAATCCTAAATATAGTCACAATAAGCCAACTTGATGACGCGGTTGTGGCTTAAGAAGTAGAGCATATTGTACAAGAATCACAGAGTTGGTTGTTCAAAGATTTAGCAAGACACTGAATCTCAAATTACCCACTAATGGCCTGTGTGTTTGTGTGTGTGTGTCTGTTAGGGTGAGTGAGAGGTATTGTAAAGTTGCTGCGTCCTACTCTGATTTGAAAAGTGCAATGTAAGTGCAGTCCATTTATGACATAATGGAAGGTTTATTAACATGGTCCTAAAGGGAGAATATAGAGAGCATACGTAATGCATTTTATACAGTTATTAAGAAATATATTATCTTCAATTCTCAAGAGTAAACATTCATTTTTCCATGGCGTACAGGATATCATATGCTGTACTCTGGATTAGTGTATTCATCAACACTAGGAACAGTATTTTATTTAGATATCATGCTTCCATTGCAGTTTCTCCAATTTTGCGTTGTGAGTTATAGCAATGATAAATTAATACATTTCAGAATTAAAAAGAAATGCGTTTTTGGTTAGGACCTTTTTTAGTGAACAACATTGGGTCAGTGCAGACTCAGTCTCTATTTCTTATCTTTTATTTGGATCACGATTAATAATTAAGCAGTTTTTTTTTTTTTGTTGTTTTTTTCAAAAGACCCATGCACTCTAACTATTATTTATCATTTGCAAAAGGCCAAATGATAAAAGCTTTGGGTGCAGTCAGTTTTATTCTGTTGTTTTCATCATTTCGTGCAGAGAGTCCTGTCTGGGTGGCCTCCCTAGAACATCTTTCAGACTTTAGTATCTCTTATCATGATTGACCTGTGGATATGACCATGAGTGTGATTTCTAAAAAGAGAATTCATATGACGCCGTGCACGAGAGAGTATTTATTCAAAATAGGAGTAACTTGTAACCACAGGCTGAAACGCCTATACTGCCACGCTGCTTTATTCTCAGTGCTGCTGGTTTTAGCCTTGTGAGGCTCAGCGGTACTGAGAAAGTGACAACATGATCCGTCTCTGTTCACCGTCACTCGTGCAGCAGCCCTGCCGCGACTAGCACTCAAAGGCAGCAGGCTCTCAGAGGTCATAAATAACACAGAGCCTCAGTAAACATAAAGGTGAGCCGCTTCACCACCAGGTGGAAATGAGCCGTTTTATTGGGACGCCGTATGGTGTCCGTAAAATGTGAGTGGTTCTTGCTGGACTTTTCTCTGGGCCAACATGGAGCCCTCGTCTGTCATAAAGCCGTGCACACAGATTTTATCCTGTGTTTTTCCCCTTTACTGCATTTTGGCTAATCATCTCTTATAGTAATTGTTTTTGAAGGAAAATATTTTATTAGAGTTTTATTGTTTGTAGCCTGTCGGATAATGTTAGGATGTGTTCTGAACTTAAATGGATAGTTCACCCAAAAATGACTCTTTATCTACTCACCACTATGCCAATGGGTCCACAAAACACTTTTGGAGTTTTAGGGGTAAACAGCACTGCAGCCAAATCCAATACAATTCGTCCCTGCTACCATTGGCCTCAACTATAGCATCATAGTAATAGTTCCTTTGTGTTGGAAACACTATACAGCCATAGCCTGAACCAGTTCTAAGTCAATAGCTGTCGCAGTGACATGGGGATCTTAATCGTTTTGCATGGAGACTTAGAGCTTTCAAATGATTGTGTGATGACTGAGTCCAGTACAGACCAGAAGAAGACAACCTAAATTAGTCCTGCCAAGGAGTCCCACAGGTGGGACTGTGTATTTTAAAAGATTGTTACCACCGCCAATGAGGTTATGTTTTCTAGTTGCCACTGAAATCATGCTTGGTTTAGTTTTTCTTCCTTGTCTGTGTTGTGTTAATTGTCGTCATGTCTTGACTGTGTTTAGAGCAAAGTGTGTTTCTGTTAAAAAAATAAACGCATACTCCATCGATATCTGCCGTGTTATTAACAACTTATAGTCCGACACTTAAGATTGATGCGTTCTTCTTTTATTGCTGATCACTGTTATATATATATATATATATATATATATATATATATATTACCAGAGGTCCCTTTCACATGAGCTGCTACTGACAATTATGAATTGTGGGGCGTTTTTTTTTCTTTTTACCCTGGTTAGGTAGTCTGTGCTACTTATTTATTCTACTCATAGGACCGAGAGAATCCCTATTCAGAGTTTGTGCTAAAGAGTGAAACAAAAGCGTATTATTATCCTTATCCAGTCTATTGACATTTGTTTTTCATTCTGTAAAAGGGTTTATTGCCCTGATAGTAAAATTGCTGTCTTTTTATATTTCTTTTTTACCGTTGTGTTATTTTAAAATGCAGTTTACCAACTGATAAGTATTTGATGAGATATAGCTTTAATTTATTTTTAAGAGTTTTTTTAATGGCTATATTAAGAGGTCTAGTATATTAACACTTAGTACCATTGAACAACAAGTTTAGTGATAAATGTACCATCTTTCTGAAAGTTAGAATTCATTCTGGGCTTAGTTGTAGGAAGGGTTTTGGTATCTCATTATTCCTGGTGTTTGCAGTGAGGTGAGTTGTTCAGTTGTGCGATTAGATGACCGCCCTTGAATACAAGAGATTGTGAACAGTGGGTGGGTCAGGCTTTGGTTTGGCCCAGTGTAGGTCTGCCGGGACAAATTCTCCCCTCTCTTTCCAGGAAGTGTTTGATCCTATCAGTGTAGAGATGGGTAACAGGAAGACGCTCTATCTAACTCTGATCAATAGTTACTTATCATGTCTGGGAATACCTGAGTGACAGACACACACACACACGCACACAAAGACACACACACACACATACAATTTCATGCAGGCACGCACACAAACACAGACGGTTTTTGTTTCTCAATCTGGCTCTTGGACTGATGCCACAGAGATGCCCCTCCCCTATTGACCATGACCTTTCAGGAAGTGACACATTCAAAAATAATGGCTCTTTGGCTTGAAATATCCATTAAGTATTTATTTGACAAGTGGAGTAAAAAAAATTTAATTAGATTTAAAGACAGGAGGATTTAAAGGTAGATTTAGGTTTTGGTGATATGAGTCGATGGCAGCAGAAACACTCGTCCCTACGGAACCAGCGTCTGATTATTTTAAGTCAAGTAACGTGGTTATCGGCTGACAGGCCAAATAAACAAACTCGGCTTGAACTTTTTCTTTCCTCTTCACACTGTCATCCATTGTGATCTTTACTGACAGGCCAAATAATGTTTCTGGGATTCAAAGACTTTTTCCTACTTCTCCCTCTGCAGGGCAAAGGAATATGAGACGTCAATGGAGGCAAAGACACAGATCCCTGAATCCCCATACAAGGCCAAGTAAGTGTTTTCCATCTCACAACTGGAAAATGCCAATTTTTTTCATCTTAAATGTTTTACTCTAATGGTTAAAAAGCTGTGTTGTAGGGCAGCTACTAATCATTATTCTCAAATTTATTTTTTTTATCTGCTGCTTATTTTCTCAATGCCAATTTCACAGTATCACAAAATGCAAGCTGATGTATTCAATTTTATGTCTTTTATTCCGTCCAACAGACCAAAACCCAATATATTAAGTTTCCTATCAGCAAATCTTAGCATTTGAGGCAGCATGGAACCAAAGATTACCAACAGATTTATATTAATAGTTTGCTCTTGCACATTCAGGTTGCAGCGCCTGGTGAAAGACCTGCTGAAGCAGCTGCAGGGCCAAGACAGTGGCCAGTGGGCCAACAACAAAGTGTCTGGTCTGGACAGAACTCTTGGAGAGGTCTCTCGCATCTTAGAGAAACAGGTAAAGCAACAATCAGATCACATAGACTGTGTGATTGAGTCTAGGGTCGTTTGAAGCTCTTTCAGCAACTAACAGCCAAACGCTTCCTGTGCACACCAGCACACGCATGTCTTCCTGTTTACAGTGGCGCACGCATGCCCAGTGTTATGCATGTTCATGTGATATGCGCTTTCAGACGTGTCAGTATGGATGGGGATTGAGGCTCATAAGGAGCCAAAACGCTTGTGTGAACAGTTTGTTTGGAAACGTCATTTTCAAATAAACACATAGTTGTGTGGATGTAGCCTCAGTTTCCTACTTTGTTGCTTTGCTGTTGACTCAACAGTCTGCAGCAGTGCACAGGCCGTGCCAGCCCTTTGGCATGTCTCTCCAGTGAGAGTTGTGTTTGGCTGTGGCTCCCTCTGTCTCACCTTCCGAATGTAGAGTATCCCTTACTCTAAACCAATGTGCCTTTGGTTAT
The DNA here is from genome assembly GCF_022539355.2 of Hippoglossus stenolepis. Lineage (NCBI taxonomy): Eukaryota > Metazoa > Chordata > Actinopteri > Pleuronectiformes > Pleuronectidae > Hippoglossus > Hippoglossus stenolepis. Next base: position 15,473,985 of record NC_061487.1, on the reverse strand, counting down.
TGGCTAACGAAGACCAGATCAACTGTGTTTTCAATGTCCACATGGTACCAATAGAGGAGCTTCCTAGCACGAGAGCGTGCATTGTCTCGTGTCTATGTGGTTTGTGCGACTCAGATGTCACTAGTTTAGACAATAGTAAATTGGATTTCCAGATGAAATGCACAATATGTGATTGAACAAAGGCTGGGAAAAGAGTTTTTTCAGTGATTACGATTTTTTTTTCTTACACTTCTTTGCAGCTGCATAAATATATATTATTGTCACACATAATTGCAGACGCTTATAACTGTAGTTGATTTGAAACATCTGTCCCAAAGGTTGTGTTGCATTGTGTTTTTTACAGCAGAAGTCACATCAATTTGAGACTGGGGGGAGGAATTAAAACACCTGCCACTGTGTTTATGATGAGGAGAATATACAGCCCACTTCCTGTAATGAGGCATAAATTTCCTGTCAAGTTGTGGTTGGAGCCATCATAACATCCCACTGTGCGTGCCTCTGGGTGTGAGGATGGCGAGATTATGGTGTCCCATCAGTGACGAGAGGGACGGCTGGAGAGGCTATTACCGAATTTCCCCAGAGAGCCAGAGGAAGAAGTGGCTGAGGTGGGTGGCACAGCATCCTGTAAGGAGAGAGGAGGAGGCCAGTGTGATTTGAGTAGCTCACAAGCTGTCACTACATGAGGGCTCCTCCCCTCAGCTCCGCACACTCCCAGTGGGAGGTCAGAGGTCAGCGGGCCACGGAGGAGGATGAAGAGGAAGATCACGGTTTTGTTGGGGTGCCTTGGGCTTTGTCTTTTAATTCAGTTTAAAAGCACGTTCTTAAACTATTTAGTCCAGTCCTGCTTTACAGGCTTCTTGTATAAACAACCCCAAAAGCTGTGATTGGCTAATGAGGCAGTTGGTGGAACACCTCCCTCTCTAATCCCTGCACAAAGTCAAATAAATAGAGTCTCCGTCAGCATGGCTGTCTGGCCCCTGAGTCACTTCAAGTCAGGACCGTTTGGATTATTTGACCTAACAAGCATCTCTCATGTCATTGACTCACCTAAAGATTTGTTTTCCTCCTCCGTATCTGATTCAGTCTCCACTTTCTCTGCTAATTTCTTAGACAACACCCTCTGCACTGCTGTTTGGGTCCCAACCCCCCACCCCCACGTCTTCCCCTGCTTTCTAGGCTGCGTCTAGACTCTGACCTCAGTGTGTTTCTCCCTCTGTGGCCTCTAATGGTTTATTTTGTGTCAAACCAGATTTTTTTCTTTACTTTGGGTGATTGAGAAGAGCAATTTTTCTCAGTGTGTCCTACTTTTCTTTTTGCCACACACTTATGTGATTAACGTGTGTATTTATATATTGCCCAAAGTGTTTACCCCTGCTTTTGGTTAAAGTCTACTAAGAACAAGGGCAACTTGTATGACAGTTCAGTTTAACCTGGTGCTCTGAGAACCAAACACTGCAGACTGTCTTACGGACCGTATTACATTTGTGACCGGGGTGAATTTGACTTGTAGTGTCAAGCATTATGAGTGGTCAATAAGACCTGAAAAGTACTATGTAAATAGAGTCCATTTAACATTTTCCTCTGCCAGCTATCGGAGCCGGGTTGGGCCAGGAGAAAGGACAAGCTTAAAGGTGGAGAAGTAGGATAACTGAGTTTCTTGCTTGGGCCTTTAGCAGAGTGAAGCCCCTTTTTCACTGGTCGAAAAACCCACTAACATCTGGCTCTTGTCTGCAATGGGATTGGATAAAATCTGCATTCACTCCTGGGTCAAATGACATTGCAGTAGACACAGGTTTTTATCGGCTCCGGCTCCAATTGGCAGTGATGGAAACATGACACCTGGGTGAATGTTCAAATTTCTTTTTCTTCTTTATTTTGGCAGTTGGTACTGACGCTGTACTTTTTCTGTGCGACGTTATGACGTGACTTAACTTCGAGAGACTTGGCACATAAACAGCCATGAATGTTTGTGTACTTATTGGTTTTTTACATCTTGGGAACAGTGTGCAACAGCGACTATTTATTTATTTTCCCCGAACCTTGCAAGATTCAATACTGGCAAGATAGTGAGGTGAGAGAGCCTCGCCATTTCTTGCATATTTGTGACATCAACATGAGTTACCAGGGGAAAAAAACAGAAAGGAAATCTCCTAAGGGCAATGGAAAAGGATTCATTTGGCAATTTAAAAAATGCATAAACCTGCAAATTGTGACAGAGGTATGACCGATCCAACTTTGAATATGTTTATTAATTAGTTAATTTTTGAAAATGAAAATTTTTAATTTACACAATGTTTTCACATCATAAAAGTACATTTTACTTTACTTTGAATGTACAGGCTGTCCCAAAGAAATTTGGTCTAAAATAAAATGAATTGAAAAAATAATAGCAGTAACAATGACACTCCTTTGGCTTTTTGAAAATGTTTTTTGGCATTACACTGCACATTTTAAGAGATTAAAATAGATTTTAAGAAAATTGAAATATAATTTTTTTAAATTTCTTCTGACAAAATAAAAACAGCATTACAGCGCAACAAAAAAAAGACAATGCCTATCAAAGATGTACATCAGGAAATGTGGTCTCTTTATAGCACTATTTAATTTTTAATTCCACACAAAAGGTAGGGTTAACAGTAAAAGGAAGGCATATTAAAGTTTTAACAGTCAGGATGAGGGGTGAGGTCTTTCTGATAAAATAACGGCTACATTTGCACCTCCTTCTCTAATTATATTCTATTTCTCATTCTCTGCTGTAGTTTCTTCTCAAACACAGTTTTTCTTCACCTGGAGACCAATAGGAAGTGAAATGGTTCCATGATTCTTGGTGTATTAGTTTCCAACTAGAGGCTGTCTGTGGTTTCTGTGGTAGGTTGAATTTTGCACCGCACTGGCCTTTGATTAATCTTGGTTCATTTAACAGAATAAACAGAAGTTTGCAGAATTATCCACTTCCATGTTTGCCCTGCACTCACACAGCGCACTAAATCATATGCTAGTATGTCACGTAAACACAAGTTTATACACAATGCTAAAATGTTTACTCCAGCAGCCTTGTTGTGGTTTCCAGTCGACTCGGCCCACAGAGCTTTGTTTACCATTCTCTAGCTTTTCTGTGAGACTGTGTAATGATGAAACTCGTGTGAGGAGAGCGCGATCTGTCATACTCTGCCATTGTTGGGTTATAGTTGTGAATGAGTGAACTTGTGACTTGATGATGCAGATCAAAGTTGAAGGCGGGCTTAATGAACTCTGACAGTTGTTGTCCATCTGTTGGTGTGGCAGGACGAGCGAGGCTGTGCCCTCCTCTCGGCTTTAATTAAAGTGTCTAGTGGGAGGAGACTGCAAAGTGCAATCTGGCCAGTCTGCCGGTCTGCGGACACTGTCACAGGAATCACCAGCTGCTTCTGCCGTTCTATCAGCTGGGGTAACAATGGTCACCCTGGACAATAATTGGATAAGATTCCCCCTGTTGTATAATTCACGAGCCATCCATCTCACTTGTGTTTTAATGCCCAGCCCTTGGTGCTCTCTTCCTTTCTTCCTTTCTTTCTTTCTTCCATTCGTTTGTTCTTTCAAGGGAAAATTTGTTGCAGCCTCTGCTGGCTTGTGACCACACACAGACAGAAACCTTTAAAGACACACTCCGACATTTTGGGAAATATCATTGTTTGCGGTCTTACCCCAAGCCACATGAATTTCATCTGTCAGTACAGACACACTTTAGGTCTGGAAGTAAGTCAGTTGACCACAAAAGCAACTTAGCACCTGTTTTGCAGGATAAGTACCAATGCACGTGAGCATTAATTTGACTTTGCAATGTAGAATTTGTGTAGTGATCCTTTGTAGAGTCAATGGCGTGGAGGTGTCTCTGTGATTCTGTACATAGGCGCATGATACTCACAGCTAAATGCTATCATCACCATGCTAACACACTCACAATGACAATGTTAACATCCAGCCAGAATAATAATCATCATATTCCGTCTTAGATAAACGTGCTAGCTCGCTAACATTTGTTAATTTCAGCGCACAGAGAAAAGCTTTATCAGGGGATTGCCAAAGTTGGCTAGAGGCATCATCTGAGAAATATGCATTTAACATTTAAATTAATGAAATATCTCAACAACTATTGGATGAACTACCAGTCTGGACAAAGTGGGTCAACCAACCAGCTAACCAAACAACTTCTCTACAATCACATTGTACCACATTGAAACTATGTGCTCTTTAATTTTGTCAGGCTGAAATCCATTCATGTATACAACCAAGAATCAAACTTTGCGACTTCACTATGACTGAACGTTTGAGTTGCTGTGTGCATCTAGCCCAACTACTCATTTCCCCTTGAGTCCATTCTTTGAGCTACGGTTGGCTCATTGCATAATAAGGAAACTCATAACTCATCTTCTACAGGTAAGTCAGCAAACAAGTTTATTTCCCACTGTGCAGGAGTGTCTCTTTAAGAGCACTGGGTGGAGGATCTTTATTGTAACTGTCTCTGGGTAATGCAGTTCATGAGATTTGCTGCTATTATAGAAACAAAAACATTGTTTTCATCCTGTTACGTTTGTATGTAAATTTGGCTCACTGTGTATATATACTGTCACTGTAATTATATACAAACATGGTTTCTGTTGCCCTGCATGGTTAGGTTTGTAGAAAGGGTATATCATCACCACATGCTTTTCCATTTGCTTAGAAAGTCACAGCACAAAGATCAACATTCGAAAAGCGCCAAGATGTTAACATACAGAGCAAGCCTTTAGTTTGAGCGTTTTATTTTCAGAGAAACTTGTGACCTCACGGTAATACTTTGGTGCCATTTGAGTTTTCTGTGGTCCATTGCATGCATAGACCACCTAAAGATAGTATGTCAGGTAGTTTGATCTTAATCCTCTGAACCGGTATTGTTCAATCATCACAACAGATGAATCTGTCAGCAGAGCAGAAAGGCCCTGACTAGCCGAGCAACTCTCGCCTGCTTTTCTCAGGAGGCGGCCAGGACCGGGCAGGTCCCAGCTACCCCCTTTAATACCGTTTGATAAGCTGCTATGAAAGAGCTGCCTTTTTTCATTTAGCCTAGAAGCTTTTAGGTTGGTGTGTTGATGGGGGGGTTAAGAGAGGGGTTAAGCCAAGCTCACTGACTGAGACCCAATTGATTAGGCAAGGACACTGCTGGCAATGTACAGAAAGGAAGTCAGAATGAGATTTTTATACAAACACTGCTTCAACAGACATTTTTCATTATGTGGAAGGTAAAGGGTGTTTGACGTGTTTGTTAATGTTTTTGTTCCAAACCCAAAATGATTGTGGAGTGCATCTTCTGTGCGTGTGTGTGTGTGTGTGTCTAACACCGGAATCGAGGAGCAGTTACCTCAGCGGCGGGCAGGAATGACAGATGAAGAGCTTATCTGTAATTTGGTAAAGCGCTTCTCTCTCAATGTGTTCAGGCTTGTTGGCAACTTCCCATCTGAGGAACAAAAGCGCTGTGAAGTGGCTGGATTTTCGTGCTGTCACAGCAGAGAGGAGCCTGTAACCTCTTTCTTCAGGTGGAGGAGTGACCGCGGTGTAACACGGCCGACTGCATTTGCGCGAAGAAAACCCTCCATCAGCAGCTCCCCTCCAGCTCCTTTTCCTCCCAGTCGACCCAGGCACAAACATGCCCGACAGTCAGCGCTCACTCCCGGCTTTGTACTTGTTGATTTATAAGACTCTGTAGCAACAGCATCTGACCTGCTGCCAATTACTCTCTCATCACAGGAGGGCAGGACCTAACTATTTACATGTGTTCATAAATCTAATGCGGCCGTATGATGTATTTTACCTCACCGAAAGTAATTTATATATATTCTATTTTCTTTTGGTATTTCAACTGAGAAAAAAAAAAAAAAGAAATCCAGGAACCAATAGACTCAGCTTGAAGCAGAAAATAGTAAAAGAAATTCCTTTACTCGTTGAGGTCAGAATATGACCTTTATTACAAAGGTAGTCGAATGAAATTTAATTAAGTCATGTTACCATTGTCTGTAGGATTACTTTTAAATAGATGTAATATTTCTTTATCACATTATTATGTGGAAACATTGGGTCCAGTCATTTGGTTTAGTTCATGATAGACCTATAAGCGACTGGGGTGACAAGCATCCAGTGTCATGTGTAGAGTAACTAAAAAAGTGTGGTGCATCAGTTCATTAAAACAGTCAACATACGGGCTGCCCCAAAAGTGTCAGGAATAAAACTAATATGACGTTTTATAAAACTAATATGACGAATAAATCTAATATGACACAACATGTAGTCATAGTTAGTGCAGAATCGTTCTTACCTCAAAGAATCTAATGCATTTTCAGTTCAGGTTTGTTTGTAATAAGAATCTAGCGTTTTTTTCTATTCTATCCTACAGCCTATTTCTCCTATTGTTTGGTTCTTTGTTCGGCCAAGTGGCCTTTTTCTCAGTTTCACTTACTCCGCGGTCAATCCGTCGAGACCACCCTGGCGCTAACTGCAGCCTGCAGAGCATTTGCCTTCCCCTGAAACAAGACTGTTGTGGGGCGGAGTTGGGTTGTGCAATTTTGAGATTAAACAGGAATACTTTAGGGATCACTTTGTTTCAGGTTTCAATCCCCGGGCCCCTGTAGGAGAGGGAGAGAGGTCCTCTCCCTGGTGAGAGCCACATAATCCCCCCCGTCCAGTCGGTGGCTCGCTGTCCCCTGACTGTACCTCTGCTTGTCTGTCTGTCCTCAACAGAACAATGCGGACCAAGTTGCCTTCCAAGTGGGCGGCGGCCTGTCGGCTCTGGAACAAATTCTGCATGTCATCACTGCTGCTTCCACACCCACTGCAGTTCCTCGTATTCCTCTCAAGTGAGTACCGTCGCCAAACTGAAACATGTTCATATTCATTTTATATAGTGATACATGTGATCTTAAATGTTTTTTTTTTATTTAATTCACAGCTCAACACAAAAAAATCTGTTGCTATAACCCTAAAAGTTCTTATCATGACATTTGATCAAGTTTACGTTTTTAATCCAGCAGGGTGAGCTGTCTCTTTAGCTTATGATTCAGAGAATTTGATTCTTGGGAATACTGACCACTTGTTGTTTTAATTGTTGTGTCCTGCTGATTTTAGCCATGGGTGAGTGTGGTCTATTAGAGTCAGTTCAAATCTAATTTTAGGTTCCTTGTCAGCAGTGGAACAGGTGATTTTTCTTCCATGACAAAAACTCTTTGTGAGCGGGACCTGCATGATGACTCCACTGTAAATACACATTGTCTTGGGCAGGGTTATTAGCGCTTTACCCTGAGTGCTTTAGTGCTTTTATTTGTATCTCTGCTTTGAACATGTTTACATTTTTTTAGATCAGCCGATGGTTTATGGGGTAAGAAATTAATTATACTCATTAAAGTAAAAAATAAATAAAACATATTGGATTAACCACAGGATGTAAAATGCATTGTCCCAAAGATGAAAATGAGCTGTCTTCATAGTTCATAAAAAGTCCACTGTTTTCACAGGAAAGTGACCAAACCTATCAAACAACACACAAATCGAATAACTGTAATTAACCTTACTTAAAATCTCAGTTTTTGTTGATGAATATCAGCCACAGTGTTGGAAGAATAACAAACAAATTCAATTTTTTTTAAACCACAGAAACACTTCTGAACACTGCATACAGTCTCATCTGGACTCCGCTGTATATTCACAAGGTCGTGAACAGCTGTTACACTCACTGACTGTATCCTTTCTCTAACCTCACTGACAACACGCTGCTTTATTCCCAATTTGATAATGTTTATACAATTGCACAAAGCGAGTCACTGTTTATAGTTGCTTCATCTCAATAAATACCCTCAAAGTCCATCAATAAAGTAGCAGCACTCCCCGTCTAGAAATGGAAAACATTTCCATAATCAATTTGTGTTCTTTTTTTTTTCTCTGAAAACGCAAAAAGCACATGTGTCCCATCGATCATTTATAGTGCTGAGTATTTTTGAGTTGTGGGCTCGACGTTTGCATGGCCTGCCAGTAGATAACCTTAAAGAGGCTCCTACTACTCACTAGTGGGACTCTGTAATGGACTCGAATGGCCTTGCTCTCCCATTCATTAGCATTTTCTGGTCTCTGAATCTCTGCTAATGGACAAATGCTTCTTATATTTATAAGGCTTTTAAAGGGCATCACATGTATATTGATTTTTTTCGTTACTCTCTTCCTCAATCATTGTAATCTGAGGGAATTTCAAAAAGACTTGGAAGAAATGTTATCATCTCAAATGGTGAGACTCTAGTTGTGCTAAGCGTTTGTTTGTCGAGTTTGTTGGCGCATCGGTGCATGACGTTGTTAGCTCAAGTGCAGAATTCCCTCCTTGGCTTTTAAGACATCTTCTTAACTGTGGTGATGTGATGAAACACGAGGTGAAGATTAGGCTGATGTGTTTTTAATCCTTCTCCACACTTCTCCAATCCAACTCTGGAGTCTGTTATGAATAATTATAAGGAATGGTCTTGACGTAGCTCATAAGTAAACTTTTCACAAGGCTGAACAAGTTCCTCTGCAAAGGAGTTTTACACAAGCATGAGATTAACACAGTGACACAGACACACAACCGTATATCCAAGGACTAACAGGTTATTATAGCTTGTTTACAATTGAGCTGGACACCTTGATTCAGGTTTGCGTTTCACTTTCGTACCGCTAGACCCTCGGGAGCTTTGCCAACTGAGAAATGATCTGCAGATAAGCCTCTGATGAACATATCAGCCTAGACCAATGCTGTCATTCATCCTGAGAATATATATACTGTGTGCTGTATGTTCTGTAGTGCGGACTGAAACAGCTTGTCCTGCAGCTTGTAGAACGTACCTCATCTCATTCACTTTTTTCTATTTTGGAAACCATGTAAAATGCAAGAGAGGTCGCACTTAAACCTTTCCTTTCAATTTTATTTGTATAGCTGCAATTCATAATACACATTATCTCAAGACACTTTACATAGAAGCTTGTGATGAAGCTCAGTCGGGTCAGCGGAGTCAGTGGCTGGTGACGAAATGCAACACAAGGACGCAGCCCAGCTTTCAACTTATCACTATCCGTCATCTTGATGGCTGTGTGGCCTAATGGGCTGCTATACAGGCGCTAGCCCCAGAGTGCGCTGCATTATCTGTTTACAGTGATGCTGCTGTATTGATCTGCTCCTCCTACCAGATGAGCAGAGTGATTTACAAAAAAAAAAGAAGGCAGCTGAGGAGATGCTCCTGCCGTATCTCTCCCCAGGGAGGCTGATTCCATCTTGTTACCATTATATTAATGAGCTAATTCCTACACCAGGCTCTGCTAATGTCCTGGTGTAACCCTGTGGTCACTGGAATGTCTAGATCAGAGTTTATGCTGCCACTCTCATTCACTTAAGCAGCAGAGAGGAAATCTCACAATGCACAATAACACCTCAAATTTTAGCATGTCATTTTTTTATAATGGATTTAAATTTACTTCAAATTTCTATTGTGAATTAATGTAAATGATTTTGCTCAGTAAATATTCCAAATTCAATTTGCTTAAAAGATTTCTGAAATAACTAATATTTGTATTATTATTTTTGAAGGATTAAATTCATGCACATTTACAAATCCATAATCCATGTCTTTTTATTTAATTTGACTTAAATATGAAATAACACTTGTCACATTTACCAACAGCATCAGTACCAATAGTATGTTGCTTATGATCCTTATTATGTAGTTGAAACAGTTCTGGCTCAAACTCTTCTAACTCGGGAGGACAATCAAATAAAGGGCACAACGTTTTGGGTTTCATTTTTTTGTGTGAATGGAAGAATCTTTTTTACTTAAAACCTACAATTGTTTAAAAAGAAATGTCGAGATTTTATTTGTCCTGTGACTTCTGTTTTCCAATAGGGGTCAGTGGAGAGAAGAGAGGAACAAAGACTGTTACAGCTTTCAAATCTTCCTGTAGCACAAGTCTCCTGCACGGTCGTAGCTTTCAGAGACCGGAGGCATTCATATTTGAGTTGCAAAAAATCCACTTTAAAAACTTTATAATTTATTTTTTGTGCATTCGTTGATACATTTCACTGGTTTCCGAAAGGCAGAGCTATGAAGAAGGTAACTAATCGTTACCTTCATGTGTTAACCCAATTTGTATTTCCACCTCAGTCTCACATGACCTGGTGTATCCTGTGAACTCAGATCTGTTACCAGTGGTTTTATTTCAGGATGTTTTCCACCATTTGAAGGTGTGTGTGTGTGTGTGTGTGTGTGTGTGTGTGTGTGTGTGTGTGTGTGTGTGTGTGTGTGTGTGTGTGTGTGTGTGTGTGTGTGTGTGTGTGTGTGTGTGTGTGTGTGTGTGTGTGTGTGTGTGTGTGTGTGTGTGTGTGTGTGTGTGTGTGTGTGTGTGTGCTCATGCTCCTGCTCCTGTGCATGATGGTGTGTGACGGCTCATCAGATTTCCCCCCCTCCTCATACCTGGCCACTGTGGCACGACAGCCAGTAGAGTAGATGTCTTAGAAGCACTCAGGGTATCAGAGAGATCAACAGCAGAATCAAATTAAATGTCATTTAGATAGCAGTGAATGAAGGGATTGTTTGACAGAACAAGGAAATGGATTTGCTCCTCACCTTTTATTTTGGCTTAGGATTCTTTTTCTTCCCCTGGACACAAATTTACCCTGTTTAGGAGGCAGGGACTCAACCTGATCTGGAAGTTGGTCCGATTTCTGCAGCGTCGCTCCAGTCAGGCTTGACTGTGCACATAGGAAACGCACAGAGAGGGCGAGAAATGTGAGCCTCGGGTTGAGGAGCTCCGATCTAGGGCCTGATAACTCAAGGCAGTGACAAAAAGCATAAAGAGTCTTTTACATGTGTGTCCTGTTGTCAGCTCAAATGAGAGTTTGCTATTTACTATAATAAATGGCTTTATGTAGAAGGATGGTCAAACTCCATAAGCCCTCTATCGCTCTTACTGTTTGTTTGCTTGCAGAAGTCCAGATAATTTTTTTTATACTCATTGTTTTTCAGTCTTTATATTCTGGTGTTACAAGCTTTAATGTAGAGGTGTTTTGCATCCCCGACCCCCACACACACACACACACACACACACACACACACACACACACACACACACACACACACACACACACACCCACCCCCAAAGCCTCAACCTTATTGTGTGTTAGCCTGTTGGCCACCCAGGCAGAGACCCAGAGGGCTGAAAGGTGGCGAGACGGGATCAGGTGTGCTCCGTCCCTCTGCCTCTTGGGCTCATTTCTCTTTTGGATTTGAATGGCTTTACAAGTAAAATGGTATTCCCTGGCTGTGTGAGGTTAAGCTGTGTAGTGGAGGTGTGCAGATTACATCGCTCATTATTTGCCTCTCGCTTTCTTTCTCAATTTCACTTCAAATTGGCGTCAGCGCCCACTGGTAAGTCCACCAGCTAAAACTCCTGACAATAGTTTAATGCTTCTATGTTCAAAGCAGCCAGGTTCCTAAAGTGACAGTGCAGCAGGTGGGTGGCGATAGATGGCGTCTGTGGTCATTTTAGGAACATGTGAAGCACTATCTGTGTAATATAATAAGAAGAACCCTATAATGGTGTAGGTGGAAGAATGCTGCCTGTTTGGATGGAGGGGGCACGTCAAACCCTGCAACATTTTTGTGCAACCTGAGACAAGCTGGCATGGCACTTCACTAAATTGTTCCGCAAAATCTTTGACTGGAGCTGTCATTGAGGGGCATTGAGACAGAGAGATTCCCAGAGAGGGCGGACTATCAGGTGTCATGCTCATCAGGCTCAATTAGGTGGGAGGAAACCAAAGACAGATCACTGTGACGGTTCATTGTATGAGCCGGTGTCGGGGCATAACTCAAACATGTCTTTTTACAGGCTCCTCATTTGTTCAGAGATGACCAAAGACAAGCCTGATTAGCTGCATTACAAAGCAATTGCATGGCCATTACATCAGCAGTTGACTGAGTCGATTTGTGAAGCCACAGGGCCACATCTGTCCTGCCAAATGATTTAATTAAAGTATGATAGTCAGGTTTGTGGAGAATAGATTTTAGATAAACAAATTTGCATTGCCCTAGTTATACTATCAGGTATGAAGCATTAAATACATGGAAAAGACATATGCAAGCATATTTTCATTACACTTTTGGGTTCTAATTCAAAATACCAGAAACAAAATAAGGAAACACTTTTAAACAGTCAAATAATGGGAGAAAAACAACATGAGTAAAGATATATTCAAGTTAAGGTATATTGTTCCCTTTAGGGAAACAGTCCCTACAATCACTGCATTATTTATCGAACACAAACTTTATTTGAAAAGTTTAACAAGGGTCAAAAGTTTCAAACACAGTCTGACACATAAACGTTGCTTACGGTTGTAAAATAACTTTCCCACAATTTCATCGTAACCTCTACAACGTTGGTGTTTATTGTGAAGCCTGAATATAGCGTAACTTTGCCAAAAGATATGACTATGGTCAGTTTTCAAGATTTTAAATTTTAAATTAATCTCGTGACCACGTGATTTGTATCGTCATCGCTCAGCTGTTGACTTTTGTTTCAGTGTGTCCTCTTAACCATATATTTTCACATGTTTCTGTCAAACAAACACAAGCATGGTTTCATGAACTTTACGATGAAGTCAAAGGTTTTGAATGACCTCTCCAGATCCCCTCATCTAAAAACTCCTCTAAACTTGACAAGAAGTTCAGACTTCTTCATTCCTTTTCTGAAGCAACGATTAAATATCCCATTACACACAGTTAAGGATTTGCATGGCCGAATTCCAAGAAGCTTTTCTGAATGCACTGGTGACGCTATTGCCTCTGAGATTTTTTTATTTATTTAATTCATGCATGAAACGTTTGGCTGGAGGAGTGCACCAGATCTTAGTTGTCACAGGTGTAATCAACAGGGACATGATCTTAAACACCACAATGGTGACTTAAGGCACCTAAACTAACTCTTGTCCTTTGCAGGAATGTACATGGCAGCTGCCACCGTTAGAATTTCATAAGCTGCGTGAAGCATGTAATTATACAATAGTATTTGAGAGCAGGTATTTGAGTTGTCGTGTTAGTATTTGCATAGAAGCTGATCCTTGTCTCATGTTCGCTGGGGAATCACACAAAGTTTAGTTTGGTTGGGGTCTCATGTTACTTCACCTCTTCAGTGCACTTAAGCATTATGGTTACACTTTTTATACCATCTTTATGCTTTAATAGAATTACTGTCAATATAGCTGGCATACAACGATAAGCAAAGAAAGCTCATTTCATGATATATATTTTTTCTAAAGTGCTCTGTTTCTGTTTTCGCATTGACGGAAGTAAGATTTGATGTCAGATTTGGACACTTTCCCATTGGACTAAATGCAGTGCTTCTCACGTTAACACCACATTCCATGTCTGACAGCTTTACACTGCAATGTCAATAATGATACGCCAAAACGACTGATCCGCCCACGAGCGAACGCAAAGCAAAGACTGGAGGAAGTTATTGACAGACTCGGGTCCGCCTCAGGCTAATCTATTTTCCTTTACCATGCCAGCATGGTTTGACGGAAAACGCGCAGCAGATGTGAAGGTTTCGGTAGATATCAAAATGTTTACCAGTTGAAATAAACATGGCCTACTTTAGGCACTGGAGAGGCGGATTCCTTTCTTCCAACGAGCAGATAGGACACGCCATTCCGCCAATGGCTAAAATATACAGTTGTCAAAAAATATTAACTGATGAAACGGGGGTGAGGGGGAGTAGCAGTCACAGCAGAACGACTGGTCAGTTATCTGAAGCATTAATCTTCTCTGGGGCTTGTTTTAGAGCAGACATAATACAGAGGCTCGCTGTGGCTGCTGCCTGGCGGCTGTGACGAGCTGCTGAGAGGAACATTTTTATCTCTCCAGCGGAAATGCTGCACCATGTCAGCCAAGATGGGGCTGAGATTGTGTTCAGCTTCTCTGAAGGTGTCTCTAGTGAGGGGAGTCTCCGCATAAGTAGCTGATATGAGTGTTTTTATTCCCCCAAACAGTTTCCTTACTCGCGCTGTCGGTGAGATACTCTTTGACTCGTAAAGACAAACTGCACCCTTAAGGAACCACAAATACAGAAGAGTGTGTTTGGTTTCCTGATGACTGCAGATAGTCCTGTCAGTGCCCAGGGCTACACATTTACATCGCACTCGAAGTGTTCCTGTAATGAGTTGCTAGCGGGGAGTATCAACATGACTTGAGGTGTTTTGAAACGTGTGATTAATAATGGTTTGCCGTCTCTCTGTTAGATCTCTCTGTGCTGCTGTAAATACCTACTACCTGGCCTGTTCCTGTTGCCCCACCAACTGCTCCTATGTGCTGTTCAGCAACAAGATCGCGCTTCTCATGGACCTGCTGCTGCATCAGCTCACAGTAAGTCTGTGCACCTCAACACATGAACAAGACCTAATTTGCCATCACAAACAAAATACTTTATATTATGCAATGAGTCATTTTTTGCAGTTTGTGTCAATGGCATTATTTTAATTTGTATAAATTACTGTAAATGTAGAGATGCTTAATGTGTTTGCATACAAAGAAGTCAAAGTGTGTGTCTTGTAACACATTTCATTTTCATTACGTTTGTTGATGTATGCTGCTCCGACCACAAAAAATGCCTGGTCTTTTTTCTGAGGTTTGTTCCTGTCGCATTGTTAATGAAAGACAGAGCAAGATACAAACTAGCGACTAACAAACCATTGCTCAAGCCCTCCACCGATGCGTCCCGACTGAGGGAATGTGAGAGCACAGTCGGGCAGGCAGGCTGCACTGTGGCGACATGTCAGCCTATATCCTTCAGCACTCTGTAAGGAGGACTGTAAACATCAGCCCACTCCAAACATCTGAAGGTGGCGGCTCGCTGGGGCCGCCTACACTCACAACACAGACGGGACAAGGCACAGGCACAGGGCTGTGGTACATGCATGAACTCTTCTGGGGCTTCCTTCTCCAGGGCCGAGTTCCAATCCAAAGCAGTCATATTTCCTTAGGGCGCACAGGGAGAGGTTAGCCCCGTATGTTTCAGTTTATATAAAACATATCCCAGCAGCTGCTCTGCTGACTGACATATCCAACAGCACTGCAGGAGACAAACTAACTGTTCCCCATGTGTGCAATGCAGATTAAGAATTGGACTCAACAAACCCATGCTCCTGCACACCCCTCTTTGATGAGCTGTGATTTTAAATTACAACCATTAACTTCTACATGTGCTTGTCTGTGTTCTGGTATGCGTGTGCATGAGCAGTGGGGGTAGTGCTGCCTCATGACCATGTCCACTTTTAATTAGATTTGTGGAGAATGTCGGTGGATTTACCTATGCTGTCAGCGTTCACCCCAACCATTAGACCAAATGAGAGGGTTTTACTTACACTGCTGCAGCACTATATTTTAAACACAGCCTTCTGCTTGTGTATTTCATGATGTTTGTCTTGAAATGTGAATAAGGAAAATGCTCATCTAATTGTCTAATTCTTTAAAAAGCATATTTATTTAAGCCTTCATCTTGTCGAGATGTAGCTTATTCTTAACTTTTTTACACACACTTTTTTTCCTATGTTTGTGTCCTTTACTATATATCATAATTTTAGTCTTTGTATATCACAACGATCCCACTAAAACTTTTAAATAATGAATTCAAGTTGTATAAGAAAAATGTAGGAAAAGCCCTTTTGTAGCTCTGTGTTAATTAAATGACGTATAATGTGTATGTTGAAAGTTGCAATTGCTCTGTTTTGGTTTATCTCTCTGCACTTGTAAATATTTTGTCTAAAGGCATTTTAGATATTGTCAGATTTCTTAAGCAGTCTGTCAGGGATTCTCAAAGAAGCAGTCACCCTAGTGATGCAAATAACACAGGTTTATTAATTGCTCAAAAGTTAGGTAGTCTATGTTGTTCTTAGTTCTGATTTTTATTTTTTGGTCCAGCTCTATGTCCCAGATGAGGACAAATCCATTTTCGGACGCAGTGTGAACAAACAGGTCTTTGAGGGTTTGACGACAGGCCTGCTACAGACCATTGCTACCATCCTTGGCTCCATGTGGCCGCATCCCTCCGAGTCTGGACAAGGCGAAACCGCATGGATTTCCTCTCCGGATGCCAAAGTCAAGTCTGCCACAGAGTCCTTCAACACTCGCTCACAAGACCTCATCAGGTATTTTTTCCTTCCAGTGCTTCTCCTCCTCCTATATGCCACCTCTCTTTTTCATCTCACAACCTTTTCACCTCCTCGAGCACATCCCTCCTCCACTCCTCTTCACCGGGTGGAGAGTTGGTGAACCTCTGACTTCCTCAACAGCGCGCCCTATGTAAAGAATAGGCTGACAAAATGTCAGATCCCTTGGACATGGTCCAACTGGTGTCTTGTTAGAAGGGGAGTTGTGTGAGAATGACGGTGTATGCTGGCATCCTTCCAGATTGTACTTTTTTCCACACATTTAGTGCCACATTTCAAGTTCAGTTCTGGAGGTGGGGGGGGGTACAAAGTAGCATAAACAAAGAGCACTTCCAAAGCTTTGAAAGGTCCCCTTGAACCTGGTGTTTGAGCTCGCCATGTGGGTCTGAGCTGTAGGAGTCGGTGCTGTGTTGCAGAAATGTGGGCTGTGAGGAAAGGCAGGCCCGGCCTGATGGAGCTCTTGTGGAAGAGTGCAGTCTTTCCACCATCCCTCCCACAAGCCATGATTCATCCGGACGGAGCAGCTGCACAGGCCCACCACTCTCATCCACTGACCCAGTCGTAACCCTGGAGACAGGGGAGGGCCTGAGAAAAATGGTATCGTCAGGCTGGTAATCCCAAGTACGGGCTCAAGATTTACCTCAACTGCCTTGTATAATGTATATGCTAGGGAAGAAGGACAAAAGATCAAAACATTTTCAGCTTTTGCAACACCCTCCCATTATACCATCCCATATATCACACAGAAAGGAGTTCACCATTTCCTCTCCTCTCATTACCAGCTTCCCAGTTCGGCTTTCAGTGCTTTTAGTCCCCCATCCTTGTCATGAATGTTTTCTATCCATGCTCAAAATGATGATGCAAAATGGGGTAAGTTCGACCACCAAGCTGGTTGTCAACTAGCGAGCAGGCATTTAACAGAGCAGTCAGTGTGAAGACAGATCCTTTCAACCACAGTAAAGCTGTAGAAGAGGATCAAGTCAAAACAATGGGACTCGGTTCAAGTGTCAGATGACCTGCAGTGGCGGTTTGAAAACGCTCATAATCACCTGTTTTTAGAGGATGAGGACTCTGAGTGACAGTTCTAACAAAAAAAGCTATGTGAAAGAAGCAAAGAGTCGAGACAGTCATAAGATGAGGAACAGTGACCACATAGGCTGTTTGTGCCTGAGCTGAGCCTGGAGGTGCAGGCACACCTGAGCTGCAAGAAGACGGTCCCAGGTCAGCAGACTGTCAAGGGCCTAGAGCTGGTCTGGCACAGGGGCCAAAAAAGTCCTCTAATGACACTATTAGCAGTGATTTGTGACTGAAAGAGTACAGGGAACATGATCATGAGACCTGTCATTGCCAAAGACAAATTGGAGATATCACAGTAATAGCAGGGGGTGGAGGGCTGAGGTGAGGTATCCGCTTTCAGCTGCAGTGCTGTGGACGTAGGCACAGTAAAGGCCTTTGTTTGCCTCTGTGAGATGAGATTTTTACAAACGAAGTCACCTGTGGTAAATATGTTAAACTTTTTTTGGGGGGAAAAATTTAATTAACCACTGCATGTTTCTGTCACATGTGTTTCTTGCAGCTACGTAGTAAACATGGGTCTGATTGACAAGTTGTACGGGTGCTTCCTGTCGATCCAGGGTCCTGTCGACGAGCACCCCAAGATGTCTGCTTTCCTCCAGCAGGCGTCGGCTCTGCTGCACAGCATGTGTAAGCTGCGTTTTGTCGTAACAGCACGGTGAGCACATCTCTCTTCATACACCTTTTCAAATATCTGTGATCTCTTGATCGTCCTCTGACAACACACACACACACACACCTGTCTCTTTCTGCATCCAATGACAGAGCTTCGGTCACTATCAGTTCTTAAATGTCACAAGGATCCATAAAGACGGGCTCACGGTTACTCAAACAAAGACTCTGGTTCCTCTGCAATCAGCCGGCAGGTCGTTTCCTCCAGCCAGGCTAAGCTGTCGTTACTGCACATAGAGATAGGTATCTACTTGACCCAGCACTCTGTCACTCACCATAAACCTTAGCCTGCAGCAGGGGGGAAGCCCACCCATGTGCGCTACGGTGACCTCCACTAAGAGAGGTTCAGTGGCGCCGCTGACAGAGGCTAAGCACACAGACACGCCGAGGGACATCAACACCCCAATTCCTCACCTAAAAGGAAAATAAATATTGACCATGGTAGCAGACCCAGATATGCTTTTATGTCACGCATTACAATAAAAACTCCACTGGAATAACCTTGTATAGATTTAATTCTTACACTGAATCTAGGTAGCGATTGAGCCGTAAAAACCTTGCTTCTTAACGCCTCATCACTCCAACACCTCGTCATTCGATTTTTCTTTTTCACCCACTGCTCTGCTGAACCTTACCAGCTGCAAGGTGCTTCAGTAGCAATGACCAGCTGCTTCTCACCAGCGTGATGGAAGACGGCTACGGCAGGACTGTGTTTGTCACTGAATATCTGTGAGAAAACAATGTGTCTCATCACGCAGATTTAATGACACCATGGTCAACGCCGCAGCCAATGAGCTGCATTCTGCCAAGATTCTCTGTATGTCGTGTATAAGAATTCTCAATGCGCCTGCAGAATATTTTGACCATACCAGTTGCTCTGTCAGGGGATTATAATGGCATTAGGAGGCTGTGTTCTTGTCTAGCAGCATATTTCACGCAGAGCCTGTTGGCTAACATCAAGTATCGGCATGCACTGTAGCCTCCATCCAGAGGTCACACACCCTCCATTCTAAAGGGCTGCAAATCATAGCTGGTGCTGCTGTGGTAGTCTTAAATTATCTGTTCATACTCGCTCACCGTTTTCACCAGTCTTCTGCATTGTGACCTCAAAGACCTGATATTATTATTGAATTAATTACATATTTTTTTTGTAGGTCAGAAAATGCATCAATGCTGAACATCATTTTGTGTTTGGTCTATTTTCAAATTTTTACAGTTTTGATGTGTCATCTAAATGTCCATATTTTGGAGCCCCTAGCATGAAAATTTAACTTTCCAAATAAAAATACACCTAAATCATAAAAATGTTTAAGTCTCCTGCCCTGATGCCAGACAGGTTGGTTTGATTTGACTTATTAAATTTAGCCTTTTCTTGGTACTGTCAAGCTGGTACCTCCTCTTTTCAAACCAGCATTATCCACGGCTTTGTTGTTAAATGTGAGCCACAAAGACAGGATGATGTTACCAATCCCTTTAACCAGCAGGGTCGCATCTTGTTGGAGCCAAACAAACACCTTGAATCCTCTCAGGCGGGCTTTGATTCAATGTGCCGAGGCTCTCAGCACCTTGTCAGGCAGCTCAACACAATCTGCCAGCTTTGAGTCGGTGCCATGAACTTCACGTCATGGCTTTACTATGTTTACTGTAGCGGTGGAGTGGGAGCGAAAGGGACTATCTTGAAGGTTCCACTCTTCATCTGCAACCACAGTTGCTGGCGGTGGGTTTCACCAGTTCAGTCAGATAGTGGAACATATTGGAGAATCCTTGCATGCAAAGAAGAGGAAGGTTATTCCATAAGTAAAAGAGAAGCACATGAAGAGCATAAGATGAACTTAAGAGCAGCTGTGGTCCAACATGTCAATATGCAACAGATTTTGAACTTGGTGCTCTTCCACCCACGGCAGTAAGTTAAGTCAGGGAATACCGCAGCGCTAACAGGGTATATCTCTTATCTAGAGGGAAAGTTATCGCTTAGCTCTCGTCTGGTGAATAAATCTATGAGCTGCTGAGCTTCAGACTGTGACATCACTATGAAAGAACAGTCTGATTTTCATTTTATTTTTTCACTGCTTAACAACAGCAGGGGGGCACAAAGATAATATTTGTTAATGTTCTTTTCCTCTTATTTTTGCTGACCATTCATTCCCCACCTCTCTTGCTTTCCAGTGCTCCCAGTATATTTGACAATAAACGTCAGGACCCGACCGGACTGACGGCCTTGTTGCAGTCGACAGACCTGGTGGGAGTGGTGCACACGCTGTATTGTATCCTTCTGCACAGCTTCTCACCAGAGTCTGCTTCCCAGAGTCAGGAGCCCTACGGCCCAGGGGTCATCCAGGTGGCTTTGCAAGGCATCCGCTTCCTCAACAGTTTTGCCCTGCTTGACCTATCTGCCTTCCAGGTATTCGTCATAAACCCCAAAATATCTATTTACACTGCAGAGTTTGGGCATTGGTGACAGAAGGTTAAACTTTTTTTTGTATTCTTTATCTAGTCTATGTTTCAGCATGGTTTCTGAATTCCCATTCTCAGTACTTAGGAAGAAAAGCTAATAGCTTGCTATTTAAGGGACAAGTCTAATATCACAAATTGGAAGACTATCATAAAAAGCATTCTCCCTGGCTTCAGTAAATCAGTATACATGATCAGATTAATGCATGTTCCTTTTGTTAGGAGCCATTAGAAGAGGAGTTACTCTCCTCAGGACAAAGCTGACCTGTGGACATAAACACAGGTGCCCTCTGACCTCAGGTCAGCTGTTGGGGTTGAATAGATCCTGATGGGTCAGCCGTTAGGACGAAGCGTGGGTGATTAGCTCAGTACGCCGGGGCTGTACATTACCCAACCCCGAGGAGGAGAGGGCAGCAGCTTCACAGTGCTAAGTCACCGCGTGGACGGAAAGGCACGAGAGCAAGCGTTAATTATTTTAATGTCTTGCAGTAATTACTTTGAAGCGGGTTCCTCTCGCTGACCTGCCACACTCGGGCAACTCAAAACAGCTGGAAATGAAAGCGTTTCCCTGCTGGAGTTTTATGAACATTTTAAATAATGTTTCTTTTTTTGGCCGTGAGTTGTAATCACCTTGTGTTTCACATTACCTCACAGCACAGACCTAATACTTATTGTAGCGGGTGGATGATCGGAATTCAGGCTGTAAATTCACTCTTCTGCCACGTCAGGGAATTTTAAAAGGGTCCTTTGCCGTATAGATAAGTTGCATCGAAATTTTTGCATTTATTGTTAAATAACATTTAGCTTTTTGCTTAGTTTGACAGCTGCTTACATAGTTCCTCCTTACTACACTGCCTGTATGTGTAGATTTTGATGCTTGAACATAATGCACAGCCTCTCAGGTGCTGTGTTTATGGATGTTACAATGCTAACACACCCAAACTTCCAGTGCAGTTGTGATGATCTTATGGTGCTCTGTCACCCTGACGTGTTTAATAAATACTGTCTGGGAGCCGCCTTTAGCATCTCATCTCTGAGCGGAATTTGGGTGTTTTATGGTGGGACCGTGCTTGAATTGCTTACACTGTTACACCATGTAAGTTCCCACCGACAAAACGTATAACTTTTTTATTATTATGTGTAATTAATGCATGGAGCTATTTGAAATCATAATGTACGATTAATGGTTATTTTACTGTGGAACACGCTAACATGCTTTTGTTTGTGACTTGCCAGTCTGTTCTCGGAGCTGAGGGCCTGTCTCTGGCTTTCCGGCACATTGTCAGCTCCTTGCTCTGGTACTGCTCCCAGCATTCCTCTGAAGAGCTGCTGCATCAAGTCATCACCTGTGTGGGATACTTCACCGTCAACCATCCTGACAACCAGGTAGAGCAGCTTCAACCTCGTGCTGACTGCACAGAAATGATTATGCAATTTATTTTGCAATTCTAAGCATTGATATAAGTGTGTGTGTGTGTGTGTGTGTGTGTGTGTGTGTGTGTGTGTGTGTGTGTGTGTGTGTGTGTGTGTGTGTGTGTGTGTGTGTGTGTGTGTGTGTGTGTGTGTGTGTGTGTGTGTGTGTGTGTACATTTATTTTTTAAATAGCTACAGTCGTGATTTATAATTATTTTTTTATCAGTTTTATTTGTTATTAATTGGTATAAATATTTGAATTAAACAGTATGTAAATTGCCATAAGTTATGACAACTTCCAATCAATCTTATTACCAAAAGAGCAAAGTTTAATTTGTCTTAATTTATGAAGCCAACAGAAAAAGGTTAGAAGGTGCTCAGAAATTATATAGCCAAAAAAATTAATGAATAAAAACGTTGCTATCGCCAAAAGAAATTGTAACTCTAGTTGATGTTAGCAAATGGCTTGCTTTATCAGACCGACAGTCCAAAAGATTTTAAATTTTTTTTGTTTGATAAATTCTGAAAATATTGATCAGTGATTTAATAAGAGCTAATCACTTAAATATCTTTGTTTTAGCTCTACTAAAAAGGTTCATGATCACTGTTATATAACGTTGTGTCAAACTACTAATCGTCTAATTGTTGCTCCACGAGTTGTATTCAATGTTTTCCATTATGAAAAGCTGTCTGGTTCGGGGCAGTATCACCTTTCTTTTGTTATGCTCATGTATTATTTGTCAGAAAAGGGGTGTAGTTCTGTAATCGTAACAAAAAGCACCTGTTTAAAGATTCATGCCGCGGCACCTTCCTGCGTTTGGTCCGTGTGTCGTCTTTTGTCCAACAGAGTGACACATTGTTCCCTCCTGCTGAAGCAGGGGCTGCGTGCTCTCCCCAGTGTTACAACTACTTAGGGGGCTCTATTGAAGTGAGCAGGATGTGATGGAGCAGACCTGGCTGCTGTGTAATTGGCTGTCATGCATGGCCCGTCTACCGGGCCTCTGATTAGCCATGCTACAGTTGGCTGGGCTTTGATTGTGTTAAACCTGACCCACACACACAGCAGCCACGGCTTCATTCTCAAACCTCTGATATGTCATGTAAGTGTGCAGAGTCGCAGCCAGACCCTATCACAACAATTTATGGGCTGATTACTTATTCTAATTTACTTGATTTTTTTTACTTCTAATTAAAGCTTCCTCATCCCCTCTATGGTACTTAAGCTGCCCTCTCTGCTCCTATCCAATTTAATTATTATGATGTACAGAATTAGCATTTGTTGGTCATTGTAGATCCAATTTGCATATTAAATTGAATAATTAAATGAGGACCGATGATTAAATAAAGTGGATGACAGATGACTTGTCTTTGTACAACCACAGCGGCAGTAAAAACTGAAGCCACGATTGACTCAAAAACATTTGCCTTTTGCTAATTTGATGCAAAATCTGTCTGTCCTCCACAAGCCGGGTTCTGCCAAAACGAATATTTAGAGAAAAGCTTAACTTGCTTTTGGGTTTGAAAATCTAATTTAGCAGTAAAAGAAAATCCCATTTGAGTATAGATTGTCAGGAAACAAGATCCCACACAACCTCCACACAAAGTTGATCTTTGCCAGTGGTCCGGTTCCTGGAACGCGTCCATTCAGCTCTGCTCCAAGATGGACGGCGTTAGGGGGAATATTTAGAGCAGCTTGAGCTTTTCTCAAGCTAATGTAAGCATTGGCAGAACACAAAAGCAGCCCGAGCCGAGGCTTGTGCGGCTGATTCACTGTCGGCACTTCAGCTTTTGTTTTTTTAATATATATATACATACACACATATATATTTATAATATATGAGAAGCCTGAAAAAAGGCCTCTCATAAAAAGTAGAGCTTTGAAGCTGCACCATACGTTGTGATGTATTCCCTTTGCTCTGAACACATTAATAATTCACCTTATGACACAAAAAGCTATTGGGAGAGTGACATATGTAGACTTGTGTGTTCGTCAACTGTCTCTGGTCGTGAAAGCCACTGAGCCATGTTGCCATATGTTTCATTGTCTGTTGGGTGCGCCAGTAGTGACATCTTCACACACACACACACACACACACACACACACACACACACACACACACACACACACAAATATACACTGAACAAATAAAACTCACTGTATAACTCGACATGTAACTGTGCTGCCTTTTTCCGTCAAGAGCTATGTCCCAGTAATCTCCTTGTCTTTTAGATCCAGTGATTCATTTGTGATTCATCCGCAGCGATGATCTGCCGAATCTTTGAACTGACGGAACTGTAATTTCAAACTGTTGACACGTTAACCCACCTGATTTCCACTTGCCTTTCAAAGAGACACAAGCAATTTCAAGAGTGCGGAAATCTTAAGAAAACTACAGCTCTTCCTTGTGTACATGGAAAACGGCCACACACACACCAGCCGAGTGAGCTATATCTATATACACTTACTTAGAAACGGGTGTAATTTCAGGTAGTGTATTGAACCTTTTCCCTGCACTGGCTCCTGATATTACCTCTGTGATTAAGTTTCATAAATTGTTTTCTGTATAGCATCTCATGAGCTTTGTATTGTCTCTGGACTGAACATCCCACTCACACATCTCCAGAGCCCAGCCTTATCTGTGGGGGTCATTCCTCTTCTTCCTCTTCTCTACGAGGGCGTTTCCTCTGCCCTGCAGGCCCATGCCGAGCTTTGGGCCTGTAATTCCTGTTAACCTGATGTTGAAACGCTCCCTTCAGCAGTCCATTACTGCCAAGACAACCGAGCTGCTCACTGCCTGCAGGGTAAGTGCAGCTCGTGCAGACCGTAGGGAGCCAGCGCTGGGGAATGCACACTCTGTATCACCCAGCAGAGTAAACAGAGGCAGAGAGATGCAGACAGACGCACTCGGCGCTGACTGGCAGGAGAGGGCCTGATTGTTAGCTCGGTAGATGATTTACACTCCGCTTCAAGGGTGAACGCAGGTCCAACGCACTCAAAATGAAGCCGAGGAAACTTTTAGCCGTTCAGAGCTTTTCAGAGAGCAGTTTCCATTTGTCTGCGCTGTTGTCAGGTTAGTTTCAGTGTTATCTGAGGTACGATCTGGGATGGAATGACAGTGTCAGCTCACAGAGATAAATAAAGAGTTATTAAGTTTTATTGTGTAAACAGCAGGTTTTATTAGGTTGTAAGACAACCAACAGTTACCTTTTTTAAAAGTCAAGTTGGAGTGTCGATGTCAATGTCTGCTTCGCGAGCATCCAGTTGTCCAAAGGCAATTTGCACATGTCTCAATGAGCCATTGTAAATGTTGTAAAGAAGCACTAAACCGTTTGTTTGGCTTACTTTGCTTTGTGGTGTCTGCTGAGCTGTTTCTCTTATCAGTGAAGCAGCTCTACTGTGATGGATCTGGTTTATATTGTGGATGGATGGAGTGTCTGATGTATGACCCTGCTCTGATGCTGCTTATTCCAGAGGTGTTGGATCTGTCTAGACACTACAGTGCATGGAAACGCCTCGACACATTCAAGATTGTCACTTTCCTAGGGTGACATTTAAAAAGAAATTAATATCTTACTTCATTCATCAAATCTTAACATTTCTTTGCCTCCTGCCGCAGTGCCCCATCCTCATGCTTGCAGTCTGATTATGCTCTTTGGGGATTCTTTATTGCATGGCTGGATGACAACTTTTTCTTCCTCTGTTTCTCAAATCTGTTTTAACTTTAGTTTCCGTTTGAACACAGGGTTTTCCCAGTAAATTTGTTTGCGTTTCAAGACATTAACTTTACACACTCTTTGTCGTAATTGTGGACAGTGAGGATGTTATGTAATGGAAGCATCATAAAAACTCTGCACTGTTTTAAAAACACCAGGGCTCTGAACTTAAGGGAGAACAGAACAGCTAAGACACTTGAGTTTTTACAGGGTCTGTGTTATACGCGGGCCAGATGTATGTGTTCAGATGCTTGTTGTTAGTTTTATGATGTCAGGCTTTGAGCTGCAGATACTTCAGCTGGAAGGGGAGACGTAACACTGCGGTGTAATCTCTGGTTGGAACCCGGTTCGGGCTCTGGTGTTGATCTTCACCTGGTCGAGGCGTGGAAAGTTGGCCGGGCCGACTCGTTTTCTTTTGTTACCTCCAGACTCTTGCTGCCACCAGGCTTTGTTTTATGTCCTCCTGCGTCAGCCACTTGAGAGTGGACAATTTGTTTAGGCAGCTGAAGATGGAACTGCGCGTAGTTGAGGATTATGAGATCGCTGGGTGATTTGTGGGTTGGATCTCCTCAGAGCCGCAGCTCAAACATCCAACACTCGCTATAGTGTTAAATTATGATACCTCAACCATAAATGTCCCGTGTTAAAACACATGAATGATTCTCTAGCTTTTGCAGAATCATGAGTTTGACTCTCTAATCAATTCAGCTGCATTAATTTATGACCCCCTCCCTCCCCCATTGCCCGTTCATCTTTGGGCAGTGTTGCAACAGACATGATAAATATGATATTGTAGGATTTAGTGGAAGGTAGCATGAAAATACTAAAAGAACATGCACTGAAAATAAGCAGCTCTACCTTGAAAACAACCAGAGCTCTCCCTTTTCCCCCTTCCTCCTGTGGATGACTTTGTCCAGTGAGTCCCACATTCCTCTGTGAAAAACACTCATTGAGTCAGTGTGGGGATTTTTGTTCGTCTACTGTTCCGCTCACACACTCACTGCATGTTTTTAAGACTATTACTATATTTCAATCAGCAGAGCAGAAATCATCCCCACACACATTCTCTTAGCTTCCAAAATCATCACGTTCATTTCTGCTTGACAAATGCGGCGCTCTCCACATTTGTAAGTATTTGTTATGTGTTACAGTCGAGTTTGTTTGATCTGTTCATATGGATTCTTTAAACAAGCGATGATGGGAGATGACGCTGCTTCGTGTCCCTTTGAACGCCGCTGTAGAGGGCAGCTCTGAGAAGCTTCACCTTGAACTGATAAAAGCAAAGAGTTATCGCTTTGTTTATCCTGCCGCTAAAACTTGGGAGTGCACTATCAAAGGGGAAGCGTATTAGAGAGCTTGTTTTTAAAATCTTGTAAATCTGGTTAATTTATGTCACTGTGACTTGGGGACCTCACCTTGCCCTTCTGGTTTGCATTGGCATTAAGCCCTCGGCTCGTAGAGTGTACCTGTAAAGCAGCGTTGTGGAGGGTTTTTTGTTTTACTTCTTAGCCACTGGTTATTTGGTCCTTTGCCCTCATTCCTCCAAGGCTCAGGGGGGTTGACCGAAGCATTAGGATGGGACCCCGTCCTTTGCACAGGTCCCCTCTCTAATAAAACAAGGCTGCTAGTGATTTGGTTTTAATGCTGGTGGCCCGGATGTGACGCTGTGTGTGATTGACGGACTGTGATGGAGAGCAGGGGTGAACATACCATTAATGGTATTGCTCATTTCTTAGAGTGGGGGTGGCCTCACTGTTCACACGCCAGCCGTACCCCTGTTGTACTTTGAACACCCTCTGAACAGGACCATCACTCCTGCACCGATTCTGGGATTCCTCTGTGTTGCTTAAAAGAGCTTAACGCAAAACTTGAAAGTGACATTTTCAGCCGCTGATAATGACATCAGTTCACATTTCTAATTTTGTTCCTCTTGTGTTGTGGCAGCCCTGCCATTGCTGTTGGTACAAAGGAAGAACAAAACATCCCATCAATGTGTTTTATAGCCAGTAATTGTGTGGTGGGAGGCTGTGCCCCCCAGGTCTCCTCCTAATGGCTTTTTGTGTGTTGTTTTAGTGGCAGATTTACATGTGGGAGGGGCACAGGCCTGTGATTTACGACCAGCAGTGCCACTGACTGGCCGCCTGACTGGCTCAGTGACTGACTGGCCCTGCTCCCTGTGTGTTCCAGGTGATAGTGCAGTCTGGCCGCCAGCCCAGCGTGCTGCAGAAACTGTGTCAGCTGCCCTTCCAGTACTTCAGCCACCCGCGCCTCATCAAAGTGCTCTTCCCCTCCCTCATCTCGGCCTGCTACAACAACCCTCAGAACAAGGTCATCCTGCAGCAGGACATGAGCTGTGTGCTGCTGGCTACGTTCATTCAGGTAAACACGGGACCATGGACACACATACAGTACATGAACCCACATATACTGTGTATTATAACACTTGTACATGCTATAAATAAACACATCTATGATTTAATTATCAGGACCAAATTAAGTGTTGTAGCCCAAAAAACAGATACATTTTTAAACGAGGTTTGAATTTCTTTCAATGCTAATGTTAAAGTGAACAAGTGCCCTTTATCACCACATTGTATATGAATGTAATGAGATCAGATACATATATAATGTACACAAAAAATGTTTTGTACAATATATAAAAATTCCGCACACTTTTTTCATTAAACAAAAAAAAATCAAGGCACGATATCCATTCTCTGAAACAAGTGAAAAGAATATTTTGATTCACAAAACCCAGATCATTATGCAGATCCACACTAAATTCCACCTGCTCATAGATATTAGCACTCTTTTTTTTTTTATTTATTTCATTAAGATCTCTGCATTATGTCTTGAGAAATTCACTTTAATGTTGAAAAATGCTCTTTCTCGCAATGTAAAAGAAAGTCAAAACGAGAATGTCTCTCATTAGAGCGCATACCTCCCCCAAGGCCCGACAGTCCCCTTAAACTCAAGCTGCACCAAACTACACACACTCAGGTATCGGTCCATAAACGTGCTTGATTTTTGTCATCAAGATGCAGGAATTATTCCTTATGGGGACAGAATACGGTCTTGCAATGTTAAAGTGGGAAAAAAATCCAGGATCCCACACCGCATCCTTCCTCCAAGTTGCATGGAAATCAGTTCCGTTAGTTTTGTGTGATATTGCTGACAAATACACACATGAGAAAACATAACCTCTATGGTGGAGGTAGAAATGTATCTAAAAGAATCCTCCTCTCTGGCTTCAAGAGTTCTATGCTTCTAAATAAAACTCAAATTCTTTTTCTGTCAAAACTCATCTTTGACAGGTGATGAATGATCGTTCACCCTGTTCAGTGGATGTGTAACAGCAGGTTTTTTTTTTTTTTTACAAACATAAACAGCTTCCTTCACAGTGGATTTACCTGCCACTGCTTCAGCTCCCAGTAAACAGCTTGTCTCCTTCATCTTCCTCTAACAACCCGCCCCTCACCGCTCTGCAGCCACCACTGTTTAGACACCGATTAACTTCCATTCAAAGGGAGACGAGCTATTGTCATTTCTTTCAAACAAAGCAATAATGCATGGCGTCCTGCCCCGCTGCCCTCATTGTTGAGTTAACCTCAGGAGCATTCCTGGGACTCTTTCCTCTAGGATGGTTCGATATCATTGTTGTTCTAAAAAAAAATTAAGTTTAATCAGAAAACATTTTGATTAAACTGTTACATCAATCTTGTTTAGAGTTTTTCTCTAAACAAGAGAATTTTTTTTGCTGGAAGCAAATTTAAAATAAGGCAAATGAATTTCTATGCACACACAGCGTTTCAAATACCGGCAGTTTACTGTAAGAGTTGACATTAATGCTTCTTTTTAATCCCCCTAGGATTGTGCTGCAAATGAGAACGTGTCAGACAACAAGACAAAGCAAGCAGGTATGTAATTCACATTTCTGTAATTCCATAACTATAAAATTGGAGGGATTGTATAGATTTTATATTTTTGACTCTTTTAAGATATTTTAATGGTTTATAAAATGTGTTGAATCATAGGAAATTGGACTACAGTTTCTTCCATCAACACCAGTAATATTTATAATTTTTTTAGACGCATAAGTAAGGAGTTTTTATTGAGAAGATTTCCTTTGTTTGTTTGTTTGTTTGTTTTTTAGATTAAATTCAAAATAATTTCTTTGTTTTAAAAGATAGAGGATTTGTGTTGAATACGCTGGATAACGTCAATTTTGTTTTCTGTCCGTGCAAAGTGTCCCAGCTGCTGGATTACTGTGAGTTGTCCAACCGCTTTCCACAAGATCAGTGGGACGCAGCGCTGCAGTTCTTCCTCAAGAAGCAGGAGGAGTGATGCCCACTGTGTTCGCACAGTGTAAATACTACAAAAGAGACTGAGATCCGAACGTGGTTGAATTTTCTTTTTCTGACTTAGATGTTCTTATATGTTCTTCAGTCGATGACAAATACTAAGATGTGAAGTCTTTTCCCATGTCGGTTCATCTGTTTCTGTTCTGTTCTTTGAAGTCAGATTGATATGTAAAAGGAATTTGCACTAGATGTCTTATTTGTATTTTGCGATTAAAACACACACACAAGTTTTCCATGTAACCTTTAAACGAACGTGTTTCTTAATGCCTCCGCGCCGGCGACATTATGTTTTAGTAAGGAGACGTAACAAGTTTTCTTTGAGAAGATTTTCGTTGGTTTTTTTAAGGATTTGTGTTGAATAGGCAGGATGACGTCAATTTAGTTCTCTGTCCGTGCAAAGTGTCCCAGCTGCTGGATTACTGCGAGTTGTCCAACCGCTTTCCACAAGATCAGTGGGACGCAGCGCTGCAGTTCTTCCTCAAGAAGCAGGACGAGTGATGACCACTGTCCTGAGTGTGGACACGCACTGTGTAAACACTACGAAAAAGACTGAGATGTGGACGTGCTTGAATTTTAGTTTTCTGACTCAGTCTACACATGGGGGGTAAATTATATGTTCTTCAGACTATGACAAATACTAAGATTGTGAAGTCTTCTTCCATGTCGGTTGTTTTTATTTCTTTGAAGTCAGATTGATTTGTAAGAGGAATTTGCACAAAATGTCTTGTTTGTATTTTGCGATTAAAACACACACACACAAGTTTTCCATGTAACTTCTAAACGAACGTGTTTTTTTATGCTTCGGCGACAGACAGTGGTCGGAGGCATGATGTTTTCAGGTTGTCCGTCCCATGCCCATGAATGGGATATCTCAACAATGACTTGAGGGAATGTCTTCAAATTTTGTACAAACATTCACTGAAACTCAAAGATTAACTGCTAACATTTTGGTGGTCAAGGTCACAGTGACAGTAAATATGTGGCCCAGGACACATTCGTGTTCCCACTGTTAAAACAGTGTTGACACCTCCGAATGTGGCCTGGCGTGATTTGACCGTTATCTGATCAGAGTGCGTTCACTCCTGAACTTAGAGCTGTCCACTTGTGAACGAATCACAAAAACCAAATGTTAATACCAGGTGTGTACAGGGTCATAGACTCAAAGATGAACTGGTTAGATTTTGGTGGTCGAAGGTCTAAAGGTCAAGGTCACGCAGACAGTGGGGGTGCATCACCAAGCAAAGCTTACAAGCTCCTGGGCATCACTGGTGCACGCAACAGGAAAGCATCAGTAGAGCTTCACGATGGCTGTGGATCAGGAGGGACAACAAACTGTGGGCTGATGCTTCTTGGACACAGGCCGGGAACTAATCCCTCCCAGTCGTGTAACCTGGGCGAGGGTGTCTGAAGTTGAAAGACCCAGTGACCCCAGGTACCGTCACTGAAGATGTGTCCAAGTGCATCACATGATGTGTGTTAATACCGTGTGAATTGAGTGTTTTTGTCTGTTTTTAATGTGAATGAGCAGAATGTTTTCTTTTGTCAGGTTTAAGTTGAATGACCTGATATATGTTCTGTTCAGAGTCACCTAAAATTAATATAATATTTTGAGTTATTTACATTTCTGTATAAAAAACTATACTGATGTTTATGTATTCTTGTTCCTCATTTTTATTCCGTGCAAATTAAACAAATTTAAAGTTAAACCACGACTCGAACCTCCTCTTGTGCCTTTGTTTGACTTGTATTTCCATCAGTTAGATCCTCATTCACTTTACATATTTAAGACATGTCTATGGGTTGGTACATTTCTGCAAATCGTAGACAACAAATGCCTCTGCTGAATCGCAATGCGACACCTTGAAGGAAATATGATTTTCAGATGCATACAAATATTTTAACGTTTTTCAGCATGTGCGTTTTAAGGACGCCATCTCCCCTTGTGCACGGCCTGTGCTCATCATTGGAGGCTTATTAGTCTAAATTGAAAATATAGTGGTAAAGTTTAAAATTTAAAATAGCCCAACATTAGATCATCAAAACTGCCTTTAGTTCAGCACATAATGAAAATCAACCTGCACATTTAGATGCACGATAAAAGCCTGTGTGTTTATTTGGGGCTTTAGCCTAATTTATACCGATCACTGTCTATTAACTGTCATTATTCTTTAATTAACATTTCTGTAAATATCATGTTGCCACTGCTGTGTCTCCTGTCCACCCTTTTAAAAGATTCAGTGCGGGAGCGTGTCTTAAAGACTTAACAGGATTTGGATTCTCAGCGAGCCTCCGGTTTCCTTCCACTGATAAAAAACGATCCCTCCCCAACAAATTGTTGAGGTGTAGAGTGTCAGTCCGGGCTTGACCTCTGACCTGTGTGCTCCCTTGTCCGGCGGCTATTTTGCCATTGGAGGATTTTTTTTCTCTCTCTAGTGGAATGAAAATAAACTCGGGACGCGCCAGGATGCGTCCGTGGGCTGGAGGCAGAGTCTCCTCCGTGTTGTTGTGGGTCCAGTCGGTGTGGATCCTCCTGCAGGTGATGCCAGATGCTGATAAGCGGCCGCCCCTGTCTAGACTCGCAAACCGTGGGCCTCAGGTTAGATGGCATTAGGCCATTTGTTTAGCTTAATCAATTTGATCCTTTTTATCACTGTATCTGGAGGAAAACATACTAATGTTTGTTATGATTGGGCCCATGTAAAACCCTGGCTGTTGCATCCAGATGCCTTAATAATACAGATTACACTGATGATCTCAATTAAACAGGCCCGAGGCTGCTGCTTCTGATTCTCTGACCTATGACACACAGGCCAAATGTTACTAGTATCTTGTCATCCATCTGTCACTGATCCACTTGGCTGAGAAGGACTTTAAAAAAAACTGTTTTGTTTTTTTAAATCACATTTTAAAATCACTATAAATATATCTGGTATCCACAATCTAAACGCTTCTCTTTATTTAGACCATAGTGTGTTTTTATAATAACTAATCCTCTGCAAAGTTTGAATTGGAAGCTCTGAAACCCAGGTCAAACATTATATGAAACATTTCCATTTAACTCAACACT
The DNA here is from genome assembly GCF_022539355.2 of Hippoglossus stenolepis. Taxonomy (NCBI): domain Eukaryota; kingdom Metazoa; phylum Chordata; class Actinopteri; order Pleuronectiformes; family Pleuronectidae; genus Hippoglossus; species Hippoglossus stenolepis. Next base: position 15,440,993 of record NC_061487.1, on the reverse strand, counting down.
GATTTATTTTTTTTGTCCAATGCCATAATTTAAAAAAAAATCCCTCACGGAACAAATAGATTTTTTTCATGCAAATAATCAGTTAGAACTATGCTTTTATTGATAAGATCCACTATGTCCGTCCTCGTAATAAATAATATTAATAATAACTTAATTTTCTTCCTGCAGAAAAACGTAATGTACAAGAGTCGATATTGAAACTTACAAATCATGCATCATCTACACAGTTTGTCTCTGAGTCTGATAGAAACATACTGGTATGTGTTAAACGCTCAGATGGTCCAGTTACAGGATGGTTCCAACATATTCCCCATCACGTTGTGTCCAGCTCAGGCTCATGCATCAGGCGAGAGAGGCCAACGCTGTGTCCATCAGCAGCTGCCCAAGTGTCCTTGAGCAAGGCTGGGGTTAAAGGGAATAGTCAGACTTGGATACATCCTCGATTATAATCCATCCATCCTGGTCCCTTATTGGGGTTTTCTTCTTGGTTGAATGTCACTGCGCGCCTCCTCATCCTCCTCCTCCTCCTCCCCCTCCTCCTCCCTGCAGCCGCTCAGAGGAGGTGCGGGGTGTTGGTGGGTGGGGGGGCTCGCGGTGACCTCCAGGCCCCCTCACGTGTCCACGGGACTCGGCACCATGCTGTTCGGTGTGTCCGGTAACTGCGACGACAGGGAGGTCACGTCGCTGCCCGAGGAGTTGCCCAGAGAACCGGACTCAGAGAAGGACACCTGCCGGAGGATCAATGGTCACATTTAAGTTTTCATGTATTTATTTAAAGCATCAGACTTATGTCTATTAAAAATATATGAAATCACTTTAATCAGACTTAAATAAACCTATGATTAATTGACTCCATGGGGCTCAACATGAGAGCACCATTTGGCACAATAAACAACTTCCTTGTTCACACTTTAAAAAGCACATGTCATTTAAACTGGATTTTAATTTAAAATTACAATTGAATGTATACATTAGTTCGATTTCCCTTTTATTTTTATTTTTATTTTTTATATTTCCTCTCACATTTAAAGGTATTCCAGGTTTACTTATTATACTGTTATCTATTTTTAAATCTCTCCGTTGTGTTGAGACTAATAAAGGATTATCTTATTTTATCTTACAATTATATATAATATCTTACTATTTACAATTAATATAATAGTTCTATTACATTTATATATATTATATATTATTTACATTTATAAGTGTTGCATGTTTACTTATTTTTACTTAAATTATGTTTTTGACTGTCTCCGTTGTGGGACTAATCAAGGATTCTCTTTTTTTAATCTTATATACCATCATCATCATCATCATCATCTTCATCATCATCATCATCATCAACATCAACATCAACAACAACAACAACATATTAACTAGACCATCATCTTAATCAGAATTAATCGTCAATATAAATAAATATTACAATCTTAAACAAAACATGTCAACCTTTTCTCTCAGTGTGTGTGTGTGTGTGTGTGGAAGTTATTCTATTCCCCATTTGCACATTATAGGACGGATTGAATTTTGACTGCTAATAATAATAATCCATTTACCAGTTGTTGGAAGGCAGGCTGGTCCAGGTCGCTCTGCAGGGCGAAGTCGCTGAGGGTTTTCCAGGGAGGCTGGTAGGTCTGCACCTCCACCGGGTTCCCCTGCACCGTGTTGTCATGCCGGATGGGGCTGCCTGCCACCAGAGGGGTTCCCGTCAGGCCCTGCAGGTTCTACACAAGAGAAAAACACTCCGTTCAACCACATCTTAAACCGGACACGTTATTTCTGCAACAAGGATTCTCTCCTGCATGATAAGTCTGGTTAATGCAAAAGATGAATACAAATCAGAGCTGTTTTTTTCTGAGACAACAAACCCACTATTGCTGAGGAAATACATTTAAATTTAACTTCATTGTTATCAATTTATTATGAATCTATAATAATGCAAACGTTTAAATAAACTGTGCCTTTAAATCTTACAAACCTTTACCTTTACAAAGGTAAATAAATAAAAGTAAAATAAATAATAAACTAGCCAATTTTTATTTTTGTCTCTTTTACCAAATTCACTGCCCCAATAACACAATTAAGATCATTTAAAAAACAATTTGATAGAAATGTTTTCTGGTTTATGACAATTTCGCCTCCTGTCTGAATATTTACAGAATCGCGAGGAGACAAAAACAAGTTGTCAGAGGTTTTTATTCTAGTTCTTTAAAACTTTCATGGCAGCAGTTATTTAATTTTCTAAATTTTGTATTTACAGTTAGGTGTTGTTTTATGTTAAAAATCTGAATTTACAATGCTTTTCATCTGGCAGTGTATATTTATTTGAATTGTGTTTCTACTAACACTACACTGCACATCATCTGGTTCCTGGTTATTCACACGCTCTGTTGTTAAGGTTTCAACATTTATTATTGAATGAGTGAAGGAATTCATCACGTGTTTTATGGTGAAATAGAGACAATAAGTGAGAGAATATTGTGCAGATGTTGCACACGTTGATTTGACTTAATAAACTTTAGATTAATACAATGCAAAGTGTGGGACCTTGAGAAGGGAACTCACGGTTTTGTCGCTGTGCTCCTGCAGCTGCAGCTGCTTCATGAGGATGGTCCTCTTCTTGTCTTTGCAGCGCTTGTTCTGGAACCAGACGCGGATCACCCGGGGGCTGAGGCTGGTCATCTCCACCAGCTGCTCCTTCATCAGAGCGTCCGGCCTCGGGTTGGCGTTGTAGCACGTCCGCAGGGTGTGGAGCTGCTTCTCGTTCAGCACCGTCCGGATCCGGGTGGTCTTCTCGGACTGCTTGTGGACGTGGCCCCGGTGATGTGGAGGGTGGCGGACCGAAACCGGTTCTGGGGGAGATTTCATTATTTTATACTAAAGAAATTATGAATATATAAATATGCCTCGATTGAAATGAATAAATAGATTATTAAACCTGCCACCTCTATAATATACTATAATCAATTTCAATCAAAACATAACAAAGTCTATGATTTTATTTTATTATGGTAATTTAGGATTTTTTTTTTGTGCATTAAATGCCAAATATTATCAGGCTGTCGGCCTATAAGGTCAATGCGTTCACACAGTGAACAGACATACTGCACTGTATGTGTAGACAAGAACAAAATAATACATATATATATATATACAATTATATAGAAATATAATTATGTCTGATTCTATATATGCCTCAATATAAATGTATTAAGACTAGGGCTATATATCCAAACAAAATACACTTATTATTTAGCAAGTAAGAGAAAAGAAAGAGGCATAATAATAATAATAATAATAATAATAATAATAATAATAATAATAATAATAATAATAATAATAATATTTTTAATAATAATAATAATACCTGAGATGTGCAGCGGTCTGCTGTGGATGTTCCCCGGGCTGAGCGGGCTCCCAGCAGAGCTCCGCTCCGCCAGCAGACCGTGGTCCGCCCGACACAGCAGCTCCTCGTCCCGCAGGCAGAACTCGTCCCCGGGCAGGAGGTGTCGACTGCACACCGAGCACCGAAAACACTCCATGTGGTAGACGCTGTCCCGGGCTCTCATCACCAGGTCGCTGCTGCAGAAGCCCATGTTACACTTTGCACATTTGATGCCAAACAACCTGGGAAACGGAGCAGATCGGTGCCATGAACACATTGTCCCTGAATTATCCGTATTATTGCATTAAAGGGAAGTTACGCTGAGCTGCACCAGTCAGAAGAAGCGCAATAGAAGCAAATAGAATAAAATAGAAAAAGAAACACACAAATCTGATGCAGGCCTGCAGCTCATGATGCACTTTTGCGCACTTTGCCACATCACTAATATCCTGCTCCCTCGCCTCTTTCCTTTTCAACAAAACAAGGCCTCTAAAAAAAAAACACACACAGGAGAGTATTTTAAAACAAAGTCCTGCACATTTTGACCTCCGTACCTTGCATAGTCTCGTTTACAGTAAGTCTTTCCGTCTCGCACGAAGCAAGTGCACGTCTCGTCCAGGTACTGGCTGCACTCCGCGCACTTGAGGCAGGCTGCGTGCCACTCCAGGTCCGGGGAGACTCTCAGGATGTACTGGTCGTGTATCTGACTTCCACAGCCCACACACATTGCGATTCCCGACTTCTCTGCGTGAGAGTGGGACCGTGCATTAATGCATTTTAATCCCCGTGTGACTTCACCTGAAGGAGAGGAACTGTTGTTTGTCGCAGCGGAACAAACATGCCAAGAATATTGCGCTGAATTATTATTATGATGAGGCCACAGCAGCTGAAAATATCTCCAACTGCATGTGTCGCGTTTTAAATATAACTTTACTTTAGAGACTTGTAGAGTCTAACTTAAGCTGTTGACTATGCTTTATAGTTTCTGTTTTACATATTATTCTGCAAGCTTGGAAATTAATGGAGCCATTTAACGTCTAATTCAAGATCCTACACGCCGGTAACAGGAAAAGAAAACTCCCCTTTCAGAGAGTTGAGTAGAATGAGGAGTATCTTACTTTTTGAATGATCCCCCATATCATCCAAGAAAGAAGTGTTGAGCAGGATATCCACCATGCAGGAGAAGTGGCCCAGTGCGGGACGACAGAAGAAGAGGAGAGGAGAAGAGAAGAGAAGAGAGGAAGAGGAGAGCGTCCCGTCCCTGGCTGGATGAGCAACTTGTATTCCTCCACCGAGAGAGAGAGAGGGGGGGAGAGAGAGGGAGAGAGAGAGAGAGAGAGAGAGAGAGAGAGAGAGAGAGAGAGAGAGAGAGAGAGAGAGAGAGAGAAAACAAAGATCCTCGACCAGTGACGTAGACCTGGACCTCTCTCCCGGACAGACTCATGCAAATATCTCCTGCTGGACCCTCGCTCGTTTTTTCTCTTCGACTTCTGGGATTGGCTGAGAAGATATACTTGCGTGTGTGTGTGTGTGTGTGTGTGTGTGTGTGTGTGTGTGTGTGTGTGTGTGTGTGTGTGTGTGTGTGTGTGTGTGTCTTAACTCCTCTTACAATTATACAGACCCATCGTAACATCATATGTTCACATTGTTATTATTTCTTTTGGCATTTAATCCCCTTGTTATTTTTCTATTGGTATATAATATACATTAATTGGTATATAATAAAGTAATACGTGTTTGATTTTATACCAGATTATCAATATAGCAGATTATGTCAATATATAAATTACCTTGTGTTTTACAGTTTCGCAATGAGGTTGTTTTTTACTAGTATCTCCAACATGGCTACAGTGGTAAAAGAGTTTATTATCACTAGTTATTATCTTATTAGGCCTATTTCTATAGATTATGATGTGATGGTCATTATTGTTTTTGATGTTGTTATTATCATAATATTATTGTCATTATTAGTCAGATTGAAATCAGTTTTTTAATTGTAAACAATGACTCGAGTTATTCACCAGTATTTTCACAGTGGAGCGCCCTCTACTGGATGAAATATCACATAGAAATATTGGATCCATATAGAAATACAACCTTTTCTCTGTCATATTGTCAGTTACATTTCTATATATATTCATATATTTAAATTTAAAAAAAATCTGTATTCAGAGGCCCAACAATTCTCTACATTCATGGGCCATGCAGGTTGTTGTTTCCTCTTTTCTCCTGTCTCCTCTCTCTTACCCACTCACAGAGACATAAAGGTTTGATCCACCAAACCTTGTACCTGACGTTAAAGCAGCTGAATCAAATGGACCAACTGTTCAGAAAAAGTTTCATACAGATCTTTGTAAAATTCCAAATATTTAATATGGAGATTGAGATTTCAGCCTAAATCTTTTGGGATATTTGGGGATTTTGATGCTAAACATTTGATTCAGGTAAAAGCTCCACAGAGCCCGTGTTATGATGGTTTCAAGTAAACTTTATTTTCCTGATTAGTTTTCTCCTATTTTTAGATACGTGTGTACTATAGTTTAATAACATTCATGAATTGAATAACATATTTTAGATATTGGCTGTAACAGTAGTTTTATACAGAACTTGATAAAATAGGCTGAAGAACAGAAAGAGACACAAAAGTTTTCCTTCTTTACTCTGAAGTGATGAACTGAAAACAACTTCATGTATAATAATTCATGACTGTTATGAATCCATGTGTTAAACTCACTGCGTCATCATAAGTAAATAATCAATCAAACTTTAATATATCAATCTTTTAGAGACAGAGAGAGAGAGGAAATGGGGGGGGTGGGGGTCTCAAGTTACCGTCTTCTCTCGCGAGAGGTCACCACAGACGTCAGATCACCTTTGGCACAGTTTGGTCTGAGCTGCTGTTTCTCTGAGGAGCAGAAAGCAGCGTCCAACATGAACCGAGCCTTGAACAAGACGAGCCTGAGGCAGCTGGTGAGTGGGTCTCACTCGACTCGGACATGTCACCTCTCACAGACACCGCGTTGCTCTCTTATAGTCTCTAAAACACCGAACACGTCAGTTAGCATGCTGGTCTTCAAGCAGCAGCTAGCTAGCTGACGAGCTAATATAGGTCAAACGCCGTGGTCCTGTTTTGAATTAACACGTGCGACACGATTGTTGGACTCGTTCTGAATCTGGTTTCATTCACACGTCGCGACATTTCCAGAATATGAGCGAACAGGGGGCTTGTGTGTGTGAGAGGTAATGCTAGTTAGCATTAGCATAGCTAGCTGAGGGGGTTATGAAACATCATTGTTAAACAACAGTTACCAAAGGACAGTGTTACGAAAAGTGTTACTATCATGTTCTTAAATAATCATGTCTTCTCTCTCACGCGAGACAGCGGTTTACATTAGATTATAGAATATGATGTGTTATTTTATGTTTTCACTGTTAGTTTGACTTTATCACAACGACCTTTCCCAGCTGATAATGGTCAGTCCCGTCCAGACGAGGCAGGAACAATCCTGCTTCACCCTGAGGCAGCTTGTTTGTCCACCAGCCGGAGATCGATCTGAAATTCAACACTATAATGATTTTGACTCAACGTTATTTTATTATTACCTTCAATATTTAAATAATTCAGTAACAATAACATCCTACATCTTTACCCACGTGTACAGTTTATCAGGGGTCCCAGCACACAATAAGTTGTTAACTAATTTTGTGACTTTCTCACAAAATTAGTTAACAACTTATTTTGATATATTATAATCATAGTTTGTTAACAACAAAATTAGTTAACAACTTATTTTGTTGTTAACAAACTATGATTAGGTAACAACTTTATTTTGTGTCCGTAAATATGACAGCAGAGCCGTATCTGTCTGTGCGTGTTGTAAAGTGAGGTGTGGACCTTTTCTCCTCCAGACTGGTCTCCTTCAGAGGTTTCAAAGCACCTTGGTGGTTGCAGAGCACAACAATGACAAGCTGACGCCCATCACGCTCAACGCCATCACAGCTGCCAGTCAGCTGGGGGGAGAGGTGTCCTGTCTGGTCGCTGGAACAGACTGTGCTAAGGTAGGTCCATCTTTGGAGACAAGAAGTGTTGAATATATAGTATTTTTTTTTAATATATCATATTGCATGAATATATAGCTACGTGAAAACCCATGGAAGCCAAGAATGTATGAAAGTGTTTGTTGAATATGGGAGAGAAGAAGACAATAGAGCGTTACCATGAAACATGCATCAATCACATGGTTTTTGTGTCTTTTCAGGTTGTGGCGCAAATCAGCACAGTCCAAGGTGTGAAGAAGATTCTGGTGGCCCAACATGACTCCTATAAAGGTTCCTTGCCAGGTATGTAACTCCAGGGATACTTGCATACTGATCTAGTAACTGAAGGAAAGGATACTGTTTCCATTGGGTTTCCCTGATTACATGTTTATGAAGAATGGTACTGATAATAACTTACTTTAATGTTTTGCTTTTTTCTTTCTGTGTCAATAATTGCCTATAACCTTTTTCCTCAGAGGAGTTGACTCCACTAATCTTGGCCATACAAAAACAGTTCAGCTTCACCCACATCTGTGCTGGTGCCTCTGCCTTTGGAAAGGTAAATCTCAGGCAACAGCAGTGCCTATATAATATTCACTTAAATGATTTAAAATGCATGTATTTTTTAATAGTTTAATGGATTTTGCCCACCATATACCTGTTCTGAAGTGTCAATACTCAAGTATGATCAGTGCATATTTCTTAGCTAATTCCTCATTTTATCTGCAGAACCTGCTTCCCAGAGTGGCTGCCAAGTTGGATGTCGCCCCAGTGTCAGATATCATTGAGATCAAGTCTCCAGACACTTTTGTCAGAACCATTTATGCAGGTAAGTTATAATGGTAAAGAAGTAACAAAGGATTTTTGTCCTTTCATAAAGTTTTCAGCGGTTTTGAGAAAGCTCAAAAGAAATGTTAAATCATGCCACCTGGCTTTGGTACAGCCTTCATATGAAAGTTTTTTCGATTAGATTTGGCTCTGGCAATTTGTACTTTTAATTTCTTTGTGTTTTTTTTTTTTTTTAAATGTTTCATGTTAATACTTTTTTAAAATTTCATAGGAAATGCTCTCTGCACTGTGAAATGTAATGAGGCAGTCAAGGTCTTCACCGTCAGAGGGACGTCCTTTGAGGCAGCGGAAACAGAGGGAGGAAGTGCCTCATCAGAAGATGGTACAGTAAATTACACTCAAAGAGATCTGCAGTACATGCAGAAGTTGTTGAAAGTTTTTATTCTCACTGGGCATTGATATCTGATCTGCAGTTGCTGCGTCCTCACCCGCTGGAGTGTCTGAGTGGCTGGAACAGTGTCTGACAAAGAGCGACCGCCCAGAGCTGACAAGCGCTAAGGTTGTGGTGTCAGGAGGTACGAGTCAACTCTCTTGTCTTTTTTATATGTTTCACAAATTATTTTAGTAGGGGATTCATTTGTTAGATTTGTGTTCAGGTGTCTTTATTATGGGCTGGGCTGATTCTTGTGTTGCTGGATTTATTTGGGCAATCGATATATCTTTTTTATTATGTTTTGGTCAGCAGGGGTTGAGAGTTCAGTAACGTGTTGGTTGTTCAAATTTATGTATTTTGTTTTTTCTTAGGCAGGGGCTTGAAGAGCGGGGACAATTTCAAGCTGCTTTATGACCTTGCTGACAAAATGAATGCTGCAGGTAGGGAGGGGGGTCATCATTCTGTCTTAAAAATTTACCGTGGCACTTATTTTTATTAAGGTTGATTTTAAAATGACAAAATATTCCTTTTTCAGTTGGTGCATCCAGAGCTGCAGTGGATGCTGGGTATGTCCCGAACGACATGCAGGTTGGACAGACTGGAAAAATTGTTGCACCAGTAAGTTTTCCCTTTTCTGAGGTGGTTATTTAGATTCTCTTCATTGGGTGCAACAGCTCAGGGGAAAAAACGAGGGGGGACATCATGTTGAAATGTGAATAGCTTAATTCAAAAATATGTCTAAAGCTCTTGACCTCAGTTGCATTGTCAGAGGATACAAACCCACTGCGTTTGAGAAATGCCTGTCTGTCTTGGCATGCTCACGATCCGGTATCATCAGGAAGTCTGATCTGCCCTTTTAAAAGGTTAAGTTGCCATTATGTGTTTCAGCTGGGTTAGCCCATCTGTGATTATCCACACATTAGTCTCTGCAAAATGCTTGTGATGGCACATTTAGGGCCCTAAATGATTTAGCTGATCCATTAAAGCAGAGTGCATTGGATATCTGGTCAGAACCTCAGACCCGGGCCGACTCTCCAAATTGGATTTTCAAAATGTTGTGACAAGCCTGTGGAATTTGACTAAGTTTATTAACTATAATTTAAATCAGGTTTGGTTTTTCACCCTTCCAATCTAAAAACGTTTTAGTGTATGAAGCGGAATGGGAGACACAGGTTGTGTTCACTTGTATGAATGTGAGATAACATTTCTCCTTCCACTGATTGAAGTACGATCTGAACAAACCTGTCTGTGGTTGTCTCAACTCATTTTTTTTATTTCTGCTCATTGTCTAGAAAGGTCCCTGTAAAGTGAGCTCTTCTGCAAAATGATTTTTGTGGATAGTGTCTGGTTGGTCGCATTGTGCTTAGCTTCACTGATACACGAAATAGTCACTGAAATATTCTCATGGTAGTGCAGGAAGATGGTCCTCCCAGGAGCTTTGGGGTGATGCGTGGACGTTTGACCCTTTTCACACACCACCCCAGCAACCTCTGATAGATTAAATACCCGCGGTCATCACACCATCAGTCAGCTCCGCACTGTCGTAGTTCTGAGGTGTACCTTTTCCAAAAGCCTGAGATTACACTGCACGTCAACAAGAAAGTAACACTTGTCTGGTCGTCTTCTCTTCATGTCCACAGGACTTGTACATCGCTGTCGGTATCTCTGGAGCCATTCAACATCTGGCTGGAATGAAAGATAGCAAGGTAACGTCACTGGAGCCGAGGATTTCCCCACACTCCCCTTTCTCGCTCTTTTCTATTTTACTGTGCATGCTCTGTTTTTAGTTTTTTAAATCCTTTATTTAAAACAGAACAATGTGCCACATGTGATGACGATTTTATTAAATCTAATTACATCAAGCAGCTCTCTTTGGAGTTTGGGCAATGACATATGGAGACATATGTAAAACAGTTGTTTCCTGGCTTCCAAAGAATTAGACCCACATGAAGTAAAATTTCAAATGTCATCTCACACACGATGAGTACACAGCACTAACAGCCTTAACTCTAATCACTATACACTTTGATATGATGTATGGATGTTTCTGTATCGTTTACAACTAAGTTTCAAATGTTTAATTGTATAATTCAAATTTATATAATAATGTATTTGTTAAATTATCAATGTTTCTGTGCTTTTGTTGTGTATGATTGCTGAAAATGTTCTTTTTTTATTTAGACTATTGTTGCTATCAACAAAGACCCGGAGGCTCCCATTTTCCAGGTGGCTGACTATGGCTTGGTGGCTGATCTTTTCAAGGTGAGCTTTTGGGATTCATATTGCTGCAGTAATGATCCTGACTCTGACATTAGGGAACTTGAATGGCAATTAGTAGAGTGCATACGTCCACCAAGGCCTAACAGATAGCACACTCATAGTTTTTTAACCAAGATCCATGCATTATAACCTGGGTATCATAAAAAGTATCACATTGTTTAAGAAAGAGAGAAAAGGTTTCTGGATACACAGCAAAATGTATTGGTTTCTTGGCCCATGTCCCATCCTTCCAACAAGGTTTATCGAAATCCTGCTGAAAAACTGGCAAACAAACAATCAAACAAACGGACGTGGGTGGAAACGTAACCTCCTTGTTGGGGGGAACAACCAAGCAGTGAGGCCATAAAAACACTTGTGTACCTCATGTGTGGACTTACACTGTATGTTGTTACTGCTGAAAGTCCAGAATGATAATCAGAATATTGGCTTTCTCACTAATCCATTTTACACAGTGCCTTATTCCACCGAATGGAAATGTGCATGTGTTGAATTATTAAGTTCTTGAATTAATCAGAGGAGAGTTGTGGTTGGAGCTTTGCTGCTAAGAGACGGTCACATTGGCATCTCAGAAGATGAAGGATCAATAGTTACAAAGCAAAAGCTTGCTTCAGTGTTGTCTTCAGGTTCTACTTGCCAGGCCTTTTACACACTCTGCAGCTTTCTGGTGTCAGTCTGCTAAGACAGGATTCCTGTGGTGCTTGTTAAAGGCTAGTTGGTTATAATGTCATGTGTGTCCTGTCAGTCATGTTTTATTTAGCCCCACAGCCGATGAGCCGCCCAGGTGTCCTGACAAACTCTGTAGAAGTGATTAGTAATAATGGCTAGTGGCAGCAGAGTTGTGACCCACTGGGAGAGATCTCCTTACATGTGATCACTCCTCAGATAGCTGATTAAAATGGATGGGCTTTCTACTTTTTCCCCAAATGGTCAATTGATACCTCAGACCAACTCGGGCAGTGACTGATGGTTCAGCACTGAAGTTTCTCCACCTGTGAGAAGAGCCATTTAAATAACTTTGTACTCATATTAACCACAAAATGCTTTCGAATCTGTCTTCTTTAATTCTACTGGTTGTATCAGCGTGTTTATTTAGGGTCTAAATGCCTCCGGTGAAGAATATCACAGGGCACTTGTCAACCTTACAAACACTGTAATAAATGTTTGTGTGATCGCCGCCTGCTGGGGTCTTGATAAATCTCAGTGTGCACATTCAAGACGTGAGCAGCAGCATTTTTGCGTTCTCATATACGTTCAGCCCATGTCTGAAAGCCGCATAACAGAAAATGTTAGCCGAGTTTGGTTCTGTGTTAAATGACTGTTAAGTATTTCTATTTAAATCGACTCTGTTTTCTCTTCAGGCTGTTCCTGAGATGACGGAGGCTCTGAGCAAGTGATGGGAAACAAGCCGAAACAAAGGTTGAACTAAAACTTCCAGTGCACAGCTGGGGGAGTGACCACAGGATGTTACAGCCGCTGGTGCTGTGAGTGTCTGCGTGTGGAAATAAAAGCCTCAACATCTCTACCTGGCAAACACTCAATATGGAATTAATTGAGTTTAATATTAAAGTTTTATACAAGCTCTATACAAGTACCTGTAAATAAGCTTGTACTCACCTTTGGCAAGAGTTTATTTTGTGCCTCCAGTAGTCCACATGTTGTAATTTGTTTCATTTTTAAGGTAAAGGAATGGACATCTTCAATAATGCTTACCTTCTCTTTTCGGATGTGTGACCATGTAAAGTAGTTTGGCTGTAAGATGTAGCTGCTCACACTGCGGATGTAATTATTGAGATGCTCTTGGAAAATGATTGTATTAAATTGACAAGTAATAACCAGCTCTCTTATTTTGCCATGACGTCCCCTTTATTGGGTTTGTAATGTAATGCCCTCTGTCCATGATGGAGATAGAAAATGCAATAAACGGGGATAGTTTGCAATGTTTAAGTGGCAAATCCTGAAGGTTCATGCTGTAATTTTCTTCCCAACATTTAATTGTAGAGCCAGTCCCTCGATATGTTTGGCTGTGACGAAGATCAAACCCATCCTGAAATATTTACATAGCTTCCAAACATTAAAACAACAAAAAGGTAGTATTTTAGACTTGAATGGTATGAACTCCATCATACGCAGGTCGATTTTTTTTGTGAGGGACATGCTGCATTTTTATTATTTCAGTAAACACTGACTCAGCTGGGTTTGGTCAGCTTCCAGTCATGGCTCCTGGATTTAAAAAGTCAAAATCACTTCAATCACCCACCAGTCAAAACGTTTCCACACATCTTTCCACTTATAGAGTTTAGATAAAAATGAAAACACTGATAATATAGAAAGACAAAGGTTAGAAAGAAGTGGACACTGATCCGATGTACCCTGCAGCAGTCCATCAAAGGGGACTGGTCCTGGTGAGTTTGGAGACACTAAACTGACAAACCGATCAGCTGACTAACTTAGACCTGTGATCAAACCATGCCTCGTAGCTCGGGAGGAGAGGGGTGGGGGCACTGGTCACAGTTTGTAGCTCTCCAGTGAATCAGTCCAGCATCTCCAATTCCTACAAAGTATATCAGAAGGAAATTTACATATCAAAAGCCAGATTTTTTTTCTGCAAAGACCAGTTGTCTGAAAATGTTGGGCTTTCGCCCTGTTGCTGGTTTTTCTTTTGGTACATTTTTTGTTGTTCATAAAACTCAAGTGTTTTTTTTGTAAGTGTCTATTCCTGATAAGTGGTTCCTGATAACAAGTCTGTCCAACTCTGTCCTCCACGGCCCGATTTGTGCTGCTCTGGCAAGTTCATCCTCTCTCGGCTCCAACAGTACGAAGAGGATGAGGTTATGTGCCACTGACTCCCGACAACATGGGAGTTTAGTAAAGCGTTCATTTTTGCGGTTTATCTGAAAAGCGATCCACGTGTCGGGCAGAGTCTCATGCCTCTGACAGGCGGTTGACTGGAGCGTCTACTGGCTCCATCATCCTGTACTTCTCCTCCAGAAAAGCCTCATTGCCCTGCAGATGGATGAGTGGTTTAGAGTGGAGGCCGACTCGAATATCCTGGTTCCTCTTGTTGTAGATGTTGACCCTGTGCTCCAGCTCTGGGCTGGTCTTGGTGGAGCCTGCCGGGCTGGGCGGCTTAAGGTTGACAGGGTCCAGGCCCTTCTGTGTGAGACAGGAGTTCTCGGTCAGAGAGGAGAGCAGCTCCTGCACCACAGCACTGGGACTCCCTTGGGGCTGCCTGGCCAGGGGGCTGCTGTAGGGCGGAGGGTAGCAGCGCTGGTCGCTGTAGTCCGTGGAGGTGGAGGCCTCCCGCACAGTGGAGCTGCAGTCTGTGGTGGAGCCCAGCGTGTGGCTGCTGATGCTGTGCTGGCGGGCGCTGAAGCTGGTGCGGGACACTGTGGTGGAGGCCTCGCTGACCGAGCTGCCGGTCCGCTGCAAACGGCTGGACAGCACCGCATCTGCACTCACCAAGGAGGGGGGAAGCTGGCTGGGGTTGTTGGGCAGGTGCACGTCTATGGCTGCTGTGGTGATGACCCGTGCAGGGTCGGGGATCCCCATATCTGCAAGAACCACACGAGATGTTTAAATGTTGTGCAGCCACATGGGCTGTAGAGAAGGCTGCATGTTGATGCTGCTCACCACTGCTTGGCTCACTGTAGTACTGACTGATGTAGTTGTTCATGTCATCTTGACCATGGTGATCTGAAGAGGAGAAAAATGGCCTCGTTAATTCATCTGAGACACAATGAAAGAAAAACCAGTGAGAATTTAGAGACCACTATGTCTGTGCAGAGAACCTCCCGCTGCGTTGTGCATGACCATATAGCTTTACAGTCCAATGTGTGTTACCTAGAATAGGTTGTTCATTATCCTACAGAGAGGGTATTCAAAGTTTCTTACAGAAACAAAAGTAGCGTTACAGTACAGATCATAAAAGACGCATAAAAAGGGTAAAACTGATACTCAGAAAATAAACGTTAGTATAGAAACAGGATGAAAACACAAATTTAAAAACAGATAAGGTCTAATTAAAGTGCAGGATTAACTGATTAAGTAAAGGCAAACAAATAGCAGTTTTTAACTTCTTGTTTAAGCAGGTAATGTTTGGGGCAGTTTTGATATCCATTGGGAGCTGGTTCCAGCAGGGGGCAGCGTAGTAGCTGAATGTGGCTAAATGTCTTTTAACCCAGTTGAAATGAGCAGCTCCTGCAGATCTCTACACAGACAGAATTATAATCATCTAACATGTCAGATATGTAATCAGGTCCCTGACCATCCAGTGTCTTGTAGGGTTAAAGCACTGCGTTAAGTCTCCCTCTCCAGAATTTTTTATAATTTAATCCATATACGATTTTTTAAATGGTGACAAATATCCATAAATTTCCAAAAGTCTGAGCAGATGTTTTCAAGTTGCTTATCTTGTCTGAGTAACGTTTGCCTTCATAGAACACAGAAAAGGTTGAATAACTACATTTATCTTGTAGTTGTTGCTCTTCTAATAAAACACAGCACATTGTTTTATTATTATGTGAATGAGCAGCACTCTGTGTTTTTGTGTTCTACAGATATAAAATCTGTGTTTCTCAAAGTGTGTCAACACCTCACAGGACTGTTAGACGGATGATGTTCATTTATGTTTTGACGTCACTGTCACATACTCATTCTATGATGGAGCCAGTCATTGTTTGTCCAAAGTGTGACAGCGATTGTCTCCAGATGATCTAAAGCACATGAGTTTACTGGAAGCAGGCCCAGTGTGAAGGCTGTCTGACTGGGAACACTGTGGCTCAGATGATTTATAACAGCTTCACTGTTTTAAAGCCCTGACAGAACTTTGTTGCTCTAAGTCCTGTAAGTTATGACCTGTCACGGTGTGAAAGCTTAATTTTCCATCTACATGTAGCACAAGAGCTGAGATATGGACTGTGAGATGAATGTTTGTGATAAGAGGACACCAGCATTGAGGTGGTGTGTCCTCTCCACTACACGGTTACTCTTCTTAGATGTGTTGTTTTCTTTTCATTTAAAAGAATATGACGTGTTGCATTCCAGACATCATTCACGCAATCCAAAGAATTTAAATCTGCAACCTCCCTGTCACGAGCCATCTTCTTGTACAGCAAACATTTAACCAGCCACTTGTGTGTACCTGGATTTGGTTTAAGGATAAAAGCCCAGCCTGGATCCCCCCTCAGGTAACACAGGTCTTTGAAAGCCTGCGATACAAAAGGAGTTGGGTGTTCCGGACGGTTACCTGCAGGCCCCCCGGGCTCTCTCGCTTTAGCTGGAGCATGATGCTCCGAGGCCCCCGGGGCCAGTCCATCCACCTCCTGGAAAGTGCTGCTTTGTTTACCCCACATATGGTGGATCTGCATCGCTGCTTCCCGCTCTGCCACCAGGTCCAGGTCCTGCTGGGCCAGGTGGGCTCTCAGCTGCCTGATTTCAAACTGAAAGGAAAGACGGACACCAGGGAGAAGGGGAGAAGAGTTTATATTTTCCACCTTGACAGTCAATAGAAAATACACAGGAGAGTTTTTACAGCGATTAAATACTAATTAAATACTGTGTATTCTGGCTAATATGCCATCCACTTTTCTCTGAGCGTTGTCTGCCTCTGTTATCAGTACTGGATGTATTGCTTACATCATAGCTGACCTTTACATATACAGTAGATTGTGCATATTCCAAAGTGCAGTATAACTCTCAGACATACAGTAGAACACTCAGTGGATGCACTCGAAGTTTCACTAGATTATTACATTTTTAAGTAGTCATTCAATTGCTTTCTGCTTGATATCTGATATCCACCAGGCTGCTGTAAAAGGTTTTATCTAATGGTGTCGATATAAGTGACCAATATGGAAGGCATCTTGTATTTATAGTGCTTTGCCTCCCCCTGCTGGTGTAATGCGGAGAAACAGCTTGTAGGCAGGAGATGTGAGACGGATGAGAGGACGTACTGCCTGTTCCTGACAGATCTGAGTGAGACGGTCAAGCTGTTCCTCCCTCACCGCCTTGGCCTTCTCATACTGCTGGATCTCCATCTCCATCTCCACCTTCACCTGCAGCACATAGGCTAGAACAACAGGAAGGAGAGCAGACGGACCACAGGACATCAATTTGGTCAGTTTTCTGTCAGAAGAAACATTTCATCCTGTCCAGTCTAACTCCAACTACAAACTCTTGGTTTATGTAGAGATGGATGAGAGGATCTTTGAGGTTATTATACACAGTTTTAGTCAAGTAAATCCTCCATATTTACTGGCTCATAACAAGGTCAGAAGTGACATCACTATGGTCCTGCAAACAACACCATCTTTGTGAGGTTTCATTTCTGTTGAGTTTTTGTCTCTCTGTTAGTTGGCAGGATTACATACAAACTACTGGACAGAAAACTATGAAACTTGGTGGAAGGATGCAGAATTGGACACCTAAAGTTTGGTGCGAATCCAGGAATGTGTTATTTACCTTTGTGTGTTTTTCAACATTTCCATGGATTTCTCTTGATGAAATAATTAGGCAGGTTCAGGGACTCTGAGGCGGATCAAAATAAAAATCTGCATCGAGTGAATTTAAATGTGGTTTAATAAGGGGACTGTTAGGCCTTGGTGAAGGTATGAGCTATATTGTTGTAATGTGTTTTAAAGTGTTAACATCTTTTGTTCACGCTCAACAATCATCCCTCTTGACGTCTAGGCTACTGTGTTATATTCAAAAACCACCAGGGGGAGCAATGTTGTTAAAAAATAACCTGCTCAGCTCCTGCACCTGAGTGATAAAATAATGTCTATTCAGCAGCTATTGTCTAATATTAAAACCACAGGTTCATTACAACACATGATGTCCCACCATCACTCCTGGGGGGGAAATAATTGGGAAAAACAAGCTCAAGACTGAATGAAACCAATCCTGCAGAGAGCACACTGCAGTATCTGTGTCTGTAACCTGACAGTAAAGGACGCAGGGGACAACAGCCCCTAGCCCCCCCCCCCGGCCCCTCCTTCCTAGCCTCACCATCAATGATCCTCTTGACCCTCCAGATGCGCAGCGTGATGATGAGGCCGATAGCATCCCAGGGGCTGCTGGGGCCGTTGGCCACTGTGGAGGCCACCATGGGGGCCAGAGAGAGGACGATGACAGCTCCATCAAACACCTGAGAGAACACACACACACACACACACACACACACACACACACACACACACACACACACACACACGCACACCAGGTTACTATTGTGCCTGTGGTTCCCATATTGAGGTATGACATTGAGGGAAAGACACTGCGGTGAGAGGGCCCCCGAGTCCGGACTAATGGGACCCATGGGAGCTTACCTCAACTTTGTTCTCTATGTAATCCCAGATCCCCAACACCACGATCCTGAACACCGTCTGAGACAGAGAGGAGGACAGAGAGCAGGTTACTCACAGGGCACGCTGGAGGAAAACAAGGATGCTTAAACTGAGAGAGGCTGGATGATGTTGGGTAGTAAATAGTAGTAAAGGGTATTTGCTGCAGTTATGATTTGGATTTCTTTTGTCCCTCCACTGGTGATCCATCAATGACACAATATTCATACACATCACAGACGACACAATAGGTTTTCATCTAAACAAGGAGAGACACCACGTTTGGCTGCTTCTGCTGACGCGGCAGGGGCTGCAGAGGGCAGCTCTTCCTCCCTCTCTGTTCCTCCCCCTCACCCCCATCCTCATCTCAGTTATCAAGGTTGCAGAAACCAGCCTCCCTGGTGATTCCACTGCTTCCACGTGGCACAGAGGACCTGCTCTTATTGATAGGTAAAACTACAGCTCCAAAAGAAGTTAGCAGTGGGTTGAGCAAGACAAATGTGGCCGGCTGTGAAGAAAATTGTAATCAATACCACAAACCTGAGGCCCCCAAAATAATTTAAAACTAGTGGCACAGAACAGCTCCATCTGCATTCCAGTATTTCTGCTGCGGATCAATGGAAAAACCTGACAGGGACCAACGGTAGAGCAGCTTCGTTGAGTAAGTTCACCTTCACTGATCCGAATCTACTCATGATGCCATGACAGAGGACATCTCAGTGTCGTAATGAGAGTCTCCCTCACCGGCCCCACATACTGCACGACGTGGCGTTAACGGAGAGGCCGCTGCATCAGCTGTAAGCGAGCCTGCGAGGACGCGACAGAGACTCACCTCGGTGAAGAAGACGGAGAGGATGGCCAGGCTGATCCAGTGGATGATGCTGGCGAACTGAGATGCGTTGTTGACTGCAGGGGGGACAAAACAGAAGAACGGGTTGTCTTTGTAAATGATAGCTGCTGTTATTATGAAGTGGTGAATGATGGATGCTGCAGTAGCTGTTGCAATGAAGCGGTGCAGTAGAGCGAGCACACACACACAGGCACGATGCACCGTGATAAATATGATTTCATCACATACTGTACATGCATGTATCTGCGTCTAATTGCGGACGCGCCTCAAACAGCACTCGGCTGTCAGCTGAGGAATTTCTCTTCATGCACCACCTCTCCCTCCCATCTGTCTTTGTTTGCTGTGTTCACTGATCTGTCCATCAGTCCATTCATCTTCCTCCTGTCCTCCCCGCACTCATCCACCAGCCGGCTCCGTGCTGCCTCATTTCTTTGTCCGATAATCTCCCTCCACACATTTGTCTCACTTCGCCCCCCCTGCCCGCCACTCTCTCTCGGTCAGGCCGTCCCAGAGGAACAATGAAGACTCAAATGTGTTTGGATACAGTAGGAGCAACATGTTCGTGTGTGTGTGTGTGTGTGTGTGTGTGTTCTTCACTCATCTCCCTGACATCCAACAGGTCACGACCCCTGACTCTGTATGATGGATGAGGATGCACGGGGGATGTAGATGCGGTGCGGTAGCAGGGTGACACGGGTCACACCGGTATTTCGACCACCTGACATTATGTGTCCACTGTGGAATACTGATGAGAGGGTTATATTCCCCCCCGGCCCATGATTGATCAGTGACACTGACTCATTATACAGTACATGTATGACACCAGGTCAGCAGCTGATCATTACACCTGCACATGATCACATGTTGCATATTGATTTGTCTCGCTACCGTCACCAAGGAGGTTTCTTAGCAGGATTACACAAAGACTACTCAACTGATCTCTATAAAACTTTGTGGAGGGGTGGCCCTTGACCCAGGGAAGGTTTTCTTTTTCACTTTCTCTAACATTACGTTTTTGACAGAATAATTAGTGGATCTTATAGAAAAAAAGTCAGGCATATTTAGGGGAATGATATTTATGACTGTATGTAATTTGGTGCAGATCCAAATAAGAATCGGAATTTAGTGATTTTAAATATGGTCTTAGTGGAGGTATGTGCTGATGTTCTATTACAGTAAGAGAATTAGAGTACCACCACTGTTCCAGCTGAGGGGTTGTAGGTACCACAACATCCACTTACTAAGATGTTATATGAATATGAACATCTCCTTAAAGTATAGGAAGTAAAGAAATACAATAATGTCCTATTGGCCAATTGATTTTTTTTATACAGGAGTAAGAAATGATTTAATGAGCATCCCTTTAATTTGAGAGGAATCGTGACCACAAGTTGTGACTCTGAAGTTGATAAACGACCACGGGAATTATTTTTGGAGGACAAACTATGTGTCATGGAGGCATTTTCTAAATTACCTCAAACTAAATTATCTCAAAGTATGTGAGGACTGATATCACTTCACAAAAGCTAATATTGGCCGACAACCTGACCTGGCTAATGTATTGGTCTGGCTCGGGTATATTGTAGAATATCTATTACCTCTGAAGAGGAGGTTGTGTTTTTCGCATGTGTTTGTTTGTTGGTTTGTCTGTGAGCAGGATCATGCAAAAACTACCGGACTAACGGATTACCACCAAACCAACGATGTGGGAAGAGTTTAGGAAGAAACAATATCATTTTGGTGCAGATCAAGTTGTTTTTCTTTAACATTTTCAGTGATTTCCAAGATACTAATTCATGGATCTTGATGAAAATTAAAATCCTAATGAATTTAAATGTGGTTTCATTAGGAGATTGTTGGGCCTTATATATTTGATTTCATAAGCTATATTATTACACACTTTCTATGTTTTCACAGGCTATGATAAAATAGAGGTGTGTTGCCAGAAGAGGAAGGTGTCAGTTGCTTGTTTTCATGATGGTAAAAGCTGTTTCCTGCTGTATAATACAGCCAGGAGCATGTACATGGTGCCTGTCTTTGATTAAAGTAGCATCTTCCAATATATGTTTCTTTAGACCCTCAAACATCCTTTATTGCGCTGTGAGAAAAAGTTAGTCTGTCATTTACTCTTGTTTTATTGCTGTAACCTCTGTGAGGGCATGCTTTTCCTGCAGCACAGCTCTGGTGCTGATTAAGGTCTTGGGAACCTGCTCCTTTGTGTTAGGTCTTTGAGTCCATACATTGACCCAGTGCCTCTGTATAGCAATTAGTAAACAATTGTGCTGAGCTGTGTACTTTTCCCCTCTTCCTCTCCAAGAATAGTATTCAGACTTTAAAAGAATGAGTGGAACAGACCACGACCACATCATCTTGGTAATCTCAGCGGACGTCAGCCGTGTTGTTGAGACTCACACTGCAGCAGCTTGGCGTCTATGAGCAGCTCCAGTGTCAGCAGCAGCACCACCAGGACGACGCAGGCCACCAGGAAGCAGTTGAAGCCCGCCGACAGCAGACAGACATGCCACAGCGCCGCCCTCCTCCCACAGCAAGGCTTCAGCCAGTTCGACCTGAGCGTTGGGAGGAGAGGGGGGTGAGAGACAGGGGGGTGAGAGACAGGGGGGGAGGAAGATAAATGGTGGATCTTGTTGTGGTGTTACTTTAATATGTAATGCTGGTACAGAGAGCAGATCTGACAGGAAGCCTGCAAGGGCAAATCAATAAAACACAAGACACGTCAGGATACACAAATCGTGAGGGGTATTCAACCTTGACTCTGCCGGGTTTCCAGTCAGTGTTACGTCTGAAAAAGACTATATGGACACTAAGGGTAAAAACATGGTGTAAAATGATGCCGTTTCGAGTCGAATATGAAAGTCGGGGCTTACGGCCACTTGAATGATACCACAGGAGCAGTATGGAGGCTGGATGTTTTTTCCTGTTGTTTTTTTACATTTGAAGAAGTGGTCGACATTAACTTTAATTGTATTGGATTTGGCTGCAATACTGTTTACTCCTGAAACTCCAAAAGTGTTTTGTGGATTCAAGCACTTCACCCACCCCTCCATCAGCATAGGGGTGAGTAGACAATGATGGAATTTTCGATTTTGGGTGAACTATCCTTTTACTATGGAGTTGGTCCCCCCTTGGCAGCTATAACAGCTTCCACTTTTCTGGGAAGGCTCATGTGTCTGTGGGAATTTTCGCCCATTCATCCAGAAGAGCATTTGTGAGGTCAGACGCTGATGTTGGACGAGAGAACCTGGCTCGCAATCTCCGATCTAGTTCATCCCAAAGGTGTTCGATGGGGTTGAGGTCAGGGCTCTGTGCAGACCAGTTAAACTCACTCAACCGTGCCTTTATGGACCTTGCTTTGTGCACTGGGGCAGAATTGTCTTGATAAGCTGAAACGTTAAGGTTTCCATTCACTGGAACTAAGGGGCCTCGTCCAAGCAAGGGCAACGGGACTGAATCAAACACCTGAATTCGATGATTAAGAGGTTTTGTCCGTGTTTTTTCAGCAGAGGGCACCATTCTGCAAGCAACTCACACAAAAACAGAGCTAAGATTAATTTACACCTAATTTAAAAAGCAAAGCATAAATACACTTTCTGCTGGTGCTGGGATTAGGTAATTCCACGCATGAATTCATGGGTGTCACTTCTTATTTCATCTCCTTGTACAATCATTGATTTTTGCCATTTCTTTCCAACAGTCCTCTGAACATTGGATCATCAGGCCGTGTAATCTACTGACTCCAAGAGCCATCACTTTGTTTGTTGTCTATTTTTGGTAACAGATTAGATGGCATCTGCTGTAATCCACATTCAAGCATTAAATCATTTCTTTGTGAATTGTCACAAGGTTCATATATTTACCATTATAATACATTTAATGGCAGAAATAGCATGACATCCATACAGGACACGCTCTTTATAACACGTGTGTATAACCTTTAAGCCAGTAAAGTGTGGTTATGACGGAGAGATTAGAGTCTCCCGTGCTTAATTCTCCTCCCTGCTGCTTCGCTGGGTGACAGGATGGGTCTCTGGGTGGACGTGGCTCGCTGACTGACTGGCTGGCTTCATCTGATTTTTCCATGACAGGCTGCTCTCATGCCTGGTAGAGAACATCAGAGTGACGGGATGAGGGAGACATTTGGAACCGTTCTTATTATATGTGCTGTCATTCCCACTGGTTTAAGCAGCTAATTCTTATACATGGCACCATATTTTCCCTTAGTCCGGAGAGTGCCTGTGTCGTGGTGTGATCGCCCACTGTCCAGGTGACACTGGGCCCCGAGATGTGAGTGTCAGACCTAAATCCATCCTCACTCCCTGCTGCAAATTCCGCTAATCAGACACTGGGACTGTCACAGAGTCCTGGGGATGTGTGGTCAATAAATAATGACAAATACCCAGGAGGCGCACACACACACACACACACACACACACACACACACACACACACACACACACACACACACACACACACACACACACACACACACACAGGGCTTTCCCTTCCTGTCACAGGTTTGCGTTACACACTCACACTCTCTCTCAACTCTAGAAACACAGACGCAAAGAAGGTAGGAGTGTGTGTGTGTGTGTGTGTGTGTGTGTGTGTGTGTGTGTGTGTGTGTGTGTGTGTGTGTGTGTGTGTGTGTGTGTGTGTGTGTGTGTGTGTTGTCCTTTATAGGAGGCAACACTGAGAAAGACAGTATGTTCCCTCGGAAATAGCAGCTATCCGTTGTCACCTGTCCCCCACAGGAGGGAAGCTATGGGCAATATCTGTCAGACGACAAGAGAGGACGCAATTTACTCCCTACTCGCCTCCTGCTTCAACTCACAGTGAAGGTGGCGAGCGCTGAGAGAGGAAGCGGGGGTGCAGAGCGGTTCAAAGGCACTGGGACTCATCCAAAAGTGAACCGGCGCTAGAGCCAGAGAGGAAGGATGGCGAGTTGGAGGAGGAAGAATGAGAAAGAGAGAAGAGAGGAAGATGCTGAGTGAGTTCGACGATGATTCTGGATTATTTTAACTTTGGTTTTTCCCATCGAGTTAGTGATAGCACTGCGCTCTGAAGGTTAAACGCTCCATCAATCAAATGGGGCACGTGACACAAGCGATCAGAAGATCATACACGATTAACAAACTTAATTGTTAATTAGAGACTGGCAGACCCGTGCCAAGGCCCAACGGTTACTGTATGAAACCACATTTAAATTCATTAGATCTGGATTTTTATTTGGTTCTGAAATTGCACACATTCATTAATATAAGTCTCCAATCATGCATGATTTTTCTCATCCAGATCCATGAATTATTCTCTGGGAAATCAAGGAAAAGAGTTGAAAACCCCCCCTGTCTCTATGGATCTGCACCAAAATGTAGTGGATTCCTTTTCTGGTCATGTCCCACCCCTCCAAAACATTTAATGGAAATCTGCTGAGTAGTTTTTGTGTAATCCTGTTAACTACCAAACAAACACCGATAAACTTAACCTCCCTGGCAGACGCAATTAAGGCTGCAACCAGTTATTATTATCTCTATTACTGGATCAGCTGTTAAGGCTGTAAATGGTCAGAAAAAGGGTGAAAAATAACTTGTAAGACAAAATGTGTTGAGATGTCTTGTTTTGTGTGAGCAGCTGTCCACACCCCGAAAGATGCTCAGTTCATTATCAAAGAAAAGCAGCTAATTCTTACAAGCAAGGAGCCGGAAATAAAAGATGTGTAGTACTTTGGTTTAAAAGAAAATCTAAATAGTTGCTGAAACTAATAATTCCCCATGAGAAAAGAAAGGTGAAATTCTATTATAAAAAATCTACTACTGACTTTTTGGTGCCACTGTGTCTTACTGTGCTTGAGTTTAATTCTGGTTTCACCTCAAAAACAATAAAAAACCTGGCTGGTTTATAACTTATCTGATGGTCTGTTGTTTCTTGGCCAGTTGGACTGCACTGAAGTGACGTGCCTGTGTTTTCAGAACCATTATCAACAGCAATCATTGCCAAGCTATAAAAAAAATAATATACTGATCCTATGAGGTAGAAGAAGAGAGAGGAGATCTTGCTGAGCGGTGTCATTTTTGCAGAAGTCGCTAAACCTCACACAGCTACACTTCCTCTCCGTCCTTCACCAAGGTCAGCAGTGGTTGGAGCTCTGCCACGCTGTGTCGATGCTCTCCCAGAGGCCAACTGGTGCACTGGGCCCTCTGCTGCAGCCCCCTGTTCCAGCCAATGCCAGCAGATTAGGAGCTCAACACCTGGGGTGGCAAAGAGGCGATGGAGGGTAATGGTATCATTAGCAGCCACCAGAGAGACTCTCCCCCGTGCAGCACCGATCTGACCCCAAGGAGCAAAGTCAAAACCCCGTTTGCCGGTGGAGGAGGAGGAGGAGGAGGAGAGCCAAGAAAAAGAAACATTTACCTGAGGATACACCGAACACACAGTCGACAGATATTTGTGCACCATTAGCTCAAAGATGGAATAGAGACACCTCACTTAGCTCCGGGATTGAAAAGCATGATTTAACTCGTGCTGTGTGGAATCATAATACATTCAGACCTCTCCCATAAGCCGGGCAGAAGAAAGTATTAATTTAATAAACCTGTAAAGAAAAACCCTGTCTGGAAGCGGAGTGAATGGCAGTGATGGATCACTCCAAGCTAAGAAACTTAATTTTAGGGAAATGACTTTAAACCTTGAACGCTGAGGACCTGAAGTATTTATGAGGAAGTCGGGCGGCTTCAGCGCTGGAGCCAAGGATGAAAATCACCTCACTCTCTCCCAGGGTCACAGCTGGTAAGGATCGAACGGGCAATAGCTCAAGCGTTGGCCATGCAAGATATGTGCATGCAAAGAAATCCTCACACACACACACACACACACACACAGTTACACGTGGTGTGGACATGGTTCATAAAGACATCAAGCGGCCGGCGGCTGCAGTGAGGGAAGATCGAAGTGACCCTGACAGTTCAGAGAGAGAGAGGGGGGATTAGATCATGAGACTGATCGATAGTGGCCTGAGATGGAAGTGATGGCATCCTGCACATGACACCACCTGCCTCCAGTCGAATCAACAGACAGGACAGAACGACTGACGGGCACAGAGGAAAATGTGTGCTTGCTCTGCTGGGGCCCATTCACACACACACACACACACACACACACAGGACAGAGCTTTGGCTCCGGCCCCAGCTGAGTAACTCTCAGTGCGGAGGGGGGGCCCGATATCACGAGGAGCATCTCTTTCATTATAGTGTCTCCTGTAATTGAAACAGGATAAAATACAATGTAAACTCATTAGGTGCAAGTTAAATGGAAATTAAATCAGAGAGGTGGTGCTTTGTGTTTGTGTGTTTGTGAGTTAAGAAAATGGAGTGAGAGAGCGCGGGGGAGAGGGGAGAGCGGAAAAGGGGCATATTCATTCAGAAGTAATGAGTCTGAAAGACTATCAAGTCGTCTGAGCTATTGATCGTAACACACACACACACACACACACACACACACACACACACACACACACACACACACACACACACACACAGACACACACATACACTCACACACAGAACAAATACAAACTCTAACATCTCCTTGAAACTGCATGTAGAGGAAAGTCTAAAATAATGTGTGTGAACGACTTGCGTTGCCAGTCCTCTAAATAATTGATTGGAACTCTTGATAAATGTCTTGATTACACATTCACATCAGTATCACTGCTCGACCCCAAAGAAAACTCAGCACGTTGTAGGCCACAGATCTGTGGCATTGGCCCCGCGGTTACCCTTGCTTCCAAAACCATAAATCATGGGATGAGTGTAAAAAAAACACATGAAGGCAGACAGTCCGTTCTCTACATGATCAGACCAGTGCTGCTCAAAGCATTTCCCTTATACAAACATATGATTTATTGATGCAAAGCAAAAATGCCCAACATTTGCTGATTCCAGCTTCTCCAATGTGAGCATGTGATGCTCTGCTTACATCTGCTCTCTGTCTTATGTGGTTAGGTTTCTAGATTCTGGACCGTTGGTTAGAACAAACAAGCAGTTGGATGATATCAGCAGGAATCTTTCGTTTCACTTTATTTTTTATCATTTTATGACTTTTTGCAGACAGGGAAGGAATTCGTTTATTGATCTAGAAAATAACAAATAAAGGAAATTGAAAGGACCAACATACAGAGACAAAAAAAAAACTCACTCTCACATTTACACCAATTAACCCATCACCATCTGCATGTGTTTGGAATGGAATTTCCCGTAGAGAAACCCACACAGACAAGGGGAGAACATGCAAACTCCACACTGAACGACCCCCGGCCGAACTAGGATTTAAATCGTGACCTTTCTGTAGGTCGACAGTGTTAACCACTGCATCCCCGAGCATAGACCTGATGTCTTTAACAGAAATCATTGTTTTCATTTCCATAACTTTAAATAGCTTGGGAAAGTTTATATGTATCTATGCACCCTAATGGTGCCTTGGTGTAAAAAAAATGTATCCAAAATATTATTTATTTGACATGCTAGTGATTATTTTGATGGACTATGTTCTTTTCCAGTATCAGAAAGCTCATGGATCTCGTTGACTATTTAGTGACATGTACCACATTACATGTTCCATTTGTTCTTTGATAGCACAAGGGGCAGTGTCAGATACTAATACTAAGACAATGATAGCACTTGACTCATGTTTTCTGTCTCCTCTCAGTTTCTCTCTCTGCACTGATAACAACACGGCCCTGTTCTCCCTCCAGTGTAAAACTTCAGCCGATTCACAACAATCTGCTGAGCTCAGCAGGTTCGAGTCGGGGAGAATGGACCACGACTGCGTGCCTGCAGGCGACTGAGCTGCAAAGGTGGGAGGACTTCAACCCATTCAGGCTGTTCAATGATACAAACGCTCCCCAACTTACTTTATAAACTCGAAGAGGCATTTTTTCTACTTGATAGCGTTAAGATTATTGAGAAAGCACACGTTCGGCATCCTCCAACGAAAATAACAAATACCACAATAACAACTGGCTAAATCCGCTGCTCCATAACCACTGCAGGGTCATCTGTTATCGTGGGCAAAAAAAGAGAAAAGAAACCCGGAGAGAGGGACACCAGCAAAGCAATAAATATGCTGAATAAAGTGAAGCTATCGTGGATAATAAATGATGCATTGTAGAGCCGAGATGTCTCATTGTCATTAATCTTCTACAGCCTCACACCCGGGGAATTAAAATTTTTGTGGGAAATTAACAAATCAAATGAAGAGAAATCGATGAGAGTAAAATGAAGTAATGGCCTTGTATCTGCACCCCCCTCCGGTTAGAAATCATTTGAATGAAACTGCATGCAGCTTTCCAGTATAACCGCACTGTTCCACTTGTCTCCAAGCGTGATCACCTGTCATCTCTTCACTCCGAGCATCGTGCACCACTTTACAACCAACAGAGGAGATTCGGAGCAGGTCTTCGCCAGGGAATTGGGCCACAGATACTAAGCAAATGGAGATGGATGGGGCTCCATGTGCAAAGCAGCAGACAAGCTGTCCCTGATAAATGGGTTTTCACCAGGACACTTGATCTCTCTCGCTCTCAGCCTAAAAAGCAATCTCGCACTTTGCATGTCTGTGAATATTAACAAACCCTCAAACCCCGGCACCCAAATGTCATCTATTGTGTCGCACGGTGCCGGGCAAGAGAGCCAATTTGATGGAGAGGACTGTTCCTCTCTGTGTGTTTGAAATAGAGTCAGACGGGGTGGGGTGGGTGGGGGAGAGAAATCCTGCTCTCTTTTTCACACATCCATCAACACGGAACAGGTGTAGTACGGCTCCGCTTCTAAATCCCCATGAAATATCGCTGCTGCCAAGATTCATACTCGAGTCTGGCAAGGTCCTTCACATATATATTCTGCAGTCTAGATTTTTTCTAATTATTCCGTCTTCCTTCAACCTTGAGCATTTCCACCCGGGTTTGATTATGTGCAGGCCGACATGCTGCTGTATTAATGCACCGGAGGGAACGAGAAGTGGCTGGAGAACTTTACTTCACTGTGGGAGGCCTGAGCGCTGTGTGGAGTGATGAAATCAATCTGCCCTGACCTGTGCTTATCTAATATGATCCAAATATGAGCAAACCAGGGATCAGCTGCGGCTGTCACCATGCAACACGTCGCAGGGTTAATCCCACACTGCAATCCAACACATGACATTCATCAACTGAAGCCATCTCCCTGTGATCTGTGGCCATCAGCTTTCTGAATGAAAGCATGGAAGAGGGTTGTCAGCTCCGTTCCTCCGTCCATCCTGGATCTTGATCCGCTCCGCCTCCACTCTCCTCCAGTCAAAGCGGCAGGTTGACCCATATGAACCATCTGTCATTTCTGCAGTGCCTCACACCTCTTCAGTCTGGCCCCTGGAGATCAGCGGCATATGCTGCTAGTGCTGCTGTGGACAGGAGGCTGATCTGGGGATGATAACCTATGACAAGTGCAGGATGTGCAGCCTGAGGTCTACAGACCGACGCCAAGAGTTCTACCCAAACCTATCAATGCAATGCAATCTCAATACACCAGCTAGTTGCTGCACCATTGTTAAAACCAGTAACACATACCTGATTCTATCTGTGACTAACTGCCTCCTTATCTTATCCAAAAAGTCACCTGAGATGTGCAAGTATTCAGAAATTATTATCTCTGCGGAGGAGGTTCTGTTTTGGTCCCTGTCTTTTGCTGGGTTACGCAAAAACTACTGATTTTCCACAAAACTTGGTGGAAGGATGGGACGTGAGCTAAGAAAGAAATCACTCAGATCTGGACAAATCTGGACAAATGGGGGGATCTAATGGTTCCTGCTTTGGGTCCACAAAATTGGACATTGGTTCAGTAGTTTTTGCAAAATCCTGCTAGCAATCAAACAAAGAAACACTGATGAAAACATAAACACATGCCTATTAAATACTTGTTTATTCCCTATTAAGCATTGGTTGCTACAGGATTGTTGAATAGGAAAAGGAAAGTGTGAAGTGACAGAACGCTCTCTTTCATTATATTTCCCATCTGTCTCCTCTGACAGGATCAAATAAAGACATTAAATTCCCAAAAATGTAATTCTTGTACTCTGAGATGAAGAAGCTGGATTTTAAAAAGAACACACCGACACAAATGGGACAACAATTGTGAATAAATGTGGATTTGCATTGACGCCACCCTCATCTTGGACTTTCCAGCAACTTCTGGGGAAGATGGTGGAATCTATTAATACTTCCACCCAGCTCACCACTGCACAGGATCTGCATGTACTGCGTGTGCCCCTTGTAGTCCGCAAGAACATCCACCTCCTACATGATCGCCCACGTCTCCTCTTAAAGAGCCACGAGAAGCTGCCGTGCAAGACATGTGCTTCCCCCGGTGCGCATCCTACTGCTCTGCTTTTACCAAACCAAACCGAAACCTCATCATCAGATATTTAGGCTCAGTTTAGAAGCAATGAGCCATTTGGTTTTTCATCTCTGACCTTTGAAATAAAGTGATTCCATTGACATGAATGTTTTTCCAAAGCACATTTTTGTTATCAAATTGATATCCGACTGCACCTGCTCATGGACCTACTACCACAGGACGTTATCACATCTAGACAAGAACGTGGCTCAGATATGTCGGCGTCTCTGGAATGCAAGTCACAGTAGTTTGTGACAACACACCGTCCTGCTAATCGCCAAAATCCAAGCACAGAGCCACTGCAACACCGGCTGGGAGGCGATGAAAGTGGGTTTACATTCTTCTGCACATTTACAAAAGTGCTATAATTAGCCTACAGTGTGTGGAGGAGTCTCTGTGAAGGCACATTCCAAAAACAAGAAGAAAAACACATTACAGAGCCGACACAGATCAGTCAGTTCACTGATCTGTCATTAGGGCCTGCGATGGTCTTGATTACACTAATTATTTTCGCTGCAGACAACACATCCCACCTTTGTGTCATTCCTCCAATGTTACACACATGAGTCACAAAGGCAGCTAGGACCTGTGACGACGTACAACAGATTTTTTCCAAAGGCGACGAATGTGTGGGTATGAAACTGTGACGACAGGTGTGTCTTGCGATGTCTGTGACAGGAAAATCAGGAATTCTAATCTGAAAAGCTCTGGAAATACTGTGACACTCACATAGACTGAGAGATCACTGCTTTCTTTACTCCGCTAAATATTTCTAAACTTTCTGGACTCTTTCTTAAAGATGTAATTTCTCTGATCAGAACCAATGACCCTCACTTGTCTTGATAAATCTGCCAGAGACACGTCTTGACTATGCCTGACTTTTCCACTGCACGATGCCAAATCCCAGGGGACCAGGGTGTCATATGGGGCCATATGAGAATGCCCCCTGTGATGATAGTGTTGCCGGGCTGCCACATCCTGCCCTCTGCTGTGACATTGCTACTTCTGTCCTTTTTGTGATCAGGAGACAGTGACAAAAATGCGAAGTAGGATGAGAGAGTGGGTGTTCGGGACAGGACCCATCTGTCCCTGCACTCTGTCCCACAGAGACGTCGGCCGGACTGGGCCACACAAGGTGAAGTCCAGCCGGACGTGGTCAGCTGACACACCGGGGCTCGGATGGCAAAATGCCGGATGCTCTAATTAAGCTTATGCTGTTTGTTGACTCTCTCTCTGCGTGGACGCCAGCATCTCAGCGAGCCAAAGGGTTGTGAGTCACGCTTCCTGAGGGGAGAGCCATGGACTCTGGCTCTGGGAGGGGTGTGTCCTGTCCTGAGAGTGTCGGGCCTGCGGCAGGCCAATGTGGCGATGAGAACAACAACACAAACCCAGGACAAGCGGCCCTCGTGGTCAGAAACACAAGACGCAAGGCGCTGGCATTTCAGGAAAGCTACGGCGCTAACAACACTCTTTGTTTTCCACCAGAAGTCGACACCGTGAACAGAAGCCTGTCTGCTGGTGAGAAATCGCTGTGTCATTGAACTGAAATGAGACATTGTCCATTTAAAACGGTGACACTAATAAATTCATCGGCAAATATCCCCCGACTCCAGGACTCTAATATAAAACGAAGGGTGATTCAATACGTCAAGCGTAATTACCATGTGCAATAACGGGCAATGCAGAGAGTGACGGCAGAGCTATTCTCTGCCAGGGTAGATTATAGATTGTACTAATTGCAATTCTGCCTTAATTATGGATGAAGCGCTTTCAAGCAACAAGCAGAGACAATGTCTCAGGGAGCGTATCTCCAGTATCTTCGCAGCTGTGTTGGCCAACATTAGTCAATATGTAATTACACCTTCAGCTTCTTAGTATACAATTTAATTATGGAAAGATTTCATTGATAATCGCAAAAAGTAATTTGTTCGCAGCTTCCTCAAAATGTGTGATCTCTGATTCCCTTCAAACCATCAAAATGAAAGTGTTACGTCTCATGTTGTTTCAGGACTGAATCCTCAACTTCACATTCCTCAAATCCAGCACCTCTTTCTCTACAGTGAACACACTCAGGTTGTTTCAGGACGACCAAACCACTCATGAGTAGTTAACAAAATCAGGATCATGAAATAAGTTGGTTTTTTGTACTGCCAGTGGTCAAACTGTCAAGCAACAGCAGAGAGCAAATGGACGTACCCCTCTCTGTTGTCCTCTTCATCTGGGTTCGAGATGAGCTGTGATCCAGCGAGGGATATGTCCAGGGCGGCCAGAGGCAAGTCCCTGTAGGCGAAGCTGACCAGTTGGACGGGGGCAATGCACTGGTTGTCCTCCTCCACCTGCTGGGAGATCACCTCCAGCTCCGAGATCCCTGCCCGTGGAGGAACCCTGTGACACACACACACACACACACACACACACACACACACACACACACACACACACACACACACGGAGCAACATTACAGTCACAGAGTGGAAGTGGAAGCTGTAGATGTCAAAGTAAGCTGTTTATTGGAATTAGCCAATGAATATATGCTGAAAATGCTTCAGGTAGCAAAGTGTGAAAATAACAACTGGGACTCTGCTTTTTTCTGATGAATGAAGACACAAACATGGTGGGAGTTCCTTGTTTCCAGTGTTTACATGACAAGTTGATCTACATTTCTCAGGAGCAGAGTGTGTTGCACTCAAACCACTATAAAAATGTACACGCCCCACAGATTAACAGTTTATCGATTAAAACATTACAGATACTGTTTTTTTTAACTACAAACCATTTGTACAGCTTAGGCCAATTGCTTCCATTCATCGGACTGAAACTGTTCACTTAAATTTAGGCGACGCTAGCCCAGTTGCCAATAGTGACTGATACCCCATGTCGCATCTTTCCACCAAGTTTCGTGGAAATCTGTCCCGTACTTTTTCTGTAATCTTGCTAACAAACAAACATAACCTCCTTGGCGGAAGTCAAAATCTATTAGTCTCAATCGATTTCGCTCAAACACCTGATATGTCAGAGTCAGAGATGTTTAAAAGTGACCTTTTAATCACAACATCCATCGCTCCTCTCCTGGATTGGATTGTTGTTAAAGCACAGCACATTAATTCACTGTATCAGAGGGGCCATTAAATGAAGTTGTAAAGTGAATAAATAAAATAGGATAATTAAGATTCTCTGAGGCTTTATCTGTGTTTCTATCCGACTGAATACGAAAACCAAACAGTATTTATATTTGTTGAACAAAAGATGGTCATCTCAGTATTTTTTTTTAGCCCTTTTTTATTTCTCTACTGTATTTCCGCTGAGGACGGCGATGTTTGGCAGAACCAGACAAAGAGTCGTTTAATCTGCCAATGAGGTCCTCAAATTGAAACATGCAGGGGTGTGTGTGCGTGTGCGTGCGTGTGCGTGTGATCCTTTCGAGCTCCGCAGCCAATAGTGGACAAGGAGAAGTCACCCTGGAACAGGAGGCTCACGCAGCTTGGCAGCCGTCCCAGTGCACCCAGCGTGGAGACATCAATAACCCCGATACTTAACGGTGGAGGAAGGCATTGATTACAAGATACCAGGGAACAAAAGCTACTGGGTTGGTAAATTCTACAACCTCTGTGTGCTGGAGGTGAAGCTGTGGGAGGAGACGGTTAGTCGGAGATCACAGAGCAGACCCACCTTCCTGGTGAATGTGAAGTGGGCGGTCATGGGAGGAAAGCAGCTCTTTGTTTTCCCTGTCTTGCTTCTTGACTAATGACTGTTTAATAGACTGACGTGGAAGGTGTTTGTTTTTCTAACAGAAAATCAAGAATCTTTATTTTCTGAACATGAGAAATATCCAACGCAAACTCCTCTCAGTCCTGCTCACTCCATGTGTTGTTCAGCTTGAGGGTCAAACGCCCGTATATCAACATGCTCGCCACAAACACACAGCTGCACACACCAGCGCTATCCGTGGATTTGGCACCTCAGACCAAACCGCAACAAGGACGCTAATCGGTCATGACAGACACAAACTGTTTAGTGCATCAAACTCACGTTTCCAGACAATCACAGAGCAGGCCAGGAGCCATTATGTGCAGAGGCCGGTGGAGTGGCTGGTTGCCATCCCGGGGAGAGGAGCGGAGGCTTCACATCTGAACACTGCACCCTTCAACGATTCAGGCAAGGACAGCCAGTGGCATGCTACAGGCTGGGATCCTTTCAGAGGCTCATGCCATATTAGCAAATACCACGAGGAAGCAAAAAGGTTAACGCGGAGCGTGCATTGCCGGGGGAATCTCACAGTAATACAGAGGAAGAGCTCAGGGTGACCACTAAGCCCGAAAAGGCACCAACAGTGTCTTTTTAGTTTGCATGGTATTGTTCCTACGGTACAGCCATGTGTTAAGAATGTAGTCCCCCAACTTCTCAAAACTGTTCACCTACTCAGGACTCATGTTACGGTAATTACACTGTTGTTACATGTAATACTACACACAAGTTGACCTCTGACAAGGAGGTGATGTTTTCATCTGTGTTTGTTTTGTTTGTGTGTTTCTTAGCTGGATTAGGAGGTGGATCCAGGATTCTTTGACATTTTGAGATATGGTATTTTTCTTTGATTTCTCAGGAAATAATCTGGATCTAGTTTATTTAAACGTGGTTTCATACGGAGACAGTTGGGCCTTGGCGGAGGTTTATGCTATATACTGTGCCACTCTGGTTGGATATGTATAGGTCAAAGATGCAATATGTATGAATTTGTAGAATGTGAAACTATACATTTATAATCTGTGTTTTATGAATATAATAAATGCCAGGAATGGGCTTCTCCACGGTGACAGCAATCCATAGTTACTCCCCCCTGCATTTTCACATCACATCCCCATAAATCACTACGCAGTGATCAATAGATAGATAAAAATATGATAGCCTGCTGAGATCGTGCCTTGATGATGTGACCCTCCATGGAGACAATCCACTTCAGCAACACATTTCTGGGAAACACATAAAAGCCCGAATGTTTTCACTTATATATTTTATATACGAACGTCCCTCTTGGCAGGACTCAGTGGTTCCATAGATCTGGACGTTAAATGAATCTCACTTGAAATCTATTCCCATCCCCAGTTTTCTGCCGCCTTCTGTGAGAAAGGTACTCAAATAGCACTCAAGTCAAATACTGCTGAACTCGACGGAAAGTATAAAAACTCATTTATATCTTTCTACTGTGAATGCTAAAACCCGCGCACATGAAGGAGGTTAAAATGCTGACATAGGAGACATCAGAAGGGAATTTGTTCACTTCCAGGGCCGAAGCTGGAGTTTTTGTCAGGAGTGAGTCGTCTACTTATAGTTTTGAAACATGTAGAGTCAACTTTCCGAGGATAAATAGCTCTTAATAAGAAGTTTGTTCAAATTAAACATTAACAACAGCCCCTGATTAACATAACGTTATGTAATTCTGACATGACACTGAGCAAATTGATTAAGGTAAAGCTTTTCTATCAAAGTGATATGGTGTTTGACTGATGTCTGTCGCCTCATATTTTAAAATCGCCTATTCAGAGCGATAAATTATCTGCTTCAGTCACTTCATTGGAGTTTAAAGTGCTGCCTCAGCATGAACTTGTGGTTTGCAGAGGGCATGGGTATCATTGTCATTCCGAGAGCTCACTGCCACAGTATTTCTGTCCAGCTGTCTGCAGCCCATCCGCTCCGACTTAGCCACTAAGTTTGTAGAAAGGACACTCAGCTACTCTTTGGTGCTTTTCACTGTTCTGATATCATCAGGGAAGTGGGATCAATGTGCCAAATCGCTTAAATGGGCACTGGCAAGATTTTCCAGCAGCAGCTCGTCCACAAGCTCCTGACCCAATGCCACATTTGTAAGATCAGACCTTTTAGACAAATGTTGACAAACTCACTGCATCAGTGAAGAGAGAAACCACCTTTGAATCCATAGAATATCCATATATCGCCCAAATTAGTGAGACTAAAATGACATTAAGACATTAAGATTTACTCTGCAGACATCGCAACAGCAGCTGACTGATCTACAAATCAAATCAGCGTCTATTTGTGACCAACTCCAACAATAAGTGGTTCTGTCAATTAACAATTTCATACTCAGCCCGATGTCCATTCATTTCCCCTCGAGACGCAAATCTTAAAGGTAATTAAAAGAACAGAAAACCACAAGGGCAATCTCGTCTTTAGAAAGTTACTCATGCCATTAATAATTACTAATGGGCACTATACTTCCAGCTTCACCCACTTGATGCACTATTGAGTATTTTATTTTGTATTTTTTGTTGCATTTTGTCCTTAAATGTTGAGGAAAACAATTGAATATTACAAAATTCATTCTTTAAACAGACCTTTAGTCATTGATTGTATTATTCTAAAGATTAATGCATATTTGGAAAAGGATATCAATAAATAAATATATTGGAATAAGGTATTATTTTTTGAAAGTCAAACTGACTCAGTAATACTTCAAACACTATGATCCAACATAATCTTAATATAAGTATAAACTGTGTAACGGAAATATAGTGAATGGCAGTTGAAGCCTCTTAGTAGACTAGAAAATCTGCAATCACCTTAAACATATTGTGCAAAAATAAAACTGAGAAGGGCAATTCTCAATTCAAAGAAAAATCAGATTGATGACATAATCATAGATAATAATTCCTTTTTTCAGTGGATTTCCAATCAGCGGATTTCTCTGCAGTCATCGTGCCGAGGAATTAGGAGCAACGTGGCACCGGATCATGTGACTCCGAGGTTAGTTACATGTTAGCTGACCTGTTTCAGAGCCAGTGGGCTCCTCCGGGTGTGTGGTGTTTGCTCTTTGTGCACTGAATGAGAAAAAAAAAAATAATGTACAAACGGCTCCACACATGAGCGAATAATAAGAGCTGGGCTTCATCAGGAAGGCTGTGTTATCTTTCTTTTTCATTTTCCTCTTTGCACACACGACGTGAAGCACATGCAGAAATAAAACAATTTTACGTTTTGTTACATTAAACTATGTGAAAAAGCTGATTGAATTTAATTGTGTTTGAGCATCTATTTTTCCACGTTGCCTCTCCCTGTTTAAAGGGGGAGAGAGAGAGAGAGAACCGTGGGTGGGAGGTTACAGCTGCATCAAGTCTGGGAGAGCAGGGGTGAAAATAACTCCAAAGACCTTCCTCTGCATGAGAGTTTCCCCATCTGTCACTTCACAGAGTCTCAGCAGCGTTCAGCAGCATTAAATCATGCCTTTGTACTAAAAACCAGTCAGTATATTCTTTACTTGCACACATTCTCTCTGGTGATAGACATTTTAGACCCAGTGCAACCATCAGCTGCTCCGAGGCCCGGCCGGTGATCTGTGGTGGTTGCAAGCAGCAGCACCCTGTGCCTTTAACCAGTAGATGCAGCTGACTGAACCCATTTTGCATTCACCCCTCACTCCCCCTCCACTCTACTCCACCTCCTCCCACTCCATTCGGTTGCCCTGCTCCCTCCCTCTTCCCTTTCTCTTAGCCCCAACCCTGGCTGTCATCAGAATGCAGGGCCTGTCTGGAGGACCTCACACAGAGTAATTATTAATAAGAGAAGATGACAAGTGAACATCCCTCCTGAATGCTAAGAGACGCCGACGGGGACTAGCTTTCTCACTCTCAGAGATGCCGGACCAGGCCGCGCCGAGCTCCGCTTTCCCCCCACTGAGCCCTGTTCAAAGTCAACCACAGGAGGGGCAGGAGAATATGGAGGTCACGTTCTGATCGTCATATCCTCTACCACGGCGAGGTGTCCTTTGCGTAAGACGTTCATAAATAGATATTTCAGATTTCACACTCTCCTGAACGTGGTTTCTAACAGGACTCCTGCGGGTGGGTGGTATACTTACTGGGAATTGCTCATGTTGAGGTCTTGTTGCAGCAAATAGACGTCCACAATAAGTGACCTCAAGTGTGAAATGTGATTTCACCACCGCAGAGACCTGGCTCCTACCACACCTACAGAAAATACAACAGAGCAATGTCATTACAACAGGGAAAGAACATAAATGCAGTAAATCACAGGATATAATCTGTCTGCTGAGGATGAGAGATGATTGGAAGCTCCACTAATAGATCTCATTAGGAAATTGATTTGCCAACTGCTGTTTCCAAGGTCATGAATGAACTACCAGCCCCAAACTGTAAAATATATATTTACAGTTGGGTTTTAAAACACAAATACATGCACAATTATCAGTGTAGTATCACTTCTTGTACTTCCCTCGAAGGCGCCCTGTCCTAACTTCAGCTCCATTCAACTACTTTCCTGGGGAGCACTAAACTGTAATGGATTTTAAATCTCCTCCAATATACGCTCCGCTCTGTGAATCAGGGGCCGAGGAACATCACACCTCGTGCATAGCAAGTGCAGCAGGACGCTCTGCTCTTTGTGCCACGGGATAGAGAGCCATTTATGTCCAAGTCTGTTCGGTTAAAGCCCACTCCAGCTGCTTTGCAAGGAGCAGACATGACATGAGCGGACAGGAGAGCCACGAGCACACATCTAGCCACTGCTTCCACATGAAGCATCCACTCTGTGTACAAGAACACACAAGCCCCCAGTTCTCCGATGTAAACGTGACACTGACATCAGCTGTCAACGGGAGATGGCTGCATCGCTTTACAGAACATTTGACTCATTTGTTGGAAGTGGAAACCTGCAGACACACACAGGGAAGGTGAGGAGTCAGCAGCCACAGCAGAGTAATGTAGTGAAGCACGAGCAGATTAATTGCCACTCAGGATAAATCAGCCCGGGTCCTTCAAGGGGCCGAGCGATATTGTTTCTCCACAGAACCCAAAGAAAACCATTTGAACTGGTCATAAGACAGAAAGTCCAAGAGAAAAACACATTAACAAATTACTACTGTGAGAAACCACTGTGGATGAGAACAGAAGGAGAAGTAGGAAGCTGAGTGGGTCTCTCTGGATGCAATTCTCTGCACAGCAAAGTGTTTACGGACTTGAGTAAATCTCAGTAGCCTATGAGTTCTAACACCTGGAGGTGCCACAACTTGCTTACTTATTTTGCACATTTGTATGCATTTTAATGGATGTTGTGTTGTATCTTATCTGGACCCTCAGTCTGAATAATAAAAGTCATCATCATCATCATCATCATCATCATCATCATGATCACTGTAAGTAAAGTGCTTCATTAGAAGAGGTGACTGTCAACAAAAGCAGCCATTTCTACTATTCAACTCCAACAAATACAAATAAAAACACTGTGGTCTCCTTCTCTAATTCCTGCCTCTCTGCATTCACCTCCACTAATATGCATTTGCAATCATTATCCACCATGAACATCACACTGTGCTTGTACCGAGGCCACACACTCTCTGTAAACCACCAAACATGCACCAACTTGCCCTGTGCGCGTTAAATCACCCCCCTGCCTGGTAAAGAGATAAAGACACACTAACCTTTTGGCGTTTTATTGCTCTACATTGTGTAAAGTGTTGTCGTGACTCCTTTGCCCTCGCAGAGATGATGGTTATATCTCCCTCCTCGCCGCTGTTGATGATGATGGTGGTGGTGGTGGTGATGATGATGATGATGAGGGAGGCTGGGATCTTGCTGTGTGTAGGCTGCGATCCCCCTTAAATCTGCGTCGGCCGAGCTCCCGTATCGCCCCTCAGAAGACAGCGCACGATGAAGACCCCTACTCCGGACTGGAAGCAGCATCCTTCAGCGGAGACCACGGGGCTTGTCACCGAATCACGGAGAGAACGACATCTTCGGAGGGATGTGCATGCAGGGCTTTCCCCTCCACCACAGTCACAGCAGGGACTCCATGTGCCCGATGGTAAAAATAAGAAGAAGAGGAGGAGGAGGAGGAGGAGGAGGAAGAGGAGGAAGAGGAGGAGGTGGAGATTCACGACCGGGAGCTGTTCAGGTGCTGAAATCGGGATTCCAGCGGCGACAGATGTGAGCCGCCACCGCTGCTCAGTCTCAAAGCTGCAGGCTGGATTTACAAAACACACGCATGATACCATCACATGGATCATACATGTCGTGTGTCTCCCTGCTCAGCCATAAAAGCCTGCACACGCCCCCCCTTCTCTCTCTCTCTCTCTCTCTCTCTCTCTCTCTCTCTCTCTCTCTCTCTCTGCCACCCTGGAAGCGTCGACGCAGAAAAACACTCTCGCTTCACTTCACCTCTTGAGCTTCAGAGTTCCTCGCGATAACAACCCACCCGCACAAAAAAAGAAAAAGACAAAACTCTAATTCTCTGACAGTGACTTCGAACTCAGCTGTGAGTTTATAGAGACTGGGTTTCTATTATTTTAGTGTAATTTATTAATCTGTAATATTCCCTGTGCAAATTCTGAGATATTTGAGCTGATAGCTAAAGATATAAAGAGACATATCAATTCGATATTTTTGTATAGCACCAAATAACATATATTATCTCATAATATTATCTCAAGGCCTTTTACATCAAACACAAAACAGGACCAGACTCAAGGAGGAGGCCATCTGCCTCGACCTGTCGGGTGAGAGGGGAGAGGAGGGACAGGGGAGAGAGAGGAGAGAGAGAGAGAGAGAGAGAGAGAGAGAGAGAGAGAGAGAGAGAGACCAGGTTGTTATAATGAAAACAATAAGAGTGATGTTTATAAATGTAATGTGATGATGATAATAATAATGAGAATGAGAGAGAGACGAAGAGAGAGAGTTACATTTCATTCAAACTGTGATGTCACAAACCAAAGAAACCAATCCTGGCTCCACCCCCAAGTTTAATAGGCTCCTCCCTGATGCTTCCTCTCAGTACTTTTTGTGTAATGCTGCTAACTAGAAAACAAGAATAGCACTCCGTATAGCACATACATTAACCCATACATACATACTAGGCCCAACAGTCCCCTTATATATTTAAATTCACTAAATCCGGATTTTTATTAACACCAAATATCAATTCCTTTAACATGCCGGATATTTTTCCCCATTAAGATCTGTGAATTATTTTCCTAGGAATTAATAAAAAAAAGGTTGAAAAACGTAAGTAACGGGTTAGGGTTCTTCCCTGGCCCGTACACACATCCTTGCACCATGTTTTGTGGTGATCCTTCCAGTACTTTTTGCATAATCCTGCAAATGAAGAGACAAGCAAACAAACAAACAGATGCAAACCTAACAGAGTTTTTACAATGTATTTTGGTTCAGATTTCCACGGCAGAGTTCTCTCTCAAAAGAATTAATGAGATGGAGAAATCGTTCTGAAGGAGACAAGGACTTTTTAATAAGTTGGCTACACCAGTTGTTATTAATATCTGAACAAATTTAATCTGAGACCTTAATGGACCAAAATTCAAGACTTTATTTGAGACCAACAGGATTTAATGCCCTTAATGTAGTCATTACTTAAAATATAGTCATTAATTAAAGCTTAACAGCATACTTTAATTTGTAAAGGTCCTCATTACGAAATGCTATACAAATAATTACCCAAATGAAACATCTTAATAACAGAAACTGAGGAGAAATAAATGTTCCAATTCCTCATTGTAGCCTAACCCTGTGAGCGTCAACCCTACAAAGCCCAGACCAACACTTTTTCACACAATTTCCCAAAACAATTAAATAACAAAAGGCCATTTGATGAGTCAGCTAACGGTTCTGAGCATTAAGCAGCAATTACCCGTCTGAAGGAAGTGGTGCAACAAAAACAGAGAAGTTCCCACGATTCCATTCATGCCTTCTCCGCATACCTGGCATTCAGTAGTTTCTAACCAAACCCAGACACGCCGAGCTCACATGCACAACAGGTGTTTCCTCTCCTATCCTCCGCCAGATCCCATGATGCAACTGAAACTCCATGAACAAAAATAATAAACATGGTGTCATCTAGTCAGTCTTCACCTGGTGGTCTGACACAGGCTTCAACGCTTTCCCAGCCTCTTCTTAAAGACCTCTGATGGTTATTTGTGAATTAGTCACACACCACATATGACACAGTCGAGACAGAATCACCTTTAATCACCTGGTGCAGTTGTATCCTGACGTTAAGCGTTCCATTCACAATGTGGACAAACTGCAATCACAACATTTTTGTAGGCGGAGGGAGGAACACGCCCACATGGCAGTTTCTTCCGAGGTCCGACAAAAAGCAGCCGTGAGTTACTTTGAAGTGACAGTATGACTCACCTTCACTGACGACCAAAAGCCGGGATCTCAAGAGCTGGTAAGGACACATTTTTGGATATTCCTCTCATAACTCTTTTCTTTTCACAAGGTTGTTCAGATTTAAGATTCTGTTTGTACATGTAGGTTTGTTTTCATTATTGGCATCTGAAACTTCTGGTTTTAACGTTCTTCCTTTCCTTGGTGGTGAGGAGTATTTCCCCTCTGTGACCAAAACGTGTTCTGTGTTCTCAGGAAACAGCAACAAAACGTCTAAATGATGGCAGGTAAAAATGAAAGGATGTAAAAAGACAAAGATAGTTTTTAAAGTGACGATTCAGTTCTGCTCCAGCAATCATTTTTTTCTCTTAAATGTTATGTTTGTGTAGATCATGGAGAACTGTGCAATGGGCAGGAGGCCACCTATTGTATGAATGGAGGGACATGCTACAGAATACCCTCTATGGATTCACTCTCCTGTGTGTAAGTTAATGAAAAAGTCCTATGTGTAAGAAGGAGTCTTCAGATTCAGAACTTTGTTGATTTTACAGCATAGCAGCATCGTTGACACTTTTTCTCTGCGCTGTGACAGTTGACCTTTATCTTCTTTCAGGTGCCAAGACGATTTCAAAGGCAGCAGGTGTGAGCAGTTTCAGCTCCCGAGCAAGTTCACCAAGGCAGGGGAGGCAGGGTTAATTGCAGCCGTGGTCATTACTAGCCTCCTCATCCTATTGGTGCTCGTATTTGTTATCTTCTACGTACGCAGGTAAGCAGATTTCTCAAGACATTAAAAAAAAAAGAAGTAACATTAGGACGTGGAATTCACAAGTCTGCTGATATTTTCTATTAAAGCTCATGACTTGTGTCTTCACGCAGGATGTTGAAAGCCAAGAAACAGAGCCAAAAGAACAAGCAGCAACAGTATTGGAGAGTAAAACCAAGAGTTTAACCTGTATTTTGATAAAACATGATGTCCTATCTTGTTGTTGTGTTGAATGGGATGATGAATTATTTTATCATACGACTATGAGAGATGGAGGAAAAGTGCTGCGCCGAATGTAACTAAAGTCAAGGCGAGTGATGAGCTGATTAATGGTGTCATCAGTTTTCTGGATCCAGTTTGTTAAAGAAATGTGTTATTCATTAAACCACACACACAAACACAAACACAGGGTGTGAAAGTGACTGATGAATCATACCTTGGATAGTAACACAACTAAGGAAGTTGGCACTGGTGTTTCTCATGTTGAATCACATTCATTTCAATCTATGTGCTCAGAGCACAGCTGTCTTTGAAAAACTAGTTTGTAAAATATGAATCCACATTTTGAAGTTACTTGATAAGTAATTATGAAACATAACTTGTATTAATTAAGAAATATGCACAATATGTTTATTACAATAAATATTTTGTAATTGTGTAAATATATGCAATGATCCCTACTGAATCATTTGACTGT
Source organism: Hippoglossus stenolepis (assembly GCF_022539355.2). Classification (NCBI taxonomy): domain Eukaryota; kingdom Metazoa; phylum Chordata; class Actinopteri; order Pleuronectiformes; family Pleuronectidae; genus Hippoglossus; species Hippoglossus stenolepis. Next base: position 15,396,827 of record NC_061487.1, on the reverse strand, counting down.
GATTTTTGGTGACACACACACTCTCAAACACACAGCATTAGTGTACTTGTGAAGTTCCTGACTGACTAGTCATTTCCTTGAATGGCCTCTAAACTAAACTAAACCTAACCGTCAGCACTTCATTCCTCAGCCTGCAGCCTATTCTTAAAATAATTCAGATCTAATCTTAACCCTAAACCATAATTGCCCCTTGAAGAAGTCCAGACTGGTCAGGATGACCTCACTTATTAAAAACATCTCGACTTCTCTTTTCTCTCACACACTCTCTCCACACACTCACTCTCTCACACACACACACACACACACACACACACACACACACACACACACACACACACACACACACACACACACACACACACACACACACACACACACACACAGTTGGGGATTGTGTATAATTAGCTTATCCCAAGCCGTTCATCAGTTCCTTTAAATCTAAAAACAGGGGCACAGGAGATCAGAGATCTCAGGAGTTTTCTAATGAGAATGGTGACATCAAGTCTGCGTCAATTCAGCTCGAAGAAGAATTAAAACTCGTTTAGCTGCATTGCTTATAGTTTGTTAGTCTGAGTCTTTGAGGGACGTAGTGTTGTAACATAGCTGAGGCCAAGAATCCAAGCAAAAACATTACAAATTTGAACGGCTGACAACTTAGTTGCTGATCCTCATTCAGGCATTTTTATTCAAAGAAAAGTCCGGATTTTACTTGTGGCTTGAGTCAATTTATCGGAGGCATATAAAGTTGATATCAAAAGTTGGTAATATCACCTTGTGTTCTTGACTATTCACAGAGATACAGTAGGTCAATACACAATAGCGTTTTCCTAAAAGTATGTCAAGATGCTATGAGGAAATATCTGGGTGTAAACTCAGTTAAATACAAACTTAGGAGCCATAGCATGCTTTGTAAATGGCAACCTTAGTCTTTCTATTGTGCATTTCTATAAAATGTATTGATTGAAATGGATGGATTTTTCAGGTAGTTTTTAAATGTGAAATGAATTCCTTCCTGTATGAAACCAAGATCTGGTATCAAAGGTCAGTGGCCTGCTTGTGTAAGAAATGCAGGAAATTGCCTCCACCTAGTGGCAGAATGGCCCCTGTGCTGTGTGTTTGTACTGAAAAAGTGTTTACTTTGCAATGTATGAAATGTATATAAATACAATATTTAGTTTTCTAAGACTATGGCACTAAAAACAAGCTCTATCAAAATGACACAAGATCATCATCATCATCATTGTGGGCGGCTGTGGCTGAGGGGTAGAGCGGTCGTCCTCCAACCAGGTCGGCAGTTCGATCCCAGTCTTCCCCATCTGCATGCCGAAGTGTCCTTTGGCAAGAGGCTGAACCCCGAATTGGCCCTCATAGAAAAAAAAGTGCTGCTAACAGATGCACTGTATGAATGTGTGCGTGAATAGGTGAAAGGCAAACTGTGCTGTGCAGCGCTTTGAGTGGTCATCAAGACTAGAGAAGCGCTATTTAAATACAAACTATTTACCATTTACAAGGTTCATCTGCAATGCTTCTCTGTGAAATGTGACCTCCTACTTTTCTGTGAACAACTTACTCTCGCAGGCGTCTGGCTTTGTCAAACTCGTGTGCAATTTTCAGTGCAGTGCCGTTGAGTCCCACAGACTGCATGTTAGTGATGATGGTGACCACCACCCCCTGTGGGAGCGGACAGTTCTGTCCTTGATCCTGCTCTTCCTCCTCTCTGGGTAACACTAGGAGGACGCTGCTCGCCCCCACAGCGCCGCCTGTGTGCGACACGTAGTGCCTGCGCCTCCTGCACTGGCCATATTTCTGCAGTTTCTCCACAACCAGCCAGCCCTGGGCATACAACCCATCCTTATCCCAGCTGGCCTCTGTCCTGTCAACTGGCGCCCACACATCTATGGCGGTTTTGGGTTTAAGGAAGCCTGGCAACAAGCCCTCTGTGTCCTTAAGGTGGGCCACCTGGTAGCTGTAGAGCAGAGCATTACCGAACAGCAGCAGGTCTCCCACCGTGGAGAGGAAGCCGCCTCCTGCCCACTTGTAGGAGTTGTCCACATACTGGCAGTTTACCACACGTCCTCTCTTGTTGACATGATAATATCTGTGGAGGAACATTATATTTTAATATGGACTCTTAGGATTCTTAGCACAAAACAACCATGAGCAAACAAAACGACCTCAAAAGAACCAACAGTTCTACTCTGATGTTACTGATACATCTCCCCTAAAATAACTTCTGACTATTTACTCTAATTACCTGGAGCGGTGATAAATAATAGGGCCATTCTCATCAGGCACAGTATTGAGCATCCCCAGCTCGCGGAACGTGTTCATCATGACGTCCAGGAAGTGCTGGCCGGCAGCTCGCTCCATTACAGCACTGAGCAGAGTAAAGGCGTGGGTGGAGTACAAAAAAGTGGTGCCTGCATGAAGCAGAATATAAATCGTATAAATCTTAATACATTTACATTGAGAATGAATCGTGTTTGACTTGTTTGATTAGCAGGAATAATCTGTGCTTTACCGGGTTTGAAAATGAGCGGGTCATCCTTGAAGAGCTCCAAGGCCTGAGTGACACTTTCAAAGTTGTCCTTCAAGTAGTACTCTTCATGCTCAAACTCTTTCTTCTTCTGAGCCTTGGTTGCTTCTTTCTCTTTGTTTTCAGATGAGCTCTTTTCATCCTCTTCAAGCGGTGGCTTCAGAAGGCGTTTCGCTTTCTCCCTGTCCTCTTTTACCTTTTTCGCATCCCTCTCATAATGTCGGATACCGCTCAGGTGGGACAGGATCAAACGAGGGGTTATCGTCACCTGAGAGAACAAGAGAATAAATAACGTGCATGTGAGATGAATACAAGAAACGCACAAGACAGGACTGCTGAAATATTACGTGTTGCATCTCTTCAACTGACTTACATCCTGTCCCTCAAACTCTTTCTGGGGAAATTCGGGGACATATTCCTGGATGGGGACATCAAGATCCAGTTTCCCTTCCTCGCAGAGTCGTGCAGCAGCTGCAGATGTGAGGGGTTTACTGATGCTGGCGATTCGCATCACCGTTTCTGGGCTGCACGGCACACGGTTCTCCAAATCAGCAAAACCGATCCCTGAATTTGAAAGAGTCATATTTGAATGTGATTTCAGTGAAGTCAGAGTGTTGCATTAAATCATTTTTGAGACATTTCAGTCAAGGAAAGAGACCATGGATGGACAATGCTGGCTAAGGTGCAAAAACTGGCAACCTAAGGGACTTTCAGCGACCTCACCAATTGAACATTCATTTTCTTATAATCGTTCGTTGGCCCGATGCCAGTGTTTGCTTAATTTCAGCAAGAGGGACAACTACAACAGCAACTGAATATTGTGAGAACACTGACACAATTAGTCAATAAAACTGGCAAATGAATTGGCAGCTATTTTGATGGTTGGTTAATAATCAGTGGCATTTTATAAGTGAATCTGATAAACGTTCTCCAGCTTCTCCAAAACGACTACTTGCTTTTTAATATAATTATAAACTCAATATCTTTTGTTTTAGTGCAAATAAATAACATGAAGCTTTATCCCATCAGCTCTGGGTAATTGTACTAGTACTATTTAAAAAAACATGGTGGGCTCCGTAGAGAGGACCTGCTCCTGATGTAAATATAAAGTGTTTCAATTTAAAGTTGCCCATTCGAGGGTAAAGAAAACAACAGTTCGTACAATTTGGATGAAACACACTAGTGAAAACATCACAAGGGTTATTTTGTATTCAATTACTGCCAATAGATCCCTTTCACACACTGGAGCTTTAAACCATTTCACCACCACTGTGAATCCCCCTGGAGAAGCCCCCCCCCACACCAGAGGCACCTACCCTCACACCAGACCTGAGCACCGTCCACAGAGACCCCGACCACCAGCCCCGGAGCCCCGACCTCAGCCTGACAACACACAGATAACACACACACACACGCGGATCATTATTGTTCTACGGGATATAGAGTGACTGGTAGTGTCCCAGCTCACACACCCACCTCTGCTCCTACCTTGATCCTCTGCAGCAGCTCCCTGCTCACTGACACCGCAGCTCTGTATCGATCCGTCCTGTCTGCCGCTGCAGCCTCATCGCCCCCCCAGCCGTGCTTCAGCCCCACAGCTAAAGCTAACCCCACACCGACCCCGCACAGCCACAGCCTGGACCTCACCCTGTGCGGGGCAGACGCTGGGTTCAGTCCCTGCGTGTGAGGTCGGTGCTGCTGAGAGAAAACCTTCCTCTGCTGCTGCTGCTGCTTCAGCCTCGTCCACAGGGACAGCGACCGCGAGGACAGGAGGCGAGGACACGAGGGACAGAAGCGGTGAGACACAAACAACCGCGACATGGTGAGAACCGCTTCTCTTACTGAGCGGACACTTCCCGAATGAATCATCGAACCAGACCTTACTAATCGAGACAGGTGGAAGGGTTGCATTCACGTGCCCCTCGGAAAAGTCCAAACTTCCCCGGTTGTGAACTCGACCACAGACTTTGTAAAAAGCTTCTTCTTCTATATATTGGATATTCTGAGGCACCTTTAATGATCTTGTTAGTTACACAATGATTTGTGTCTGGAGATTATGATCAGAACATTTATAAATGTAGATATTTTAAAAGGCCTGGTTTCTATTTGTTAATTAATATGTTTTTAATGTTTAAAAATCCACTAAAACTCGTCCTTTCAGGTAATGGGCGTATCAGTGATTATTCAGGTTGATGAAATGATTTAAAATCGTGTGTTTATTCAATGAAAGGTGTGACATCCTGTCTGTTCTCATTCTGCAAGTATCTGACTCCAGAGCTGCAGGATCCATCTGACAATGACACACAACTATCATTGTGTTATTTTCATCCTCTCTATTATTATCATAGTAACTATATAGTTGATTCTCTGCTGCTACCATTGCTGTTACAGTGATGTTACATTAGTGCATCGATTAGTATCACTACATTGGTGAGAGTATAATATAGTGAAATAGTGAAATGAAACACGCGCACGCACACGCACACACACACACACTTATCTCTCAGTGGTGCGACAGAGGACTTTGAGGTCGTGACAACTTCTTATCTGCTGTGAACACACGAAGAACTCGACCATGCTTGTGTTCACAGTAAGAGCTGAATAATACGATGTGTGCACACAGTTCTGAGGTGCTGCCCCCTTAGTAGATTACCTTTTTATTTTTCATTTTTAGGCTCATTATATGTCTGAGGGAAAATGGATTTAGGCTCCTGAGTAAAGTAAGATACCCTGCACAATATTTACATAGGTCATGCTCATTTTTCCACCGCTGCTTCATGGTTTGACTAATCAGAAACGGAGTTGATATGGTCCAGCAGAGCTCAGCTCCAGTGAACCAAAAAAAACACATGACAATGTTTTCCCCCCCAGATGGAAGCAAAGTTCAGTGTTGAGTGAAAATGAACCAAATTGAAGATCTCTCCACTTGTTCTGAAAAACACATTCTTCATCTCTGCGGGGAAGACGAAGTCTATTTAATATTCTTTTTCATTCTGTGTCTCCAAAATATATTAAAACCTTCAATTTACTCCACCTTCAAACAAAATGGACAAAAGGGCAACGTATATACACCACAAACAAAACTTTCAAAACGTGCTTTTATTTTCTAATTTGTACATTTCAGATATGAGAAACACTTGAAACATCTACATTGAAATAAATGCTAAAACGTTGCACAACCAGATGACTGAAATTATACTTTACAGACAAGATGAACACATTTTTGGAAAATGTTTTTTTTAAGAAAACTAAGACTATACTGTGATGTATTTGCATTTTTTTAAGACATTGCTTTACAGTACAGTAGCACCAGTATACATACTGACTGGTGCAGTCAGTATGTATACGTACACTTTCTGGGAGCAGGGCATGTATTTTTTAAAACATATTGTCTTACAGTATGCACAATGTTAATATTGTGGAGGTTTTTATATTAAGTGCAAAATTTCTCCACTTTATCCTTTGGTATGTGCATAATCAATGTCTAATGGAGCGTACCTGATCAGCTTAAATGCAGATGTAGAAAACAATAATGAACCCGATGGCACAAAAGAAATAAACCTATATCATAGAAACTGGCTTGCAAAAACAATGGTGAGTTCAGTTTAGTTTTCATCAAAAGGGAGTAATGGGTAAGCTTTACTTCCCTTTAGCTTTGCTCCTTGGTCAGGTTCTGCTGAAGGCAGGGCGGTGCGACGGGAATAGCATCTGGCTGTTTGTTTCTCCACCACGGACAAGGTACGAGGAGAGGTTTACGGTAAGCAAGGTGCAAGGACAAAAAGCCAAAAACCACAGTGTGTGATGGGGTCGGACCGTGCTTTCACAAATTATTCAGTTCCATTAGAGTCTGGTCCAGCATCTGGTGCATATCGAGGTTCTCTTCTTTAGCGTGTGAGAGTTTCTCTGTTAGAACATCAAACGAAGAGGTTTTAATCTCACGCAGAGCAAGCAGTAGTCACACAGTTGGTTAGCTTGCATTAATAATGGAGCTGGCTACATCGTTCAGGTCAAGTCATTAAATTAACCCGATCTGCACAGCACTGGCAGAAACAAGAGAAACACACTGAGTAAACAAGCTCATATTATGATGCGCAAGCAACCATGAAACAAACAGGTTACAGTCTACAGAGGACTCCTTATTAATGCACATAAACACAACAGTTAACACAAAAAAACGATTATTGTGTAAGTTTTAAGATTAGATTTAAATTTTTTAGCTAATCCCTGATTTTTCACTGCATTTCACTCTAAATACATCTCCACAAAACAGCAACACAAACTTCAAGCAGTGCAAGCGTCGTATAAGGCGACGATGCAAAACTGACGAGGTTCGGGTAACACACTGCATCAGATTGTCATACACATTTAAAAAAAAAGAACGAGGAACATGAGACATTCACACAATTTAGTCCTCATTCAAGGCCACACGTAGTTCATTAGTGAGTAGGCGGTTTTTCTCAAGTTGCGGGAAGAGGCGATCTTTGCAGTCAGAGAGCAAGTTGAAAAACAGAGAGAGGACAGGAAGTCAGAGGAAAACTAGAAAAAGAGAGAGGCATTGTCTGTTGACACCTACCTTCTTTAGAATAGGTCACTTAAGAGTTTGTTAAATCTTTGGAAACCACACTACACATGTATCTGAAAAGACTTTAGTTATCATGATGGAACAGTTTGTTGATGGGGGAGTTTTCTCTCTTTCTCTGAAACATGTAACACACGTGGATGGTAACGCATGAGAGGACAGTGTGTAGAGTAAAAACAGAGGAGGAGGAGAGTTAACACAGAAAGATCAAAAGAAACCATGGCAGCATAATTTCATTAACTTTAAAATTGGATAGAATGGCAACAAAATAGAAAAAAAATATGGATTCTGTAAATGCTGTGTCTGTCAATCTAAGCATTTACTTTAATATGTCTGATCAGCATTAGATTAAACTGTTGAGAATCAATCATTCTCCAGCCTCCTTTTTTTTTTTAAGTGTAAGAATGTGGCTCAGGGATTTTTCTACATTCTCATTGACATTATGAAAACACACAGCTCAAGCTAAAATATGCCCTGCTCGTCTTTCTGTGCCTGACGTTATGGAAATAAACTTAATAAAACGACTCAGAATGTGTGATTGTATATTTATTCACATTATGACAGGATACCGTGTACAGAGCCCATGTGTCATCACCACTGATATCAGTTTCATCCAGTTTTCTTTAAATCAGCAACCAGGCTCAACGAATCTCACATACTGTTCTGTACTCCACCGTTCCTTCACTTCACCACAGTCTTCCTGATCACAATCCAACACGAGTTCCCCCCGATCCCAAAATCTTTCCAGTCCCCTCATCCTGCCACAGGACTAAATATCCAAAAGTGCTCGCATGCATCAGTCTCAAATGCTAAGAGCGACTCAGCTCAGATTCCAGTCGAGTACCTGCAGTTGCTTTAGGTTTACGTGCTCACAGCATTACTGTGATATTTCTAATGACTCAGCCTCCCAGGACAAATATCTGAACAACATACAAAGAACATCCATGGAAGCCTATGACACTACACCAAGGGAAGCTCAACTAGTGGTTTTGTTGAGATGCAGAAAACAAAATGAAAAACAAAACGTCCTGGTTTTATTAAAGCCATGTGAGGACAAATGAAGAAGGAAAAAATAAAAGGACAGAGTAAAGAGATACAGCTTACATAGAAGGAAGGACGTTTATTTTTTACACAACGCAGAAAGTTTCTAGGATTCTGTACAAGAGATGAGATGCAGTAATCGTTGACATGAGGATGGAAACATGAGGAGGGAAGGAAAGCGAAGACAGAGAGGAAAGGGAAAATGGAGAGAAGGCTGGAGAGAGCAGACAGGTGCTGCTCAGCCGGAAGGAGGCGTCTTTGATGAGGTGTAAACAATTTATCTGTGTGGGAGAGAAGAAGTACAGTGAACCGGGGGGGTTGGCGCAGGACCTTCGCCGAAATTTGAGATGTGCGCCACAATACACCAGAACCACGGGAGTCACGGCACAAGACCACAATGCACAATGGGAGTGCATTGTGAGGTAGAGCATGCTGTCGTGCACAAGGTCAAAACAACTGCGCCCTCTCATCGAGATGCTGGCTGCTGAAACACGAGAAGCGGCGCGGGAGGGGGACAGATGTGGTGCACCTCGCCAATCTGGGTGTCAATCTCAGTCTCAAGGTCAAATGAGGATGGGCGACAAATGATTTAGCAAAACTGGGGGCTCGACCACAGTGATGCTAAACTGGGACAGTGTTATCCAGTATGATAACAGGATGCGGGGGGGGTTCAAACAAATAGGCAGGCCTTTCTTCAGCACAGACGTACACCATGTTAGTTTGAGAGGAGACACATAACAGTGAGTGACAGTGAGCGAATGACATTGAAATGTTTGAAACATTTCAATAGAAAACTTTCATATATTTTCATTCCTCAAAATATCACATGAAAATGCAATAGAATTTTAGAAAAATGGGGAATTCTAGAAAATGCACAAACTCACAGAATAAAATTATTTTTCATATAAAAAATAATAAAACTCACATTATTCAGCTATAAAATGTAAACAGACCCATGCTGCATGCATCTCAATACTTCAGTCCTGTTCACAGTATTCTCAATCACCAATAACACTGATACATCATCAGTGTCATGGTAACCCCTTAGAGTGAGTAGCATTACTGCAACTGAGCTTAAACTACACAGACTTTCACAATGTCTGTTTCAAGACATTCAACTTTAAGACTATTTAAAAACACAGCTGCATTAACATCATAATTCTAGGGGCCGATGTACTAATGATAATGGTTTCACAACATATCGGGGAGACGAGGTGGGGTAGCTGGTCGTGCACAGAGGACGGTGGGGACAGACGGTGACAGTGACATGAGCAGGCACGGCAAGTTGAGAATTACATGGAGGTCATGTCGTTGAGGGCGTGGTCCAGCTCCTCGCTGATGGCCTTGTACTTCAGTTTCTGGGCATACAACTCATCTATTGGGTGGGCCGGGGGTGTGGTGGTGGGAGGGAGGGAGGTGCAGTGAAAAGGAGGAGGGGCACGTGACAAGGAGGTGAAGGGGTGAAGTATCCAGACCATAGACAGAGGAGGGAGGTGATGTATAAAAGAAAAAAAACACAGTTGAGAAAAAAGAGGAAAACAAAGTTACACCAGAAATGACAGAATGGAAGCAACAAAAGGGTAAATTCCTGCCGTGTGGCTCTCACGCCTTTAGCTTTCCACTAATTCAACATCTAGGCCTCATATCTGAGAAAACATTAAAGCCATTCTTTTCCGACCTGGAAACTCACGAACAAACCAACTAGACTTAAACGAGGAAAGATATGATGCTGTCTGATAAAGAGCCATGATGAAATTAAGAGGAAAGTAGAAATAGTCAACAGCAAAGCAAAGAATCAGCTGATGGTAAAGAACTGAGCATCTGACTATCAATACTAAATATTTGAAAATAACCAGAGTAACATTCTGGGGAGCGGCGCAAAAAAACCATACCTTCCAAGTCATCAATGGTCTTCTCAAGCTTGGCTACTGATCTCTCAGCGAACTCAGCACGAGTCTCAGCCTGCGGCAGAGAGAGAGAGAGATTTACGAGTTAAGTCCAACACTCGCACCGTGACTCGTATGAACGCTCCCGGACTCCAGATAAGGGCTTGTGAAACATTACCTCCTTCAGCTTGTCGGTGAGGACCTTGATCTCCTCCTCGTACTTGTCCTCCTTCTGTGAGTACTGTGGGACAAAAACAACAACAGGTGTCAAACTCTGCGCGTCCCAGTGTGCTCAAAGTGATGCCATATATACTTGTACTGTGAAATAAGACTGAGGGGAAGAGATTCAGGCTCCCCCAGGCTGGTCTACCCCCCCCCGGTTTACTACCGGGGGGTGGGGTGTAACAGCATGCACGTGGCCAGGAGGGTCACGCTTACCTTCTCAGCCTGGGCCTCCAGTGACTTCAGGTTGTTGGTCACAGTTTTCAACTCTTCCTCAAGCTCAGAGCATTTGCTGGTGTTTTAGACGAAAGGAGGGAAAGTTGCCAAAGAGAAGAAGGGGGAGGAGGAGGAGGAAGCGGGGATGGACAGAATCGGACACGGAACAGGTGGAGGGAAAGAAAGAAAGAAAGAAAGAGAAGAGGACACAAAATCAATATGAACTACAGGGATAAAAAGAGGAGGGGACCCCAAGTAGCTAAAAAAAGTCCCTTAACACAGCAGGAATGTGAGTCTAGCAATGTGGCTCATGTCATCAAACAAGACGTGGTTTGGTTAAAAAATGATTTGGTGAATGCTTCCTGGGTTAATATCATGCTTCTCTTTAACGTGAGGTGTTATTCTTGCACAGTCCCTGCCATGTTAGAGGCGTGAAAGAGTGAAAGAGCCAAAGAAGAGGAAGGAGCACAGCAAGCAAAGCAGAGGCTCCATTCAGCAGCGCGAGTGAAAGTGAAAGAGCCACAACGATACAGAAGTGTGTGGGTTAGTCATTGTGTGTGTGTGTGTTAGTCTGTGGTACCTGTGTGACTGAGGAGTTTAGTGATTTCATGCTCTGCTCCAAAACCCTTAGCTCATCCTCCACTCGCCGAGCTCGTCTGTTAGTGGGCGTGGCGGCGTTTCGTGTGCAAGCCACAACCATTCAAACCACGGAAGGCATGCAAATAACCAGCAGAGACAGTAAGAACACAGGGCAACGCTGTTCAAATGGTAACCATGTCACCACACACTCTTGAGAGCCAACTGCCAGTGGTCATGTGAGCGGAAGTGCAGAATTGGTGAGTGTGAAAAGGGGGGGGCGTCTCACCTCTCTGTCAGCTCAGCGCGCTCCTCTGTGCGCTCCAGGTCACCCTCAATGATGACGAGCTTACGAGCCACCTTTGAGTGCAGCACAACAAAGTGTCACAAAACAGCTAATACTTGATGAGCGGCACAACTAGGATAATGCTCAATTGTTAATCCCTCAAAATGATAGTGAAATATGATAAGGTTACACTTGATAACTTTTATAGACACACTATGTGTCTGGGCATTGTTAAAAGCACAACAAAATATGTTATCAATACTATTATTGTTAATAAATGTACAGTATTTGTCAATAATTAAGACTTCTCATATGAACACATGCACTATGTTATTATGGTGGAGTTTTAGAATATTGTATGTGTCAGTATCTGTTTGCACACCAGCCTCTATTTACTGGTGCCCACAAAAAATATAGTTATTGACTAATTTATTGATAAATGTTTATAACAAATTATAGTGTGTTATAAACCATTTATTAACCATTAATGAATGTTTTATATTGTCTACTAAGAGGGGGGCTAAAGTTACCTTATGATTTTTATAAAAATGCAGGTAGAGTGTTGATGCTGATTATTATCAATAATTGTCAGAGTGTTTCACAGGGGTATTGATTTCTCTGCATGTGTAGTGTTCAGGGGGCGGCTGTCATTGGAGCCTGGAAACGTCACCTCCTCATATTTGCGGTCAGCCTCCTCAGCGATGTGTTTGGCCTCTTTCAGCTGGATCTCCTGCAGCTCCATCTTCTCCTCGTCCTTCATGGCCCTGTTCTCAATGACCTTCATGCCTCTGTGTGACAGAGCAAACAGTGGGATCAGGAGCTGGGACCCGACAGATACAACAGTCTCCCAGAGGGGAAAACATGTCTAAGTCTTCAATGTGCTCTTCTAAAGGTGAACGGCTGAATGCTTTCTGACATAGAGGGAGAAAATACAGGATTTGGAATGACTGCGCTATCTGACACAACTAGCGAGCACAGAGGCAGTGCTTGTGCCCCTCACAAAGAGATGGCCGCCTTGGATGTGTTTATGCCCTGCCACCTGCTCTCTACTGCAAGAGAGCGGGAGAAACAGAAATGGCCGAGATCAGAAGAAGAAAAAAACACACCTCTCGCTCTCATCAGCAGCCTTCTCAGCCTCCTCCAGCTTGGTCAGGGCAGTTGCCAGACGCTCCTGTGCACGATCCAACTCCTCCTCAACCAGCTGGATACGTCTGTTGAGGGAAGCGACATCGCTCTCAGCCTGGGGAGAGAGGAAACAGCGTGTCAGAATTGTTTTGGGCCTCAATCTTTAACAAAATAACGTGGAATCTTCACATGTGCACACATTCACGTCAGCCCAAAGAATGTAGGTGGTGTATCTGAGTGTAGTCAGGGTCGCTCAGAAGGGTTTCCCAGTGTCACCCGTGGGGAAATGCCCACCCAGGAGCGTTGCCTGTGCTCCTCACTGAGCGTAATGATAACAATGTCCCTGGCTGACAGAAGTTTGAATACCCAAGCCTCATTACTGGGCCCCAGGGAGAACATTAACAAGGCTCAAGTCAAAGGGCCTGGGACAATAACACTGGAAATGACTGCTACACATTCAACCCCAGGGGAAACTCTCTGGATAGTTTCCGACTGAGGGAAACATTTAATATCACCGGTCCCATGCTAAATGATCTGTTTGAGTCTTTGGAGGAAGACTGCTGTGCATCAATGGGGGGTGTGATATTGAAAAACGAGAGCAGGCCTCTTTTGAGATCAGTCAAACCTGGGTCTGCTTCTGTTTTCTGGTGTCCGCTCGGCATACTGAAAGATGCACAGTGAAAACAGGATACAGCCACAAGTCTGAGGTCTTTTCAGGCTCTTTCCCCCTGCAGCTCGTGTTAAAGTGTGCGGGGGGTGGGGGTGCATGGGCCAAAGTGCAAATGGAGGTGTGAAGCATGACAAGGAAGTTAGTGATCATCTATAAACTGAAGCTGTGGCCTTGATTCTGTTTAAAACACACTGTAAGGCCCCGACGAAAGAGTTTACTCTCATCCAGTTAAAAGCTGCTGTGTCCACACTAAGGGGAATCACTCTAGCTGTGAAAACCTGTTGTCCTTATATGGGCAAGTCAAAGAGCATATGAAAGCACAGTGCAGACTGGCACCTCAAATATTGCCACAGTTTACTTGTAACTTCCTGCTTTCTGGAAATGAAGTGTTTGAGCCTTGTTTCTGTGCCTGCAGCTGTGAATAAACCCAACTTATTGCGCACTAGCCCGGACGGGACCGTTACATTGAAGTGCGTCAGAATGAGACGTAAAGTGACACAAAGGAGGAAGATTTAGCGCCACATGTGACACGGCGCTTCCAAGTGGCTGCAGCTGACTGTGACCTGGGCATCAACGGGCCCAACGTCTCCAGTCATAAGCTCTGAGCCCCGGAGCAGCAGGGTATCAGACCCGGGGCAGGACTTAGTGGCGGAGCTGCAGGGAGCCGAGAAAAGCTCATCATGCAGGACTGCGCTGCATCCAGAGAAATCCCTCGGTCTCACTGCGTATGCAACACAATGAGCTGCACACTAATGCACATTACGAGAGGAGGGGTGAGGGCTAATTTATGCGTCTTTACGCGCAGTTAAACGTGCTTACTTGTTCCCTGGTCTTCTTCTCCGTAAGCAACTCCCTCTGTAATCTCTCGACTCTCTCCTCAGCATTGTCCGCCTGCATTTGCAACGATTTGATCCTTCGTTTCACCGCATCCAGCGATGCAGCCCCGGCCATTGTCTTACTCTACAACTCTGTACAGGTATATTATAAATAGGCGGTATAGAAAAAACACTGCAGGCGACAGTGTGCTGCGGCACAATTTCCGAGAAACTGACAAGCTGCGAGGTGACGTCCCAGATTGTGCCGAGCGCTGCGTGAAGACGGTGCGCAAGCTTTCTGGAGACGCGCTGTTATTTGTCCAGGAAGTAACGCATTTATCGAAAATATACATATTCCGCATGGTTGTAAAAATCCTGGAAATCTGCTCCATCGATCCCCTAGAATAATAAAAATTATTAATATTAAATGTTTAAAAAGTAGTTTCTCTATTTTAAACGGCAGGAACACACCCATCTTTACACCGCGATGCTCATGCTTGTGGTGAACTAGCGATGCTGCAGCGTCCTCTGCTGGCCATTTGACCGAGGTACACGTGGCGATACAATATTCTGAGAGCAGAGGCCGCTCGATAAGTCTCATTGAATTCAGTAATTACAGACTAGGTTCAGACAGATGAAGAAACAAGGCCGTAAAACAGCGAGTGGTAGTTAGAGCCACTCGAACATACTTAGAAGTAAACTAAAGGAAGAATGGGACAGAGACTACAGCGGTTATTTTAGAACAAGGGAATAAAAAAAGCCACATCAAGTGATTGGGTAAAAGTCACTGGACTACAAAGTGCAGCCACCACCATCTAACTCCCCGAAGGAATCCGATTAAAGGATTACTACAACGGGCTCTCCTCGGAGGCAGAGTTTAAGCCTGACTGCAAACTGATTCCCTCACTGACCCAATGTGAGCAAACTTATCCGTCTGCCGCACTTGAACCTGACCTGAACCGGGCTCGTTAGCAGGATTGATTATAACGAGAGAATGTTGAGGAAAGCCCAAAGTGTGGTTTTGTGTCCTGCAGGCCACGACCTTTAGAGGCCTCACGCTGATTTCGTCACATAGTTTTCCAGTCATGAATTAAAAAAATAAAAAATATGGGGGAAATGAAAACTTATATGATCGACAATATCTTAAAAAAAATGATCTTTTTTACTGTAGAAGATCTCAATGTAATTTACAGTGAGTTCTCTGCCTGGTACATTTCGATGGGAACTAGTGTTTTTCCCTTTGCTAAGCAAAGAGCGCAGCCCGCACATGTGAGCTCTATCTTGACCATATAAAGCAGTGGGCTATATTTATCCAGGCGCTGCTCTCATTGCTCAGTGAAGACTGCTTCACTATTCGCTCTATAAAAAACTTCCTCCTTTAAGACCTAAGTGTATGAGACTGAACACAGCAAGTAACTGGATCCAAAACACATAGTTAAATGATATTAATGTTTGAGCATATGGATGGATTGGATTTAATGTGTTATTTATTTATTTGTTTGTTTGGGCTGACTTGTAAGTGATTGGACATGTGATTCCCGACAAAGACATAAAGGACAGTTCAACAATAGTTGGGCATTTGGTCAAAAAGTCAATTTGGAGTTTTTAAGTCAATTTTCCACAATGGGCAGGTGCGTAAAACCTACCCATCAAAATAGATAAATAATTTGAGCATTTAATTTAAATGAAGCCACGACAGAGGGGAGTTTGCATCCCTCTGTGCTGTTGAACTGTCTTTTCACACACAGAGACTCACAGTGGCGACAGACTGAAGGTGCGTGAGGGAGGGAGCGTGATGGTGCGGGAGTGGTGCCATCGTGGATCCTTCTGGTTACTTACATCGGCGGCTTTCTTCTCAGCCAGCTCAAGTTTCTCCTGGGCGTCTTTAAGAGCCTCAGAGTACTTGTCCAACTCATCCTCAGTTCCCTTGAGCTTCTTCTGCAGCGCTACCAAATCGTCCTCAAGCTGAGGTGGGTGTCAGTGCAGGAGAGTTCAGTGTCAGGGGGGAGGAGGGGTAGTGATCAGCGTGGAGAGACGGAGTTGCGTGAGTGCGCACAGGTTGCGCGGAGGAGCGCACAGCACAGGAGAGGACAGGACAGGACGGTGGGAAGAGAGAAAAAGAAGAGTAAAGTTAGCTCATGCACGCTCAGGGTCAGATACCTTGGTGGCGACCTCCTCAGCGGCCAGCAGCTTCTCCTCAGCAGTTTGGTGCTCCTCAAACACTTTATCTCTCTCGTCCTCAGACGAGCGCAATTTCTTTTCCAACTCTCTTATATCGTCCTCTAACTACACATGCATTAGAAAGACATTATAGAGTTAAACACAATATCAAATAAACATGCATTAAAGTCATTTGTTGTCACAGAATTTTCAACATAATATTCCTGACTATATTTACATCACCAATTTCCAAAAACAGCTCAGAAGAGGAATTATAACATCCCCAAAAGAGCGAGAGAGAAAAAAAACCAAGAAGGATGTTTTACTCTTAATTGAGTCCTTATTTTGGAATTATCCACGAGTAATTAATCCTTATTTAGGACGCGGTCCATTCACAAGAGAAGAAGGGAAAAACACAAATAGGTGCCGACCTGTTTGCTTCTGTCCTCTGCTGCTTTCTTGTCTGACTCAGCCTGCTCTGCTCTGTCCAAGGCGTTCTCCTTGTCGAGCTTGAGCATCTGCATCTTCTTCTTGATGGCATCCATGGCTGCTTATTTCTTTGGTTCCAACCAAACTTCCAAATGAAAACCAAGGAGAGATGTGTGAGAGGGGCTCGAGGGGCGCCTGATCCTAACTGAACGCTAAGCTGGAGTGCAGAGTCTGCCTGACTGTGCCCTGTCACATATGTACTTTCAAGGGGGCCTGACTGGATTCCTTTGGACATCCAATACCATGTTGGAGGGGGCGTGTGTGGGCGCCCCGGCGTTTTTTTTTAAGGATCTGCTCTTGGATTCGTTGCTCCCAAACATTTGACTTCTGATACGCCTGTATATGGGATGTGACAGACAGGGGGGCAGCTCCAATGGAAAGGCTTCCGAATGGTAATGGACCAGAAGCCATTTAAACGGAGAAGATGCAGATGAGGACACTTTCTTACTGAAATCAACAGTAACTCTCTACATGGCACTTGTGCAGTTTGTTTAACCACTGTGTCAGCCCATTTAAAAGCAGTGTTGTCTCTTTGAGAGTGTGTTCAGCCTCCTGTTACAAAAATCTGGCATGTGTTTTATTCCATTTTCACACTTTTATATTCCCTGAATGTACATTCACACCGCTCCTTTTCTCTTTGACAGGGTGGGAGTGGGGTCACTTGCAGCTGCTTTTGTCAGCCTGCAGCCACTGGTGTTGTCTGTGTCGGGGCGGGTCAGTGGAGTGAGTAAAAGTCCCACTGGGGGGGTCACTTGTAGTGGGCCGTCTGATAAGAGATGCTTTCGGTAAGCCCTGCAAGCCCTAGAGGCATTGTTCACAGTCTGAGGGGCTCAGGACAGGGAAGTGTTTACCTGATAATGTATCGGATATCCTCCCTGTAAACTGTTGATGTGCCATTTGAATGTGGCACCACAGCATCCAGCTCCGGCCAGGCCGTGATGAGTTTTATACCTCAGATTTACAGCAGCTGAGCCACTGAGTGACTTGGTATTAAAGAAATGTTAACTGCTTTATACACTACTGAAGAAGAATATTTCAGTTTACATGCAGCTCATTTATTTGTCGTTTTATTCAATATTTTGTCAGATTGTAGTCTTTACACGTATAATTTATCACAATGTATACATTAATATTCGGATCCAATAATCCCCTTAAACCATTATTTAAATGTGACTTCTGACTCTCTTACTGACTATACTGACTAAAAAGCTAAGACACACGGCTGTGGTAAGTGAGGACACACCAAGTGTCTTCTGCTCCTCACAAAGATCCTCAAGGATATTTTTAGCATCGACTTCTCTTTCTTGCACCTGCCTTAGTCAGTAATATGGATCCTAGAGTCTGTGCCAAGAGTCCAAGGCCTAATGCCATGAGATATGTCCCCCAAAATAATCCTTGTCCTGCTCATAGCTTTGGTCTGTTTTATAAATTATTGTTGCTATGCCTGGCAAATGAACAGGGCACTCCTTCTTCACACCTTACTGAACAAGACGTGGGATCAGAAAGGTGGTTCACAATTTTATTGTTATGTTTCTTTTTATAACTCTGGCACCAGCCTTTTCTTAGATTCAGTGATTGGTCATCTCTGTCCAGACCACGCTCAAACAGACACGCATTTGTATAATTGTGATTGACACTGATAAACACTGGTCACAGATCCTGCCTTGTTCCTGCCGCCTGCTCTTCTCTCGCTCTGAAACACAATCAGTCTCCTGAGGGTTTTAGGATCACATTTCTGCAAAAGCCCTTTTATTTCTCAACAGTAATTTAAACGCTTATACATTTTTAACTTTGGAAAGCACCTTCTACATATAGAGACATCCCTGACACTTCCAAAACATTGCGTTACTGATGTAAGTCATTTGTGTATTCAAAGTATGTAAACAAATGTACATAGTTTCGTTGTGTGTATTTTACAGATAAAATATACTGAATTCAAAATTGTATGCATGCAGATATACTCTATAACGTTCTTTCTGACAGCACAGCTCTGGTTGTATTCTTCATTTTGAAATTTGATCTCAATCTTCCTCAACACTCTTTCACTCAGGGAAGTCGGTGAGGTTTGGGGTGGTACAGCAGATTGGCTGTGGGATTCTGGGAATGAAAGTAAACCCAGTTATGATGTTTCCTTTAACATACTGGCAGAGTAAAAATAACCTATACAAGGCCCAGTACACTTGTGTTGTCACAGATCTGCGTCTCCATTGGAAAATATAAAAGTCCTCACACAGTTAGACAGAGTGAAGTTTTTATTATTTTAGTACATTATGATGATATGAAAAAATACAAACTCATTCAATATTAATGTCAATTAAAAAAATATTCCACACTTTTGTGTCATTTTGGAAAAAAAGGCAGGTTCTCGTCCACCTAAATTTTTAAAACTAGCATTTGAACTGAAAAATCGGGTAATTTATTTACGATAACAACAGAAGTCACAGTGGTGTTTGTGTTTGTATTGTTGATATCCTCATCTCCCTCCCAGATCTTTGCCACCAGTCACATTAGTGAAGAATTCATCGGCTTACAGAGGATGTGTCTGTGTTGAAAACATCGAATGCATGAGCTCACTCAGCCAAGAGTCATCTCGCTATTCACCCTCCTGGGCGGCAAACAGCTGTGAGGATGTAGACTGACTCTACTGGATGAGGACTTCATTCCTCACAACAAGTGAGCGTGAGGGGGGAAAAAAACACAAACTTGCCACCTGACAACTGTTGCCCAGATCTGAGATGATCAGATGTTGGATTCCTGATCGTGTCCAGATTCGGTCGTCATGAGGAAACAGCTGAGTGAAACAGGCGCGGCATCGCGGAGAATTCATATTCACATTCATTACACTTGTATTATCTTAACTACCATGAGAGATTTAAATGACAACCATGGTTATAAACATGGTTGGAAGGGTTTCAGTGTTCAGAATTAAACATGAGGCCACAAAAATATGTGTGTATGGATGTAACAGGGTCAAAATCCTTTTTACTGGGATATGCAAGAAGTCAACAAGAGTCCCTGAACTCTCAGACGTTCACCTCAGTATCTGTGTCTCCGGTCATTTAGATGACACAGAGCAGCGTTACTCGAGTGCTGCGGCACCAACGCGAATACTGTAACCCTGTATTACTTAATCTGTTAGGCCTGCAGTGACAACCCACTATGCATGTGGAATGTCCGGTTCTACTCAGTAGCCGCTTGGGGACGGAGAATGGGCTTGACTTGGCCGTTGTGCCTGAAGTCATGTTTATATAAGAGCACCCCTGGGAGGGACATTAAAGGGTCTCTCATGGCTAAAAATCCTACCACATTAAACAAGCCATGTGTCTGCCGCTGAGGAGGCTCAGTCACGGTGGCCGTCTGATACAGGGAATTTGCAAGTTCTTCTGGGGAAAGTGTTTGATACTCTCAAAACTCATTCTCATTTTTTTTGTGAAGATATAATACCCTGGAATACCGCTTCTATAATTATTTTCCAATTATGTGCTTCTGCTTTCAGTGGACACGGTGTAGCGAGGGACGACAGAGTGTAGCTTGCCTTTTAACAGGGAGTGCACAGCCACTCAGTGAAACTCTGAGGAGCACAGGGCTGGCAGGCTCCTTCGTCAAATACCATGAGAAGATTTCTGCAGACATCGTCCAGATATATATATAGAGAGAGAGAGCTCCTTGGCTCTTTGAGATGGTACCCGTGGGATTGGATAGCTCCATGAAGGGGCATGATCATTTAGCATAGCAAAAATGGAATAGGGGGAAGTGGGAGGGTGAGCCCCGAGCTGTAACCCAAGCCTTCTCAATGACCCACTGCCACTGGATGTATTCACAGTAATGTTCCACTGATATATACCGCTGGTTGGGAGGCTCAAACTGGTACACTGGTGAACACAGGTGGACATGGAACAGGGCACAAGCAGCAATATTTTCCTTGGATGGATTTTTGCAATAAGGTTGCCACACTTTGACTCACACGGTTGAGCGTAGTGATAAATCTGTCAATAACGGTGTAAATCTCACACAAGTCTCCCTCAGCCGGTTGTAATTCCGCATAAACTTTCTGTTTAGGTAGTGGAAGCTGAGACTTCAGTATAAAGTGCTCAAAATTCACCCGTATTCACCACCACCCTGTTTAATCATTCGAGGAGTCAAATTCCTGGAGTATGAAGGTCAAATATTTCAGGTCCAGGTGCTTCACTGAAGATGGCATTCCTCCTGGGCCAAAGGTATTTCTACAGCACAAGTGGCTGCTGTTGAATGAAAAGATCTGTCATTTCTTGGACTGCAAAGGGCTGTAATAAATCCCCTGCAGGCCGGGAGTGGGGGCACAGACCTTTAGTCTTACATAGTTTTAAAGAAAGCCCCCTGACTGGCATGTTTTAAAGGTTCTGCCGAGGTAACCAGTAGGAAAAATGTCTGAAAGTATCACGATACATTCTTGTACGTCTTACAAAGATGTTATTCCCAAAGTTTAAGAAGCAGAAGTTTGTGGAGAATCCCGAGTGACAGGGTGCACGCAGCTATGACTTACTGAGAGAAAACAAGCGGAGCATGTGGAGTAAAAATACCAAACATGAAAGCGTCCAGTGCTGCAAACACAAATGCGGCCAGAAAGTCATAATGGAGGAATATTTGTGGCCTCGACCGGGCTCCTCCCAGACTGTTTGTTTGTGTTCTCCCTCCACAGACGGGGACGCACAGAGAGGCAAGAATGTCGGCCATATCTGATGCTGCTCAGTCAGCTTCGACTAAAAGAGGGGGATTTGAGGAGAGAGAGCATTCGGGGGGAACTGTCACGATTCATTTCTTGCCCGTGTGGGAAGCCCTGCTAGGAACCATGGTGTAAAATTAAATTCGGGAAATGGTCAGACATGTCACAGCATGAAAACTTGAGCAAAAATCTGCCCAATATGAATTTGTCTTAAGTTTGGGAAACCATTTGTTCACAGAGAAAAAGGTAAATTCAAGAGGGATGTGGGGATTAGATGATTGTTTACAGGCGTCCTGAACTTGAACTTTCCAGATATGAGATACCCTCCACAGCATCACAGCTGTGTCCTGCTCACTGACTACGACACCCACTGTCCTCCACTGATATACGTCATATCTTCACCCTCTCGCTGCCTAATTATTGTGTTTTGGTTCTGGCTGGGTTTCTGTATCTCAGTTCGCAGCTGTTTGGCATCTTGTAGATAGCTCTCTTTAAATATTTGCCTTCAATCTTTTGCCCCTCATTTCACAGGGCTAGAAGTTTCCGTGTTTGCACACGGAGGGAGAATCTTTCATATATGTGTCCATATATGGGCTCTTACCCTCTCTCTCTCTCTCCCTGTTTCTCTTTCTCTCGTGTAAGCTGGAGGAGACGGAGGAGAGAGCGAAGTTGCGGGGGCTTTTTGTGAGGTCCAAAGTCGTACTCGATATTTCTTTCCATTCCACAGGGCTATAAAACTTCTTGGTATGCACTTCAGTTTCAGCCACTATTCTCCCTGCCACAGCTCTGACTGAGGCCTCTGGCACTCAGCAGTGAAACAAGGGCAAAATGAGGAGGAGGATGCACTTCTATGATAGTGCTGTATTTCTCGGTTGTATAGTTTTGTGACTACAAACTTTTCATAAAACAAAAATCCATATAAGCCTAAGGGAGAGTAGTCCTCATCAGAAACACTTACAACAACAAGTTGTAGCAAAACGAAAATAGTTCCTCTTTCCTAAATTTGAAAAAGGAGAGGGAAGCTTTTTTGTCACGTTTATAAGTATGAGTTCCAAACCACAAAATGACTATAGCCTGGCTGAAGAAAATAGCAACAATGTGGAGCGCGTGTGAGAATCTTTGGTGATGAGACATTCCAGTGTGGTTGTGTGTGGCTGTTTGAAAGCTCGCTGTGTTCACCCTGACTGGGTCACAGTGGTCTCTGTGCAGAGAGGAATGCCACAGGAACCCACAGCTCTGCGGCACCTGCATTCTCATACCAGAGGCCGCCTGGAGCCCAACGTTTGATCACACGCCGTGACCAGTCGGGGCTCAGACTCACCGCACAGCTAAGGCAGCTTTAGATAAAACAGTCGTAGAAATCAATCGTAAAACAGCTGTCTGAGGGTGCAGATATAAAAATAAATAGACCTCCATCCAAAGTGATCTGGTTAGTTCCTGCTCTGAGGCCTTGGATGTTGGAGATAACAATATACAGTACGATTAGAGCGTAATTATGCTCCTATAGGCTGCCCACAGACAGCATCAGTCCCATCAAAAGCTTGGGAAAGACCAGCAGAGGAAGAAGCACTCAGATCCTTCACATTAGTGTCAACCTCTCCATTACACTGACAAGTCCTGCATTTAAAATCCTAAAGTTCTCATGAATAGTCAAATAACTTTGTTCTCAGCATTCTACAGTTGTAGTTGTTTGAGGTGGAGTTTTATTAAATGTATATACCATTGGGTGGTTCAGTCCATTAGTTTCCAACATGGAGGCCACGCACAGTCCCAAGGACACAAGAAGAATCAGAGTGGTGGTGATATAACAAAAAGAAAATCTGCTTCACAAATTTGTATTAATTTTTCAGGCTTTTCTCCAAATGTTTTCTTTGAAATGAAACATCAGAGGAATGTAGAGGGAAAAGTCACTATTTGTAGCTCAGGATCCCTACATGACACTTTCTGGTGTAAAAGGTTGAGAACTAGTGCTGTAACCAGCTTATAATAAGTTTTATAATATGTTTTATAATATGTTTTTGTCCGCTTGTAAAATCTAAATCTAAACAGTAACTAGAATGGCATTCAGTCGAACACATGGGTGGCTGTGGGTCAGAATATAGAACAGGTTGTGCACTTAACATAACATTGGTGGCTTGACCCCTAGCTCCTCCATTCTGCATGCTGAAGTGTCCTTGGGCAAGACCCTGAACCCCAATTTACCCCTGACATCTATTTTGAATGAATGATGTGTGATCGAGAAACTGCTGCACATAGATGCATTGTATGAATCTATGGGTGAATAGGTGAATGGGTGAATGAATAGAAAAGCTATATATAAATACAGACATTATATAAGGCCCAACAGTTCCTTTGACTTCAATCAGGCTGCACCAAACTACAAACAGTCAGACTTATCAGTTCCCTTAATATGCCCGATTTAAAAAAAAAAATCAAGATCCTTGAATTATTCCCTGTGAAATTGGTAAAAATCCCTCTCTTAAAAAGAAGCCCTGTCTCACAATGTAAAAAAAGTGAAAGAAAAAAAAAATCCTTTGTCTGGATTCATGACAAAATTGAATGGGAATGAATCTTTCTTGGCCCATACACTTCCCTTCCATCAAGTTTAATGGAAATCTGTTTGGTATTTTTTGCGCACTCCTGTTGCCAAACAAACAAACAGGTCAACAGACAGGGGCGCAAGCAGCTGTCAAATGTACTCGCGTTTAAAGTAGCTCAAAAGTAAAGAATCCAAATTCGTACTAATAATTTGTCAGTTTTACTTGGTTACTTTCCCCGAAGTGGGAGAGACTCCACGGATCCATCAGAAGTAATCAGGTCAGACAACAGTAGGAGACAGGAGGTCATAGCAAATGGTCCATGTTGGACTGCAGTCGTATGGATTAATCATTTTGACTGTTCCCACACCAAATCACCTCCTGAAAAGTGGAAACAGTGTTGAGAAGAATCTGCTGAGCACAGAGCGAGTGTTTATTCAGCTTTAACACGGGGCCGCTCAGGCCGCAGGTTTGAGGTTTTTTTTTTTTCTCTCTCTGCAGAAATGTGGCCTGTCATCTGACGAGTGTTGAGCATAGTTTCCTTATTAAGACAGGAGGGCTCGGATGGACGAGTGTTAGATTTCACTCGAGACAGCTTAAATCCCAGGAGACGCTGCAGATCACTTCCAGTCGGCAGCACAGTCTGAGACGGACCGCTCCCTCCGTGCTCTTCACTCTCAACACACAGTTTCAGACACGACCGAGAATTATCACCGTAAATCACAGAGAAAAGGGCCCTACTTTAGAGGCGAGTGCCGGGAGTCACACACCATCATTTTGTCGAAGTGCCTGACATTACGAGTGGAGTTGTCCAAAATTAGCACTGGAGTTTTGAGTCTCAGCTCAGTCCCAATATAGCCTCGCTGTCATTGCTGACTGAAGAAATACTGCGTCTTCCCTACATGATGAGGCCAAAGGTGCTGCTGTGCCGTCATGGAAGACACAGACGGCGAATGGTATAGGACGGGCACTGGGGGGGGACGGCAGCTAACACAAATACTCACATGGGGAGGCACCACCCACCTGTTATCACATGGAAATGGGTGAATTCGGTGAGATGGTTACATAAGGGCCAGAATATGGAATCCTGGAATTTGACACTCAAAGAAGCCAGGAGTATTTCAACACACTTTGTCCGTCAATCAAGCCCTGTTTCATTTACCTACCCATGTACAGTCTATGATCTAATCCTCTAGTTGGTCTAACGACTATCGGGTAGGAAATAAAAAAATAGTGAACATGATCTCAATCGGATAACCATTGTAACCTTTAGAAGGGACGAACCAGTTCCAAGTTACGAAAGAACAGAAGTCGTCATCTGCACACTCTCATTAAAGCAGAGGCTGTAAGTTATGGAGCCGACATGTTGGAAGAACCCAGCTGATGACCTAAAATAGTCAAGAGCTCCAGACCTAAGTAAAAAGACGCTCTACATCCATCAGCTGTTGTCTCCCAGGTTTATGTTAGGGGAGCTGTGAGCAGGCAGAGAGCTGGTATGTGAGTACAGGCATTCTTTTAAACACTGTGAGCTCACGCACTTAGAACCATACTGTAGCTATCCACTGTGTTTCTTTACATCAGGCTTCTCTGAGCATTTAGTCGCCAAGACGGTGCCAGTGTGTTTACATGAAGTCCATACGTGTAACATGAAGTGTCTGACACTCAGGTAAACATGTTTTAGTTCTTTGTATTTCCAGTGACAAAACCCGACCTCCTGAGATATAGAGAAAATACAGCTACAATGCAGGATAAGTAACATTAACCTTGAGAAACAGCAAGTTGGATGTTTTTCTGAAGTTTTTGGTGATTTTCCCACTAGGTGGTTAAGTACATTCTTACTTCTCTCTACCGTACAATCTTTGAGTCTGGACTCTGTGAAGCCTCCTGACAAAATGGAACAAAGCCAAACATTAACTACAGGCATTCGACCCAAGAACAATGTTGGTTTCCACTGTTTTATCAGCTTGAGCAACCTGGAAATGTCGGACATGGCTGCTGAACCGCTGCTAGAGCCCGGCCTTATCCCTTCATTATGCAGATGTTTTTATATTTCAACCTTAATGTGGTTATAAATACAAAAAAAACAAAAAAACAGCCACACAGGACAAAGGAGGAGAACAGTTTAAAGCTGACATGGTCCTGAGAAAGACTTTGTAAGATTCAAATGTCCATGAACAAAAAAATCTGAGAAGTGTGGCCCAGCCCAAAAACCCAAAAGCCTTTCCTGGCGTGCATTTTTTCCAAACCTCCCTTCCTCTTTCATCCCGTAGCTTTAGAACTGCAGAAAACCAGCTAAGAGCAGAAACTCTCTCCCTCTCTCCACACTGTTTAAGACCATTATGCCCTCTCGACCTGTTGTATGGTTTTATACCAGAGCTGGGGTCAAAACAGAAAATCCTCTGGCCAAACTGACAATTCACATACAGGGTTTTCTAGCCTGTTTTCCTTAGTATGATTAAACATAATTTATTCTCATAATATAACAGCAAAATTTGTTCCCTACAAGGCAAATTGAGAAACTGACAAACACTGAGATTTAAAGAGTATTATTAACATGCTATAACTGGCTACATAGCTTTACAGTGGGACAACTCTCAATTTCACCGAGGCTGTTCTTAGCACAACCTGCCGTGACTCCATTCCTGCACAGTAGCACATCCTAGCATATGCTAACTGGAAAATAATATAAACATATGGATTTAAAATCCTGCATTAGCCAAGTGCATTTCCTGCTGCTCTGCTTAAATACAGTGTAGGTTAGTGGGGAAATGTTGAAAGTGGAGAGCTGACCCAGTGTCGTTTGGGTTTGTGGTTTAACGTGGCTTCAGTTTTGAGAACCCCAGTCCACCACAGTTAATATAAAACAGATCAGAATCAGGATGCTGGAGATGTACACTGTTGATGTTAAGATTTACTTTGTGTGTCATTAGATTTCTGGAAACTTAAATGAATCATTATCCGGTTCCATTGCTTCAGACAACTGACAGATTTAGGTGCAATATTAAAAGCACAGTGTATAATTCTAATGTCTGCACTTTCATTTCAAACTGAAAATTGTGGATGTCTTGCATGCAGGAATGCACATCGTCCTGGAATTTAATTTAATAATCTCAACATTATTAAATTGTTTCGACATATGCTCCACATGAGCCTGGGGGGGTTGAGGAGGTTAATGACATCCGCCACGGTGAAATAGATCAGGCATCAAACCCATGGTGATGAAAAGGTGCATCTGGAGTCCATACCTGCATCCAAGTGCAGGAAACTGTCATGTGACAGGAAGTCTGATGCCAACCAATAACAAAACAAAGAGAGAGCTTGAGAAATAGATATAAGTTGAAGAAGTGAAGAGAGGGGTGATTGAGTGCATTTCCCTTTTATTTTTCATTGGAGCAATCATGCTGACCATAGTGGTCCCCCCGCCAAATGGAAACATTGCAGTAAAAGCCTATAAATGCATGACCTTATATGGAAACTTAATGATAGCCATAAGAGAGTGGTCTACTAATTAGCCTGAAATCATGTCAAGGACAATAGGACGGAGGATTCGAACCAGACCGCATCTCCGCTTCACATCATTAATCTCCTAACTCTGTACAAACGCCAGATTCTACCAGACAAACATCCTCATGGTCCTCAAGCCTGAAGAGGGAGAGAGAGGGGGAGACAGAGACAGAGACAGAGACAGAGTGAGGGTGAGTAGTGGACGGACACTCCCAGTTAAACACATGGCTCCAGTTTTCCCTCTCCACTGTGTGGCCTGGCCTTGCATGAGACCAAAACACTCAAACAACCAAATATGGTGTTCATTAGGGCGACTCAAGGTATTGTGCTATAGCCACCTCTCAACCATTGTTACACACTATAGGCCCGAATATACTGCTGATGCAGAGAGAGGTTCGGTTTCAGTGTGAAAAGGTTTCTACTCGATCACCTGGCTCAAAAAGTTTGATCATATTGTTCAAGTTTGATTTATTGCTGATTTATTTACTGCTACTTATCCAAAATCCTTGCAATTATTTTAGCTTTGGAGCTGTGGAACCCAGAATACAAAGATATAAATGTGAATCTCATTCTATGTGAATCAAAACATCCAAGTGGAAATCAGTGTTTTCTTCATGGTCTGCTCTCTGAACAAAAAAACCTCACATCCACTGTTTCCTTATTTGGTGTGGCGGACTTTGCTCCACTAGAACATATTTCTCCAAACATCCACTGACCCCACTGACTCAACTACGAAGGATAACACTGACATCTGCAGGAAAGAATGTGGTATGACATTTAGAAATCTCTCGTGCGCTGATGCGAAACAGGATAAAAAGGTAACGAGATGTTTTGAAACTTTTTTATTTTTTGGTGAATACAAAAAATACTTTTGTGACCAGATAAATATTATAGATACAGCATCAAATCATAAAACCAATGCAGTCTGTTAAAGAAAGCACAACACCGATTCATAACAGGGCTACTAACGTTTTCTATTTCCTGTTAATACTCAGACAAATCAGTAAGACAATATATTTCAGGGTAATTCTTACATTTACTGATAAAAACAAATCTTTTTATTTTGGGATAGTGATTAGACGATGAAACAAGGAAGTTATTCAAACACAAATTGCCACATGCTCATGGAATGCAGTCTAGTGTTAAGAGTTCTGATATGGTCTCTGAATCCGAAGGTATCCACAGATGCCCTTTTTATTATATATCAGCATTATAACATTGGAGGCAGGTATATAGGTCACCAGCCAAGGCATTGTACTGTATGGCAGAGGGACTCGGTGACAGTTTATTAAGACCCCGATGGGCATTAGCATGGCATCATGTTCTGATCCAGAGAGGAAGAGGCTCAGGCTCCAAACCGGGCCTGATCTTCAGCTGCTCACAGGACAGACTCGAGTAAGGCACTAGTACACGATGCAGACCAGACACTGGCATGGACAGACTGAGGAGATGAAGTGCGTAACATTTCCAATATATAACACGTTAATATACGAAAGTAAAGGAAATTATTGGATCAGTTTCCTCCATCAGAACTTCCTTCTGCTTTGTATGTGACGGAAGCTTTAAATTGCCTTCTTCAGTGCGTAAGTTTATGATCAGTGCAAAAATGTATTTCTTGTGTCATTCGGGAGGGCAAAGCCAAACATCACTGCACGTATGCAATCGACCAACCAGTGACAGCGCAGCCCCTCGTTATTATCTTGCTAGAATCATTGTATTGCTTTTGACCGTCAGTCCAAAGTGAAAATACCGTTGCCATAACAGCGGGGTGACGAGCAGGGAAAATAGCTGTATGTGAGTGTGTGTATGTTTGTGTGAGTGTGTGTGCAGTACAGCGGGCACCCAAACTAAATCTGGCCAGTGTTATAGGGAGAGGGATTAATTCACGAAGACGAGCAGGAACAGACGTGACACACAATGTAAACATATATCTTCCTTACACAGCTCTGTGTAGGTGAGGGAGGAACTGCGGGGGCTACATGACGCGGCCAGACTCACACAAGGATAAAGACATATTTGGTCACATATGTCCTTAGAAAATGTTGTCAAGAATAAATATTTTATAGCAATTGTTGGCCGGTGGTCAGAATCCTTGATTTGAGATGATTTTTCCAGATGAACAGCAATTTCACATTTTCAATAGTAAAATACAAGTGACTTTCCACTCTATACTACTCTATTCGTTAGTAGCCTCATTGATATGTATAGACATTATGGTGCATGCAAAGCAGTGGTGAAACGAGGAGTCCCTCCTCCCTCCGCTTTCTGTTAACCCTCGGATGTTTTTACATAGGATGTTGGGAGTACAAGCTATGGGCCCTAAGGTTGGTTGGAGGTGTCACCAGTTCATTTCTATTTGCTCTGAACCTTCAACACTTATAGAACATTCAAAGATTATAGAGGATTTCTGCATTCATAACATCTCAAATTCATGATTGTAACAGTCAGTAATGCTCATGATGGAGTAACACTCACAAAGCAATGATACATTAACCATACAACTTAATCACACTTTCTCAACCTGCTCATATTAACAACTTTTTCCTTATTGAGTGTCTTTAACTGACAAATACACACACACACACACACGCTGACACACACACACACACACACACACACACACACACACACACACACACACACACACGCTGACACACACACATACGCACACACACACACCCACACAAACACACACTACAGAGCACAGGCACTTGTTGTTCTCACCCAACAGGCCTGATTCAAGTGCTGTATATTCCTCGATTATAAGAGAGTAAAGCAGCCATTGATACATTGGCAACATCAGCCTATGACAAGAGGGGTCTTCATCAATGCAGCGCACGTCCTTCCCCGCTCGGCCCCTCAGCCCTCGTCCTCCCTCAGCTCGCTGGGCAGGAACTTGTACTGCTGCTGTCGGATCTGAGCCAGCTTCTTGCGGGCTTCCTCCAGCTCCCTCTCCTTCCTCAGCATCTCCTCCTGAGCCGCAATGATCTGAGGAGAGCGGGAGCAGAAGAGACATGAAATGGGGCTTTCGCTCGTTCTAATCCCGTTTCTGTGGACAGCTCCAAACGACAAATGACTTTGCACAGCCTCCTTTTCTTTTAAAAATCGATTAGGATCTAACGTGACATTTGAAAATATACAAATACCCCATTTCTTATGAGGATAGTCTTTGGGTACATGTCCAGGTATTTAGACATGTACTTTTTGTTTTTTGGCAGTGACTCCAGCACATTGAATTTGAGCTCACACTGCCCCCTTGCAGCTTTAAGGGGATTTACAGCAGATCCAAAGAGCTATTTCCAACTCCAACTTGAATGGAACTGTGGATTAGAGGACATTTTTCTGTCTGAACCCGACCGGAGCCTGACGCAGTTAAAGTCAGCTCAGTTTTTGTAACCCTGTCTCCGACACACAAGTTTATTGTGAGTAAAAAAAGATCCGCCTAGCCAATGTGACCGACCCCAACCCACATATCATTTCAAAATATTTGTCTCAAAACCTGGCCCGGCCAGTCGAGTCCTGACTGGTCCCAGTGGGCTCAGATGGGGTATCCACACTCTACTGTACATGTACTCTCTGCTATAGCAGTGTAGGAGTTGTAACCCTTTTGATACATAGTCCGATACTAAAAGAGAAAATCTAGGATGATGACCCTAAAGATGTACACGAGGGAAACAAGCAGGTTTTTAAGGACAAACAGAGAACTGATCTCGACTGTTCAATTCAAATTGAGCATTTGCTTCCATGTAAGGACAACATTGAACACGAAAAGCCTTTGCTTGTAAAATCAGGGCAGATATTATGGATGTAAACACAATAATCAATATTTAAAGCTGATAATAAAACCATGATTTCAGTGTTCATGAGTATAATGTTTCATGTCTTTTCAGTGATTTGTTTGGCATAAAATATAGTAGAATCTTTCTCTTATTTCTTACAGCAGAGGAATCACAGAAATCCTCATATTGTTATTTTACCAGCAGTTTTCAGATGGAAGTTGGAAAAGATTAGGTTATAATGTTTTGAAAAACCTAATATAATATTTGTTTTACCTTTTTGGCCATTTCAAAAAAAGATAGTGGTCTATCACAGACTTCTTTAAAGAGATAATGTGTCTAAATCTCCCCTTTGTGCAACGCTGATCAGACATGAGTGAGACAGCGAGTCTCATTGGTCAAATAGAGACGCTGACAAGATAAAGCCCAGCTGGGGTTCACCACTGACTGAGAAACTAACTTAATCTATCAAGATGAAAAGTAAAGCTTCCTCTAGCACCCTGCAGTTCTGGAAAAAATACCCAGACACATCAATAACTGTCAGATTTCCACAGAGATGTAAAGGAAGCATGCTATCTGCTGTAACAGGAAGATGCTGAAAGTCAGCTAAAAGATGATGTTTTGCAGCTGTGGGTGTCGGGCAAACCTTCTAAACAGCTCTGAAGTGAAGCTGATGAGCCCTTTACCCACAGCAGCTCATCACAACCTCAGAAAAACAACAGTGGCATTTCAGCACATCAGCGAGAGCTGCAAACGTTCAGTGAAAAGGGCAAACCACACAATGGGGATGATCTTTCCTCCGGGTCTCTCATGAAGATCTTTCAGGGTTTTGTCTCACCTGAGCTATGCCTCCGACGAATTTGGTCTTCACCACCACGCTGTCATCTTCGGTCTTGTCAAACGCTGCTTTCTGAGCTGCCTTCACCAGGCTGTCTGAGGCCCGCTTCACGGCGTTACCAGCAGCCTTCAAACAGACGGTCTCAAAGTTAACATGCACAAAATCCACGTACGCACAGATTCCATGGAAAAATTGAAGCTTTGAGGTTTGAGCCTTACCTGAAGTCTCCTCATGGCTTCAGAATCCTGGTCCGCCTTGACCTTGCAGGCCACCAGCAGCTGAGCTGTGGAGGCCGCCACCTGTTTGGCCGAGGAGATGAGCTTCTCCTCGCTGGCGTGGCCCTGAACTGAGGCGTTAGCTGACTCACACAGGTTACTGGTGGCTGCCGCTACCAAACGAGCCTACAGCGAGCCAAGAAAATCACAGTCATTACCCAACCGAAGAGGGTTGTTTGTGTGTCTGTTAGTTTGCAGCATAAGACAACCTGATGGTGGATAAGAATGAAAGAAGAATCCATTAAATTTAGATGCAAATCCTGGATTTAGTTTGTTTCCCTTTCTTTAACATTAACCGATGGAGTGTTTCTCCAGATGTTTGTTAATTTTTCAAGGAATAATGCAGAGATCTTTAAGAAAAAAATCATCTAATATCTATGAATAGGTGAACTTTTGTTTGGATCTAGATAATGATCTGGATTTTGTGACTCAAAAATGTTAATGGGGGGTGAAGTTTATTACTGTATATCAGAGAATGGATATTTTGCCTGTGTTTAATGTAAACAGTTTGCAGAACATGTATGTGTACATATGTATGTATCTCATCTCAATACATATATACAGAATATGTGATGAAGTGGCCAATTAGCCTAATGGAGGTATAAACCCTTATACGAGTAATTTCACAGCCTCTTACCGCTGATATGAGACCTTGTGACCACTGGCCATCATCCACTGCATTAGCTAGATTGGATCCCACCTGAGGTTAGGGTTAGAGGAAAAAGTGATTGCATTTCAACATTAGATATACAGTAGTATGTTCATCTGTCTGAGTGGGTGTGTAAACTGACCTTCCCTTGTGCCACCAGTTCTCTCTGTGCTGCTGATGCAGATTTAACTAGAGCACTAGTTGCTGCAGCGATGGACTTCGCGGCCTCTAAGATCTGCTCCTCAAAATCCAGCGTCTCATCCGCCTGCTGGGAGGAAAACCACACGTCAACTTAAGACTTAAAGCCAGAGAAAGAGTCAATTGTTATTTCTGTCTGTAACAATTTGCTTACATTGTTGGAAATCGCCCATTATGAAGGGCTGAACATTCTAGTTCCCAGAAAATATTTATTACCGCCACAAAGAGGGTTATGTTTTCGTCTGCGTTTGTTTGTTTGTTTGTTGTTGAGCAGATTTACACAAAAACTACTGGATGGATTACCACAAAATGGTGGAAGGACGTGGTTTTTTAATATTGTAAGACAGGGCCTTTTTATTTTTTACACTTTCATGGATTTCACCAGAGAGTAATTCATGGATCTCGATAAAAAAAAAATCAGGCATGTTTAGGGAATCCAAATGAAAGATGAAATTAAAAATGGTTTCATAAGGGAGGTATGCACTCTACTGAGAGCCATTCTAGTTTTTCTATTTATTTATTGGCCTACAAATAAGAGAATGTTTTCATACTACGATTATAAAAATGCTTTAATCACCTCATGAAATATCCACTAAGTGCTTGTGTTTAATTGCAGAATATAATCTCCCTCCTACTTTCCTAAAAAACCCAAATCCCCAGAATAAAAAACAGAGTCCTTGTTGGTAGCTATACGCCCCCGAGCGCAACCCATGATGTTTAAACTGCACACAGAGCACAATCATGCTGGATTATTTCTCGGTGACAACAGAGTGACATCTCGCCATGTTTCCCAAACCTGAACTAAAACCCAGAATGAAGATCACAGCATATCAGTTCAGGGACAGTCAACCAACGACTGCCTCTGCCTCGGGAGTCAACAGCATCTGATTGACCTCCATAAACACACAAGGCACACGTGGCTGGAGACAGGGCGGGACACTGTAGGAATATGTTTGATATATAGTTGGACTGAATAACAACCTAATATATCAAACATATCAGACAGAGCCCTGCAGAGAAGGCTTCCAGGTCTACAACGGCTCAGAGAAGGGGCGGGGGCACGGAAGCATGCCGAGGGAGCAGGAGAGTCCTCCCACACCAGTGCAGGGTGGGAGGGATGGAGATGAAGAGAGGAGAGGGAGTAAAGAGAAGGAAGGAGGAGAATCCAAACTGTTTCAGATAAAGTAATGTAAATTTGATGTGAGCATAGATTACATGGCGGCTTGATACCTCAAATAACTATTAGTATTACTACATTAAAATAATAGATTTTGAATTAAATTAAAATCATATATGTTGTTCTTTATGAGTGAATACTTTGGGGACTACAGAACTTGTGTAAGACCCTTTAAAATCTTAATTTTATGATTAATGATTCTGCACAATAAATGGTGTAGAGGTCAGGGAAGATCCCATCAAATGTTTTGTGTGGATTTGGATCAGGGGGCAGATCCAGGATTTTGTGGCAAGATTTATAAACTTGCTCCTTTATTTCTCACAAAGTAAATCATGGATCTTGATAAAATAATCAGGCGTGATTAGGGGACTGATTGTAATGAGTGTGTGTAATTTGGTGCAGTTCCAAATAAAAATCTGGATCTGGTGAATTTAAATGTGGTTTCATTAGGGGACTGTCGGGCCTTGGTGGGGCAGTACACTCTGGTGCCTTTCTAATTATTTCTTCTTCTGCATCTGAACAAAATTTAATTCAGAGTGGACACATTTGGATTGGGGTTTATCAAGGCATAGTTGTATATGAAAGCGTAACTGAGAAAAAGAAGTAGTAAGGTTCAGTGGTATCCTCCTTTAAATAGTCAAGTTGCTTCATATTAGATCACTAGAGGGAGACACTGACATCTAAAAGAGGAAAAGCCTTTCACTCGCTAATCCCCTTCTCATAAATGCAGTCTGTAGCTGTGGGATTATAGTCTGAGACAGAGCATTATATGGTCTGTATTAAAACTGGGGTAACCTAAATATGCAGTCACACGGGCGGAGGGTGGAACTGACAATCACTGTGTACAGGAGGAGGAATAGAAAAGGGGGACACACAGGGAGCAGCACCAGGATCTAACTGTATTCAGTCTCCGGAGACGGATAAACAACACAATCATCATGCAAGAGCACACATCACAAACACAATCCCATATTACATATAGAACAATGTGAAATAGATTTCCCTATCTTTATCCTTTTATTTTTCATCATGCTGTAAAGTTGTTTTGTCTTTCAGGAGATGAACAACAGCATGAAAAAGTCTCCCTGAGCGTCGAAATGAGGAACACTGCTGTAAAACAAAAGGAAGTAAGTTCTCTCTTTTTGAGAAAAAAGGTCACAACAGTTCATTACACATTTGAACTCATTCCAACACAAGCTCGAGGACCCAGCAGTGCAATTGTGTCTCCTGGCAACGCAACTCCAAATAATGTCCCAAAGTGCGTTTGAAGAAAGTTTTCCGAGCATTGCATGTTTGCTCACCGGACCAGCTGTCTGACTCAACACAGTGTGTGTGTGTGTGTGTGTGTAAAACAAAGACATATTTTCATTTCTCCTTTTATGATGATCAAAATAGCAGCTCAGTCACTGAAAAAGATGACTGCACTTCAAAGTCAGTGTCACCTTTTCCCTGCCTTTGCCCCGTTGCACTCTCCCCTGCTGATTAATGGCAACAAGCTGCGTGTGCGTTTGTGTGTGTGGAACAGAGAGAGGGCCACTTATACCTTGGGCTTGGCCCTCGGTTTCAGCTGCTCCAGTTTCTTGGCGGCGGCTTCAATGGACGCCGCCGCTCCGAGGAGCTCGGTCTCAGCGATGACAGTGGGGTCCTCGGGGTCCACGCACTCTGATCCTGAAAAAAGGGAGCCGCACACGCCCAGATGCTGGTTACAGTGTGTTTATCTACTGCAGGAGGACAATTCTGCTGATGACATTTTCACTTCATTTTGCAAGATAATATAATAAGAAACTTTATTTCTATAGCGAATTTCAACAAGAACAAGGTTCTTCCCAAAATAAAACATAACGATCATAACTCAGCAGCGCAATGGAACAAAACAGATAAAAGAACAACAATACGACAATAAGATGACAACATAGAAACATTTTAAATTAAAAAACATTTAAAAAGAAACTACAAAAAGTAGAAATGCTCGTCTATACAGGTCAGTTTTTACCCGCTTACAAGGGGTCAACATTCAACATCAACCAGATGTTCGTTTCTCAAGCACAAATCCGAATATCACACAGATGTTAAATCTCAACTTCCTTCAACAGCATCAAAGCTCATGAGCTCAAAGAAACTATTTAAAGTCTAATGTCTCAAAGGTAAATAAAATAAACCGAAAGTTGGAAGAAGTGCACATTCGATGGATCATTGTCTTTTTATAGGTTTTTAAGCACCTATAAAACGGAGCCGTTTGGGAACAGCTTGGTAAAGCAGATGGAACGATGTTTTCATAGATTACGTCGAGCTCAAGGGAAATCTGTTCTATAACCCCCTGCCCCTCCAAGCCTTCATCTATTCCCCTACACCACCCCCTCCCTCCCTCATTGTGGCTCTATGAAAGGTGATCTGAGGGAACGAAACACACTATATCCCACTTACCTCCATCTGAGGCAGCAAGGAAAGAGCAGGGGGGGGAGAGAGAGTAGAGAGAGAGAGAGGGAGGGAGAGAACACATGGGACATTAGGGAGGTGAAGTGGATAGCCCCGCTGGGTCTCAGGCTGTACGCTGCTAAATCTAATTCTCACCCAAACACAATCTATTACCCCTGTCACATGTGGCAGTGCAGTTTCTGGAGGAAGCAGTGGAGTGTGTTTGTGTCATAACAATCCCACACAGCTTCATTTAGGACAATTTGCAGGGCAATCACTCTGCGGTAACATTTCAATATTCCAAAGTGATTCTCCTGACCTTTATTAAAGATGGAGACAGGTTTGACTCACTAACACTGTAATATTATTCATGCACTGGAGGATTAGGCCTCCTCTGACTAATCTCAGCCAATCCAGTAATGTTTTTCAATTTTTTTTATTCACGCTTTATCAAATTGGGTTGGCTCCTAATGGGAATCCCCCTTTTTTTTCAACTCGCTCTATGCTGCAATCTCAGATTTCCCAGTTTTACACAGCAGCGCATTCACTGTCGCAGAGTCATTTCAAAATTAAAAGCTGATGCCTTGGAAAGCACACGAGCCTCTGTAAAATTCATGACTCTGAATAAAACAACATTTCACAGAGTACCAAACACTTTGAATGATAAATATACACAACTTTCATGTGTGTTAAATGGGCCATAAAATCCTGGCATCGCTGAGAACGGGGGTCATGGACAACTTACTTACTTGTCAACCCAAAATCTTGTTTGTGTGTGCTGTCTAAGATTGTGTGACAGTGTACATCTGCAGTGTGTGTGTGCGTGTGTGTGTGTGTGTGTGTGTGTGTGTGTGTGTGTGTGTTTGTGGCCTCACCTTTCATGGCCTCTGCTGTCTGGACGAGCTCGGTCACACACGCTGCCACGTGTTTGGAGTGCATGGCCAGCTGCTGTTTCTGCTCCGGTGTGGGCTTCTGCAGCACCTGACAACACGAGGGCCCAACAGGCGCACACACGCACACGTGCACACACAAAGATGAATTGGAAAGTAAAGGTGATGGCGGACATTAAACATCTGTATCTGTTCTGCCATCTTTCAAACGAATCTTAATCATAAATTACATTTAGAGCCTGACCGATGTGGATTTTTGGAATATTGATATTTTTGGAAGTAGAACATTTCTGATAATGGTATATCGGCCGATGTATATATTACAAAAATTTGCAATAATTACAAAAATGTTGTTATCAAGTATAGATATTTTACAGTTTAATCACAAACTTTATAATAAATAACTATAAATAAAAAGAAATACAATCAAATATATAGAACTGAAATAAGGACAATAAACATACATTTTTCAACTTAAAAAGTGAACATAAATGCCCATCTTATTTGCAAAGCAAACATTTTCATAAACACTGTATTGATCATTGTAAACATCCATAAAAATAATTACAATAAAAATGTGATGGACAATTTACCTAATGACATATTTCCAACAGCCGAAGGATTTTATAGCATTTTTCTGTTTATTTTACTAAATACTTTTTGTCTGAAAATATAAATACTGATACTGAAATGTCTGTGAAAGGCTCATATCGAAAAACCAATTAATCAGTCATTATGAGAAACTCTAAAGCATTAATAACTGCAACTAATAATAAATTACCTGACCTGACAATTATTCACTCCCTCAGTAAATCAATTAGTGTGGCCTAGTTAAATTTGTTATTTTGGTCACTTGAGAAACTAGTTTACTTTTTAATCTTTCTTTATATTAAACCATAAGTAAAACATGTTGCTTTTATTGACCTTATGTCCTGCCTGAATTAATGTGATGCACCATGTTCATTAAGCATTAACGAGCAGATATATGTAAGTTACACAACAACACACTTACATGACACGTGTTGTCTCCACACAACAAATGGGGAGTTTTAACATGAACTAAGGAATTTCTTATACAACGAGGTGCTCAGAAATGAAATAATGTAGGAATGATGTATATGCAGGCAGACTGCAGACATAGAAGATCATTTCAGTCCTGTCCTTCCTTGTAGTCATTCATGAGTCCGACTTTCTGTTATCAGGTCATAGTGACTTTACAGTTAAATGTAGAGTGTGAGAGACAGGAAGCCAGGAAAGAATTGACAAGCATCACAGGATATCATCTTTTAGAAAAGACCTGTGAAATCTCAGTAGGTAACATTAAAGACCAGAAACCACCCATACATAGGTATGGAGACATACAAATGCACACTTGCACAAACCACTTCCATTATTTATTTATGACACATGTTTCATTCTAACCTGCAGCACTTGCTCCAGAAGGTTGACGTATCCGCTGGTGCACTCAGATCCGTACTGCAGGGCCCTGCTCCTCAGTTCCTCGCTGACTTCTTGGTGGAACGCTGCTTGCTGGAAGGGTGAGAAAACAATGTGGTACGATAAATTTAAAAACAGGAGAGAAACATTGTTCCCAGTGGAATGTTAGGATTCAACACAGGTCCTGATATCAAAGTAAAAATGCGCTACACAAGGTTTGGAAGAATCATCCCATTATTTTATTTGTGCAGATGTAACTAGTTCCAAATATAGATCAATTAAAAAAGGTAATAAAAACTCTAATGATGTGATTATAATGCTTTGGTATTAAAAAAGCACAGCCTATGATGATCTGGTTCCCTCTGTTTCAACCGTTCTCCAGTTGCTGAAGGACACGACTGATGCTACAGTGCACGACATTGAAAAAGAGACTGAGTCACTCTCAGCGAGAGCAGTGGACTGGACTCTCGTGTCCTACTTGCTCTCAGCAGGCCGGGCTCATGTGTTCCCTGGCAGCCTAGACGCTGCCTGCGTGAGGCCTAGTTCTGGCAGGGCGGCGTGGATTAGCACCTTGCACGTAGTCAGCATATCGGAGATGGCTTTTCGGCTCAGGTTGGCAGTGGCGATAACGTCCTCCTGCTGGGCAGAGTTCCCCGCAGCCACTGCCTTGGCCGTCGCTATGGTGATGCCCTTTGTCATGCGGGTGAACACCTCGGGTGTGGTGGACTTGTCTGGGACGTCCCTGGACTGGAACACCTGCCGGGATGATGAACCAAAGACACAGGTTGGGAGCAGGCATGGACGAAGCTCGGCCATGTAAATACAGATTGGAACATTGTCTTATAAGAACCGAAGTGCACACAGATGCTGAGTAACTTCGTAAAGTGCAAACAGAAAATCCTAAAATGGGCAGTAGTATAACTAGAAAATTAGATTGTGAATTTGGCTTCGGCTCTTGGCAAAGCCTCCTCTCCAGCTGGAGGTCCTCCGATAAGCATGAGCAGTAAATTACAAAAAAAACCCACTTAAAATCTTTTTCCTTTTCTCACTCTGCCTTTTTCTACCACCAAGACCCTAACAAGAGCTGTGAGAACCCTGCAGGGGCTGTGAGGAAGGAGGAAGAAAGAAGCTGGACAGACAATAGAGGGAAAGAAGTACAGAGAATCTCAGAGAAATAGAAACAGATCTCCCTGACCCTCTTGGAGCCGGCTTTGAGAGAGGTTATGGTTCATCTCCCAGTTGACCACAGAAGAAGTGGGTTGGCCTGTCAGGCCCTCTCACCGTCAGCTCCTGCTTGATGCACTCGATGGTGGCCTCCAGTGCCCTCGTCCCGCGAGTGGCTTCATCCTCCACTGCCTTCACTGTTTTCAGAAGAGACGTCACGTTGGTCACCATGACCTGCGAAACAAAGTAATAATGAGCCTCGCAGTCAAACCAGGAGGTGGAGCTCTTTCGCTTCGGCTGCAAAGCTTTATATTGCAAACTCATTTCTGTCTCCTCCTTCACTGATTCTGTGAGAGTGAATAATGGCTACATGTGTTAAGGATGCTCATCAAATGGAAATTAAACAATCAACCGCTGAAGAAAGACAAGGGGTTTATTTCAGAATTAAAAGAGGCTGATTTAGTGCTGGTGATACATTTGATTCACTGACACAGGGAATTATAAAAAATACAATTTAAATTTCACACATTCTGTTCTGTCTAGGCTGCATTCCGCAAAGTGAATATTATATGGTTTGGAATTTGAGCAACATGATCAGCAGGAGTTTGAGAGGGTCGCTCTCGGAGGTCACCATATGTTGGAGGAACAGAAACAATCTGTCAACATGGCCGGGGTCATGGGTGGCCCTAATTCCATTTGGATGAGAAAACATGAGAAACTCGAGTAAAATAAATAAACTGAGGAAGTTTTCAGGACTATAACCATAACCACTACTTTGTCGAACCATAACCTTAACATAACATGACTTTACCTTAACCTTAAAACATGTTTTCATCTTTATATTAAATTATACATTATGGGAAGTTGCTTTTTGTCCCCATAAGGGAGACAAATCCCCATAATTTAACCGTGTAAACAGGTTCAGGTCGTCATAACATGAGTAATGTGCCTGGACCACATACATATAGACACGCACGCACACACACACACACACACACACACACACACACACACACACACACACACACACACACACACACACACACACACACACACACACACACACAAATGCAAAATGTACATCTTTGTAATAAGTCCAGTCCCACACAAAGCTAAAGCAAATAAAATACACGCCCTGATAAGAACGTTCATATCCTCCCCGAACGCACATTGTTGCTTCCACATATGTGAAACTAAACACAGCTCTAATAAAAAGACAGCGTTGGTGGAATGTCTCCGATAAAAAGTATTAACTGGACAACAAACTGGAGATCGCATCAGTGAGATCAATACGCAGCTGATCCAGATATGACAGGCTTTTGTTTGAGCCGTGCGTTCTTTTACCTTGGCGGCGCTCTTCAGCTGATACATGGACGGGTCGTCGGCTGGCTTGCCGGCGGCACATTTGGTGGCACCGATGAGTTCCGCCAGAGCTTTGGCCACGTCGCGCACCGCATTTATCAGAACCACCTGTGGGGAGATAGAGCTGGAATCAATACGGCACAATGGTCAGAGTATAGGTTTATCAGCTGCTCCCCGAGGAGAGGATTTAACACTGCAGCCCTTATCACTCCCACCTCGTCATGATACTTCAGACTTAGTGAGGGGCAGAGATAGAGGCATACACACAGGGAGAAGAAGAGGCACAATGTGTATCAGATGAAACTGCAATTACACAGAGAATATAACGCTGGCTGAACAGATAGATAGAAGTCATTCCCTGTAAATTACTGATACAAGAGAAAAGAATAATGACAACAAAGCTCCCTGCAGCAGAATTAAAATGTAATGCCTGAGCTTTGTTAAAGATTCAAATCTTTAACTAGAAATAAATGCATACAACTACATATGGCTGAAGCATCTGTGGTTGTATCAGACGCTCTTTAGTCTAAATGTGTTTTGGTTTTACATCACCTGTGTCTCAGGATCCTCAGAGCCCATGCTGGTTGCTCCCAGTTTGACCACCTCAGTGAGCTGGGTAATGGTCTTGGCTGAGGACTGGGCGGCCTGGGCCAGTTTCTCCTGGCTGGATGCGGCTCCAGCCACCAGAAGCTTGGTGTCCTCCACCAGCGCCTTGGCCGTCTTCAAGATGTTCTCCCTGAGGGACGGCACGGGGGACACATTGTTTCTCAAGCTGCTACACAGTCGCACTCCAGCTCCAGCAACATGAAAGGAAGCTGTTGTTGGTTTTTTTCTGATCCAAACATGTGTTTATTAAGGGCATTCATTCATTATGTGAAATGTATCTCAGGCAAACTGTACTTCCTCTGAGTGAGTCATCGCAAGAAAATGATGAAGAGCATCAGAGGGGCAATGGATTCCCTGCGTGCACGCTGTCCATACCTCAATAAGGCAACGCTAACTTTTTCATATTGTTATAATGCCATCTCATAATGATGTCGTCATGGCAACATATACACAATAAGATGACGAATGATAAATAAAACATAGATCATGTCGCTAATCTTACCTATTAATTTATGGCTCATATCTAACACCATTGTATGCTGCTCTTTTTGGTGATTACAGCTTTTCATTTAGCATTATATACGTTTTGCTCTGCTTCTCTTGTTTGAGTCAAAGTCATCGCACCTGTGGTCGGCAAAGGACTCTTCATTCTCAGGGCTCAGCGTTCCAGCTGAGGCAAACATGATGGTGGTGTCCAGGTCAGCGATGATGCCGGAAACAGCACAGGCTGCTGTGATGCAGGCCTGGGTGCCTTTGTTCCCCGCCTGCAGTGCTGACAGCACCAAGGACACCTGGAACATGTGAGGCATGACATTAGATATGCAGAGAAAGTCCTTCAAACATATTGTGTTCAGACCAGGTATACATTACACCGGTTTATTGCATGTGTTGAATGATTCCAATGGAATTTCTTTTGAAATTAAAAAGAAAAATGCTGGTGGAGCCCTGACAGAGCAGGTAACTTGGGCTGAAAACGTTTGGAGTGAAACATCTGGACAAGCCGGATTAAAGCCGGAAGCTCGGACTACGACAAGAGGGCAGGGTTCAGCATTCGTTACATCAGAGTCTGCTGCAAAATCACATTAACTCAATGGGCCTCAGTCTGCAAATCACATAACTCCCTCGAAGACTGGTGTCTGCCCATCTCTCATAAACAAACAGAAGGCCCTGAGAGGAACAAGCTTCAAATGTCAGCAAACATGAGACCACAGATTCTGAATGTTTTACATGAGCCCTGAATCAAATTATAGCCTCAGAGCGGAGAGATATTCTAACATGTGAGCAACACTGGCTAAATGCTACCAGGGTCAAAACAGGGAGACGCTAGTATTATTAAATGCACAGTTTGAGGGTGGTCAGGAGATAATGGTCTCCTGACTGGAACATTAATAAAGTAAAGCACCGGTTGTTATCACCTAAAACCGCATTAAACTTATATTCTTCTGATTACACCACTAAATTAAGGCTGCGGTTTTACAGTAAAAAATAATGAATAATAAGTAAAGTACAACGCGTAACTGCCTGCTACAATATAGGCAACACTTTCTTAAATCTTGCACACACTTACAAGTTCTCTACCACTTTATTTAAATAGGGATGTACTGTATATACAGCCGCGGCACTGGCAATTGCATGAAATATATTTCATTAAAATGCAAATTCTGAGTTGATGCTGCTGCCAAACTTCAAACAGCCAAGATTGCAAATTACGACAGTAAAAATAGACTTCCCTTAAAAAGGCAAGATAAAAAAAAAACACATCTTCCTCCTGCATGAGATAATGATGGCGTACCAGTACCCGTCCACATGGCTCACCTTCTCTGTGACGGCGCGGGCGCACTCGATGAGCTCCCTCTTGGAGAAGCTATCAGTGGGGCTGAGCTGCAGGGCTCCCGCCTTCTGAACCAGGTAGATACAGCCATGGCCCAGCTCTTGCACTCGTGTCCTTATCTGGAAACCAACCTGAAAAGCATAACCGAGCATTGACTTAGACCACATCCGATTGTCTCATTTGTGCACTCTCAGCGTGCTACACGATCACAGTCCCGCCCCTCACTGGTACGTCTCTTATCCAGCGAGTGGATGAAAATGATGTCAAGCACCCTAAGAGCGGGAATGCTGGCACTACACTTTTAACTTCCAGATTGAGATTCACGGGTGGGTGGTGCTTCATTATGAGCATCGCTATAGGCTTTTAGACTTGTAGAAGCACAATGTCGCTATGGTAACCAGCAGGGCTTCTAGCAGCCTGTTATATACAAGATATTTATAAGAGCTGTGTGCTTATAAGTGCAATGTTTCCATACATCGCTTGTCCTCTGGATGATACAGAAACCAGTGCTGATGGGGTAAATTTCTGTTTGATCTCACGCTGTCTGGAGAAGTCCTAAAAAGGGCAGCACATATACAAACAGCCATCATCTGCACTGCTCGGTTTGTGAGTGAATTTATCAAAGTATTCCGGGTGAAAAATATAGATCTGAGCTGATATCTCACTCTGATATTCGAGGGGAACATTAGTAATCAGTTAAATCTTTAAGAGCATATTATTTCCCCCACTTCCTCTATAGGACAGAGAACACGGCTTCTCACCTCCTCCGGCTCTGCAGTAGCTGCAGCAAGACGTCCTTGGTGCGCTAGCTGTGCATAGTCCACTGTCGCCTGAGAGGCAAGGCCACCGAGCTCCTCAGGGCAGGTCAATGACTTTGTCATCTGGCCACAGAGAGAACATACATCAACAGAGGAGTCAGGTTAATGCCTATCTTCTATTACTCACACATATTGTCATCAAAGTAGA
Source organism: Hippoglossus stenolepis (assembly GCF_022539355.2). Classification (NCBI taxonomy): domain Eukaryota; kingdom Metazoa; phylum Chordata; class Actinopteri; order Pleuronectiformes; family Pleuronectidae; genus Hippoglossus; species Hippoglossus stenolepis. Next base: position 15,351,899 of record NC_061487.1, on the reverse strand, counting down.
TTGGGACAGTAATGGAAAGCACAGAGTGCACTCACCATCTCCTGTGCAGTGATGGCGATGGCCTTGGAGAACTTCACCATGGTGGTCTGGTAGTCCACAAAGGATCCCTCGGGTTCAGGTGGTGTTCCTTCATCCAGCTGTTAAGATCAAACCTTTAGTAATGGTTTTATTTCAGGGCTAAGATAAATTTTGCATGTGACAGTTGTCGCTCATCTTTCTCACACACACGCGGGCGCAAACACACACACACACACACACACACACACACACACACACACACACACACACACACACACACACACACACACACACACACACACACACACATACTCGTAGTAGGATGACGGAAGTAATATGATACAATATAATTTATAATATTTATTGTGGAATAATATTCTTGGTAATGATCATTAATTTGTTCTTTTGCAGTTTGGTTCTGGTCCCTGATACCAGGATGGTGCCCAGTAATATTTTTCTGAATATTCAAAATCACATCTGATAATGACAATATGTTAATAATTTATCATTATGCTATAATTTTGGAAATACCCTGCCCTAAATCAAAAATATATTTATTTTACAATGGTCCCTTCCTATGTTTAAATTGAGGATACAATAGAAAGAGACAAGTAGAAAAAATAACAATGAGCTAAATGTATATGTCTGAGAATGTCAATTATTCACTGCACTGTCAACACATTGACATGTCCACCAGCAGGATAAGTGACAGCTAACATCATCAGTCCACGATGGATTTGAAACTTGTCATCTCCTGGACTAATGAGAGTCATTGAGAAGGACACACTCGCAGCCCCCCCGCTGTGGAATCCCCCCTCACAGGGAACACTCATTTTGTCTTCAGACAGATGAGACAGGGAATATGTGTCAACCTGAAATCCATATAAACCACCTGAGCAGACATCACACACACTTAATCTGCATTCTCTATGAAAATCCACGCACACACACTCACCCTGCCCATGGACTCGGCGATGGACTCCACCATGCCCCCCACCATGCCGCCCTCACTGGCTGCCTCGTTCAATGTCACCATGATGTCGTCCACAGCCTCCTTCATCAGCTGGGATGCTTCAGAGATGGCATCGTGGGTGTGGCACGCCTGGGGACACAGTTGGCTGATTAACGGTTCTGTGACACTGTCTTGGTTTAGCCAGAAAGAAATTTATCAGTGCTGCTGCCGAGTGTCCTTACAGCTGGTACTCAGCGTCTCACTAGAGGACACTTCACCAGGCTGCATCCTTGGTCAGTTTTGTACCACTGTATTTTCAAATAATTCTACGGTCTAAATTGAATAAACTCTACATGTTATACAAGAGTAATATATAGTATATCAGAATGTAGCTACGCACTCACTACTAAGAAAAATAAAATAATTGTACAGAGCAGGCAATCATTTTGAAATATACTGACTAATGTGGCCAACCAGAGCGGGTTCAGTCCCTCCAGGTGTCCCTGACATGTTACATTCACAATATATGAAGTCACCGTGACCTTTGACCACTTAAATCTAATGAGGTCATCTTTCAGCGACAACTGGTAAATAATAAGAAATAAGAAATTCCCTAAAGGCTGACTTGAGATATCGTGTACATGGTGAGGCCACTGGGATTTTTGACCTTTAACCACCAAAATTGTATGAGTTCCTCCGTGAGTCTAAGACAACATTTTTGCCAAATTTGAAAGGATTCTCTGGAGGTGTTCTTAAGATAACACGTTCACAAGGCAAAACAAGGTTTTGTAAAGTAACCGTGAACTGGACCTTTCACCTCCAAATTATGATCAGTTTATTTTTGAGTTCAAGTGAACATTTGCACCAGATGTAACAAAATTCCCTTTGGGTGTTCACAAGAACATGAACTTGACATTTGACCTTTGACCTTTTGACCACCAAAATCGAATAAGTTCATCTTTGAGTTCAAGTGAACCTTTAAACCAAATTTGAAGAAATCTCTTCTTGGCGTTCTTAGAATGGGTTCTTAAAATGGGACAGACTGGCCACTGGCTGTCGCCGACGTGGAGACAAAAATCTTACAATCAATTGTAACCGATGCGGAAAGCTGTAAAAACCAGTGAGATCCGTTTTTATCTTGTGACACATCTGTGTATTATTGTCTTAGGCAAACAATGAAGTCATGAAAAATTTAAACAACAAAATAAAATGTAAATCACAGAAGAATCTCTTTCCAAACAGGTCACAGATATAACGATCTGATGGCTTTGAATTGATAAACACAACTATGTGAATATTATGAACTTCTAGGTACCTTTGGATTTCCCCCGCCTTCCTTAGCAGCGTAGAGCATCTGCAAGGCTGACTCCGACAGGGTCTTGGTCTGGTCCAGGATGGTCATCTGCTGCTGGTGGTCATGGAGCTTGGAGGCGAGCCCCACTGACGCCATGATGAGTGGATCGAAGTAACTGGCCAGCTGAGTCACCTAGGAGAAGGAGTTTTAAGAGAACTGTCTGAGGAAGGGTTGAGTCACAAGATAGTTCAGACAGAACGGGGAGTTTCTATCTAAATCCAGAGTGGATGAAGGGATATATGATCAGACCGGCACCTTGTGTCCTAGTTGGGCAGCTTCGCCTCGGGCTGTGGTGGAGACAGGATCAATCAGATGCCCAATCTCCTGAACAGAGGATGTCAGCTGCTCCTGGAGCGCCTAGTGAGTTACAATGGGAGAGAATTACAGTATAAGTCACAACAGAAAGAGTACAGATCCCATTAAGGTCTTTGTCTCGGACAAGATAGAGCTGATGGGGTACTTGAACTCACTTCCATGGAGATATCATCTCTGCAGGGCAGGGTCTGCCCAACAGCAGCCAGGGAAGCTTGCTCAATGTCCCGGATACACTTATTGATGTTATCAATGGAGTAATCACACTCCCTCTGTCCTGGTGCCTTGTCCCTATCACCAGAGATATTGAACACATTTAAATACATGTCTATATCTTTCTGTTCAAATGAATATACAGTACAAAAATTGAACACAGGTAAGAATAATTGACATTAAATATTTTGGGAAATTACAGTAAAGCTCTAAGTGTGGCTGTGGCTCAGGAGATAGAGGTGATCTTTCACTCAGGGTTAACATGACAAAATATTCCTTTGGCTTGACACTGAACCACTAAATTGCAGCTGACAGCTCTTACGTGAATGTGCAATACAAAAGCACAGCATATAGTAACACTGTATTTGTGTGTGATTGGGTAAAACACTTTGAGTGGTCGATAAGACTAGAAAAATGCTGTATAAATGCAGATAAACCATAGAACAGTTGTTAAAATAAGCAAAAATTACCAGAACCTCTTAAACTTACTGATTAACAGGTTATATCTAGTTTGTTTACTCTATAAAAACTTAGCAATTTTAGCAATGACTTCCTGAATTCATGGTGTCGTCATGAGTTTGCCTGGCAACCAGCGGCCACTCACATCCTTATGCTAAGCCCAACTAATCAGCCGCTGGCTTTAGCTTCATATTTAGCATTGAAAGATGAGAGCTGCATCGAGCTTATCATCTAAGTCTCAGCGACAAAGTGAGACAACCAAAAAAATATGGCCATAGCTGTTATGAGAATAGTGACGTTTGTGCATGTGCCTGGAGGATGATGATGAAGATGGAAATCGTTGGGGGCTTTAACTTTGGTGAAACATGTTTCAGATCCACTGTCAAAAATCATCTCAGCACTGTTCTGTAGTATTCTCTCTAATCTATTACAAAACGGCAGGAATCACAGCATCTATAAACTAATGCTGCAATTTGCTTGTCTGAGCAGATGTCGCAGTATAAAACCTCCAGTTTCAGCAACAGGTTTTGTGAGGAAACCTTAAAAAACTTCGATTCAGGATAATCCTGCTGAGACGAATGTGGTAAAGATTAGTACAAACCTAATGGAGGTGATGAGGCTCTTGATGGAGTCAGACACCGTCCTGGAGTGGCCAGCCAGTATGGACCAGGTGGGCGGATCTTTGGGGTTGAGGACGAGTGAGCGGGCCGTTTCTAAAAGGTAAGTGGAGCTATCGAGCATCGAGCGGGCTGAACGCACAATAGGCTCCTGTGCGGCTGAGCCCTGTGGAGGTGAAAACACAAACAACAGTTTCGATTAGCACATCAACAATGAACAACGCGAGCCACATTGGTATGAAAGAGTTGTTAATATTTCTTGACGACTTTGGAGAGATCAAAGGTGCAATCAGAGGGAGGGATGAGATTAGAAAGGCAGCTTTACACAGACGCGGGAAGAAACACCTTTAGTCTTTATGATCCGAGCCAAAGCCTCCCTCGACAATTAGATTAACAAGCTGAAGATTAGAGCAGCTGTGCTGTGAGAGAGTGCAGTTAAATGCTGCCCTCCAACAGATTACAGCCATAAAGCTTTTTAGAGGACTGTGCGAGGACTGTTCCGCTCAGATTGAAAAATAAAAATCCATTTTTCTCCCGAAGTCTTTTCTCGATATTAAAAGAAACGGGAAAATTGGAGCTCAATCCAATTCCCCGCCATGTTCGCTGTACAAACCTTTTGTGTTGGCTCATATAAGAGTGCCTCTTTCAAATGGATCGAGTGCACACAGTCACAAACACAAGCCATTAAATCTCTCTGAAGAGAAGTTTCCAAATTATCTTTCGGATGAGTGTAGAAAATTTACAAATTGGAGGATTCTGAGAACAGAGGATGTCGTAAAACATCGCCGTCCATTTTAAATCAGTTCAGTCATTTGCAACTGTGGAAAAGTGAAAAAAGAACATTGTAAATTATAAACAAGCATCAAAATGACTGAATACCTCATTGCTGATCTGTGCCGGGACGCTCGCAAACTCAGGGTTGCTGGCAAAGGTGGAGAGGTTTTCTACAGCCTCGAGGAGCGGGGTGGTAGCAACACGGCACCTGTTTCTGTTCTCCTCCGAAAAATCTCCATCTAAGCCCTGAAACAAGACAACGCCATTTCAATAATTGTCCATATTGGCCGTATTTTGGGATGTAACGGAAATATACACACATCCACAGCTTCTCACTCGATGAAGAATTTCTGTAACAAATTTACACTCAACGTTTTGATCAGATGGGGAGTTGACCTTGATGGTTTTGACGAGGTTGGCTGTGGTGTTGGCCACCTCTTTGGCTGACTGGACAAACTGTCTCCTGGCCACCGGGTTGGAGGTTTTGGAGGAAGCCAGGCGGCAGGCATTACAGAGAGCTGAGGTGTGTTTGGCTACAATGGTTGCTGCAGACAAGACCTGACAAACGGATAAACACCACCGAGAAGCAGAGTTGTATAAAATGAGGCATAACGATGAGGTGTGCCGGGCAAATTATTTACGACATTGGGATCGATTTGAAGGTTTTCAAACTTAATGAGCCATTTAACTTATGACACAAGAGATCCATACCAGGGAATGGCTCTGTAACATATGCCAGCCCTGGACTGGACCGTCTTACCTGTGAAGGACTGCTGGCGGGGTCCACTAGGTTCTGACATGCCATCTGTATAGCCTGGTGGGCCCGAGCAAACTGAATGGGATCCACCAGCCCCTCGTGACCTGACTGACTGTTGGGATCAGACACGCCTACAAGATAAGATGCCTAAAGGGCAGAAAACAGAAACACTGTTATGCTAAAGATCACTTTGCCACTAGACAGGTCTTTTATTGTTCTCCAACACTCTGTTATCCCCCTCACACATGTGCTCCATGTTCTCTGACATACAGAAATGAGCACATGAATACATGAATAGATACATACTTAGATGCATATTGTATACACGCTGCATAATAGGGCATCTTTCTCAGAGATCAGCAGTGGAAACAAATGATTTGTCAAAGTGTGACCTTTTCAGGACAAGCCAACTGAATCTTGCTGGGAGGTGATGATGATCATTTTCAGCTTCAGGGGTGGGAGTCTGTAAAAAAACCCTAATGAAACCCGGGGCCTGTATGACGAAGCAAGCTCCATATACCCAAGATGTCTTTTCAAATTCTGGCCACCATGAATAACTTGTTTTACGAGGCAGGTTAAAACTGGCTTGTTTAATTCTGGGTGCTTCTATCCGGCATCATTGTTAGAACCAAATGCAGCAATCTTAAAGATGTCAGCTCAACAGCATCCGATCGTTGTTTTAAAAAGGGTTTATTTGTTTATTGTGCACTGCAGGTGTTGAGTGATGCTGTAATTCTGTGCCCGTGAATAAAAGTTAATCCCATCACTTATTGGTGAAATGGTGAAATGTTCTGAGTTGAGAGCCTACTCTTGATTTGGCCAAGTCAAAGTTGTTGCCATGGAAATACGGGAAAAAATTGAATAAAAAAACCCCCAAAATATGACAAGGCACCACTTCACAACCTCATTAAAATAAATGTTTCATGAAGGAAGTCTCAACGGTTTTCAAAATCTGCTCTGGAAACAAAAAATATTACAGATGGACGAACAGACGCAGGAAGGTTTGATCGATAAATACAAGCAGGCTATTATTACCCCAGTCTCTGATCTCACCTGTCCTGCAGCCTCCGTCAGCCCACACAGAGCTTTGGACGCCACACCCACGCTCTCCCCGAAGGCGACCACATCACCCGTCTTACAGTGCTGAGAAATACCTGCCATCGACTCTCCGAGGACCTGAGACATTTGGAGACGGAGAAATATTAAAATGCAAAAATAGGATTTCCAGCTGCCGACACGATGTAGAATATCTCTGTATGACAGTTAAAGTATACAGTGCCCGCAATTATTCTAAAAGCCAGTACCTTTGAATTTTCCATGACGCTCTCGATGCAGTCAAAGTAGGAGAGTTCGCTGACAGGCTCGTTGGGATTATCTAGGAGTCCTCTGACAGCCTGTGTACGGAAACATGACGAAGACGGTAATAGTTAAACGCAATACAGACACCGCTGAACAACACTGCTCTGACACCCTTACACGTTTATCAGCTATGGAGATGAGATCTGAAAAGGCAAACACTATAAATGTAAATCAAGCTGATTCTAATACACTGCCATGATAAACCATGATAATCAAGGCTTTCAAATGCACTGAGTTGTTGTCATTTTCAGTTACTTGAGCTGAAGTGAATGTAGGCTTCAGTATGCAAAGTCCTCTTGTTCAACCGGGGCACTAATGCAGTTAATGTAGTTCTGACTTTATTATCCATCTCCAATGAATGTCTCAATAAGTGTAGTCAAATGCAAAATACATGGAAGACAAGGGTAGAAAGATGCTCCTAGTTTCTCTGATGGAAAACATCCAGTACAGGCACAGACAACATAAAACAGGCCTGAGAAGGTTTGTGTGTGAGTGTGTGGTACAGCGTGTGTGAGGGACAGATACCTCCAACTCCCTCAAGGCGTTGTCACACTCCTTTTGTCCCGCTGCTTGCTGGGTACAGAGCGTGATCAGCTGGTTAATACTCTCTGTCACCGCCCTGAAACACACACAGGCAGCAACACAAGGCTTTTTAGCTCCCACATGTGTCCCCCCTGCATGCACGCACAGCCTGGCTTCACTCACACTCACTAACACATGCTTATAGCTCTCCTCCTCAAGCTGCGATAGGCTAACGCAGGAGTATCGAGACTGTCTCGGGTTTGCGTTCAGCCTTGCTGAGCACAGACATGCTCTATCCAAGGCTTCCATCTTCCTAATTAGACAGAGAGAAGTCAGTCAGGCCCGAAGCCCTGCGGGACCAGCTGCTTGGCTTCTTTCCACCAGGGGGAGGACCGACACTCCCTGCAGCAACGCTGAGCAGACGCAGCTCGGGAGCGGCATACAGATGCAGCGGTGGAGACGTTTTGTGACATTTAAGTGCACAATTTTTTACACAATTTGCCACAAGCGTGAGTCTGGAAACAGTTCAGTGTATTAGCAAAGACTGCAAGATCTTAACTACAAGCAATTGAGGAGGATATCAGATACAAATCAGGGGCTGTTTGCATGTTATCGCACACCTTGCTGCCACAGCGAGAAGATTCTTCGCATTGGCTGCACCTGGATCCACAGACAGAGACTTGGCAGCCAGCAGCAGCTTACTGGACGCCATGGAGATATTCTTCAGATTACCAATGACCTGGATCTGGTCATCTTTGCTCTGTACAGGTAGAAAAAAATATTTTTTTAAAAGATGGATTTAGTCATCTAAATATACAGTATTTGGTTTTTAAGGGACAACACATTGAAGAGAATGTTCCCACTGAATCCCCACTACCTATATCCTCTTTTCTCCTCTAGCAAGACGACTTTGTTGTCATGCTACATCAACTCCAATCCCCGATGATCTTGGCAGATTAATGAGCAAAATAGCCAGAACAAGAACTTCACAAGATCTCATTACCTCTGACTATGTTAGTGCTCAAGGGGACAATCATTTGCCTAAGTGAATTAGATTAAAAGATCTAATTAACATATCTTAGGTACTAAAGTGACACAGAAATATAAGGGTCGACCTCTCAGTGTTTAAGCTTTCATGTCCATCAAAGCTGGTTGAGCACTCCTCTCTCTGTGTGAAATAGTGGGTGAGTGGGTTATCGATGAACTGTTTCAATGGAGTGGGGGGGGGGGGTTATATGATCATGAAACCTACTTGAGTGTGTCCTGCCATCTCAACGCCAGCATCAAGGAACTCGTCAAAGTCTTGGCTGAACTTGCCCGAGGCCGCAGCCAGCTGGCCGCTTGTTCCTCGAGAGGAGTGGACGACCTCGCCTGCAGAGTGGTTGAGTTCAGCGGCCGTGTGGTTCAGATCAGTCTGGGCCTCCTGGAATGTCTTACTGCAGGGAGGGAGCTTCAAAGACAAGACTCGCATTAGCCACACTGGAATATCATCAGTCACATAAAAAATGGAAATACCCTGAGCAATTATGGGGTGACATCTCAAATGTACTCAAATGGTTTGTGTTCAAAAACATATAATCTAGAATTTCTGCACAGCAAGTTATATGCCTCCACCAACCAGTGCTGTGTCAGTCTAAAAAACTTTTTTCTTTTACCTTTGACCATTGAAATCTAAGTTCATCTTTGACTCCAAGTGACAACTGGTCATAATTTGAAGAAATTCCCAACAGCCAGACTTGAGATATCATGTTCAAAAGACCAAAAATGGGTTTTGTGAGGTCACAAAGCTCTTTCATTGACCACCAAATTCTAAGGAGTTCATCCTTTAGGCCAAGCGAACGTTTGAACAAAATTTGAAAGGATTCCCTCAAAGTGTTTGTTAGATATCGCGTTCACAAGGGAAGAAACGTGTTTTATCCCTTGGGATAGAAAGGGACAACCCAAAGATACTGCTTAAAACATAAGGCATAAAAATGGCAACAAATCTTTGAAATAAAATATAGCAGGACGTACAATATCCACCAGCAGCTTCTTGCTGGCCTCTCCAATGCTCCTGAGGGCCATGTCAACATCCTTCTGGCCTGGCAGGCAATTCACACAATTATTCAGGGAGTGCGACACCGCTTTGGCCACCTGAAACACAGCACATCGCTCTGTCAACACATTGTCCATTTGTCATTCTCACAATGTGCAACACAAAAACCCAGATCAAAGCAATACGGGGAAAGACACAAGTACAAATTGGGCTGACAGTGGTGCACAGTAATCTGTGACACTAATTTATGCTGCTGTCACAGATATAAGCCAAACAATATGTTTATCCTCTGAGGGAGAATGAGCAGTTTTACACTGGCGCTCCTGAGAGAGACAAAACCAGGCGAGAGACAAAGTAGAGTGAAAATAGCAACGCTTAGAGGGGATGATTGTTGTGGAAGAAAATATTTTTACAAATCAGTGAAGGAGAGAGAGAGAGAGAAGAACAAAGAGACTGCTACATGAACATCACTGTTTCTATGATGCTATACCTGCGCCAGTCTCTGCTGACTCTCAGCATCTCCGGGGTGAACCAGGGCCTGGTGGGCTTCATGGATCAACATGGCCGAGCCCTCCATGACGCACTGGGCTGAGTCGAGCATTGCAGCAGCAGCCTGCGGCTCCTTGGTGCTGGCTGCCACGCCCCTGGCTGCTTGGGCCAGTGTCCTTAAAGCCTGGGCTGTCTCTCTGGCAGCCACACCTGCAAACAACCAGCCACACACAGCAGACGATATCATACTGGAAACCAAAACATATAAATATAATAACAGATTCAGTAAATACTAGAAACTGGCCATTACATATGTGCTACAGATAAACATCTGTGCTGTCTATAGATATAATACAGGCATACTATTCTAAAATACAGAGGAGATAAGATGTTCCCTTTCTCCTCTGCCGTACCTTTTAATGTAGTTACAATAAGAAATCATGTTTCTGCAGAAATCGAAACTGACACCACACTAAACACATTCATTTCAAGCTCATTACCTTTGCTTTGCAGCCTCCTGTTTAAGCAACACAAACTGAGAGCTACGTGCATTTCCTGTCCTCTTACTATAATTGCAATAGCATTGCTGAAATGAGCCGGCGGGGGCTTGGCGGTGCCACGCTGCGAACAAAACTGATACAGAAATGCCCTCATTGTTTAAATAAATGAGTTAATATAATAAAGATGGCCCCCACGTGGGAGCTGCCCTTAACTTATTATACATACACAGAGCAGAGGAGAAAAAAAGAGCAGCAAATTGCATCAAATTGCATTAGCTAGCCAAGTGGAGCCATTTGCTGATGGAATGTTAAATGTAGTGAAAATAAGATTAATGAGCAGCGAGCGGCACCCTGGGCCACAGCATGGAGCGCTGCTCTGGAGCATTGTTAGAAAATGTTATTCTCTATCTGTCTTCATCTCTTCTCCCCTGAGATCTTCAATTACGACAGAATTGACGGCAAAATGGCCGAGGCAGGCTGGATTCAAAGGGCTCAGTTTAAGGCAATAGCAGCAGCACAAATAAAGGAGTCGTGATTTTCTCTACCTGCTCTATCCCCACACCCCCATTTTCAATAAAGGCTACAGTCAGTAATCTAGGTATATTTATCATATCCATCCCCTCTTTCTAAAAACATAACCGACGTAGACAGAAATAAATGATTAAGGTCCATTATATCTACTCTCGGTGTAGAATAAACCTATTTTACCTGTATAATGTTCGTTGCCTTGTGCCGCACACGTTAGCAGCTGAGCCATGGACGAGCCCACAGCCTTAGATGTACTCCCCAAGTCCTGGGCACACTTCTCCAGCTGCATCAGAGCACATAAATACTATTTGATTCACCGCTACCATCACTTAAATATGTCAACCCTTCTGCAGTTGAACGTCTAAAGTGTAATGTTTCACTTGAACTCCACGATGTACCGACCGTTTCCCCGGGAAGAGGTTTGAGTTGTGCATCGATGACGGACATCTTGGCATCCTGAAGCTCACTCTTGAGTGTCTGGACTGTTTTCAGGGCTGAGTCGATCTCCAGAGGACCACATGCATCATGGGCCTTTAAGCAACACGCACACATATAAATATTACTCATATGCACACAATGCAGAGTAGAGCAGAGAGTTACCAACGTGGAACGCTACATGAAGCAATATTTCACAAGAGAGCAACACATTTCCTGCACGAGTGAGGTGAATGCTGCCCAACGGTGTTGTGTGTAGATACAATACCTTCTGAGTGGCAGTCCTGAGCTCCGCCAGGCAGGTAGCCAGGTTCTTGGCACACTGGCCCAGTTGCATAGCAGCAGCCTGGTCAGCCACCGTTGGAACGGCTGACTTTGCAGATGCCACCATCTTACTTCCAGGCTGAGGGATGGTGACAGAAAAACAACAACAAATTCATTGCTTCAAGTGCAAAAAAAAGTTTTTTTGTATACTGATAGAGATTGGTGGTTGCTGGCTGTGTCATGGTGAGAGGAAGAACCTGTAGGAAGCTCTGGCTGGCCATGATGAGGGCGAGCTGGGCACCCAGCTCCTCAGGCTGGGCCTGGCTGCTCCTCATGCCCTGCACTAAATGGGGGATGCTATCCGCTACTCCCTGCATTCAAACACATGTTATGCATATTTCATATCCACATCATCACATGTGAAAGAGAAAAATTGATCCTAACCTACCAAAACATTCATATTTTATGGGTTAAAGGTTTTCCCCTGGATTTTTGACTTTGTTTTTTAAAAACACAAGAGCTCATAAGAAAGAGTTCATGATCTTACCTTGCAGCTGTGAACGAGATGTTGATGTGAGACTGTATTTTTGTTGGAGGCAGCGGCGTTTTGTGCAGCTGCGATGGTCTGAGTAGCAGCAGCCGCCGCCTGCTTTGCAGCTATCTGTTCAGAGGATAGGAAAAGAAAATATTTAGACAACGGCAAGAGATTGGTGCTGACTAACTGAGTAACATTCATTTCCTCACCGACCAGTATTACTACTTGCAACAAGGCGGTTATGTTTTCACCCGTGCTCGTTTTTTTTTTTTTTACTGACTTCCATGAAACTTGTTGGACTAATGGGGCCACTGAAGTGGGCCAGAAAACAACCCATTAACTTTTGGTGTGGATCCGGACAAAGGGGCGGATCAGGGACATTAGCTTTCCCAAGGCATAATAAAGTTGGAGATTATGATTTCATGATGTGCATTGTTTTGTTGGCTTGACTGAATTTAAGGAAAGTGTTGGGCCTTGTGTGTTGTTATGTTCTAATCAAACTAAGATGGGTCAAATACCAAAATGATTAGTAAGAAGGAAGAAGGGATGAAGAAAAGGAATCCCTTTAAAAACCCTAAAAGCACTATATACTATACATATACACTACCGTTCAAAAGTTTGGGGTCACCCAGACAATTTCGTGTTTTCCATGAAAACTCACACTTTTATTTATCAAATGAGTTGCAAAATGAATAGAAAATATAGTCAAGACATTGACAAGGTTAGAAATAATGATTTTTATTTGAAATATTAATTTTGTTCTTCAAACTTTGCTTTCGTCAAAGAATGCTCCATTTGCAGCAATTACAGCATTGCAGACCTTTGGCATTCTAGCTGTTAATTTGTTGAGGTAATCTGTAGAAATTTCACCCCACGCTTCCTGAAGCACCTCCCACAAGTTGGATTGGCTTGATGGGCACTTCTTGCGTACCATACGGTCAAGCTGCTCCCACAACAGCTCAATGGGGTTGAGATCTGGTGACTGCGCTGGCCACTCCATTACAGACAGCATACCAGCTGCCTGCTTCTTCCCTAAATAGTTCTTGCATAATTTGGAGGTGTGCTTTGGGTCATTGTCCTGTTGTAGGAGGAAATTGGCTCCAATCAAGCGCTGTCCACAGGGTATGGCATGGCGTTGCAAAATGGAGTGATAGCCTTCCTTATTTAAAATCCCTTTTACCTTGTACAAATCTCCCTCTTTACCAGCACCAAAGCAGCCCCAGACCATCACATTACCTCCACCATGCTTGACAGATGGCGTCAGGCACTCTTCCAGCATCTTTTCACCTGTTCTGCGTCTCACAAATGTTCTTCTGTGTGATCCAAACACCTCAAACTTTGATTCGTCTGTCCATAACACTTTTTTCCAATCTTCCTCTGTCCAATGTCTGTGTTCTTTTGCCCATATCAATCTTTTCTTTTTATTGGCCAGTCTCAGATATGGCTTTTTCTTCGCCACTCTGCCTAGAAGGCCAGCATCCCGGAGTCGCCCCTTCACTGTAGACGTTGACACTGGCGTTTTGCGGGTACCATTTAAAGAAGCTGCCAGTTGAGGACCTGTGAGGCGTCTATTTCTCAAACTAGAGACTCTAATATACTTGTCTTCTTGCTGAGTTGTGCACCGGGGCCTCCCACTTCTCTTTCTACTCTGGTTAGAGCCCGTTTGTGCTGTTCTCTGAAGGGAGTAGTACACACCGTTGTAGGAAATTTTCAGTTTCTTCGCAATTTCTCGCATGGAATAGCCTTCGTTTCTAAGAACAAGAATAGACTGGCGAGTTTCACATGAAAGTTCTCTTTTTCTGGCCATTTTGAGAGTATAATCGAACCCACAAATGTGATGCTCCAGATACTCAACTAGCTCAAAGGAAGGCCAGTTTTATAGCTTCTCTCACCAGCAAAACAGTTTTCAGCTGTGCTAACATAATTGCACAAGGGTTTTCAAGGGTTTTCTAATCATCCATTAGTCTTCTAAGGCGATTAGCAAACACAATGTACCATTAGAACACTGGAGTGATAGTTGCTGGAAATGGGCCTCTATACACCTATGTAGATATTTCATTAAAAACCAGACGTTTCCACCTAGAATAGTCATTTACCACATTAACAATGTATAGAGTGTATTTCTGATTAATTTAATGTTATCTTCATTGAAAAAAACAGTGCTTTTCTTTGAAAAATAAGGAAATGTCTAAGTGACCCCAAACTTTTGAACGGTAGTGTATATATATATATATATATATATATATTTAGGGTTAGGGTTATATATTTTTTTTTATAGGTATTATTTTGTCTGTTGATTAGTGAGCCCTGTTCCAATCAAATAAACAAACAAATAAGTAAAATAAATATTGCTTCGCTCACATTCATTCACAGACGAATTAATTTTGAACGACAGACACGACAGCTAAGGAGAGACACTTTTTGTATTGTGCATTTTATTTATCTACTCCTATGTTTGGGTCTAAATAAAAGCGCTGAATCAATCAACTGAACGATTAAAAACACCTTAATGAGTCTAAATGTGTCTGAGATAAATGCTGCATGCACACCTCCAGAATCATGGCGCTTTGGTCTTCACTGGCTCACACATTTCCTTGATGGAGGCGACCATTAGCAGTAATACTGAGACCATCCAATGCAGGGAGGTGGACTGAGATATATACGTGCTGATCCCAGCCCAGGGTAATGCACAGTTTATGTGACTGGGAAATTGAACATCGAGCGTTCCGGAGCGAGGGGGGGCCCAGTCATTAGGGGCAAACTGATACCAACGACTACACACAGATCTCAACAGGCAGATAGTTCATTCACAGCACTAATGGGGTTTGTTGCTCACTGCTACGGGAGAGAGGAATAACACAGACGAAAAATAGTAAATGGGCCGTTTTTGTACAAATGACCGGTGAAGCATTTCATTATTTCCTAATGTCTAAACTCAGCTGTTATTTCCACTACACTTCACCGGTGTTTATACTACAGCAGAGACACAGTGTGGGAGAAACATGTTTGTGTGACATAATTGCCGGTAAGGAGACTTATTTTGATGAAGGTCAAACGACACAAAGACGAGAGCGCGCCGATGACTCACCTCCAGTCTGTTGACCAGTTTTTTCTTTATAGCGTTCTGAGCTGCAGCATTAGTGGCAACACGGAGCCCCTCAGCTGCCTCTCTGAGCCGCTGCTGCTGGTCCTCGTTCTCTGGGTAGGCAGCCGCCCCCTGAGGGTGCATAAACACACAGGGACACATAAACACATCCATCGCACACATGCATATGTATATACTGTATATAGACACACACACAGTATAAAATCAGACCACAGCCATTCAATTCTAACATCTCCTGTTATGCATGTTGTACAATTGATGCAAAGAGGCATTTAGCTCTGTCTGCTTTCTGACAGTTTCCAAGGAAACCGTCAGTGGCAGATTCCCACTTCCTCTTTGATAACGGCAGTGATGTGGTGATTAATGTGTCACAGATCAAAAACATCTAACGAGCCATAAGCAGTGTTTCACTTGCTCGGGTATTTCACACTGATAATATCCGGCTCGACGTTGCCAGGGGCTTATTAACAGCCACTGATGCTGCACCCTTTTATTTCGGATGTGAAATCATGCTGGTAGTTAGTGCTGACAACAATGCCAAAATGTTTATTCTATAAAATAGCAAAGCAATTCAGCCCAGTTCGTCTTGTAACACTGCACACATTGTGAGATGAGACATGTAATTTACAGGAGCTGATAGAAAAAGCTACTAAATAAAATGCAACAATGTCAATATAATTCGTTTTCACGCCTGTCCATTTGTTTGTTTGTTTTTTAGCAGAATTACACAAAAACAACAAAACATATTCCCATTAAATTTCATTGAGGGACCCAAGGAAGGAACCATTCATATTTGGTGTCGATTCAGATCAGGGGGAAGATGCAGGAATTTCTTTTTCACTTTCTTTAACGTTGTGACACTTTCATTGATTTCTCAGAGATTTGCAATTTGGTGCAGATCCAAATAAAAACCTGGTCCAGTGAATTTGAATGTGGTTTTATAAGGGAACTGTTGGGCCTTGGCGTAGGTGTACGCTCAACTTCTAGTTTGCAATATGGTTCAAGTAATGTGAAATGTGTACTTTGTATTATTTGGTATAAATGACTAAATCTACAGGAGTAGTAAGGTAAGATTTGGATATAAGCAAACACTGGGTCATATTTACTGCTTTACATTGTGAGAGTAAACCGTCCTCACCTTAGCGGCCTCCACCATGCGAGCGGTGGCGTCAGCCAGGAGTTTGGCTGCAGCCAGAAGTTTCTTGGAGTTGTCCACGTCCACTTCAGCCTCTGCATCAGACCTCATGGCATTGACCAAGTCAGAAGTGGCCTGAGCTAACACCCTGGCCTGACGCACCATCTCGCCTGTTCACACATGAAGACCCACACAAATATTAAGGTTTTCAACTAAGATTGAGGCCCAAAGACAATAAAATTCAGTTTGTGTTGTAAAGCCGAGACTGAGTCTGTCCATTTCTTTAACTTTGTTTTCAGTGTGGGCTTTGTATTGTGTAGGTTCTTTGAGGATTTTGGATTTCTTTGACGGCCAAGTTTCAGTTGTTGTCATCATTAACTGTCAGAAGTGCAGAAACATTTCATGCAAAAAAAACCAAACATTATTCCTTAACAAACTGACACAAACAGCTGTACATGCTGTCAAATTGTGTCAGTGATGGATGAGTTTGTCTGTACTGTTACACTTTCTTATGTTAACTGTAACAGCCTCATAAGTACTGATGTAGGTGAATCAAAGGTGTGTGTGTGATATGAATAAAATCCTCTGTCATATGGGTAATTTTGTGTATTTTGTGAAATATTATATTTTTTCAGCATTCAGAGACTGTAGAGATAAAACAAACCAAAGGAAATATCTGAAACAAAAACATTGTCAGGTATTAATTTCTCCATGGAAATGACAGGATGTCTGTCATCACATCATTCAACAACATTGCAGCAAGCGGACAGTGTATAGGTGTAGTGGTCCTGCGAGCCACATCACTGTTTTCACCTTCATGTGCTCTTATATCTGAAGCTTACCGGTGAGTCATCCTCTCTGCCTCGCACGAATGAAAGTCTTCAGAATATATATATCGCCCCACTCACCTGCTATAAAAAAAAAAACTTGTGTTTCCCAAACACCCACCTACAGCTAGAAATAACTCACCCAGAGATGTCTTTGAGAGACAAGCTATCTGGGAGCTTTACAACCTACATCCTGTGGCCTCGGGAAACAACAAATACCTGTAGAATGAACAACTATAATCACTGGATGCGGATCCACTGCTTCACATTTTTCGTTTTTTCTCGTTGAATAAAGTTAGTCCTTCCCAAAATGCCCAGGTCATGTGTTCCCTGTTAAGTTTCAAAGCCTCCCTGATGTTGATTGGGACCAGACTGAGCGCTGTGTAGTGGTTTTGGATGACATGTCTCCTACAACCCCTTGAGAATTGGCTGGGTTTGCGAATTCTTCAGCCTCATGACATGAACCATAACAAGTATCTTTGAAAAACGTTTGAACCGCATCTTTAAGATGACTTAATATGTGTGCAAATGTGTACAATGTCCTACGGCGCTCTGTCAAGGGGAATCAGGTATTAATTAAAGAGCACATGATTTGTTATGTTTAGTCCTTTGTTGTGAATAAACAGGCTCGGATCAAATCAGGAGACCTTTTCTGTCTGTTTCGTGCTCACCAGCATCACCCATGGAGGTGAAGATGTTCTCCGTCACGTTCATGATTGTGTCTGTGGCCTGGTCGTAGCGCCCGATGGGCTCTCCGCAGCTGGCGTAGTGGCGGACGTGTTGCAGCAGGTCGCTGAGGGACTGGCTCACCACACCGGCTGCCGCCCCGACCTGCTTCAGCAGTTCGCCGTCGTCGCTCGCCGAACGGCACGCTTTGACGCAGGTCTCCACCGAGCGGTCCACCAGCTTCCCGGCCTCCACCAGCTGGTCCTGACACACCGGGGAGCTGATGGTTGGACTCACCACCTGCAACACACACAGTCGGTCATAGAGGCTCAAGAAATATATCAAGAATTGAGGAAAAGGTTGATTCTTTCTATTTCTAACCAAGAATAACAACTCAAGTTGTTTTAAATGTGCTAAATAAATAAACTTGACATTGACTTTTAAAATGCAATGCAGTTATTTGTTAGTTTCTGATAAAAAAAAGCTGTTTATTAGTTAGCGAGATTACACAAACACTACTCCACCAAGGGCCAAGGAAGAACCCATTAAATCTTGGTGCAGATGTGGATCCAGGTTTTTATTTTCACTTTCTTTAACAGTGCCTTTTTTTTTTACATTTTCAATTGTTTTCTCAGAGAATTATTCACAGATCTTAAATAAAAAAAATAATTGGGGGACCGATCTTTTTGAGTATGGGCAATTTGGTGCAGATTCAAATAAATCACATGTAACTCATGATTTTAAATGTGGTTTCATAAGGGGACTGTCGGGCCTTGGCGGAGGTGCACACTGTTTATTTTTCAGCTGGATTATGCAAACCATCTAATCCTGGTGCAGACCAAGTTCCAGATTGCAGGATCCTAGAATTTGTTTGCATCACTTTCAGTAACACTGTGAGACATTTTTCAACATTACTGTGAATTTCTCAGGAAATAGTGTGTTGAACTTGATGTAAATCCAAATCAGGTGTTTAGATCTGTGGAATCCATCAGTTTATACAATTCAGGTTATCAGACCTTCCCTTTATTCTTCTATTAGAAGAGCTGATATATAAAACTGTTTGGCCTTGGGTTAGGGCAAGGGGCCGTTCTACTTTAATAAAAGATACATGAATTTCAATATTTCCAAAGTGAAAATCAAATTAAGCTACACTGACTCACGCAATATATCCTGACTAGAATATTTACTCGGATTTCCTGCCTCTTCGGACGTCCTTTACCAACTTGGCTGCAGAGATGAACAAGTTTTAGATAAATACCTTGGTGCAGGCGACCAGCTGTGAAGTGGACAGGGCACACTGAGTGGCAGCTGCGATCACCCGGTTCTGCAGCACGCTGTCCTCGGCCACCTGGGCCACGTTCTTGGCCTTCAGGACTAACATAGCAGCTGCATTGGCCACCGCTTTGGCCAGATTCATCAGGGTGTCCTGCAACATATTAATCAATGTCCTTCACTGGAACACAGCACAGCTGCGCACACGTGACTGAAGGGACGGGGAAAGCAAATGTTTATTTTAACTCATTTTGTCCGGTTGATTTATGGAGAACTCATCAAGGCACCTGCAGCAAAATGCAAATAGTGATAATGACTTTTTTCAGATGTGAATGATAAATCACATCTGTTATTAAGTACAGCAAATGGAGAGACTCCGCTACACTGATGTTCATGTAGCAGATTATTGACTCAAGGTCTATGACACAGAGAATGTGGGATTAACACCAACGGCTGTAAGGAGACATCCAAGAAGTAAAAATATGAGCATGTGGGAGATAATTGAATTTCAATAGAATAAGAATAAATGAGACAGATAGGAAGAGCTATAGATAAGCTGTCTGAGACACTGTGTCATACCACTTATAAAAGCTCTGCTTCTGACACATTGTTATACAGCCTGAGGTGATTACATAAGAGCGTATCGACATTTTTAAAGGCGTTCTGAGATTTCGTGTTTGCCTTCCTGTTTGGCCGGCGGTGTCATAGGAACAGTGAGTGGGTGGTGTCCAACCTGGAACTTCTCATCGGTCTCGCCCTCCCCCATGTGACGGAGCAGATCCCCGCTGGCCTGTCCGATGCTTCCTGCCGCAGTCAGCACCGTCTGCCTGGGCTGTATGACAGTGACATCACCACATTACACTGGCCCGTTCTCAAACAGGCCTCCATGAATTATCTAAAACAGACTTCTGGGTCAGAACTCTTCTCAGAAAGAATGTCTTCAGTGGGACATAAAAGGAAAGACACTGTATGCTGCTGCCAGGATTACAGAGGAAGATGAAGTGCGGGTCAGTACAACAATCGGTGGGTGACTCACCTCCAAGGCTGCAGGCTCAACGGATCGGAGCAGATCTGATACGGCTCCTGCCAACATCCTGGCAGCACCCATGAGCTTGTGTCCGCTGCCCACCTCATCCTCCATCAGTGCCGCGAGCAGTTTGACACCCTTGGACATCTCCGTGAGATTGGAGGAGATGGTGGTGATGGCGCAGCCCACCGCCGTGTAGTCCGTCTCTGTGGGCTCACCTGCGGAGGACGGACGGCCATCATTTCAAATTACGCCTCTACCGTGCATCATAATTGTTTTGCGCAGCTGCCACGTTGGTTCAGCTAATGCACGGGGCAGCGTGCGTCTCACACACGGTAACACACACATCAACGTCAGTGTCATAATTAGAGCCAATTCGAAATGGTTCCACGGAGATGAGCACGTTGATGCAGCAAGTGGCCCTGAAGACAAACTTTGTGTTGTAGTGAGGGGGAGTGTAAGTGCAACCAAACAGATGGTGAGGTAAGATTAAAACCCTGCAAATGTCTGGCAGGAGCTCGACTGGCTCCCCGCCAAACAACATGGGGAGCAGAGAGAGAGACGTTGCCAGTATGTCAGGACAACAAGTTCACGATTTACTCATCTTAAAAATCTGAAATTCTCCCTTGTTTAAAAAAGATCCTAATCAGTGAGTGTTTAACTCTGACAATGATGTGAAGATAAACAATATCGTTTTCACAACAGGGCCATTTCCTTTTAGAGCTTTGTCCGGTGCACTCTTCATAAACCAGGATTCTGGTGTCGAAATAAAGGAAAACTGAAAATGATAACATGTGCCATCTTTTAGCTGTTTGGTATTCTCCATTACTCACCTGCAGTGAGATTGACCACAGATGCCGTTCCAGCGGTGATAGCATCGACCTGAGAGTGGATTTCATGTTTGGATTCATCCACTTTGTTCTGAACCCAAACCCTGGAAGCCTTTCGGCGGAGGAGGAGGAAAAGGAGAGCTGTTGGCTTTCATCACAGTGGGTGATTTTCGGTTCGTATAAACTTTTTTTGTGCGGGATTAAAGGACTCGGGCTGTAACACCTACAGCTTTGGAAACACTCAAGCATTAAATACAGCCTCCACATCTACAGTCGATTCTACATCTTAATTATATTTGACAAATACGATTGACTTTGATGTGATGAGTGTTCTTTAAAGCTCTCTGCGCTGAGCAAAACCAGAGGCTGTGACATCAGAAAGCACAAATTCACGATTGTTGCAAAAGTGGAAATCTGTCTAATTACAGAAATCTCTGTTTGTCTGTATCTGGAAAACAGATCTCGAAAATGATCATCTCATCGACTTAGCACTTAAGGATTGTGAAGGGGCAATGGAAGTACAGTGCCGATTTTGGTGAGATTTGGACATGCTATACATTCAATATTAAACTTAATAAAAAGGCGACTCATCAACATGTTGCCCATTTCCAAACAGACATGTTTCGAAGCATGTGTAGGCACTTCACTAGTTGCTATAAGTGATGGGTCATGGAGGGGGTCCTTCATCTTTCCATGCTGCATCTATTCTAAAACTCACTGTGCAGTAAGTGGAGAGAAGACTCACCAAGTCATGTCCCAGTGGAGGAAGACTATCAACATGTCCCAGGTCGGTTTGGGCCTGTTGCACAGCCTGCATGCTGCTGTTGATGGTCCCCATCAGGGCCTGCTGGGCCAGACTCTGACAACAGCAAACAACACAGTTTGCAAATGACTAGATAGAAGCAATCTAAATACACTACATGCATTGTCTGTGGGTGCAAAATTGTGAACCTCTCAGTCATGCAATCTAATATCTCTAAACCGCAGGAGTCAGATGAGCTTTTACTATAAGGAACTTCTCATTCCCTATCTCACTCATGGCCATATTCATATTCTTCATTGTGGGTCATTGTTGACAGCAGGGACCACAAGTAATATTTCACCACCACACACCACCACAGATCAGATTTACATAAAAAACATGATGCACCTCAGATGTTTTAAAAACAGGAGCACTGATCATTTTTTCATCTCCTCTGTTCTCACTGTATTTTACTTAAACAAACTTGCCTTAGGTTAAATGCTACAAGTTTATTTTCGAATATGGTGACATTGGGGATTTCTTTTTCATCTGGTGCATTTGTCTGAGACACTGTGTTTGCTTGCAATAGCAAGGGTTTTTACTCACCAGCGGGGGCATGTGTCCCCTGTGCATCTGCCCCATGGTGATTTGCTGCTGGGCCGAGGGCATAGTACCCATATTGAATGTGTCAGGGCCGCCGATGGAGCCCGACCGAATGATGCCCGGAAGTGCTACAGAGCCATGCTCCACTCGACCCACACGGTTGAACTGCTGCTGCAGAATTGTGGACCTAAGACGGAAGGAAAAGAGACAGGAAGAGCAGGATGAAGTGTAGGAGAAAAAGAGAGACAGCAGGATGCATTCAGAGCGAAACTTCTGAGTAGCGGAAGGATCAGTAATATGAAGTCAAACAAAGCAAAACACAGGTTCTTTTCATTTAATCTTCTATCCTTATAGAAACACATCTGATTAATTATAGATTAACCTATGTTACGATTAATAAAATATATAAAATATGATTAATTATCTCTTTTCATTATAAGTGTCTCTTTTTGTAGACAGTGGCATTGTGCTTTGTAAACATATGGAGCTGCTCATGGCTCTTGGATCTCTAAATTCTGATAACTAATCAAGATAATAATGTATCTGTTCTTAATTTAAATGACGAAAAGTACAATATTGTAATTAAAGCAATTACCACGCTTGTTAGCGACTGTTCTCAAGGTGAGTAGGTATTGTCACAAAATAAATAAATATACTGTAAAGGAAAATGTCTGCTTTCCTTTCCAGCTCAACAGATGCTCCTGACTCCACTGGTTCATTTTGTCTTGTTTTGAGAAGCAGCAATTAAGTCTTTATGTTGGAAACCAGGACGTGAGTAAATTGGCCCCTGAGCAGCAGGAATACAAGGCCCCATTCTGCCTGAGAGCGGTTTCACTAACAGGCCGTGTGGATTTATCATGAGAACAGATTTCCAAGCTCTGTGATGGAGCCATAAGCATTAAGTTGATTTCCATCACTTTGCTAAGCGACATGGGAAAAACAAGAGAGATGGCAAAATAAACTGCTTTCAATGAGATTGTATCTTAACCCTCCGAAGATGCATCTTTCTTTCATGAAATAATAATTTAGTGGCTTTGCCCTGAGGCAACTTTTGTGTTTATGTTTGTAAAAACAGGGAAGAACTTTCAATTCCAAAACTCGACAATTCAAGAACAATATCTGTGATAGACATAGTGTTAGTGCTGCTTTAAAATTCAAAGTGCTATGTTTGTTTTTTTTGTCTTTAATTCTAACATTAGCTCCCTTGGGGGGGAAACTGTGCTGGGCAGACAGAAATGTAATTACATGCACAATTAAACAACAAGGTTTAGATTCATGAAGAATAAGTGGACTGTGCTCGCTGAATCCGAATGGTCAGCATTCCCCCGCACGAAGCAGCACACAGACAATACAGTGGATAAAATAAAACACAATACAACGCAATACCACTCACTTCTTAGGGGAAACCGATTCCTCCAGCATGGTGGACTCCTCATCTCCCTCAAGGCCGAAACGATCCTTACTCTGCTTCTGTAGTGAGGAGAACCCGACACATCACAGCGAACAGTAAAAGACAGATGTATGGATAATTGGATGTATGCTCCATGAATTCAAAGAGTTCTATTGTCCAATTTACTCGCCTTTTTAAGAATGATGTCAATGTATCCCGCAATAAGTTGGGATATCTGCTCTCCCTCTGTGGTCTGGACAGAGTAGTAACTCTCCTGGTACTCTCCGAAATCCTTGAGAGATTCAGAGCAAATCAAGTCACAGTGTTCCAACATCTATTCAGCACTGGTAACATATTCTATATCTCATAAGAGCCTCACAATCAGCTTACAGAGGGAAGAAAAAAGTGTCACTGGCAGCGAGGGTCTCAATAAACATTGCAGCATCTTCATTATTTCTAACCCCTCAACAGAAAGAAAAATGAGCTGGCTCCTACGACCCGTGAAAAGAGGTGATTAAAAAGGAGATGTAGTGTAGATCAAAGCTTTCCGCAGAAACACAGAGGTGATTTTCTTTTTTTTTTTCACTTTAAATCAATGTTGGCAAAAAATACCTCAGAGTGTATATTTTTTTAAATCTGCATAATCTATTAATCTTTGAATGGAGTACTCCTCTCCGATACTGGATGGAAACAGACAGTAGTGTTGCCAGCAGCTGGTAAAGAAAATTAAAAAAGCTTTTAGATAAATAATACATCCAACTTCTGCACATTCTTCTCCGAGCATCTATTGTTAACTCGGATGAAATAGCTGGCGAGCATGCTCCACACATTCAATACTGGAGGTCTGAGGTCGCAGCAATTTTTTCAGGTTCTGTTTGTATTGGAAAATGAAAACTAGGGGGAAGGATTGAATATGTGATGCAGAGCTGTGTAATTCACCCTGTGCACGGAATGACTGAATACGTGCGATGGATTAGGAGCGAGTGGCATTCGACTATCACAGTACCAGGGTGAAGCTCTTGGGGGAGGCAGCCCATCTCTTCACTGTCGTCAGAGGCCAGTCCTGCACCATGTCCTTCGTCTTCTCATCCACTCGCATCACCGACTCCTTGGTTATCCCCAGCAGCCGCGGCACCAGCTTGTTTTTACCCTTCATCTTTTCCTGTCAGACAGGAAAAACATCAAGCAACGTTTAATGTCTCTGCTAAAACACCCACGTGGATGATTCATCCGCGGCGCAGATGCACAATCGCGGCCCTACATGCTGTGTCCGTGACTTAAAGCCCAGCGAAGTGACCCAGCAGAGTTCAGCCTTGTTTAACTGCTGCTTTATTGAGCAGGGTCTCCACAGACCTTAGTCCCTGTCAGCACACCAGCGTGGTGCTTCCACCCGCTCTCTGCCTGACCAGCTCCAGTGCCCTCCACGCTCTGCCCACTGGAAATCTATTGCAGCTCACTTCAGAGAGCAAGCCTGCACTTGGCTCTCCTCCAGGGGTGCAGAGGACAACACAGAAATTACCCAGTTGTAGAGACGGTGAGATGAAAATATAGTGTGTACCTTTTATGTCTCCAGGCTTTTGTTTCTCTTTTATCACTGGGTTAAAATAAGGAGCTCTGACAATGGAGCGAAGGCCAATCAGTAGAAGGGTTTCTGGGTTCAGGGCTCTTAAACACAAGGACAGATAACATTATCCCAGTGTTCCTGATATCTTCACACAAAGGTTTATTAAAAACCTCCATTGTTTTGAGCTAGGTCAAGATTATCAAGGCTGAATCGAAGCAGGAAGTTTGATTTTCTAATCACAAGTGGGCACGATATGGTTTTAAATGGTTAGCCTTGATTATTGTTTGGGTAAATTTGCATGCTCAATTAATCACGATAGAAAAGTAGATACACACAAACACACACACAAACACACACAGTCGTGTCTCCGTGACTGTAGAGGAAATTACATTGACTTACATTGATTTCATGGAGACTTATTGTATTGGTTGCTTAACCATGCTTGCTTAACCATAACCTTTACCCTAACCTCAAGCTAAACCTAACCTTAACCTGAACCTAAACCATACCTGAACCTAAGTCTAAACCTAAAAAACTTACCATAACCTTAACCTAACCTAACCTCAACATTAATCTTAAACCTTAACCTAAGCCTTACTTTATATTACTCTTTACCTTCACCTTAAAATCTAATGATTTATGTTATGAGGACTTGCTTTTTTTCCCCATAAGGAAGAAAAGTCTCCATAATGCTTATGTACACAGAATAATATAACTGAGTAATACCTGGAACACACACACACACACACACACACACACACACACACACACACACACACACACACACACACACACACACACACACAGTATTTCCAAATCAACATAGAACCTGCAGTGATTAAAGAGTGTCAGATGTGAAATGGAAGTTCATGCTCTCAGATGTGCATCAAACAAGCCAGGTCTGGGCTTTGAGAGCGAGAGTGCAGCTGGAGTGAATTATTTAGCAGAGTCTTGAAATCTCCATCAGTAAATCGGCTCATCGGATGCAGACAGCGCTCGTATGTGTGGATGCACGCGCACGCTCTCTCGCAAAGCTAATGTGAACCTTGCAGTCCGCTTCAACTGTGCAGGCCAAACATTCCATTTATCGTCCATTAATACCCCAGCTGACAACTGAACTCTTCTTCCTCTTCTCCCCCCCTCACTACGCTGATCGTCAGAGAACTTTTGTATTACCTGCCGGCGCAACTTCCTCCCATTCACATTCAGCGGCACCTCCATCCCTCTTGTGTGTTTGCCAAACCAGAGCGGAATCGCGAGTGTCACAAGTATTTCACAGCACTGAGTTTTCAGCTGAACAGCAAGTGCACAATCTTCCACTCAGAACCTTCTGATGTTGTGATGATGGGTTTTTATTTTCTGAGTTTTCAACAAGCTTTCAAACCTGTTTCATATCAGACCGGCCCTCTAACAGCCGCCACTCACAAGCACAGCCGGAGGTTTTTTGGCTCAGCAATCATTTCAAATTATGGTTTTTAAAACTAGTTGTATTTTCATAGTGTTAGGGCCACTTACAGGGAGAGAAATTGGTGTTTTCGAGAATAAAGTCACAATATGAGAATTAAGTTATCATAGTTATTGTAAATGTAATTTTAGGCTATGTGTCATTTCAGAGGAATATCAGTAGATCAGCCCCTCGCCTGTGTTACAATGAGGAATGGAGAGCATCAAGTCAAATTACACTTAAGTATAGGTTTGACAAATAAGGGCACACTTACTCAAATCTTTTTATGGAAAAATGAATTGGTAGTGTTTGACTGTCAGGCTATCATTGGTCACATCTGGTGCCATTCAAAGGGGTTTCGTAGTTTGTCAAGAGACTGGGACGGTGACATTGGTTCAAGATTTTGGATCCAGAGTGGACCTCGACGAGCATGAGATCTCCTTGCTCACACAATCACAAAACACTACAACAAATTGCAAAACACAATGGTATTAAATTGTAATTGATAAGGAATAAAATGGGTAGCTGCTATCGACAAGGCCGTCCGTTTTCCACCTTTAAGTTTGAACCAGGAGAAGACTTGGATGGGGTCGAACCGCCCTCGTCATGTTGCAAGCATAACTTGCAACATGTTATGCGATTGGATGGACGCATGGTTTTGTGATTTAATGTTGTGTGTTCTTATTTGCTGTTGTGTTTTCTTGATTGCAGTTGCATTTTGTGATTTGTCATTTTGTTTTGTGATAAGGCCACCATATTTAAGGGCAGAAAAAACATTTGCTGGTAATGTCAATATAATGTGCTTGTGAATCTTATGCATGCAACCAATCTGTGAAGACATTTTCAATGACCTCACCAGTCCAGTTCTTACCTTCACCAGGAAGAAGGACACTCCATATGTCTGCAGGGACCTGGCGAGCTTCACGTATTTCACTTTTGCCTCAATCTCCGTCATCTCTCCACAGTTTTTATGATCCTGGAGAAACGACAGCAGTTACATCTGCACCTCCTTAGACTGATCATCACATATGTATGTTAATATACTTGAAACGAGGTTATCCTCATGTGTCATATTTGTCATTTTGTGTCTCGGGAGAGAACAAATCACTATAATTCCCCTGGACCGCCCAGTGTCAAACTTTTTTACATACTTGGAATATTTTCTTCTCGGACCCTCTCTGCTTGATGTACTCCTTAGGTAGGAACTCCTTCAGGCTATGGAGATAAATGACATTTTTGCATGGTTACACGTTTGAGCTACAGGCATTTCCTATTCTATTAACATACCTCCACATATGAGGTCATTCTTGCCCTACTGCCTACATATCAGAAAACAGTTGTAACAGCTGACATCATCCCTGAGCTTTCCACCGCAGGAAATCCCTGAAGTAACAGCCTGCACTGAAGCAGGAGGTGACACTGTATGTGTGTGCACAGCTGTGAACGTTGACTTATTGTGAATGTTGGCGTTAATGCATCTCTTTGAAAAGAAAAGGAAAAGTAAAGCTTACTCCAGGAATCCGGGCTTGTGCTTGTGCTCCACATGGGGTCCGAACTGGATCTGAGCCTGGATCCCCGCGAACTCACAAGCTTTATCAAAGGAGACAGGGTGGGATCCATTCAATATATCATCCCGCGCCTGGAGGAGACACATGTGAGGGTGGGGGTGTAAGTGAGAGGAAGGAACGCACATCAAGGAAAGGACAAAACAATAAAAGCATGAGATTTTTCCAAACCTCACCCAACGGAGTCCCGTAATGAGCACTTATTGTGCTTCAGAGAAGTGTATGAAGTGTTTATCAAGAGCAAAGACATCATAGCTGTGACTCTGCCACACCGGGCAGGCCCAATAACATGTGTTTTAGTAAATGAAAACCGTTCTGCTAACGTAACGGCTCCAACAATTTGTCATCACAGCCCATTAGGTGTTATTATAAAGGAAAAGGGCATTACAGAAATGCAACGCAGTGTCCCATCTGCATTACAGAGTGGCCATCAATCTGATGTTAGGAAATCTAATGACTGCATGTTATTTTTTCCTACTGAGCGGGGAAAAAGGCTTGTGTCTGTTTGCCGCTGCTGAGACATCACTTGTGTTTCGATGCATTTTCAGCCATGCTGTCTACATTATCTTCACCATTTAGGTAGATGGAAAGGGAGAAGGCTTTGTTGACATCTTTCAAACGGTTGTCAGTGTGCTGTTTTCTCCAGGGGCAGTCAGCTCTGTCTATCGCACGCTCTCTCTCTCTCTCTCTCTCTCTCTCTCTCTCTCTCTCTCTCTCTCTCTCTCTCTCTCTCAGTTGCTGTCGTGCACCGCTGCAAAATGAATGGCGCCAAGAGGCGGCGCTGACGTTGAGAGAGGCTCCATCAGTGCTTTTAGCATTAGCATATCAGTGCACAGCGTGGACCCGACTTCTTATGTCCCATTACATCAATGAAAAACTAAGCAGCAGCTTACTGCTGTAATGAGGACAACAATCTCCTCCACTCACAACCACGTCCCTTCCCCAGTGTAATTCACAGTGGAGTGCATAAGCTGTGACTGAACACAAGAAGACACTCTAAAATTAGCCCTCACACGTGCCATTCAGTCCGGCACACACTGTTACTACTCTGTATCGTCTCGACGAAGATGCTAGGAATAATGGAGATATGTTTTTTAAAATAAGTATTGCTAGTTGGATGCAGATTGGTTATTGGATATTATGTATTTACCAGTGGGCCCCTAGTTATTTAGGACAATTATTGAAGTTGCAGTATGGCTTTTCATTAAGTTATACATAAATATAACACAGATACTATGGAATATAACTATTTTTACAGGTTGAAAATTCACCAATAGTGTTTTACATGAATACCACTATGTTATAATAACCTCCGCCAAGGGGGTTATGTTTTCACCCATGTCCTGTTTGTTGGTTTGTTTGTTTGTCAGCAGGATGATGGAAAAACTACTAAGCGGATTTCCACGTAACTCGCAGGAACAGTGGGATATGGGCCAGGAAAGAACCCATTACATTTTAGCATAGATCCGGAATTCTTTTTTTTTTTGTCTGTCCAGAAATGAGAGTTTGACGCACAGAGAATCAGCGTCCTGGATACTGCTCTGTCAGAACAATGTATACAAGCTGGTAAATAACCTGTTTCACAGTGTACATTACAAACACACACCCAACACCAGTTACACTTGAAGAAAAGGGTTCTACAGATAAGATTCGGGATAAAAGGATCTGTCCTTCGCTGAGGCTGGAATGATGTGTGGAGCTACAGCACAGTGTTGTCAAGAGCATATCAGCCGAATAAAGAGAGTGTCAAGTTATGATGGTCCTGCAGTACACCTGCCGGAATATGATTGGAAGTTACCAGACAGCTGATAACCATGCAGTCAGTGTGAGTGAAGCATGAATGAAACAACTGATTTCAATCAAATACTGAAAAAGGGACTCGTGTGGAGCATTCTTCAGTATGGTGTTGCTATTATACTCAGTGATAGCTATAGTTTAGATACTGAGTTTATCATTGACTGGGTAATTGATCATTAATTTACAGCTAATGTAAATGTAAATTTGAAATCATGTTTCAAATGATCAGCCAGATAATTCTACCACGTTCATCAACAGACAGGACAGTGAGTCCAGTCCCTGAATTTCTCACGGCGGATGGGACATTTTAATGGAGCCGCATGAGTGGAAGCGAAGCACAAGACATCAGAAGCTGTGACACATAAAGCCCGGGGCTACGACGCTGAGGTCAACAAGTCCACCGCGGCCCGGCAGAGCACACAGAGTCTAATGCAGCCATAAAAATAAATGCTGACATAGGGATACACTAAAGCAACTGAATTCACAGTGTATGAGCAGCACAGTCGCTAGTAGACCAGTGAGTAGAGCATTAATCTAAACGATTATCTCAACGCTTCATGACTTGACATGACACAGTTTTAATCCTAAATGTATGAAAGGATGAATTGTGATGGCTCATTTAGCAAAAACAATTCAGGCTACCTGAACTGGCTTTTATCCAAAGGCACAGGGAGCCTTCTCTCTCTGTATTTCTCTGTAATGTTCATTTTACAATAAAGCAAAAATGCTAAAAAGCTCCTAAAATGCTGAAAAAAGAAAACTGAAACAGAGCAACCGCTTAAAAAAAGATTTAAGTTAATATCTCTTTATTGAGGATATATACTGTTTACTCTTTTGCTTTGGACTATCCTGTCTCACAGTACAAAGCGTATTCTTTCTAGATCAACAAATGTGAGCAAAAGTAAAAGCAAAAGAAGAGCACGCAGGGAGTGATGCTGTTGCAACGGAGGTTTATCCTGGTCTTAGCACAAATACATGACAGAAAGGGAGTGGTCGAGTAGTAAAGCAGATTAGTCTGTTACTGGCAGAGCTTCCATTATGTGTGTGTGTGTGTGCGTGCGTGTGTGGGTGGGTAGGATTGAAATCATGGAAGCTTCACATCATTAATAAACATAAGCTTGTTTTAGATCATTGCTGATTCGCCGGGATGCTCTGTCAAAAGAAATGCCAGCAATAACGTCAGCATCTGCTAAATCTGAATTCAATTACTCGGTACTGCTGATGTTCTGGGAATTACATGAATTGTGAATGATATAGGATGCTAAAGAGGAAAATGTGCGTGTGGGGTGGGGGGTAAAAAATGGTGCACAGGAAATAAGGAAAATGAATGTGGAGAAGAAGCCGGGGGTATGTTCCACTCTGCTAGAGCTCTCTCTTCTGGCTCTGTTTGGCCTTTTTAACACGGTGACAAATTAGAGCCAGTGCCATGTGAAGAGTCTCTGTGATCTGCCTGTGTGACAATCCCAGGGTGTGTGTGAGAGCGAACGAGGGAAAGACAGATAGGAAAGGCCAACGGAGAGGCAAAAGGAGGCGGGGGCCAGGGGGCGGGGATGTTATTGTGAAAGGAAATATGAGTCTGCGTTGAGAGGAGCGCATGATATGTGCCTTGCCGTAATGTGTGCCAGGGTAGGAGGGTGGAGATGTGCGCGATTATGTCAGAATGTGTAGGAGATGGAGAGTGGGAGTGGAGACAGGCGAACTGTGAGAGGAGGAAGGAAGCGGAGGGCAGGAAAAATAGAGTCAAAACCGGGAAGAGACAGATAGAAGGGTGGAGAGCAGCAGGAGCAGACAGGGAGGGTGGGGGTCTTTTTATGAACACACGTTCAGCAGGCAGCTATACGTATTTCAGACGTGGTATATACTGTGTCTCTGGGCCCAGTTTTTCAGAGATCATGTATTTTTTACATCCAATAATCTCTGTGTGACTAATTTTTTAATAAATACCCTCTTACCCACGCTCTCTGTCTATCTCATAGAGTACGTGTGTGTGTGTGTGTGTGTGTGTGTGTGTGTGTGTGTGTGTGTGTGTGTGTGTGTGTGTGTGTGTGTGTGTGTGTGTGTGTGTGTGTGTGTGTGTGTGTGTGTGTGTGTGAGAGTGTTGTGTTTGGGAACTCCACACCCCTCTGTTTGAGTCCAGGTGTCAGTGGGGAGCTCTCCTCCTCCTCCCTTGGCTGGAGGGGCTGATGTGAGTGCAGTGATGTGTGCAGTGACCAAACCCAAAGTAGTGCAATGCCGGAACTCCCCCTGTGCCAGCAGGCCTCCCTCTATTCCCCCCCCAGTTTATAAAACTGGTAGAACTAGCAAATGAGAGAGAGAGAGAGAGAGAGAGAGAGAGAGAGAGAGAGAGAGAGAGAGAGAAACTCACATAATAAACACAACACCACCTCATCCAGATGTAACCCCGCAAAGCCAAACTATTTCTCCCAACAACCAGATGTACAATATGCTGAACATTAAATCCACCTCCAACAGGAAGTGTTCAGATAGAGACATAACTCACTGCCTCCAAAACCCCTCAGCCTCATGATCAGCTGCTATACCACAGAAGTAACCCCTTCAAACCACTGAATCACAGACTGGTGTTTTTAAACAGGACTCCTGCTGTTCAGTCTGGAGCTGAAACCCAATACCATCCAGCTGAGGAGTGCATTTGTTCAATCAGGAGTACATAGGTAGGGATTCTTTAAATCATGTATTGCACAGCCCATCTGACACAGTGTCTGCCTCAAGCAAATTCCTATTGAGCTTTCCAGACCTCAAAGAAGAGCAGCACAGTCTGTGCCGGCCCACAGCCGTATCCATCCTGAGATTATCCTCTGAGACACCCAGATAAGACACATTGACACATCCGACGGTTTCAAGGTTACAGCCCAAAAATGGGCAAAACAAAAAGACTGTGTACTGTATGTGAACAAGTAAAAAGAGAGGGGATCATAGAGGACGACGCAGTAAGAATATTTTCATATTAGCAATGGATCAAATGGCTGTAAGTGATATGTGAGGGGTTACTTGTATTAACGAATCCATAAAGGATTATCAACCGACTCTGCAGTTCTGTATTTAGCCTCTTTAAGCTCATGGTTTTGGTTTTAACCATAGACTGTATGTGAGGATGAACAACATGACCGCTCCTTCTCCATGTTAGTGGATGGGACATGGACTAATCTTAATACAAGTCAAAATATATGTTACATACATGCTTATATATGAAATATATTTTCTCAAAGATGGTTTCTGTCATTTTAGGTAGTTTTTACCACACTGATGTTTCTGTTATTTTTTCCAATAAGTTTGGTTTTAATAGATTTTTTGATGCATGAGGGTGAAACATCATGAGTGACAGGTGGGACTGATTCATTCATCGGACATGTGTATTGCTCGAGCACGGCTTCACTCCACAATCACTACTGTGCACTCTGGCAAGATGGCGACGTAAGATATGTAAGATATTTGGGCTTCAGTTTTGTACAACAGAAGGAAGTGGAGAAGCATTTTTATGTAGTTTATGGTTTTCCTGCCTACAAATGTAATGTTTCTGTTCACGCTGTTTACTCTCTTCACTCTCGTTAGCTCTGTTTCCAGTCACAGCTTTTCAGAGCAAAAGCTCCTTTAAACCCATCGTAAGCTAACTAGCACCAAACAGAAGACAGACAAGGTTAGCGACCAGCTAATAAGGAATTTACCGGCTACCGAGCCAGATACTTTTATGAGGAGACAAAAACAAAAGGTCAGTGTGTAGTACATTTAAATTCATTGACTGCTAAATGTAAACCAACTTTACACTGTGATATGACAAATGTTTTCTTTATCAATTGTCCTGCTTCACTACTCAGACAGACAAAGCACAGATTTTGAAACTGATACTGTACAGAAGAACCAAGAAACACAGATAAAAGTCAAACCTATATGGACCATGTCTGAGTTAACCACATTTCATTCAGTCCAAACTTCGCCAAAACCTAAATGCACGTTAAAAACACAGTTATTGATTTTAGACTCAAAAACTTTACAGAATTACACTCCTGTCTCCATTCTGCTGAAAACACATATGCTAACCTGCTTGGGTCTACTTGTGCAGAATGTCCTGTTACAGGAAAAAATATAGGCTGTGGTCATCTTTCTCTCTGCACAGTGTTTTTGCTGTGCCAGCGTAAATGTGTGTGTGTGTATGTGTTTGTGTGTGTGTGTGTGTATGTGTGGAGTATTTGTACTTTTATATTTGTGAGGACCAGGGTTAGACTTTGTTTTAAGGTTAGGGTTAGAATTAGGGTAAGGTGAGGGTTAGGGTTAGGGTTAGTGTGTGTGTGTGTGTGTGTGTGTGTGTGTGTGTGTGTGTGTGTGTGTGTGTGTGTGTGTGTGTGTGTGTGTTGTGTGTGTGTGTGTGTGTGTGTGTGTGTGTGTGTGTGTGTGTGTGTGTGTGTGTGTGTGTGTGTGGAGTTTACCTGAACGTAGAGCAGATTCAGCTGAACCGGGTCCCGAGAGTCCACGTTCTGGTCCGAGTAGAAGAACTTGCGCCTGAGCAGCAGCGTCTCGCTCTCCTCCACCCCTTGCTCTCTGAACGTCCTGCTGTGGTCCAGCCAGTTCACTGCACAATCAATACACACACTGTTACCACATCTGCACAAATGAATAGACAATCACTTAACAAAGACATTACTAGAGGAGGTCGCTGATGGTGAAATTAACCAGGCAGGTCGAAACCAGTTTGGACAGACAATTAGCCAAATAAATCACGGAGAAGTGGAAATCTTCAGTGGGCACGAATATCGTCACTTTCTTTATTTTCAGCGGGGATGAGAACTAGTTTTTCAAACTCGAGAGGGTGATTTATATATTCGAATGTTTCAACATTTCTTTGGTGTCCTCTGGGCAAAAGATAACAGTGGTAATTTCATTAAACTTTGATATGTCCACGCAATAAATTAGACAAGAGTGATGAAGCACATGTCAAGATGATGGCGTTGAGTCAGATTCATTAATGTGAAAATGAGAAATGGGCACGAGGCCATCAAGATATCAACAACACTCCTTCACACTCACAGTCGTCGTCTGTGTGGAGTTTGGCTTTGAGCTTTTCCATCTTCCTCTCATCCCGGAGCTGCAGCGTTCTGTCCTTCTTCAGCGTCCCCATCCCATCCTCCTTCTTGTCCTCCGTCACCTCCTGAATGAGCGAGTACTCCTCGTAGTTGGTGATTCCTGAAAAGGGCATGAGTTAGCCAGGGGAGGAGGGGATGGAGGAGGATGCCTCAAACTGGCACGATAATTAGTGCCACGAAAGAGAAAGCGCTTCTCTTACACTCTCTTTTTATCTCTCGCTCTGTTCCGAAACAGAAGTGAAGGGAAGCTGGTGCAGAGCCAGCGAAACTAAAATGGGAGCCGAGGAGGAGAAGAAGCCAAGCAGAAAGACTCACTCCAAACAAACATTTTCTAATAAAGCTATCTGCCAGACACACATCCCTCTCCTCGTCAACCAAATGAGCTTGATAGCAGCCTCCTTTCTAATTGAAATATGCAGCTTAGGGAACACCTCAGTCACAGACCGGGATGGCACTTCAGCATTTATTACCAACAAGCTTGTTTGAGCTTGATAAACTGTTCCCATTGTGCTTTAAGAAAAATGTGATTAGGACTTTATCAAGCGTGCATGAAAGCTCCAAAGTGGTTAACTAATGCTGCTGTTCAAAATATGAAATGAATAACATGTAATAACACAGAAACATGCAAAGTCAAGTGCTGCGCTGTGGACTAAAAATATTACAGAGGATGAATAATTCAAGCCTTGGACGATGACTTGACAAGATTCATATTAGCAGAGCTGGGAGACTTAACACTTACCTATTCTGCTGCAGATGGTGACCAGCAGCTCGCCGACCGTCTTGGAGTCGTCCACCATGATGGTTTTAATCGCACCATCCAGCATTTTGATCTTTTGCGGCCTTTGCTTCTTCTTATATTCCAAGACGTCCTGAGAAAAAACGGAGAGACAAGCAAGATGACAGGGATGGATCCAAGAACGGGGCCTGGGGGGGGGGCCTAACTGAAATCTGATTGACCCATGAGGTGCCCCTGTCCTGTCAGTAGCTTTTTTTTTAACAAAGAGAACAAGGCTTACGAGTTACTTCAGACATTCAACTCGAGCTACGCTGCTCTAATCATGTGACAAAATCCTCTTTAACACACCCTCCCTATTCGGTAGTGGTCTTTTAAAGCTGCAACCATTTCCCATCTCTCCCTTTGCCTGCTGTTGCTGTGTGTCAGTATCCCTGCCTGTCCATTCAGCCCCTCCACCACCCCAGCATCCACCTGTAGTCTTTGACATGGAGGTCAAACGTATAAGCTCATCACTCACCATTACAGACATGTGATCTTATCTGAGGAAGTGATGAAGTGGGAGCCTAGACGCCAAACTCTAACTATGTTTTGTTGATGCAAGGTACAACAACGCATCTATTCTCTTCTAAGACCAAGGTCATTCGGAGCAAACAAATACAATATGTTATTATTTTTCCAGATTATTATCCAGAGTGTTTACGCAGTATGGAATCAGTGCATGGTTCAGTTGTCTTTCCGTGCAAATTAAAGCCAGACTGACGAGTCTGCTGCGTATCTGCTCAAAGATTGTGGGTCAACCGCTTGATTCAAGCTTTCAAGCAGCAGTGTACACTAGATGAATGTTGTCACTGGCAGGTACCATCACATCTGACCCCTCTCATGTTTTATTTGAGGAATATCAGCTTCGGCCATCTAACAGAAGATTCAGAGTCCCTCAGGCTCGACTGAACAGACTGAAGAACTCTTTTGTTGTTAAATCATAGTTTGACCTCTAAGAAAGACTAAGTGTTCCAGTGTGGTCGAAGCACGGAATGTTAAAGGAATTGCACAGCCACTTGTTTTGTAAATGTTCGATGCAATGTCATCTGTTTGTGTACAATGTTTGTAGAAATCTTTTTTATTCTGTTGTGTAATTATATGTCTGTCTTTATGTGAGGTGATGGACGTTTTTTGGATGCACGACACATTTCAGAAGAGATTCTGACAATACAGTGTCATCTTATCTAATCTAATTTCAAATGGGAGTTGTCCGACCGAAATTTATTCAATGATGTGAGGCTTTGCTCAAAGCTATAGAGCTCCCAGTAAACAAGGAATGACTGAAATCTCGACCTTACTGAATCAGGAATTGTGCACGGATGTTGGTCATATAATTGGCCCCTCTGTGTAAATTGTGGCCCTGTCACAGCTCCTGGTTTAGAAAAACCCTTTATCCACCACTGCACAGTGACATCAACAACCCGACTGATCGCTGCTGACAGAAAGCCGGGGTCGCTCACAGCGAGCAGGGAGGCATATATTTTCCCAGCTCCCTCTGGAAGATGTAAATCAGTTTGAGAGATAATGATGCGACACTGACGGAGCTCCACCTCAGACTATACGACTTAATCTTACGCCATTTCGCAGCATGTAGTAATCCAGGGTTCTTCCAGACTCCAGCCAGATTCCTTTCCTGGGATCATCGTCAGAAAGGAAGAGGCCATAATCCGAGGCTGAAAAACACAGAGTATGCAGACTCAGATGCTTATAGATTTCCATTATGTAAATGAGATACTATGCATGTTAAACCACTTCTCAGTCAGCCACCACACCTTGTCCTGACTGGGCCTCTGGCACTCTCTCCCTGATGATTCTGCAGGCGTCATACACGGGCGTGGACGGCTCAAACTGCATCGTCTTCACCACGTTGCACTGGCGGACGCAGATCTTCAGCGACAAGGCCACCATCTTGATGGGTAGTTTAACGGCCTCACCGACCTACACACCTGCAAAACACACATGGGTTTAAACATAAGGTGAGTATGTGAAGTCATACTGTTAATATCCCGAATAGATGGTTTGTGTTATGGCTGTTATAGCCATTACAATTTTTTTTTTAAATATATACATGAAGGTGTGAAGAGGAAGTAGTGGAGGTAGATTTTAACACCGCAAGGCACAAGAACAAATCATCACAATCATCTCCTCAGGGACATTTTCACCTGTGAATATTGAATATGTGTCATGCCGCACCCGTCTCAGCGGCTCCTCGCTCTTCCCCCGCTGTTCTGATATTAAAGGGTTACGTGCACGGAGACATTGCAGCGTGTGTAGAATTAGCTGAACCAAGGCAAGCAACTTCGTCTTTCAGCAGAAAAGGGGGGAGGGAAAAAAAAGTGCAAATCTCTCTAATCGGCAGAAATAACGGGAGCGGAGTCAAAACAAGAGAAATGACATTCCGCCACTGCATCATTATTCTCTATTCTCTGGGTTTGCACTCTCTTCACAGTAAGCAGACTTTTCTGAGGGTGTTTTATCACAAACAGCAATTAGGGTGAATCAGTTCAGATATTCAGAGATTCATACGCGCAAAGAAATGGAAGAAAAGAAAGAAGCCGATGCTGCAGAGTGATTCTCCTCCTCCTCTTTGACCTTGGCTTTAAAGAGGAATGTGAAGTAGGAATAGGGTCACTTATACCAGGGAGGATCACTGCCTCTTTATAGACCTAAAATCTAGTTAATACTTTATGAAGAACAGAAATTAGTCTCTGACAAATTCAAAGCCAACTCATCTCCTCTGGTATATTAGCACAGATTATTACCTCCACCAAGGAGGTTATGTTTTCATTAGCATTAGTTAGTTTGTTTGTTGTGAGATTACACAAAAAACAGTGACCGGATTATCATGAGACTATAGGTGGAAGGATGTGGCATTGGTCAGGGAAGAAACCATTACATTTTGATCCGAGAATTTAATTTAATTTCTTTTAACATTGTGAGATAGAGCGTTTTTCAACATTTGACCTTGATTTCTCGTAAAAATATTCATGGCTCTTGACGACAAAATAAAAAAATTCAGACCTAGTGAATTTAAATGTGGTTTCATTTGATAGCCATTCTAGTTTTCATTATAAAATGAATCTATTATTTCCTACATTGATCGGTAAATAATACCTAAAATGTCAGAATACAGTGAAAATTGCTCTTCACAATTTACCAAATCCCAAGTCCGCATAATCTAAT
Source organism: Hippoglossus stenolepis (assembly GCF_022539355.2). NCBI lineage: Eukaryota > Metazoa > Chordata > Actinopteri > Pleuronectiformes > Pleuronectidae > Hippoglossus > Hippoglossus stenolepis. Next base: position 15,312,754 of record NC_061487.1, on the reverse strand, counting down.
GATTTGTTTTGTCCAAGAAAGATGTTCCATTTAATATCATAGAAGACCAAGACACTGGAATGGATATTTGGAATATTTCTTCTTTAAAAATAACCTAAAACGATTAACAGAAGGAATTTCTGGTGACTGAAGGTTCAGTTAATTGACTAATTGTTTCCGATGCTCTACATTCCAAAATCGAAGTATTTTCCCTCCCTGGTTGGATGTGAAGGCAAAAGTTCAAATCTTCACACTGACACAATTCAGATCTCAGTCACACTTGGAAACAAAGAGTTTTTTGTGCTCACATCTCATCCACAGCCCCCCCCCCCTTCTGAGGCAGAGCAGAAGTGAATTTTCTATAATCGAGTTGTGAATGAATCTTCCTGTGACTGTAGTTCTGTCATGGCCTGTGGGTTCCTCCTCTCCAACTGGCCCTCTCTCTCCATCCCTGGATTTTTTTTCTTCATACAAAGTGGGAAGGACGAGCACAAAGGAGAAAGGGGTAATGGCGCCACATGAGCTCTTCTCTACACAGGCTGGCAGAGAGGCCCCATTGAGTTTTTGTCATCCAGCTCTTTCCTCAGATACTCTCCTCCAGACAAACAGCTTGAGACCCCAGACCGACAACACAGCAGGCCGCATGGACACAATGTAACCCTCCCTGACACACACACACAAACCAAATATACAGAATGTGCTGTGAACATTTTTAATATCTTTTGAAGTTTCTCAAGGTGCCATAGTTACCACTCACTATCTGTTGTGAGCAGCATCACTCACTTCACAGAGTAATGAAGGACAGAGACCACATGATCAAACCCAGGAGGATAATGATAATCCCTGAGCTTACAGTAGTGTCAGCGCACATTTTTCACTAGAATCCTCGTGCAAACACTCCGGTGCAGCCAGCTCCTCATTAGCTCTGCTCTCAGGCATGGATGGATCTACGTCTGAGAGAGGAGCAAACAGAAACAACTCACTTTCTTAGGTTCAAAAATTAAATTTCCAAGCCGTATCTCCTGGGACAATCACCAGTCCATCAGGAGGAGCATCCTGCATTGAATTAGGTTTGTTTACAGATAAAATATGAAGACATGAAAATGGCCAAAGGGCAGCTTGCTTGGGGGAGACGCAACACAGGCAGTAGAGAGCAGGGAGGGCAGGTGCCATCTAGAGAGAATGCAACTGTAATGACTGACCTTAAAAACAGCAGCAGAGCCAGAGAGCAACAACTGCTGCCATTAATCCACCAGTCTGCCACACAAGTGAGGAGACAGCCGGACAGCGAATTTAAACAGTGTTGGTCCGTTTCGGATCAGTTTGTTTGGACCGTGTCTTCCAGATGCTTCCGAAAACACAGTCAAATTTGAAGCAGAATGACCCTTGAGAGCGAACAGGGATGTGAATGAGAATGAAAAACATCCTTTCAAGGACCTGGCGGCACAATGCCGTGCAGCCACTTCAATTTTGTGTGGTTTTTATTTGATCAATATCAGAGTAAAAATGTCTGCGTGGCTCCCCTGCCGTGTAGCAACGAGAACGTGGAGCAATGCCGAGTACAACAAGAGCTGGGATCTGTCGTTGTGAAGGAGACGTGCTCTGGCGACCTGGAGCCACAGCCTGGATTTCCAGCTGTGAGGAGCGCACAGGCGTTTTGCAGCTGCCTTGAACTTGTTCAATGCTGCAATCACATGGCAATTACTGTACTGCGCTGCACTGTGTGAGTCACCCGAAAAAATTCTTACTTATACATACATATATCTCACTATACAGTTTCACTAAACTAAAAGAGCTTGAAGGTGCAGTAGGTGGCATCGCTAGAAAAGAAGCTGTTTGTTGAGTCTCATCTCCAGGGAGGTTCCATACTAACGTTATGGGAAGGATGCTCTCTGTCCTGAACCCCTCCCACCAGACTAGCATAGGCAGATACACACCGCTCATACGCACACAACCCACGCACATTTTATTGCATCTTTTGTCCTAGTCTCTTACACACTTATTTTTAGGTTGCTTTACAGTGTAGGCAGTGGTTGCCAATGCTAGAATAGTGAACTTTCATGTATGGTTTTTTTTCCCCTCACTTTATTCAAGAGCCTGGTCTTTCACTCTGAAAACAGCACTTGTCGATTTCACGTTCAGATTTTGTAATGTTCTCACTCAAAACCCTGCGCTTGCACTCAGATATACCCGGCTTCTGCTTAGATCTACTGTGCTCCAGCTTCCGCTCTTCTCCTCTCACCCACATGGCTTCTGTGCAAAAAACCTCAACATCTTCATGGAGCAGGAGCTCAGCAGATCACCAGTCAACATGGAGCGGCATAAATCATCTCAAATTTTGTTTACGTTATTGGAACACTGTTGCAGGCATCTTTAAAACCAAAATAGTCACCGCCACTACATCTGGCATGCTATTGGTTGGGTTGGTTGACATGTTGCACCCAAAAAAATCCAAGCATAGATGAGAAATCTGAGAGCAGATGCAGAAGCAGCATAAACGCGAGGAAGCAGCTGAAGCTTGAGCGCAGGAAACCTAAGCACCAGCAGGGTATATCTGAGTGCAAGCGCAGGGTTTCAAGTGAAAGCATTACAAAATCTTAACGTGAAATCATTAAGCCCTGTTCTCAAACTGAAAGACCATGCTCTTGAATAAAGACAGTAATAAAACGTATTCCTGGAGCATTTTCTGCAATTGATTCAGTCTAAGATTTTCACCGAAGGGACATGAACGTGCATGCTTGGTAGAATAGCCAATTAGGAGCTCCCTCTGCCCGAACTGCCCTGTGAATGTCTTGTTTTCTCTCAGATCAGTTGATTCACATTAAGCTGAAAGGTTATTATTTAATTATTGCTCAACATTGCCAAAAATATTAGCTTTAAGATGTAGGTGTATAGTATAGATATAATATATAATGCATATAATTCCTTATTCTCAAAGTAGCCAATCAAATCTAAACCATCCCCCTACATTGCTCAGGATTTTCAAGGTCAGCCCCTTTAACAGAGATCACATGAGACAGAGTAATGATTTCCTGGTCGGCTGTGCAGTTCAGACTCTTCAGGAACACAAACATAACAGTGATGCAGATGCGAACGCCTCTCGTCTCCTACGGTACAATCAGCAGCAGTTACTGTGAGTTTGAAGGCAGCCTCTGGGATATATTGTCGATTCGCGTGTCGCCTCTGAAGAAAGCACGACTATTGTTACGGTTGACAATTAGACTTCAACAAGCTGTGATGCGACTGGAAATAACCCCAAAGCTCAAATGAAACCCCCAGTAAAGCAGCAGGAGAGCACTGTGGCTGCAGCCTTCACTAACCTCACAAATACACTGAACTGGCCTTTATTGTGCCAAATTATCTCCACCCTGGCCATCTATTATTACTGTGTAATTTAAGCATGTAGCATGTCAGTGACATTGCGAGTATCTCTGAACTCAGCAGTTATCCCGACTGTTGAGAACAGCGGGATTTAAGCATGTGTGCATTGACAAAATGCTAATTTACACCACAGTTCCTCTTCCTCTCTCCTGCGCTGACAAGCCTTTATCCCAGTCTGTTTGAAAGCAAGGTCAGATTCCTGCAGGACCACAGCGTACGTCTCAGGAGACCATTACGTTTTCCTGGAACACAGGCGGTCCGGCGGTGGTTCACGTACTGTAGCTGCAAACAAAGGTTGTTGTTTTGATCCAATATTCCTGCAATCCTGAAACTGCATTTCGGCTCAACCCCACAGTGGAGAGCCTGTCAAGGTCAGCGGTGTTGTTTTCCACCAGATGTGAACGCTGCCTCTCAATTTATTGTCTGCTGGTCTATCATTTCCAGCACTAATTTGAATTGGTAAATCAGGGAGAACCCAAGAGGTATAGGCATTAATCAGCCACCGTAAATACATCTTGATTATGTGGATCAGGCTCAGTTGATTTACAACTAATGTAAAGCAAATGACTTTACATCTATTTAGGGGCTGTAATCTAAACAGCACGAGGGGCCACGGAGACGTTGCCCTATTAACTTGTCAAATTAAAAACATGAGGAGAATATAATTATGGAACACTGACGTAAAAAGTCAATATTAATAAGCTGCCAACAGAACTATAGATAGAGGTTTATTCTTATAGGTGCAACAATACATTTAGCACATCTTTTTGCTTAATACATATAAAAATAACTATGTCATTGATTACACGTACCATTTTAACATCACATCTTCCTCATACCTTGCAGAGACTATGATCTTTCTTATTAAGATATCCTTGTGCTTGTCAAAGGCTTTCACCTCCACCCCTGTCACTTCCTGCGTACGATTCATAAATTCATTAATAATTGCTCCTTCCGGATCCAGCTATCCTCAGACAGCATCGAGAAAAAAGAACTGACCCTTTCTATTTAAAGTTCACCTGGATTAACATGAACAAGCTGAAATGTTATAAGTGGCTCGCACATTTTTTTATTTCAATAGACTTTCAACGTGTGCTCTAAAGCCACTCACAGCTATATTGACTTTTTTTTTTTTGCACATTTAAGAATTAACCTTGCTCTGACCCACTCTGTGGACTGCAGGCTCTGCTCCTGGGTGACACGCTCTGCTCTAATGCAATTTGAGGGTATAGATACTGACAGAAATTATGAATCTTGCCCTTGTCGCACGGACGGAGAGAGCAGCTCCTCTTAATCTAAAAATATCCAGTGAAGTAGAGCATCCTCCTGCAGAACCATTTTCAAAAAAGAATCCAGAGGCAGAGGCAGCGTAATAACTGTAACTGCTCCTTCCTGATATTAAAAGACAGAGGCATTCACTGATACCGACACCTATAGAAATAGAGTAAAAGAACTTATATTCATTCTTAGATTTCAAATCTTGAAGACATGACAGAAAATTCTTAAAGGAAAATTCTTCAGCTCAGTTGGCGTCTCTTTTATCCTGATATATTTATATTATTTATTTTTTATTTTTGAGTCTGTCGGGTGTTAGAAACATCACCCACATGGCCACTAGCTGAATTATTTTGGAGATTTCCCTTCTGCATTCTCACATGGACTCACTCTGACATTTTCTGTGTAGAACTGGTCAACTCTGTATACTGGGAATAGCAGTAATCCAGCCGTGACAGGATAACAGCCTGGATGACGTGGCTTTAGTTTAGCTATGATTTTAGAGTGATAAAAGCTACCCTTCACAACACGTGTACGGTGTTTATCAAAGTTCATACGTGTGCCATCCGTCATCCCTCATCCAGTGAAATGAAGAATGAGCCTCCTAATAGAAGCAGACAGAAGCCGCTACCAGAGGAGGAGAGGAGCTCCACCCAGCATCTGCAGTCAGTCAATCAATGATCTGGTGCTTCACTCTCTCTCTATCTCAATGATAGTGGTTAATGTTGGCTCAGACAGATGTTGGCCAAACATTTTTATTCCATTAAATACCCTGGTGGTTTAGCTCAGTCCAAAAAAAACAAAGGATTCAGCCCATGATGATTTCATTATCATTATCAGCCACATTTGAAACCATAAATCTCTTACACTGCATTTACACAATGTGGTCTGTGCTCCACTGGCCTACATCTGGTTTTTGACCAATAACTATTGCATGCAAAGTGATGTAATGAAGTGAAACAGGGAAAAACATTTGGAGTCAATGGTTCAGTGTTTTGGACTTCAAACATATTTTCAATCCAGAGAACAATTTGCTTTAAAGAATGAGGATGCATTTCATCGTCTGACATGGCGATTAATTTCATCGTCTCAGATATGGTAACATTCTATGAAACCTTATACTTTACACTCGTTGTGCATGTTCATATCAAGTCAAAGAAAATATTTTGTAACGTGCTGGCTGAATTTATGAGTATTATGAGTATAAAATTCTGAACAGGTGCTTGTCAAGTGGCTTCAAATACTCAATCCACTCAGGTTTGTCTCCTGATCACTGCAGAGCGTATGAGAGGGTTTGATGTCGACATACTTCAGTGTGTTCAATCTGGAAGTAATTTCTTCCCCCACAGTCACATCCAGAATAGAGTTTCATGCTCGCAACGAAACCCAACAGATTTCTCATTTTTGTTCAATAATTTATATCTTGCTATTACTAACCAATACACTATATGAGCTGAATTTACAACCCTGTGTGAAAGGCAAATAGGCAATTCACGTTTGTCAAACTAGAAGGGTACTCAGCAGAGCACATGCCTCCGCCAACAACCAACGGTCCCCTTAAATTCGATACAGCCACACTACATTGCACACACTCATAGATATCAGGCCCCGAAATATACCTGATTGTTTTCATCGAGATCGATGAATTATTCCCAACGAAGAAATTAACTATCAAAGGAACAAAAAACAACCAACCAACCAACCAATCAACCAGTCAACCAATCTACTGACCGACCCACCGAACAACCAACCAACAACAAACAGGGGCAAAAACATAACCTCAAAGGTGGAGCAAATTAAAATTAGTGCTCACCTGGTAGCATATAGATAACAGTCTACTTGGGACAGTATTACTATTGATATCACGACATATTTACTGTTTCACCCAGCACATATTAGCATAATGAGTTGCTCAGAGAAACAACACCACTGAAGCCCAGTTCTTTTTCAACTGGAAATCATAAACATTAGATGGGACATTAGCTGCTTCTTAACAGTAGTTGAAAACCATGGTGCTGATGTGCTATCATAACTAATGTTTCAGGGATCAGAATCTCCAACATGAACATGTGAATCACAGCCATGATTAGATCCCCTGAACAGTCCGAGGTGATTAAGGCACTTTGCCCACTGAGCCTGATTGACTTCACCTTCTCTGTCATTGGATATCAAACAACACACGAGCCACAGTTAGCTGTGAGATGCAGTGCAATCAGCGGAGTGGACTCTTGTCTTTTATGCATACTGTTAAATTACACCAATCACAGGAGGAGACATGGTTCATTTTGGAGATTTGACATTCTGTTGTATTTACATTCGCCCAATTCGTGTGGTTTAGTTTAACATGGAATCGTGGCCACATCTTAAGAGCAGGCGCAGATCTGTGAATAATTATAAAATACATGTTTAAATGGTGAAAACAGGCTGTAATAACAAACATCTGGAATGTCAGTAACTACCTTATAATCTTCAGCACTATTTTTGTGCCTATATTTTCATCCAGGTCCAGATTTATAAAGGCCAGGGGATTTCAAACCTTGACCTTTTCCTTCACTCACAGAATGACACTGCCATGCACATTAATATTAATGTTCTCCAGTGGCAGCACAAGAAATCCACCCAGTACACGACGTACCCAAAACACAATACATGTTTTTGTGCTCAGCAAAATCCAACCTAGACACTGTCTTCCTATAGATTCTTTCAGCCATGTATTTCAGAGTAGCAGGCAGAATTGTAGGAATAAACCTTGTGTTGTCGTTCTGTTTCTGCTTGACACACTGTGATAAGAAGGTCTGTGCGCCACCAGAAGAGTATAACATAAATAAAAAGCAATTTTATCGAATGTAGAGATACAAGCACGGGGAGATTAAGGAGCAGCAAGAAGAGACTCCACAGATGTGACAGTAATTAGTGTAAGAATAAAAAAGAACAAGGCAGAGCTGGCTCGTGAAATCATTGCATCAGAATTACAAAGGTCACAGTTGAGATGAGAACCCTGCAGTGTTTTAACGTCAATCTAACTCTCCTTACACCATATGAGAAAATCAAAGCAGGTTGTTTTCCTATAAAAAAGCAGCAGCATGCAAAGAGCTGCCTGCCAAGAAATATATTATTAAAAAACGCAGGCCAACAAAACAACACAATCTTTTATCAGCTGTAGAGTAAATGCCTCATATTGTAGCATGATAAAATAGGTAATATACAATAGGGTGAGGTGAATGTTGGAGGGTCAACACGGTAGTTGTGGGTTGTTCAGAAACATACTGATGATATATCTTCCCCAACAGCCCCTCCGCTTATTTGATTTCTTTCTCACCTTCGTTTGTTTGTTGGTCTGTTATAGTTACCATGGAAACACACAAAAACTACCGGACGGATTGCCACGAAACTTTTTGGAAGGATGTGGGAGGGATCAGAAACGAACCCGTTTAATGTTGGTGCTGATCAGGATCAGATGGTAGATCCTGCAGTTTTTCTCCCTTTCTTGAACATCGTGAGATGTGTGTTTTTAAACATTTTCGTTGTTTTCTCAGAGAAGAATTTGTGGATTTTGAGTAAAAAATTCTGGACTGGTATTTATGAGTGTGTGCAACTTGGTGCAGATCCACATTAAAGTCTGTATCTAGTGAATATAAATGTGTTTTTTGGGGACTGTCGGGCCTTGGCAGAGGTATGTGCTCTGAGTGCCATTCTAGTTTAGACATGAAACCCATATGGTTATTTACACATCAGTTGCAGCTCCCCCGTTCATCAGATAAAAAAACTCCAATCAATGCTCAATACTGAAAGTGTCAGCAGCAGAGCAGAGTTGCATCACAGTGTTGACCGTCAGGGGATTAGGTGTCAAAGCAAAAAACAAAAGAGCCTCTTCTGCAATATTCCTGATTCAACCCGAATGCTACAAGGGAACGAGACAACATTGATAAGGCAATCTGCAACGTCTGTCTGATGAAGGTGGAAGCATCTGAAGGTTTCACTCACACACCTTTAAGTGGAGTCCAAAAGTGAGACTGCCTGAAGTGAAATCTAACGTTAAAGATCAAAGTTGGCGCCAACACATGTCTTTTCTTGTAAAATGTCCAGCGAACGAGTTTATTACTCAGTGGGAAATTTCCCACATCGTGGCATCCTAGGTTTGTATGCATTACAGCACGCACATCAACAACGGGCAGAAAGCAAACACAACAGACTTCATCGACTCAAACAACTCCATCGTCCTGCAGTGTTAGGCGACACTGTCACACCTCTGGTTCTCCCAATCTGCGTGTTTTGCCTGCAGTGTCGCGCCCTCGTAAATCAGGTGACTCCAATCTCCCCCCCGTCTGCGCTGAGCCTCTCTCTCATACTTCAGTAGCTGACTGCCTACTACCACTTGCATGCTGATTACAGTATCAAGAGCAGTGGAACGGAACATGCCCTGGCTTCACTCCAGAGGGTGATACAGCAGCGGACTCTATCAACGCTTCGTATCCTCTAGCACGCTGTAAAGGAAGAAACCTGACACATAAAGGCGGAGATACTCTGTTCTGGTTCTTTAAGCAAAACCAAACATTTAGCTTAGAACACCACAAGCAGACATACCGGATCAGTTTAATTGTTAAGAGCAGTTATACATTAGTTCCTCCTGCACAGCTTCTGGTGTGATGTGCTCTCAGTAAGCTCAGCAGAGCATTAAAAAAGGAAACACTTATCTATAACAGTATCAAAGTAGACATTGTAAGAATAAAATCCCCTGTTAATGGCGAGTGAAACCATGTTGTTGCATGAGAGGAGGTTCAGGGAGAGGCCATGTTGTTGGCCCATTGTTTCCAGATCAGCGACTCTGCCCACAGTTGCCATGGCTGCTGCTGTGCCCACCTTTTCCTGGACATATAAGGCCGGACAGCAGCGGCAGCAGCCACATCCACTCTGGCCTCAGGTCCACATCTACTGTGCAGCCGCTCAGGGTCACTCGGACGCAGGTTACGCTCCGCAGTGGTTTAAAGGAGTTCGGCTTTTAAATGTCAAGCGGACAAGGTCAGAGAGATAGCGCCGTGACCACATGAGGGGCTGCTTTATGTAAGGGTGCCTACACGACTACACAAACCTCAGTTTCACCCAGAGGGCCTCTCAGCTCTCCTGTCACACGTACATGGAAGCGCTCGGCAGCAGAAAGAGATTGAGGGAGTTGACTTTGATTCATGTTGAAAGAGCGCGTCTGAAAAATGAAAATACTTCTCTGTGAAAGTGTCACTCCGATTTCACAGGAGCAAAGAAAAAAGACATAATGTAACGTTTTGTGAGGAGAGCTGCAATGAGAGCTGTGAGAATCATCAGCCGGTGGATTGATCCCCACAGTGCAGTGAAGAAGACGTACGTGCACAAAGGCAGGCAGGCACAGAACGTACGAGAGGAGGCACTTAAGCTGGAACCTTTTCCCTGCGCTCAATTAACCAAACAACTTACCAGAGAGTGCGTTCACTCCCGAAAATGATGAACGGCTGATCAACATCTAGACCGGACAGTAAAAGTTGAAAGCAAACCATGCAAAAGCCAAAGCAAACGAAAAAGCCCATTATTCTGTTAGCATGGGAGTACATTCCGAGCGCGGTATCACTGTGCGACTCTGTGCAGTTTTGTTTTTCTCTCAGCGAGGACTAAAAGCACTCAAGAATCAAATGTTTAAGTTGGCTGGAGATGGCGTACACAACGACTTTCCCTCAGATAAATACTGTCCACCTCAGAAAGTTCTGCAAGCGGAGGCTGTGAGTCGGAGGCCTGCCCGCATACATGTTTTTAACAAGACTGCTTTTTTCTGGTGCAGCTTGCCAACAGTTACAGATTAGGTTTTCTTTATCAAATAAATGATCTGAAGAATGTATGAATTAATCATTACATTCTCATATAAATCTGCTTGGTCCAGTGTTCATGTGTGTTGCTAATTTACTCATAATAAGATACAGGAAAAGAGTTACAAATCTACAACATGATAACTTATAACTGTAAATCAGTCATTATATTAATTATTTCCCAAGAAATCTATCAAATTTGATTTGTATAGACCATATTCACAAATCACAATTCGCCTCATAGGACTTAACAATCTGTACAAGGAGGGACATCCTCTGTCCTAAACCCTCGTTTAGGTATATTTAAGGCTATTTGTTAATTTATTAAGTTTAGCTCTCCTTAAATTGACAGCCACAGCCAATAAACTGACACTTTTACTTTGAAGGTGAGCTGTCTCTGTTTCCGTCTCTGGATTTCTATGTTCAATTTAATTGTACAAGTTGGATGAAGCGCTAAATTACATTTTACGTCTTCATTCGATACAAATACAGTGAATTTTAACAGCACTTCGACAACACCGGCTATCGAACAATAAGATCACACCCATCAACATTAATTAACCAGTGTACATGAAAGAAAATGAAATTAGGAAATACCCTCTTGAAGCGATATTTTTTTTTATACAATGTGACCAACTGCAGATGAATTACACTTCATGCATGGACTTAAAGTGGAATAACATACACAACTCCACTAAAAGCGACTCTTGTAGTTTCTTTCCACCCCTGAGATCTGCTCAGGACATGTGAATCACACAATACAGGACCAGAAGAGATAAAGTTACAGGAACACATAAATTATACAGCGTACAGGTTTTTCTGCATCCAAATGATTTCCTATAGAGGACTGTCTGGCCATCACACATGGATTTCCACCCCCTAAACTTCCAAGTGTTTCTGATTACTGGAAACAAACATCTCTGGCTCAAATCCGCGTCATAAACATCTGGTCAACTAACCGCCCCCGCCCACACACGGCATGGATATCCTTTGCATGTTGTGCAACAGGGTCAACTGAGACATCCACACTGACTGCTTGACATTCTTCCTGTGCATGCTTTCAGCTCGGCATATGGACAGAGGGGAAACAAACGCAGCTCATCCCTGGACACGACTCGCAGCCGGACCTATACTGAGGCAGAGGAGCCACAGGATACGGAGCAGAGCATGTAAGGGATACTGCCATGCTTAGTTAAGGACTCACAGCCTCCCTATTTCATGCTCCACATCTGCCGGTTGCCATGGCAACCCTCAATTTGGGCAATTCCCAGGTCAGGTGGCTTCTGTCAGCTCCGGAGAAACAAACGGGGCCTTTTCTGCAGCAGCAGCGTCGTCTGCAGAAGAAACCAATGAATGATAAAAGGCTCTGACTTTCATTAGTGGTTCTCTAAGATGGTCACTGAAGTGCTTTCAATGGCAACACACACTCGGCGTTTAAAGAGACAAGCTGCCACTGCCATAGCTCAGCTGAAGGGAGTCTGAACCACTTTTACTGAACTTGCTCTGTACTTTCTAATGAGGGTACATAGCATCCAGCGTTCAAGGGTTTAGAGACACAAAATAAAATAAAACCAAGGCTAAACAGCCATATTTCAAGTCCTATCATTACTGGGGGATCACAGCTTTTGTGACTCAGTAGAATACGAGCTCCAAAACCAAAAGCAACAATGGTGAAATGAACACCTCTCCCTTACACACTCAGGCTACACTTGTAAATACATTCAGCAATTCTGCTGTTACATGGTGCTATTCTCTGAAGTTTTGTGAGGATGAACAGTTTTTCAGCTGTGAGTCGTCGTTCAAGCCTCATCTGTGCAAAAAAGCACCAAACTGCAGAAAGCAAGGAAACCCACACAAGTCTGGCCGTATATCAGAAGTTCAATTACAAGCTGGTCATTATGACAGCATGGGTGCAGTTGAATAACCCAGTGTGGGTTTCATACAAACATGAGCAGCGTGAGCCGATCATTAGCAGCAGGCGTCTGCAGAGGCGGGACCCGGTGGCTCAGCTGGAGCCTGTGTGAGAGGTTCTTCGTCTCACCGGGGAAGTCCAGAGGAAACATATAGCAGACCAAGTGCTCCCCAGCTCCCTTCTCTTTAACCTGATTACTGTAATGAGCTTAGAGACTGTTGCATACACAACATCTAATGTGGAAGCACACAAACACACTGTCACTGGCAACTGAATGCCAATTGCACATCATGCTCAAACCCAGCACAGCTAGAAAGCTCATCGGCCATAGAATTGTTATGGTAATAGAAAAGGAAACCACAATTTGAAAAGGTGAAGGTTAAGGTGAAGCATGCTTAGGAGGTAGCTCAGGGATCTTTCGAGATAATAATGCTAATGCTGAGCATCAGCGAGTATGCAAATCTATGTACCGAACCAATTCCACATCTTTAAATTACATTAGTTTCACCTGGATGAAACTGCAATTTCCTTTCCTTGGATATCTCTTCTCCAAAGAAGCTGTATTGCCACTGGCAGGTACATGGCACAGGTTTGTAGACGACGAAGAAGTGATTTGCAGTAGTGTAGCGTTAGCAGAGCTAGCTCAAATTTGATAATATTTCACACTGGAAAGTCCCAAAAGAAAACAGAGATGTGTACCGTATGCAAGACTTCAGTTCTGAGATATTTAAATTTAACAATTGCTGTGTATTCCGTTATACTTCCTTTTTTGGGGGGGGGGGGTTGTGGCGGTTAAACTTGTTAATAAAAAAATTAAAATATGTTATAAAAGTTGTTCTTTTTTTCATTTTTTGCATAAGGAAGCTCAACGTGGCTCATCTCTTCTTTAACAGTGAGCAGATTTGATCTTTAGATTTTTTATTAGACCATTTATACCTCCTGAAAACAGAAATCCATAAAATGATCATGTAAACACCTTTAGTTACTATTGAAAACAGATTCTCACTGTCTCTCCATTGTAATTCTAGTTTTATAATTTTATTGTATCATCTGAGTGATATAAACTTGGAAGTGATTATTTATTTCTGATCATTGGTCTTTGGTTTATTCTACAATAAATATATCAAGATATAACCGAGCCCTCATGTTCTGTGGAGACAATAGATCATCTAAAGAGACAAAATTTGTATCAAACATATAGGAAATGGTTTAGTGGTTAATTGTTAATGGTTTGACTCACAATTTAAAACAAGGCCTGTATATCAAAGTGTATGTTATGGATTCCGATGTAGGGTCACTGTAAGTGAATCCTCTGGAGGATCTCCTGCTCTGTTCTCATTCATTTCTCCGCAGTTTTATACTAGGGGGCTGGCTAGATCATTCACCAGTTTGTTGAGAACAACTGACACTGAAAAATGTATCCTTTGCTCCAATTATATTTTATATAAAAAAACTGTCTCATCGGCTAAATAGTTTCCGTTTATTCTTGCATTTGTATAATTAATGTGTGAGGACCCTCAAGCCAATTTAATATTGATGCAGCCTTTCCAAGAAACCCTGAATTAAAGGTGTACATATTTATGTGTAATGCTGAGGCAACAACAATAAACACGCTGTACTACAGGTGGTAAGGTCCTACTCACTGTGCATAACAAACAACCTTTAAAATCACTTCAGTCAAACAGAACTTTCATTTTATTCTTGCTCAAATTTGATTTAATATAGCTTTTAACCATTGGTACTACACGACAGAAAACAAAGATTTTACCCAATTCATTTAAGATACTAACAAAAAGATAGTATCAACTACCCTCTGGGGACCCCGACAAAGTATCTAAATGGTCTAGTGACTGAGAAAGTTATTCTCCACCATCTGTTATCCTGCTTGTTATAGACTGAGCAACAGCTGAAGGACAAGGATGAATGTCAGAGCAGTTCTGTGTATCCGTCCTTGAATAAACACATTATCATGGCTCACACTGTGCAGATTAAAAATCCATAATAACAATAACACAGAACTATAATTCAGACATGAGCCCTGTCAGTCCTCTTTAACGATACACAGGGTGGTTTCCCTAAGCGGCTACCGGGGAGATTGTACCTCATAAACAAAAACCTAATCAGTTCCTGACTGAAAATACTGCATCTCTTGAACTACACCACTGACCATTTCATAGCTCTGCAGGTAAATTCAGTATCCTCTAAAAGAGGGACAGGATTTAACAACGTAGAAACTTCATCATTTTTCATTTGCACTTTGAGTATTTGCATATTTCCAAGTGAAAGTCAAGCTCATTAGGGACAAAGCTTTTCTGTTTGTTGTTTATAAGTCCAGTCAATGATGAGTATATAAGACATATCTATGAGAGAATATTTCCCCGTGTCTTTAAGGATGCAAATGTTCTGTCAGTCGGTCAGTCCATGATTTTGGTCCTGAATTAAATCTCTCAACCAGGACTGAATTTCAATGAAGGCTAAAAACAGATGACTGTTTCGGGTCGAATTTGAATGTCGGGGCTTACAGACGCTTGGATGACACCACAGGAGCAGTATCCAGGCATTTAAGGGTTTTTTTCTGGGGTTTTTTTACGTTTGAAGAAGGTGTGTGAAGTGAATTTCCATTTTTCAGTGAACTATCCCTTTAAGGCAAGTCTCACAGATCCACTTGCATGGCTTTAAATCCAGCACTTGATAAAATGTATTTTCTCTTTTCACTCTTTAAAATTGCTTCACATAAAAGAGCTCATGTGGATGTGTTAATTTTCTTGTAAAGATTCTTAACAACATTCAGAGTCAATAACGAGGATCTAAAATATTCACGATAACTGAATGCAACTGTTGACTATTACAAAAGTCTGTTTTATGTTCTGCTGCTGGTTTCTGGCTACGGCGCGTTAGCCGCTCGCTTACAGAAAATGATTGTATATTATCCCAGCACACTCAACAAGACAAACGTTAGAGTGCATATAATATCATTTCATAAAGCACGATAACACAATCTGTCAGCAGAACGGTCGATTGAACATTTTCATGTGGCTGACTGTTGCACCCGAGGTCAGTGTTGGGGCTGCGTGGTGCTGATAGCCGTGTGCTGTGAGTGACCCAACCACTGCACAGTTTTCCATTGGAGTGTCGCACTTTCTGAGATTCACTAATTGCCCTGATGAATTCTGCCACAATAGCACTCGACTCATTAATGCTGACACACACTTCTAATTAGATTGGTGGTGGTGGGGGGGGGGGCATTCAACCCGCTGATAACTTGAATAATTATTATTTCTGCTTTTTGAGTCGCGGCGATAACATTTCATTATCCCCGCTAAACACAACACCTACTCAAATAGCACGTTATCAACAGCCTCTTCATAATACATGTCATTTGCATTCACGGCAGTTTATGATTAATTTAAAAAGAGAGAAGTGTAGCGACAACACGGATCAGAATGTGAACAATTCAGTGGGTTTGAAGTCCAAGGACAAACTAAAGTAAAGAAACAGGACGCAAATGCAAAAGAGAATCTACATACCCAACACATCAAAGTGGTGATAATACCTGAACTTCTTATCCTGTACAAGCTATCTATCCTCATTAAGAAGCCTAACAACTGCTTGTCTCTTGATCTGTTGTGATGAACATCTGGGCATTATCCACTTTTAAGTCCCCACGTTCTTCCTCATGGGAATTAACAAAGTTATAATAAATAGAACATTGCTCCATGTAGATTTAACGGGCTCCTTTGTCCAAAGCATTATTTTGGAAGTTCATAAAATGGCAGAAAATGTGCTCAGGAGTGGCAAAGAAAATAGTAATAGTAGAAAAAAGCTGTACTTTTTATTACCTCCAACACAAGGAAGTTGTGTTTTCATCTGCATTTGTTTGTTAGTGAGCCGATTACCATACTACTACCATACTACTGCACGAATGACCATGAGACTTGGTGGAAGGCTGTGGTATGGCTCAGGGAAGCAGCCATTACATTTTCCAGATCAGTGGACAGATCCAGGAAGTTTTATTTAACATTGCGTTTTCCAACATATTTGTAGATTTTTTTAGAGACTAATTCATGGATCTTGATGACAAATCTGTAAAATTAGGTGCAGATCTGAATGAAAATCAGTCTCTGGTTAATTTAAATGTGATTGTTTTTAGGGGACTGTTGGGCCTTGGCGGAGGTATGCACTCTACTGTGTGCCATTACGGTTTTAAAAAATTTAATTTGAGAAATAGTTTGAACATGGGAAAGGATTAAATTGTCAATATAATGATCAGCCACAGGCTCCAAGGGGGAAGGTTGTAATAAACCAGATCACGTAAATCAACTGCGTGCAATAAACAATGTCATTGCTGTTCTCTGCACTTACACAAAGGGGAGAAAATGTGGGTGCAGTTTCGTGCCTAATGAGTTAAGATACAAAAATGTCCAACAATACAGCACCTCGGATTGTTTATTATTTCAAATCTGTAAGAAGAGTTAGACGACTAAAATGCAACCTTGCAGTAACTTAGCCAAAAAATCCCAGGTTGGTTGTTAGCTTGCAACCCAAGTGAAGCAGCGGAGGTACAAGTTTGAAGTTCTTATTCACTGTAACTTGCTTTTTTGAAATAGTGAAATATTGTTGGAGAGCATTAAGACTTTGCAGATGTATAATAAATCACGAGGAAGACTCAAGTCAACAGTTTCACTGAGAAAACATAAAGCGTATTTAAACCAGTTAAGTGGGTTAAAGGTTGAAACCACAGAACTGAACATTTCCCAAACTCAGCAGCACATGACTGCGAGAGGGAAAGAATGGAGTATCTCATAGGAGATGGCAGTTTAAAAAAAAAAAACTCAAAGTGTCAGCAGTGCTTAAAAGCAGTAATGTGCTAATGTGAGTAGACCTAAAAAATAATCCAGTTGATTTTGCCTCAATATAGAAATACACTCAATGCATTTTAATGCATCTGCCAAAAACTTGATGTGATGAATGGTTCAGATGTGATGTGGATGCATGTTGAAAAAAATTATGCATTTGGTCATTAACACCTTGACATTACCATAAACTCCTGGGAAATACAACGCGAGGCTGTTCAACTGTTAACACCCCATAACGGATAATGCATATTTATCAGTAGGTATGTGGCGATGTTTCACACTGTGGCAGACAATACAATGTATTGATTGTCAGAATGTGGTCTATGTTTAGTTCCAGTCATGGCCTGCAAACTAATCAGGTGCACATGCCTGCATTAAGCATCTTAAAATACCAACGGATGTAACGGGATAAAACCGGGGCCTGTAACACAATTTTGCTGCTTGGTAAGGTCACAAAGAAAAATGTTTTAGTTGTCTAGTATGTCGATAGATCAATCAATGATTTAACCAATAAAATAATATAACATAATAAAATATCAAAAAAAATGATATGGCGCTTTTCTAATCATGACGACCACTCAAAAGCATTTTACAGTACAGATTTGCCATTCACCCATTCACACACACTTTCATACTGTGGATATATGTGCAGCACTTTCTCTATCACACATCCCAAACACTGCTGGCAAAGCCGTCAGGGGCAATATGGGTTTCAGTAACTTGTCCAAGGAGACTGGGATCGAATCGACAACCTTCTGGTTAGTGGGCAACCCGTTCTATCTCCTGAGCCACAAGTGTAAAAAATGTCCATAATGTCCATTATTTCTTAAACTGTACTGGCCTGAGAGCATTGTTGTGTCTTTGAAATCCAAACAGTCCTAAACAATTGTTTTTAATTCAGTGTGTTATAAAATAGAGGGTAAGCGACAGCAGATAATGTTTGGCATTTTTCATTACTAAAATAATTGGCGATGAATTTAATGCCATCAACAAACTGAACAACAAGCTGAAGAACACACTGTCTCTGTGGGACATAATTCAGCTTTTTCATATTGCAAACTAGATACTGCTTGTAACAATGCACACAGGAATATCAAGTATGAAATAGTTCAGCCCATATGAGATGAGGAACTACAGAATTAAAGAATAAGGTGAAAGAATTACATTCGTTTGAAATTGCAGAAATCCTTCACAATCATATTTACATTGGGTCCAGCATTGTTCTCTGTCAGTCTACAACTGATGGGATAGACAGGTGGAAAGACTGCAGGCAATGGGCATACACATGGGTATGAAGGTACGCAAGCATGTAGGCAGGCAATGAATTGTGCCCTCGTCTGTTCCTTAATAAGTAGACAACCCGTCCACATCTCTGTTGCCTCGCCTCAGATCTCTGTCAGGGGCACTATCACCGTGTTCATTGGCAGGGATGTGTGGGAGAACCTGACAACCCTCCGTCTCCAGTCTCGGTTAACAAGACAAAAAGTTATGCTCCAAAGATCTGTAGAAAAAGAAGAGAGAGGAAGAGGAAGCCCACGGCACCGAGCGCCATCTCCGCCGCTCTCGGTCAAACTTCCACATCTAATTGTGAGGCCGAACACACACCTGTGACACTCCACTCGGATACAGATTCTTTAATCTCTCCTTTTATATGACATGTAATCTCCATCTATACCCAGGGAGCAGCCAGAGAGGCAGGAAATGAAATCAACGCTGTGTCTCGGCGCTGGGCGTTACTTCATTAGCATGGGCACTACAGATGTAGCAGTAAATCTGATTTATTAAAGGGCGACGACGAAGGCACCGCAGACAGACGGAGGAATTCATAATAGCAGATGATAGGGACACCCAATCTCCAGTGTTTCACCGCGGCTTTGCAAATGTTTGACAGAGGGCAAAGAGAGGGGGAACAATTTGCTCTCTTTCTTTGCTGCAGCCGGTAAGGATTTAGATCCAGAGTCATGTTGGATGAAATATTTTAAAACCGTCAAACTGATTTCCACGTCCTGAATATCAGAAGGAAAAATAAAGCAATTAGAAAATCCATACTAATAATACTTTCTATACATGAAGAGAAAAGGCCGGTAAAGTATATGACCTCCAGCGACTGATAATCATGAGGAATACTTCACGAAAATCAATTACATTTTCACTGCACTCAGTGTGTTCATTTGTCATGTTGTTTTTCAGTTACATGATACTCAATATAAATTGCACCGTGGATCCTGGCGACACCTTTACATCAGCCAGACTAGTTGAGTAAACTGGATTTAATTAGGTTTATTATAGGAGTATCCGAGGTTAAACTGTGAGTTTTACACTTACCGCAGGTTTGACATTTAACAGTGTTGGGCATTACTCTCCTTCACACCACTGGGCAGGGAAAAGGTCCATTATCTTAATTATTTCCCCAGAATATTTCAGTTCATAATATCTTCAGCAGGTAAAATGAAATATAATCATGTCACAGCTTTTATAGAGTCTAACTCAGCCTTTACCTACCAGACCAAATCACACTGCAGATTTCGGTGCCTCGTTTCATTGCTTATAGGAAAGATAGACATCAACCCACATTTCAAGCTAACATAAAACTTAACTATGGTGGCAACACTCTCTACGTGGCTGTGGCAATACGTAACGTTAGCTTACAGTTTGCTAGTAGGTCCCTTGAACTCGAGGCTGAAGTATTTTGTTGTATCAAGTCCTGAAACTGTCATTGAGTGTTAAATAATTGCATTAGATTTATGTATTATGTATTATGTTATTTTGTTATGCATTTATTGATATTCGTATTCCTTAGTAAGTATGCTTTAACTGTTAATGGTAAACCTATTACATTTCAACTTCCAATTGGCCTTAGCAATTACAAAAGCCACTCTGTTTTGTGCTTTTGTAAGAAAAAAATCATCAGTTGAGGCAACAGAACCATTAAAAAAACATTGATTTAGCAATAATATTGGAAAAAACCCAATCGATACCTAACCCTTCTACCAAAACACAGAATCCAAAGAAGCACAACCATTTAGCCTCATGCAGCTTTGTGAAGCGTACTGACTGAGTGATGTCATGAACATTTATCAAATTTAAGAATTGATCTGAGGAAAACTCATCAGCAATCCTCCTAATTTAAACCTACTTCTCATTAGCAAGCAATGCAGCTATGTGGGGTACATCTGGCCACCAGCTGCGGTGTGACTACACCCTTCAGAGGTCAACAGGTTACAAACCATCTGGGGTGACGACATCTAATCCGACGGTAGCTATGGTGATGTTATGGAAAAGTCATAGCCTCTTCATAGCAGAGGCTATACAGTTGGTTGCTCAAAGGATAGACCACACTGGTACACCCGCCCCTCCCCAATTCTGGAAACAGAGATTCCAAATGATTAGTTGTGCACTCCCATGGGACTGTGAAGCTAAGGAGGGAGGGGGGGGATGTAATTCAATTAGTCCCATGGTTCTGCACCAAAGGGAGGCAGACAGATCCATCTCATTGAGACATCCAGGATGCGCAGGCCTGGTGTATGCACAGAAGATATTGGCAGCAAATCATTGGTGCTGTTAGTTTGAATTAAAGATAATTTCACTCGTTACAGGACTGCTGGGAACGAATAAACCCAGCAGCCTCTGCGCTAACAACACGGAGCAGCTCCTCCTGAATAAAGAAACACTTGGCGATGGTGACAACCCTGGTTTACACAAAGAATGGCAGAGTGAGGAGAGTGTGCAGACTGATGCTAACAGAGAGCAGAGCACACCACCTTCCATGATAAGCCTGAGACATTTTAAGCAATGCCTCTGAGCTTGTGTCGTGTGTCGTGAACGCCGTCTCCCACTGAAGTCACACACAGATCGGCCTTTCAGAGCGCAGCCCTCCTCCACTGTCTCTTTGTCCCTCCTCCCAGCCGGGAATTTATAAAGGGCCACAGTGCCTCACTCCATGAGATTCCTGTAATTTATGACAGCCTTTTCGCAGGCACAGAGAAATCAAATCAGACTGTAAATATAGTGCATGTTTCCCAGTATGAGCTCTTCACACAGGCGGTAGATCACAAATAAATGCCAGAGATCCTGACAGTCATTAAATAACAGCATCAATAATCCCACATGTGGCAGCACTACATTTGATTTTGGATTATGGAAAGGGCAGAAAGCATGGATAATGAATGAGAGTCAGCAGAAACAAATCAGAGAGGAGGGACAATTACTAGAGGCACCAAGATGCACGTCAGCCACTTCATACAGGATCACCACTTCTGGTCATCGGTAGCCGACTGACCCTTGACCTCAGGATGGCACCCGCATCGGCTATGTAATGGGACACCATGCCAGCTGGACTGAGGGGAGAGGGTGTTATCTTGTGGATAACGTAACAGGGGTATCGTGTCCACGGTGCAGGTGGGCAGTTGCTCTCCCTTGGCTGAAGGTCCATCGGTGGAAACTGAAGACTCGACGGAGAGAGAAGCGAACAGCTGCCGTATAGTGGACTGAACAGATGGCGATGGTGGCAAGAAATTAACACCGTATCGTTTTAATCTGAGTGAAGAAGAGATATGTCTGCAACTTCAACACTTCTCTGATATCAGATCTCCGAAAAATGCACATCTCAGGGTGTTCCTCGTCTTGTCGTTTGTTGTCTGGATCATTTTTTCGACATTGTGTATTCTCTAAGAAACATTTGCAACAGCATACTGCCCAGCACCACGAGCAGTTTGTTCACATCTCTCAGTATTTTTTAATGTCTTCTTGATGAAAGTAAACACTGCTTATTGTACTGGAGCCTTCTAGTATTGACAATGGTGACTTTGCATAAGTTCAAACATACTCTCAATATGTGATGCAGAAGGAATAATGTGTTAATATTTGCTCATATGCGTCGAACAATACAGAAAGAAGAACTTTATTTTCCACATTTCTATATTACGTTTTTTTCTTCCTGTATGATTTTCAATTTGTATTTTTATATTTGTGTTCTCTCTTTATCTAAAGTTGTGCATTATAAAGTTTATGGTTAAACCTAGATATCTTAGGAATCATTGCAGTATTTCATGTTGATATTAACAAATCTACTGAAGTGTTGAAAATGTCCAACTTCTTCTCTGAAGAATGTGATCAAATTTTAAAAACACTGTGCTGCCAGGTGCCTTAAGAATACTTCACTATATTTAGCACCAAATGTAACTACATGGTAGCACAAGTTAAACCCTCACAATTAACCTTGACTATGCATAAAATGTCCCTCCTCCACTCAGGATATAATATTATATACATGTAGTACAAGTATTTGGCTGTATACGGCTGCTTTTTTTAATGTATACCACAGTACTGTTGTCTGTTCACGGCACATTAAGTGTTTAGTCAGCCATTAATGTGTCTGATTAGTCACCATTTTATCAAATGAATACTGCATGCCGTTATTATCAGTCCAGATATTATACTTTCACCGAATGAAAAGGAACTATTATTATAGAGTGAGTGGTTCCATGGGTCAACAAGCCAGCACATGCATACAGTTGCCCTATTTATTTTCACAGCGATGTCTCATCTTATATAAAAACAGTGTCCATTCATGTTGTGCTGTGTAGAAAAGGTAGAGCATCATAAAAAGAAAACCAGTTGTTTGGACGATTCGCCGTCTTTGAAAACATGAGTCAACAGTGCTGCTATAAATAACGAGGATTATTCTACTGGATAACAGTTACACCACAGTGCACAAGTTCATAAGCAGGTTGAAGTGTCACAGCCGCAGGGAAGAAATTAGAGAGCATAATGTAAAGTAAACATCAACTATGTAATGTACACATGATACGATGTGCTATTTCTGTTGAATGTGCCAATACCTCCCACAGCCTGAGGTCTCTTTCTTTCCTCCGCCTGTAGAGGTCAGATGACGTAACGTACTTTACAGGAGATGAATGCATGATAGCTTTTGGTTATTACTCTACAATGCTGGCCTTATTCTCCTCAGTGTAATCAAACACAAAATATCACAACATCCAGAAGACGATCCAGGATAATAAAGGTCTTATTCAAGCTACTATTCACATCAAACTAATCCAGCGTTAGATGTCATGCCAAGGCACAAACAGGGCAAGATGTATGAATGCGACGGTAAAAACTTATAGTGAAATAGATTCAATTAGAATTAGGAGGATGTTGATTTCTTCTTGACGTTAGTGGCTGCTGACAAAATAGCAGGAAACTCAATCACAAACTAAATCAGCTCATCAGCGCTGCGTTACCAGACAATGCTTGTTGGAAAGCAAGTCACATGCGATATTCAGCTCCTGTTTAAGACGAGCAGCGTACGGACAAACAAGGTTACAGCATGAGACATCAGGACCTTGTATAATTAATGTCTGACTTGAATTAAAATCTCCTTCCTTTGCTAATGAATTTGTACCATCGGGCCAGGTGAAGCTATTCCCACAGCGACTATTTGGAATTATGTCGCACTCGACCCGGAGGATCAGCATAACAACTAAGGTTGCGTCAACACATTTATGAGGGCAGATGGATGTAACTGTTGTTATGCACTAACATTAACATATGTTATTTACTGTGTGAGCTACAACTTACTGGGGAAGTTTTTGCTAAAAAATGTTTGTCTAATACCAGGTGTTTTTACAGCCAGCACGAGAGCTTCACCCCGAGATATTCAAGTAATTGGCCTGGCAATGATGCTGAACTATTCCTTTTTCAATACTTTTCTACAAAACCATCTTTTCATTTAAAAATTGCTGTCTAATAAACAGCCTAATAAATAGTCTGAATTAAATTATTTTAACTAAAATGATCTTTCCAAACACAGACATTCATTGCCAGGCCTCACTCATTGACAGGTTTTACGGGGATATTTTTTTTTGGCTACTTGGAGTAAGACAATGAAGCTGTAAACACATCATTGACATAATATCATCTAATTAGGTTGTAACAGCCAACGTAGTAGCAAAAAACTGCCTATTTACACATCTAATAGACAAAGAGGTACATTGGAATTTCAATTTTTGTGGTTTTGGCCATCTGGAAAAAAATACACCAGTCTTCTCATTCCCTTTTAGCTCTTTTTTGGTCTCCACCATATCCTAAATATAGTTTATGTAAATAAATGTGGCTCTTCAGTGGCTAAATGCTCGCTCCTGTTCACCAGCGAGTCACTAACTCTGTTTGTCATATGTTCTGTGCTGGGAACAAGGATTTCTTTTAGAGCATTTTCTTGGAAAACAATTGTCTGCTGCAGCTAGAAACTCTTTAGGCTTGGGTGCTTTCATATCCATGATTTAATCCATTGTTATTAGGATATCAAATATTTTAGAGCAGCTTTTAGGATAATGAGCAGACAATCCTTATCTGTTAAGGTCCGATAACACTGGGGAGACAATTTGAAGGTTGCAGAATTTCCGTGACCACTGGTCAACTACAAAGTTCCTTACTCATAAAGAGGCCGACATTATGATCCGACAAGGTGGTGATGGCTATATCTGGGCTGTGCTATCTCTTCGAGGCACAATTTGCCCATACCCAAATGGGGGCCAGGCTCAAAATGGCCACTGCAAAAAGAGCTTTTATGAAGAGTATCACCACAAATCATGCCACGAACTTAATCATTCAATCTCCCAAAACAGAGCGACGAGCGACGAACGCAATCCAAGATATCGCCTTCCGCTGAGCGTAACCAGAGATTCCCTCTGCCCTTAACACAAGGTCACTGCCCTGCTGATGAGCTGAATATACAAGGCTAAAGTAACACAATCACTTATACAGTACCGCTTCCAGCTGCTAAATGCACTTCAGCCAGGCCAATATGAAATCATTTCAACGCGAATATGTCGGAGCAGTCCACAGCTCCTCTTTGAGACCCAAGGTGCTGACACTACACAGCCCTGAGCCGAGGGGGGGGGCAGGCGGGAGAGAGACTTCTCGCTCGGTCAGCAACCCTCGCAGCCTGCAGAGGATCAGAGCAGAGGAGAGCAGTAATTTCAGTGCTGCTCTTCAGACAGGAGAGTCCTTTCCCCCAGGCAGTGGCAAAAACCGCTGCTGCACACACAGCGGATCCGAAGGCCCTCAATTAACCTTGATGTGAAACTACCACCTTAGTTCTCCGTCACAAAATCAACATTCCCATTCAACAGCAATATCATTCAGTTTACTTTGTCTGTCTGTTACTCCAGCCCACCTCTGTCCCACTGCAGCTATAGCCTCTACTCCCACTCTCTAAGAGCTGTGTAAGCCTCTCAACCTCTGGACATCTCCCGCCACACACAATGTACACACTGCTCTACAAACACTGCTCTCTGATTTGCTCTCTGATTTCTGACAGCGAGGTAAACAATTGTGTTAGAGTAAAGAAAAATGTTGAGTAAGTCATCAAGTGACTAATGTCTAAACTGCACTGTGGCGCAGGACCCCTACCACTCAGCCGTATTTGGCTCTGATGTATCATTGATGCAGATCAATGGCAAGTGGCTTGATCACCAGGGTATCTGCCCCACTGTCATTGACCTCTGGCTCCTGTGGCGCTCCTGGGAGACCCCCTGCCAGAGAAAAACACTCCCAGCATGTTGATGAAGGGGGCTAAAACCATCAGAGCCTTTGAGAGCACCCCTCTAATGTGTTTTCAAAGTGATACCGGCCACAAGAAAACCTTCCCATAAGCAGAGCACAAATCATAAGAACATATATAGGGGCTGCTGTGGATCAGTGGGTCATCCACTGACAAGAAGGTCGGTGGTTTAATCCCTGGCTCTTCCTCTGAAATGCCCTTGGGCAAGATAGTGAACCCCGAATAACCCCTGACAGCTGTGCCGACAGTGTATGAATGGTGTATGATAGAAAAAGTGGTGCGTGAATGTTGCTTTTACTGTAAAGAGCCTTGAGTGGTCGATAAGACTGGAAAAGGACGACATAAATACATCCCCTTTTATTAAACCTCTTAACACATACTGTATGTAGTGGAGTAACTATAGTTTATATTGTGAATGATAATTCAGTAATTCATAGAACACATTGAATGCATGCAAACACTCACTGTGTCTCGTTTTTAAATTCAAATAGTCTTCTAAACAAAGACACAGTTCCTGGCAGTTTGTGCCAACAATAGAGTCAAAAGAAGCTGGGCAGGTTACAACAAGGTGACGAGTCACTGAGCACAAGCAGCCATTTAACTGAACAGACACAATAAGGTGATAAACTGCATTATTTGGATCCTGTTAACCATTAAAATCCAAAGCAGCAGTTTGCACTGTTGCTAGAATATTGACCTAAACAGAATAAGTACATCCGCTCCTCTTGTATTTAAATAGAAAGTCAAATTAATTCTGGTACTTACTTCACTCAAGACTTTTACACAGACACAGATACACGTCTGAGAGAAAAACAGAATTAGTGCACCCACTCTCCTTTCTCGGAGGAGGCCATCACATGATCTTTAGCACAGGTATCACATGATCCTTGCCCCTGGTAATCAGTTTACCTCACAAGCAGGAGGTCATGTCCCTTATCATTCCAGAGTTTCTCAGGGAAACCAAATCAGAGATGTTTTTACTTTAGAAGGATTCTGTGTGTGTGTGCAGCAGTAACACCTTAACTGACAAAATTAAAATGGTGATTATTTGCACACAGCGACAGTCGACAAGTACAATTCACACAAATCTTTTTACACCAAAGCAGACTATTTAAAGTTGAAACACCAACACTGAAGCTTTTATCCGATGCTCATTCACTACTGAATTAATCACCCACAAAACACATTGCAGACACATGAAGAGAATATTTATTATCCTAACAAAAGGAGAAAAAATGAATTTGCAAACCGCTAGAAGCTGACTTTTTTCCGTGATTCACTCACTAACTTCTGGCTATCTTCTCCTCTGATGAAGGCTCACGCTCTCGCTGGTCATGCGCAGTGAGAGCACGGGCAGGGGGAGAACATGCACCTTAAAGGACCCTGACAAAACCAGGATTCAAACCGAGAACATTCTTCCTGTGGCTCAGCGGTGCTAACTACTGCACCACTGTGCCAACATCAAAAGACAGCTATTTACTAAAGATAAGAACTGGCTCAATGGTCCAACTGTTCAATGAATCCTCACATCACACCTCTTTTCTTTGCATGCCACTAACCCAGTTCTGTGCCCACATACACCGTGTGCTTGACAGTGAAGGTCGGCGCTGTCGGCTGCCCATTCAAACTGGCATCTCATTTGACCCACTGATGAGAGGTGCCACAGGCTGTGCCACTGCCTCTGCCGGCATCTACTGACCTACTTCTTGAGTCTGCTTACGCATAGCTGGCACAGCCGCATTGGTTCAGACCACATGTACTGTAAATGCACTGTAACAAACACCACGGCCAGCTTGGTGGGGATTGTATTAAATGTAGGTACCACTACCCAATTTTGTTGGCTTGTTTTACATTCTGCACACCAATAGAAAATAAATGATGTGATGTCTTGCATACACCATGTCTCAGCAGACTAATGAAATTAAATAATAATCAATTTAAAATAATGTTGCTCCAGATATTATTAAGTTATCTGCAAATTAAAGCCTGCAAATGAAATTGTAATTGTGCCAAACATTGCGAGATAGAAAAGTGAACTGTGTATGCACTAATACTGAACACTGATGTAATCGCCAACAGTTTTCCATGCAGCCAAATGAGTCTGAACTCACTAACTCTTTAATTACAGCTGAGAACAACCGTGCTTCAAATCTGAAAACACATTAGTAATGTGGTCGAGTGTTTGCTGATGAAAAAAAAAAAAAAAGCCTGTCTGCGTTATAGCTCTCACAAATCGACCGCCTGCCACATTCATCCGCTGGGAAAAAATAATACCGGAAACTGTGATTTCAGATTGATGAAGAAATGGGAGTGGCAGACAGCTTATGCATCTATAGAAACCGATCTGGAGGCGAGCCAGGCCCTAAAGAGGCTGTGATCACAGAGACAGCGCTGCAAAAGAAAAAGAGCACGTAGGAGAAATCCATTTTACTGGTAAACACAACACACAAGGGCCGGGTTGCAGTGACAGCATGGGGTGTGTTTTAGTTTCCGCCTCCTACACACTCAGGCATTAAATATGGTCGAACGATCTCACTCTGGAGTGACTCTCCAAACCCCTGGCTTCCCACCCTCCAACCAACCCAACATTTCCGGGGGAATTCCGACCAGGAATGCATTCTTGATGACGGAGCGTGTGTAACAGCTGAGAGGAAAATCACTTTCTAATGAAACAGCACGGAAACACAGTTTGACTTTTGAAGAAGTGCTTGTTCCTCAACACTTTGTGGGTCAAAATACCTACTTGGGGAATTCGTGACTTTTGATTTTGTTAGTCATGGAATTGTTTGGAGGATGTTGTATCTCTCCCTGGGTTACAGAGTTTGAATTAGCAGTGACTGAACCCACTCGACGAGAGCGTGCAGCAGACTTTGAGATCATGTCTGAAACTCGTGATCCGCGTTAAATTAGGTGGTGAGGTGAAAGTGTGAACTAAAGTTGCTGTAGCAGAGATACCGCTTAATGGCCTCCCATAATACAGAATCACTGTGGTAATGGCCTCTTCAATAGCTGGCAATGAGTGGGAAAAAGGCACCATTTAAATAGTGCTTGGCTTTAATTACCACTGCAAAGTGAAATTGCTGTGTTTAATATTTCAGAAGCTTCGAGGGAAGAAGTGTTGAGTGTTGACGGTAACACATTTGTGCTACTTTTCCTATTTTAAGTTGAGATCTTTTTTCTAATTTCGTTTGGCACAACATTAGAAGGCGGCAAAATGTGGTTTTATAACCTTGGGACTAGTGAATAGCTCCTAGTGTTTTTGTTTGATGGAACAGTAAGCCTTTATCAGTCGCCGCTGGCAGATGCGTGCTGCATGTGAGCTTGTGACATTGGTGTTGCTCTGATCTAATTATATCTGGGTACGGTGTTGTGGGAAGGTTACAGTAGGTGCTCACACTGAGTCTCCATTTTTGTATTAGACACGGACAAGCAGAGATCTCATATTGTGAGCCAACAGGTGCACTGAGATTTACATAGCTTCGAAAAATCATATATCTGAATGTTGTTTGCTCTTACTGCTGCAAATGCTGTGTCCAGCCATAGACATGAAAACAAACACAGAGAGTGTATACACACACAATGAGAAAATCCATCATGGCTAGTAAACACAAGTACAGTAATCCTACAGAGGAAGAGGCATTTATTATTCATACAGCCTCTCCAGGCCTATTTAATCTTAAGATTATTCTGTATTGGCACATTTTGACAATCTGCCAGGGATGCACATATGATCCTATGTCACTTACAATAATTAAAATCTGAAAAATGGGCTTAAATCAAAACATGCTTGCATCAATGTGTCAACATTTCTGAAAAAAATGCATGCCTCTAGTTCTGTAGATCCATCACATGTAAAGCAGACTTCAGCACCAAAGCAAAAACAATCCTAAATCCTACACATCTTAACTGTCAACATCCGACCAATACACTTATTCAGACTGCACACTCATCAGTGATGGTTTATGTCATGATGGTGCAGCCATCTAGCATTTATTTTATACACATCAACATTACACCCGGAGATGTATGACACAAACTCACGGGAGTACAGTTTCAGTGCGGGTACTCCCAGTTGGAATCAAGCTCCTCTAGTATATGTCAGTGATGCCTTTCTGTATAGAGCCATCCAGAACCACAGCTGTCTCCATAATGCTGAGGCAGCTCGACTTTTCTAGCTACATCAATCAAGTAAAATAAAGTCTTTCCCCTGTACCGTCCAAAACCCTATAAGTATTCTTGATTTGACCCTGGCTATATATCCAAGACGCCTCTGGTAGTTAATGGTCAGCTGCTCCATCCTGTAGAAGGACGGGGTGAAATCTGTCAAACAGTTGCACATGGCAGCCCAGAGCTTCTTCGGTTAATGAGAATGTCAAAAGAGGCTAACGTGTAGCCAACGTGGTTTGACATGGTGAGTCAGCCCAGGACTCACAATTGTTTCACAAACTGATGCTCTATACTGAAAACCACCCATGGTAAGAAATGCATAGGGGTTTACTGTGCGGGGCTCCTTCATCCCACAGTGTTACTGTGTTGCTTGGGGAGTGTTTACTGGCCTGTACCTGTGAATAACATCATGTCATAGCACATAACATACATCTTCACAGCGGCAGCACAGGAGCGTGTGTGTGTGTGTATGAGGCATCATCAGGCAGCAAGGGCACAGCCTTCGAGGGTCTAAACAGACATGTCCTTCAGTGAGGGGGTGCACAGCCCTCCTGCTGGTGTCTTAGAGAAAAGTAAAAGCACCACAGGCAGGTTAGTGCAACCTCTGATCTCTGCACACAGGAAGGTGGCAGATACAAAAGAAAGAATGAGGGAAGCAAAATTGCTTTGGCCCAGATTTGGCCCATATCAAGCCCACGTGGAATGATGGCACTCGGGCGCTCCTGTTTGCCAGATCTGGGCCACAAGTAAGACATAGCAATACCGCATGTCAGCCAAAGGTGCCAAAGGTGGTCGGAATGAGGTTCACATCCAGATTACACCTTGCCTAGAGCACCGCATGTTTGCCAGAAAAAAGGCCAACATTTGTTTCGGGATATTTGGGCCACACTTGCTATTTTACAAGTGGGGACCTTGGGTTCACATCCATTTTGTTTCGGGCCACAAGAAGGACAGAATTGCCTCATAACTGCCTAAAGTGGCCCACATCCGTATGCTATCTGGAAAACGGCAGATTATGAGGTTTGCAAGCTTTGGCAGTCTAAACAAACTGGACCAAACTGACCATTACAGATTGTCCTGTTCATGCGGAGCCCACGATTGTGAAGCCTCCTGCCAATCACCAGGGTTTTGGGTCACATCCCTCACGTCCTCTGTGTCATCTTTGATCCAGCAAACATTCAGGTCAAGTCCAACTCCCACTGAGAGCAGCACATTGCAATGATGCTGAGGCTGGGCCAGCATTAGTTCGACAGTGTAAACCCCCATCAAGGCACAAAAAAACAACTAACCTGTATATTTAACATGCTGCAAAACAAGTCGGTCAGTGAGATACTCATCTTTCCTCTTTTTTACCTCTTATCTGTCAATGTCAAAAGCAGTCAGTCACATTTGAGCCGATGGAAAACAGACTTGCTTTAAGCCTGAGAGCTACATCCGAGAAGGAGCCTGCAGGAGGTGTCACATCGACCACAGCGATCATGTGGACACAGCAAAAAGGTCGTCGGTTAATAGGAGAGGTTTTTCTGCGCTTCTGCTGAGGCGACACCGAGCAGGTCCGCCTCCTCGTAGTGAGGAGGAGGAGGAGGAGAGGAAGAGCACCTTCAACAGCAGCAGCCACAGGGGGGTTTTCCTTTTTTTTTTAAATTTTATTTTATTTACAAATATCTTCATAGGAATGAGGCAGAAACCCTTACCTGATGTCCGGGCCGCTCGTCAGTGCATGGAGGTTTAATGAGGGGGCTGCGCACCGCACCGCAAGCGGGTCAGCTCGGCTCGTCTGCCTGAGTCCTCCACGGCATCAAGCCCCTCCTCGTTTATCGTACAGTGGAGAGAGAGAGAGAGAGAGAGAGAGAGAGAGAGAGAGAAAGAGAGAGCGATAGAGAGAGAGAGAGATGAGGAGGAGGAGGAGGAGAAAAAAAAACTCCACATATCTATGCGCCGGGGAGGGTAAAAAAAAG
Organism: Hippoglossus stenolepis; assembly: GCF_022539355.2. Classification (NCBI taxonomy): domain Eukaryota; kingdom Metazoa; phylum Chordata; class Actinopteri; order Pleuronectiformes; family Pleuronectidae; genus Hippoglossus; species Hippoglossus stenolepis. The sequence goes on along the minus strand of NC_061487.1, from coordinate 15,280,832 downwards.
AGGAAGCGGCGTCACACTCCCCCTGCATGTGTCTGATGATCATAGCGATGTAACAAGCCCCCTCTACCCCCCCGCAGCAGGGGCTTTAAATACCCAGAGATAATAATGCACGAACGACGTGAATGACTTGAGTCCTCGCTCTTATTTTGAAAACCCCGCTTTGAATGTGTGCAGTCAAGTGCGCCCTGCAGCCAGGAGCGTGCGTGTCCATTAGGAGAGGAGGGTCCCTCTCTCTCTCTGCTGGGCCCCGAGTCACCACTGGGACACAAGACCAGTGCCACGTGGGAGATGGTGTTTACACTGTGGGGCGGTGGGCACATCATCTGCACCACATCCCAAACAAGTGCCGTCTGGAAGGAGCACGTCACCTGCTATAGGATGAGGGTTGTATTTATCAGGAATAGGCCACGTATCTTGTTCAGGGCGTGTTTGTGAAGCTGAATTCATAAACCACATATTCTAATTCAGTATTTCAACACATCACTTTTGGTATGATTTGCAAATGTGTGTTATAGACTTTATTTTGTATGTATCAATCTGACTATGACACCTTCTCCTCTCTGCTGTTTTATAAACATATACTGCCCCCTATTGGACATGTGCAAGCATCTAAGCAGAGGCCAGGACATGTTCTGATGAATATTGTAAGAGGAGTGATTATCTGTGTGTGTGTGTGTGTGTGGGTGTGAAAATGTTTTTTGCTTGATTCACACACTTGGTAGAAAATTTTGGAATTTCATCAGTGTCCTGAATGCATGTTGTACTGAATATGGTAAAACATGGTTTTGATGGTTGCATTGCACACACACACACACACACACACACACACACACACACACACACACACACACACACACACACACACACACACACGCACACACACACACAGTATGTCCGTGCATGTCATGCTGGATAATGTTTTTTTAGAGAAACAGAGTTTATTTTCGTTTTTTTAATACACTCACTTTATCATTCATGACATTCTTACACGTTGATTTCCAGGGAACAAGTGGTTGGAGAGGTTTTTCTTAAATTGTGACGTGTCCTGAGCTTTTTGGAAAACATTTCTGAGAAGTACCTCATTTAGGACACTTTCCTGGTGTGTTGTTAGCACTGACATCATTCTGTCCTGTAGTGCCTGGTAACACATGGTAACTCCACTTGACCCTTGTCCTGTGCACAGTGGAGCTTACAACCCTTCAGTGTAGAAAAAACCCATAGGGACAAAACTACCAAAAAGATTGTAGCATTACCATGCCAAACATACAAGAACAGACAGAACTGACAACTACTAACTATCAGTCTGTTGCACTGTTTGAGCGTATTTGTAAAAAGGTTTGTTGATTTGCTGCAGTAACTGTCAAGTTAAAGCTCCTCAATCCAGGGTCAATGACACCTCCCTGTCAGGCATGAGTCATTCGTAATCCAGCTGCTCCATGTGCCACCACAAGAGGGCAGCACTGGAATAACAGTGTTTCAATAAAGGTCGCCATGATTTTAAATCAATCAATGTTCTCCTTGTCCTTTTTATCACCAGTGTTGACTTTTCAGAAACTACCTCTCTGATAAAGAGACATTACGTTCTGCCCTAAAAGGTTTTCCTCAGTATGGTCAAGTGTTAACAAAGCTCATGCTGTGTGGACATCCATTGCTCGTCTACACGGACTCTCATTTGGATTTTCAAGTCAAGATACGAATATTTGGAAAGTTACCAAATAGACTATATCAGGCTGAATTACATGGAGGGATCAGAGTGATGCATCGTTCCAGAGTCAATTTTCCAAGTGATGATGCAGCATTAAAACTTAGTAGAGTGCATTCCTGCGCCAAGGCCCAACAGTCAGATTCCAGTAAGCTGCATCAAAGTTCACACACTCATAGAAATCAATCCCCTAAATATCCCCTTCATATCTCATGAAGATCAGTCAACATGTCTCACAATGTTAAAGAGAGAGATTAAAAAAAAAACTAAATTTCCTGGTAATCTATTCAGTTGTTTTTTCAGGGAGTGAAAACACAACCACCTTAGCGAGAGGTAATTATGTTGATATTGTATTTCTTTCTAAATGAGTGTAGAATAAGTAAATAGTAAATATACTTTTACCAGATCGTTCAACCCATAGCACCGGCCACATTTATTTTGGCACCAAAAGGACTTTTTTTAGCAAGTTATCAATGAATGAACCACTTCTTAGATAATCAACCTGCATTCCGCCTCAACTCATTAAAGCTAGGACAGCTCCATCCTTTCTGCATTTGCCATTTAAAGTTAATGGCACTTCAAATGTTCTTAAAAAGTGTTGGGAGGTTTTTATCTTCATCTTATCAGATTACCCTGTTTGTCATCACAGAACAAGGTCACACGCCATCAAATTTAATTAACAGGAAAAGCAAACACGTGAATTAAAGCCTGTCGTTTGTTTGAAAAACGTCGTTCACTTTGGAAGTAGTGAACTTATCACTGAACGGCTTCTACAGGGGCCACTGAGCTCTGTTGTGGTTTGGATATTTCCATGGGAACCAGTGACCGGGGAGAGAGGGAGGATCCTGTTGAAGCAGCACAGGGGGCGTATTCACTGGTTTCCTGCTTCATTTAAACTGCCTGCATCTCCCTAATAGCCACAGATGTGCTGCACTTGACAAGCGGGAACCTCCATCTGCTGTCAGGAGAGCCTCAGAGATTTCTCACATCACCCTGGAGCTATCAGGACAACTGTGTGGATTTTCCATATCTTCAATATAAGGTGAGAAAGTCTTCCTAATTTTCCTTTTATGCTGCGTTTTGTGTGTTTATTTGGTTTGAAAACACAATGCATGACTTAATAATACTATCATTTTGATTTTATAGTTTGCCCAGTTCCACCTGAGGACCCATGTGGGTGGTGGAGAAGATCCGCGTGTCAGTGGAGAGATCTAACCTGCCCGTCCCATCAGCCGAGCTCAACTTTAAAATTGGTGACATCATGTTTGGAGACAGAGCGGACAAGACCAAAAGGATTTTCCTCTGTCCTAATGTCATCACTCCTGACAACATCCCAGAGTTCTTCATCCCCCCAACAATCCCATCCTTGCAGGAGACGAGGGGCACGGAGCACAGCCGAGCTGCCCGCGTTATCAAGGTGTCTCCCTGTGAGAGGCCCAACCCTGAAATAGAGGTGACGCACTACGAGCATCTCAACCCGCACATTATCCAGGTGGAGAGCGTGGATGATGGCCCCTATGATGACTGCAGTGATGAGGAGACCACCAACGCAGACCCCCACAGTCAGGCTGCCTTGTCCCTCCCGCACCTTGCCAAAGCCCAGACCTGCTATGGCTTTTGCACTTTACTGGAGAGCCCCCACACCAGAAGGAAGGAGTCGCTCTTCCACTCTGACCCTGGCTCCTCTCCCCTGCTGCTGCCCAGGAGTCGATCCAGCGTGTGCTCCAAAGTCTCCCACTCTACCTTGCCCTCCTCCTCTCATTCCTCTCTTGGCCTGAACACCCTGAGCTCCAGGCTTTCCCCAAAATGCTACTCCCTGAACTGGCAGACCGCTATGGACAGCGATACCACTTCTTCCACTGAGTCCTCTCCTTTCAGCTCGCCACTGCTGACCAGGTGCCCCGGCAAGTCTTCCCTCTTCAAAACACTGAGTCATGAACTACTCCTGGCGAGGAACATGAGGAAGGCAATGGTGTCCAGGAACAATTCCCTGTCTACAGATGAAGGCAGCTCCACAGACAACAGCCCCAATGTCATGAGGAGAGCGTCAGAGGGATTAGCTGAAGGCCTGCCTGGCAACTACAGCCTGGCGCCGCCGACCATCTTCCCCATGGATTTGACTCTTCACAGAGAGAGGGTAATGAAGGAACAAATGGTGCCCATAGGGAAAGACGGCAGCCTGAGACTCTCAGCAGAGTACTGTCCAGATAACCAAAGACTGCGCGTTCGACTGATCAGCGCTGAGGGGCTCTACCCGCTCTCTGTAGATCCTAAGATTATCAACTGCAGCGTCAGCCTCTGTCTGGTTCCTGGAAAAGTCCAGAAGCAACGCAGCACAGTCATCAGAAAGAGCCGTAATCCAATCTTCAACGAGGATTTCTTCTTTGATGGTATCGCAGAGGAGAACCTCAGCCAGCGGTCCCTTCGCTTTAAAGTGGTGAACAAAATGTCAACCCTGAAAAGAGACTATCTTCTCGGTGATTGTGATTTGCCTCTTTCTCAAATTGTGTGATGATAAACCCGAAGGGCTTCCTCATCGTTTTATTAAGAATTGAAGTATTTATTTTCGTTTTTTGTATCCAATACAAGATTTTATAATGATTAAATTATTCAACACACTTTAAGGTTGTTTGTCTTTAATGGGTTTCAAAATAGTGTTGATACATGGTAATATCATAGATTGTGTTCATTCAGACTCATGGGACCAACTCAATTAATTTTTTGATATATATATTTTCAGAATTTAGTTCCCAGGAAATTCTCAAGTTATTACCAGAAATCAAATCTGCTCCAGAAAATGTTTTCATCCTTACCTTAACATAGCACATAAACAAACATTGAAGGAATGATTTACAGCCTTTTCATTCATTGATTGGTGTGTTAATGCGGCTGCAGCATCAGCTGGAGCGAGACAACCACCATCTCATGTTTCTCCTAAGCCTGTTGTCTTCTTTCTGACCTTTCCCATGATTAGAAATATCCGTAGAAACCAGAAACCTCAGAGGGGAGTTTTCACCGGCGAGTATATGCTTCATTTTAATCAGGGCACAAAAGAAGCTTTTTTTCTCCACCATGATACGGAGGAAATACAGACATACACTGATACACTGTGACACAGACACTTATGTTTCATGAATGAGTTGGAACAGCAATATTTTAGTTGCAAAGCATGTGGTTGGTACATTTCATAGAAAAATTATGTAGAGAATATTTCTCAGTAAAACCTAAATATAGCTAATTTATGAGAAAGATGATAAAATCAAGATGTATTTTTTTGATCTTACTAAACATTTCATCTTAATTTAACCCCTCAAAATTTCAATAATATTCAATTTGATTTGATTTGACATAAAATAAATTTAAAAATAGTTTTCAGATAACTACAGAGCTGAATGCACTATATGTATACTGAGGACAAAAACAGCCTCTCTCAATGCAATATACTGTGACACTACTCAATGAGGAGATGTGTTGATTCAGTCATGTATCTCAACTACCATTGCACTTTGTCACATATTTAAGTTTAATGCCAGTTTCTGTTTTTCATCTTGCTTATCTTGTTATATCCTTTTAGTGTTTTATCATTTTAAGTGTTTTTAGGGGCAGGTGCAATATTCAACTCACTTTTATTCCGCATTATTATTCTAGGTCTTGCGTGATATGTCTTTGTCTACTGTTTTTTGTTGCTGGCCCAAGACAAATTTCCCAATGGGACAATAAAGCATATTTGATTTGATTTGATTGATACATGTATGTTTGCGTAAGTGAACAGAGCAGCAGCTCCTATAGACTCTGGGCATGCATATCCTGCTGCTTGCTGCAATAAAGATCAGGCTTAAAAGCACTGGCTGCCACTGTAGCTCCTGGTTAAAGATTAATAGGTTTCCCCGGCTCAGAGAGGCTCAAATAGGGGACAACTGCTGGTTATACCATGTATACAGCAAAGTGACAAGACGGGAAGCTTTCACAAATGCTATACATTATAAATAGCTATTGCTTCTATTGATGTAATGCTGCCATGATGATTGGTTAAGAAGCTCAATGGCTGTAATGACGCAGGCTTTCTAATGCAAATATTTTACTAGACTATAGTTTGAATTGTGCCGCTGAGAAAAGCCTCTGGACAAATATAGCTCATGATCCACTTTCAGTTGGAACCACAGCCACAAAGACCTGCAATCCCCTCTCATTTGTTTTGATGGAAATAAGGGTTTTGTGTGTCTACAATACGTGGCTTAATACACAGGGTTCTGAGTCACTGTAATACATGGGGAAACATCACACCTCTGACAAAGAAACCTATTCAAATCCCTCACAGACAAACCTACATTTCTGCAACAATACCCCTCTGCACAGGATACGTTCCCAGATCCTGTAAGGAGGCTGATACCCTCAGACGCTTTTGTGCCAAGTGTTGACTCAGCTGTGAAATACCCTGTAATAAATTAGAATTACCTGTGATTCCTCTTTACTGGTCAACCACTGATAGGATTCAGAGGGATTTCCACTGATCTATTTTCATTCATTGGAGCAGAAGCAGTGGTTTCACTGAGCAAAATGTATTTCCCAGTGAGGACTGAATTTAAGCATCAAGTAATGAGAGGAATAAATATTAACTTTAAAATCATGTCAGATGATTTTAATTGTTGCAATTATATTTCTTTTATATTTGCCCTTTGAACACAACACTCAATAGTGTAATATAGTTCCAAATTTATGGCAGAAATACAAAGATGCTGGCTGTTCTAGAGGGCTTTCTACCAACTACTGATTAGTAGAAGTGATTTCTTATTATCTGTAGGAAACATCTGTCTCCCTGAGAGCTGTGCATCATGAATGTAAATGCACAACAGGGGATGGGCATCTCAAGTGTCTGAAAACAGTTGCTCCTTCATTCATCAGGATGCCTTTACCCAGCAAATTCACATTTACAGTATCAAAGTGATGAGCTGGAACTGACAAAAGCTACATTTAGGGATTATCAAGTACTCTTCAGTATTATATATCCGCCCTCTCACATATTCATCTCTCTATTTGCATCAAGCACTGCTCTGTAGTTTCTTCAAATGGAAAGAATAAGGTGCTCTTGCCAAGAAATGAAAACTATCTACTTCCCCTGCCATATCTTACTGGTCTCTTTTTTTCTATGGCTCCCTACGTAAAAGACTCCATTCAAACCAGTCCCCTTATCTTGTTTTTTGTTTTACCAGGCTGTTATACTGTGCCAATAGAAATATAACATACACCTTAAAGTGTCACTGGGAACACAGTTGACTAATGTGGTCACCGGAAGCTCCTCCTTCTCATGTTCTCAGGGTAAAATCTGTTTTGGATTTGGACAAAAGCTAGTAGACCTCTGTTGTAATTTGTTATCAACCTCCCACTGCAATCCAGCTGTCGAGGGGGAGGCAGCTAGCCCACCACCGTTTGGTTATAATAAATAAAACAAAAAAATGCCCCAGGACAGGCCCCTTTTTGTATTTGTTGTAGTTATATCAAGCAGTAATGTTTATTTTATTCATTAAGTGTATTTTCCAGGGACAATGCATTACAAAACAACACTGTGCATATGTCAGCGTCATCTGTGTCCTTGGCCGTGTAAAGTTGGGACCCTAAAAATCATATAACAGCAAATTAATGATTGCATGTTTGAAATAGTTATCTTGATGTATACACTATCAATTAAGTAAAAGCACAATATAGAAGCAAAGAAAAGAATAGGATCCATTGGAGAGAAACAAATAACACTCAAACACTGGAGCAAGGACAGGCAAGAAAACAAGATAAATTACTAACCAGCTTTGCAAAACAAGTATGAGTTAAAGCAGAAAAGAGTTGATAGGAGTAAAAACAGACATAAGCAAAGACTATATCTGCCCTTTTGTTAGTTGACAAGGAAAGCTGGTGAGCTTATTGACTGCATGTACACTGCACAGCCACAACATTAACATTGGTTACTGGTTTGACCATTGTGGCCGATTGGTTTATGCTGGATGCAAGAGAGAACAATCCTTTCATCAAATTCGATCTTGGGTTACAGTATTCAGGAACTGTTATTAAATCACCTGATTGAATAGGGTCAAAATCTTCCATGATGTCAGTAACGTTGCTGTGAGTGATGGCTGTTTCAAGGCCATGACATCACTGTTTATTACCCAACTGTTCAAACTGGTAAACACTGCCCTCCCTTTTTAGCTGTGCACCAGATCAGTGGAAGTAATGAGCAGGCTCTGCAATTTATTTCAGCTGCGTCATGGGTTTGTGTGAGGACACGTCACTAAAGATGAAACCAGAGCTGACTGAAAGAGACGCATGCAAATACAATACACCCACGACAGAATATCTGATGATGCTCCAAACTCACTGGTGTCTGCTGAGGTAGCAGACTGGAAATTTAATGTGGAAATAAAATTTAATTTGTTAATAAAATTGTTTAGTTAAATCAAGCTGAATATTTGATTTGACAAAACATATTATACATATAATATGTATTCAGCTCCTTGACTCTGCCTCTGACTTACAGCCTCTATTTAACTGTGCACAGAATCAACTTCATGTGACCTGTGGCCTGTATAAACATCCACAGTTTACAAAGAGACTAAGAACAAATCATGCTGTATGTGCACGTAGCAGACTCATCACTTAGACTCAGCACCTGCCCCCGTGTTACACCACCCACCCAATCACCTCCGTCGCTGCATGGAGCTGAGTCCAAGCGTGACCTGTTTGGTACATAACAACCAATCATTACTGCAGGTCGGAGCTCGCATCTGATCAGTATAGAACAAAGGTGTCTGAACTCGTTCAACCCTGCTCGGTTTTCTAGGCGCTGAGACTCGGCGTGAATCCGCCCCAACACCATGGTGGTCTGGTTCAGGAAAGCAATTATGCACAAGCAATGGATGTTTGGTTATTGAGTATCACGGACAGTGTGTGAGGCTAATAATAACTCATCATGAGGCCTTGTGTAACACGCCGGTTGTGTGTGTGTTCATTGCTCAGTTGCCCCCATGATGTCTGCTCACACTAGGGGACAGGCACATGCTGGTGTGATGGTTAATTGCATTAGAACAATCAGGACTGGGCTTGCACAATATTGTCTGAATAAGCATTACACAGTTAGGCAAACAGTTTGCCACATACAGATCATGTGACAGGCAGCGTGACACACAGGATCAGCGCCATCTGTTTGATTAACGTTAAGTTCAGACCTTAAAAGTTATAACTCACACAGCTTATAATATGAAATAATGACTACGTTGTCTAATGCAATTATCTTTAATGAAAAATCACACTAAGAAAACAATGAAAAGGGAATATATGTTTCAACTCAAGGCAAAATTAACAGTGTATATTAGGTAAATTGAGGGATGACACTGTCTTCCTGCTTGTCTTGCTGTGTTGTTTCCTTCCTCCAAAGAGCGCCCTCCATTCCCATGGCAACGAGGCCCAGCTCCAGGGGAAACCATGGAGATCCTGCCTTTCATGTTTGAGATGCTTTTATTTCGGCACATAAGTTGATGGAGGCTGTCCCTGTCTGTTTGTTTCAGATGCATCTCAGCTTCAGTCATGCTGCTGCTGCTTGCAACCAAAGCCAGCTGTCAATACACCCTTCCTGTACATGTGAAATGAAGTGGGAGGGCAGAGTATGGATTGTGTTGAGAAGCCTCCGTGCTGCTCTGACACAGACGTACATATTCATCCATCGATTTGTCAAGGTGGATAGATATATTTGAAATAAGGTGAACGATTTTTTATACTTATTTATTCCATATTTGATGCTTTCAAAGAGCCCCTGATTTCACATACAAAAATAACCAACAAATCACAATGCCACTTTTCACTCAACGATGTTTCATTACCTCTGCAAAAGAGGCTTTTTAGCAGGATTATGCAAAAACTACTCAACCAATTTCCTTGAAATTTTGTAGAGAGCGGGGCCGAGTGACAATCCTTTTTTTTTTTTTACATTTTTGTGGATTTCTCAGAGAATAATTTGTGGATCTTGATGAGTCATGTTTAGGGAAGTGATATTTTTGAGTGTGTGCAATTTGGTGCAAATCTAAATGACAATCCGGATCTTGTGAATTTAAATGTGTGTCTATGGAGTGCCATTCTGGTGCTTTTGTTGGCACTAGAAAAAACCTGATGAACTGGTTTTCATTAAATAATCTGAAGGGGCAGAACATTACCCAAGCAAGAACCCATTCAATTTCAGAGCAGGGGCAGATCCTTTTTTCTTTAACATGGCGACATAGGGCTCTCCGTGTGTCCTTCTAGTTTAATTTGAGATTAACCAGGGATTAAATTCACTTAGTTTTCTATAATCTAAGAGGGTACATTTCAAACAACTAACATCTCATTAAAGATCCTGGTGTCCAATGACAGTGCATTGTGTGGTAATAGTCGTTACCCACTATGTTTTGTCTGCTCAGTCCACGAACAGCCTGGCGCTTGATCGGGGTCCCCTAGAGGGAGAAGCGAAGAGACACATCTAGGTCTGTCTTTGTCATTTTTAGTGTCCTACTTACTGTGATTCACTTACACATCCAACATCCAAACCACAGAGGAACTTCACAGTCCCAAGTCCCTCGACTTTGTTCATCCTTGACTTTGAGATATTAGAAAAGTTGTGGACTGTAGAGCCACTTGTTTTATTTGGGGAAAGTCGTTTTAAGGTCTCATGCCGCATCATTTGTCAACTTAATTATCGTATTTTAGGGGAGAAATCCAATGTCATCATAGTTTCATAAACGCAGAGTTTATTGAATTGCCATTTTCATTTTAATGAACCAGCGAAACAGATAAAAGTGCAATTACGATTTGAAAGCACTGTAGGGTCTGAAAAACTACTCCATAAAAAATGGAAACTCTCTTTTGGCTCTCACTCGTAATACAGATTTCTTCAGCTCTTCTATCAGCACAGTTAGGTAACACCGACCTTTATCCCTGGTATAGTGATTAATTAAAGCTAAATGTGTTGAGTGAGCTTAGCTAATAAGAAAGAGTAGAATCATGCTTTATTTTATTGTATATTTAATGACATAAGACTTTATCAGGTTTTCACATCTTCAATATTGCATAATTTGAGAGAATTAATTCCCTCCTGGTATATGTGAAGATACTGTTTCATCCCAGGATTCACAAAAGGGCTGTAAATATAATAATGTGTCAGGGCAATAGATAACAAATGGTTCACTATCTCCAGTCACGAGTTTAAACTGAGGGCAAACATCGAAGCTCGGCGATGGTTCTTTGTTTGCCAAATTGGTTTACTGGGCAACCAGCTGATGCAGACCAGGGTGAACTGTAGTGTCATTATGAACAAGTGTTTCACAACCTGTGGCACTGACAGAGGAGTTTGCCTCAGGAGAGACGGCTGAGTTTCACCATGAAATATACACTTCAAGCTCTCAGACTGCACTTTCAAGTGTAGCATAAGCTTCCTTTTACACGGTAGTAGGAGACCACAGCGGCAATAAATCTGATGTGCATAGAATTGGCTGCTTCTGAAGCGCTGATAGCACCTTCATAAATTTGTCATCGTTTGATTGTGAGCAAGGTGTTACTGCAGTTGTTGATGTTAAGAGTGCACAGACAGGGCAGGTGATAAAAACGGAAGCCTGTGCTCCCAGCTTTGCTGCCAAAACCCAAGTTCTGTTTCAATTAGATATATCCAGACATGTATTCTAGTCGTAAAGTGCCAGAATTACATCTTGCCCCAAGGGACTAATAGAATGATAGCAACTTTAAACACTAAATCCTCTAGACTGTGTCATAAATCTGAAGTAATGCTTTCTTTTTTCCCCCACATAGGTTTTGGAACAGAAATGTTTGCCTCTGCCTCTCTATTAATTCAAGTGGTGCTGGGCTTCAAAATGCAATTCATTTTCTCTTTACTGCTAAAAGTAGCTCAGATGGAAACTGAGAGTTTGGATTTTTATATAAAGGAGAAGAATTAGCAATATGAAGATTTATCTTAGGGTTTGACAAGAGCTGGTTAAAAAGCGCAACAGCAGCTTTCTGTGATCTGATGTTTAAAGACTGAGATGCACAAACCTCCACATATGTTTTCAATAGGTTTTTATGAGGTTTCTTATCAGCAGTGAAATCCTTATCAATGTCAAGAGGAAACATCAGAGAAGGTGCAATTAGTTTAGCAAATCATGCAGAATTGAAATGCAAAAAAATGCTAAAGTAAGAGTTTAAAAAATGCCAACATAAGACTTTAAAACATGCTAACATAAGACTTTAATACGTGATAACATGAGACTTTAAAACATGCTAACATAAGAATTTAAAACATGCTAACCTAAGACTTTAAAACATGCTAACATAAGACTTTAATACGTGATAACATAAGACTTTAAAACATGCTAACATAAGACTTTAAAACATGATAACATGCTAACCGTGTTCCCTTTTGGGTATCAGTTTATTTGGAAATGTGTTTAATTTTGATATTGTAAATCATATGAATGTAAGCTGACTGTTCGGGAAGAGAATAAAAAGAAAACTTAATTGGCAAAAAAACCTAACAAAACAAAAAAATAAGCTAACTGAGGACTTTCAAAATGCTAGTAGAAGACATAATTATGCTAATTGAAGCACTGTAAACATGCTAACAGTAGACACGCCCATGCAGCAGTCAGGCTGTTCAAGATAACCATCACCTGTCCACTCTTCCTGTAAGCTAGCTGTTAGCTGCTGCCTACTCATGCTAGCTAATGGCACAACTGCTGCTTTTATTACCAAACCTGCGCACAGCAAACACACAGAACCTCATTTGAAGGACTCATATGTTCGGGGGCGACAACCACGACTTGTTTGTCACATTTTATTTCAATTTTTGATAAACTTGGACCTTTGCTGCTTTTCTCGAGAAACTCTCTGAGCTGAGATGCTGGACATCACTACTTGACCAAGGTAAGCGTTTTCCCTTTGTTCAGCCTTTACTGTGATGAGTCAACGTGTTAGCTGTGTGCTGTGGCTGACCATTATAGTGCTTATGCTAATACTGCTAATGCTGTAGGTGACATTGTTGATCCACCACCATCTTTGAGTGTTGCTAACCACTCTACCACTTAGCCGAGCAGCTCTCTGTGTGGTAAAGTGAAATATTTGCTTTTAGTCGAGCTCATCTGGTTGTTGTGGTTGTTGGTTGACACGTGCATGACAATGCCCTCATGTCACACAGTGGTGAGAGACTGATGGCCTTCTTATGTTTGAGTAGTTTGGGATTGCAAGCTGATGGTGTTTTTGTCACACTGCAGATAGTTTTACTGTTCTTAAAAAAAACAAGGTACAATTTTATTTTAACTCTACATACTTCAAATATGTTCTGGCCCATTCACATTCATTTTCCCTGTAATATTAATGGTGTACTTCTGGTGTTTCCATGCACATGTACTGGTATTCATACTTGTGTCATCTTGCCATACGATTCGTGATTTCACATTATCCTCTACTGAATTCCTGGTGTTTTACGATGCCACACATTTATTTTTAAACTACAATCGCTCTCAGTCGAATGCATAGGGCCCAACAGTCCTATTAAACTCTCCTTAAATCAAGCTGCACCAAGTTTCACTCAATCATAGATAAGTCCTCTAAGCCTGCCTGTTTTTTTTCTCATCAATAGCCATTAATTATTCCCATGGAAATGGTACAGATGTTGAGAAAAAGCCTCTTGCAAATTCAAGTAAGTAAAAAATTAAATCCTTGATCTGCACCAAAATTGAATTGGTCTTTTCTTGACCCATACTGCATCCTTCCACCAAATTTCATGGAAATCGGTGCAGTCGTCTTTGTGTAATCTCGCTTACAAACAATCATCAACATACAAACCAAAACATAACTTCTTCTGCGGAGGCAAAAAGGAAAGTGCACAAGAGATTTCCTCTATCTATTGATATTGAGTTGCGGGGAAGTTGCTATATGCTTGCTAAGGCCAAGTTGGCATGCAGAAAGTGTTCATTATTCCCCTCATGATCCACACATAGAGTCCACTTAATAGCAGCTCTGGTATCAGCCTCTGGAGCCGATCTAATGCGTCTGCTATGCTGAATCTGATGTATGCTCATGGAGAGTGATGAGGTCAGAGTCTAGACGCTAAACATAGACTGTGTACATTGTCTGTGTTCACTTAATTAGAAATCTGTTCCATATTGGCTGGCTAACTGTTTTTTTATTATAGTTCTGAATCGCAATTATTTATTTTTTTTGTCCCGGAATTTTTTTTTTATCATTTGAATAACCACCTGACCAATGAGTCCTGAGGTTGACGACAGAGACAGGTTATCAAAGTAACTTAATTGTAATTGTAATAATATATTACCATTTATTATTAACCGCGAGCTGACGCTGAGAATATAAACCTAATGCTGCTGTGGCTTCAGACTGATTCAGTATGATATAGGCAATACAGGCAACAGGCATCCTAATCTGCGGAAAGCTTAGTGAATCACTAATTTGGCACTCTGATCAAAACCTTAATTGATTCATTTGGTGAATTATTGCCTGTAGTTTCTCTCAGAGAGCTACATCATGCCTCAAGCCTCATGCATCAAGTTGAAAGCGAGAGTTTCCAAGGCCATAAAGCTCAGATCTCAGCAGGGCACATGTTTCGCACCATGTGAGGCAGCATGTGTTGGTACACATGTCAGTGCTACAGTGCGGAAAGAGGGCACATGTTTGTGTGTGGTCTTATGTTTATGCATTCAACTGTATCTGCCCTGCACTTCAAGGTGAGATGACAGGGCCAGGATCTGGGTTTATGACAAGCATCATTTGATTACATCATGAAAGAAGTATAAGGTCTGTTAGAAAAGGCCATAAAGGTGGACATGACAGCTCCTCAAAAGTAAAGCCATATCGTCTTGATTACAACCTGTTGCCTGGTTGCAGTGTAGGTCATAAACACTGTCTCCTCTAAGTACATGTGAGTACAGGTAGTTCTGATCATACTGTCCAAGTGTATGTTTTAATAAGAAACATCATGATTGATAGCTGAGACAGACTCACCATTAGTCAATCACATTTGTCAGTGGGACCTCACTACCGGAGCTTCATCCCCTGATAGCTACAGCCCAGACTCTGGCTCCAAATGTGCTAGATGGCAACAAGCGTATCCAGGTTATTTGGGCTTAATTTCTGGATAGTGGAAGGAAGTGGAGACGTGTCATCCATCTTTATATACAGTCTATGGTGTAGGCCTTTTCACAAAAAGAGTTTTGGCACGTCACAGAAGGAAAAACACAGGGGTTGATAATAAAGCTAGAATTCCATTAAGCTGCTTCCTTTTCTGGGTCGTGGTATTTTGCGCTGGTTCATTGTTAAATTGTCATGATTAACTGGGGCACTAAAATAGAATAAAAACTCAAAATTACAAAGAATAACTTTGTCAGCCAAGACTGATGAAGGGTTAGGGTTACCATATAAATAATACACTGAGATAAAAAGTTCTGCCCCACTTTTGTTATGGAGCTAATAAAAGGAAAGAACCTTTAGGTGAGTTGTGAATATTGCAATCTAGGGGTCGCTGACGTGGCAACAGGCTTATGGTCTGGTTTATGCCTAAAGAGCTTCTATATTAATTTTCTAGCTCATAAAGTTTCATGTCATTACATGGATAAGAGAAATTGGAGTATTTTAGTTAATTACCTAATCTAGGATTATCTAGGATTCTAGGATTTCGACAAGGCCCAATAAGGACACAGTGTCTGGTGTAACTCTTCACATTGTGCAGTGTGGTGACCCCGCTGAGTGTGTGAACTGCTGTATGTGTGTAATTATATTTCGGCATCAACCAAGGGGCGTTTGGAAGAAGCACACTGCACACAGGTGACCTACAGCTGTTCATGTAGGGGAGATATAAAAAAATTGCAACCTAACCCATGACGACATCATGAGCATTCGTGATGCCCCAGCTGTCGACTTGCTGGAATAAAGATCAGGTGTTATCTGATATATTATCCTGTTGAGGAACACTGGGGTTGCTCCTCCTGCAGGTGAATGGTACATTTTCATTTCCCCACACTATAGAGCACTATAGGCTGTAGGAGAATGTGGCCCTTGACTCAGTCACTCATTTGCAGTGATACGAATGAATGTATCTGGTCCATGACGTGTCTTGACTGGTCCTTCACAAAGAATACACACCCACACAACCACCGCTGTGTTCTCTCAGGCTCGTGGACACATTGTCACAGTTTCCATGTCCTGTTTTGTGAAGTTAAAACTACAGCCTCAGGCATCACTGCTTTTTATTTCTTCAAAACGGAAATGACCTGCATCTTTGCCCCATTAGTACAGACCTGCACGCTTTAACACACTTCCTACTGCATGTGACGTATTTGACTCAGAATAGCAAATTAGAACCAATATAGCTCAGAATGTTCCATTACAAAATTCTACCGGTAGTACTACTAGTAGTAATTGTAGTCGTTAGCTACGTTTGAGTGCATCTGTCTAAAGAAGTGAGCTAAAAGTAGAACATTGAGCCCTTTGAGGAGAAATGGTATTTGCTCCACCAGCGGCATTATAGCTAAATTGATTTGCTGAATTTGAATATATTTGAAATGTATTGATTTATTTTGTATTTGGATACTTAATTTAAGGACTTGTAAATGATCATTGATCTTATTAATGAGGACGTTTAACCTGTGCTTAGATAATCAGTAGTCGCCACTTAGCAGAATCAACTGTGAACATTAGTATCATGTTGCGAGCAGTTTGTTTGCACTTTAACAGCAGCTGAACGTGTGCTGCCATCTGCTGGTGATATAGCCTCAACTCAGTCTGAACAAAACTCCATTTGTCTTTGTGGGAACCTCATGCACAAGGCGCATGGATTTCATTTTACATGTTCTCTCACTGCCCCGAAATATATTTTAAAACTTTATCAATTATTTAGTCATTCGACCTCTGCACAAAATCAATTCTATGCATAGGCTTGTCTGCTTTTAGATTCACACATATAGAACATACATATGTACAAACAGACACTCAAACACGTGGACATGTAGCAGCAAAACCCCAAGACACACAACCACTGACTGATCTCTTCATTGAGTAGTGCAAACAAAAGAAAAACAGGAAATGCATGACTGTTGATTTACACCATTCACCTTAAATATCTCTTTATACTGGCCCACAGCAATTATTTACAAGTGTTTACTCAACAACATCAAGTATGTTCTCAGCAGAGAGACACTTGTTTACAACCAATCAGTGGGCCTGGGCTCATGAATGTTAGGATACACAGTGTGAGACCCTTTCTCTCACCATGCTATTTTTAGTAGACACCAATGCCTTCCGGCAAAAATCACATGAATATGGATAGTGTGCTCGGCTGTACAGAGTGGTTTGCAGCAAGAGAGCAATGATTCAGAAAGACAGCCTGCACGTACGCTGTGTGTGTGTTCAATAAATACGAGACCAGTGCAGGAGTATCATTAGGTTGTCAAGGAATATAATACTGAAGGATTGTTGGGCACTAAATATGTATTTTAAAATGTTTCATGAGAAAATTGGAACGTTGAAACCAAAATTTGCTTCCATATTTTGTCATCATTCAAAAAAAATAATACTTTTTTGTACGAATTATTATCATTAGTACGTGATTCATTTGCTGGCATTAGTCTCCAGTCAAAAATGATGAACTTGCTTCATTATTACTGATTAATATGTCAAATTGTACAAAATCTGACAATCGTGTTATATCACAAAAGGCAACCACACAACAGCAGATTCCTCCGTTTCCCGATTCCATAAGAACTTGCAAAAATAGCATCACCCGTCAATGAAAGATAGTTTCTTGATGCAGGAATGTACTGTAAAAGAAGAAATAAGAATACTAATTTGCTTTAAATATAGAATGTAATTAATTCTTAACCATAGGCAGTGAGCATTAAAATATTTATTAAATTAGATTACAGAATACTGCCACAAATTTCTAATTAATGTCTTTTGTTTTTTCCTGTTTCATGCTTGTTTTCTTCGTCCCAGAAATTCATTCATTCGTTACTTGTGAAAAATAGCGGAGTACTTGACTTTTTCTTTGCACCAGTCCTAAATGTATCTGGTTTACTTTCCAGCAGTCTTGTGCCAACTAGCATGGACTAGCTTCCTGTCCTTGACCTCAGCATACTTTGCAAGTCAATATTATTCAAAGGCTGTCCATGGTTATGCCTTTAAATAGGCCAATTTAGGCTTGGAGCACATGCATCTTGGAAGACAGGTTTATTTTGGTGTAACTCAATTTTTCTCAGCTCTCCTTGGCCGTCGGGAACTATCCTTGAGAAAGAGGCCACAGGAATCTGTACTTTTCTAAACATTTAAAATCAAGTCGTACTCGTGTAGTAAAAAAAAAACTCAGTGTATATGTTCTACGGATTACAGGTCCTGCAAGTTTAGCAGTGTCCAGCAGAGAGTGCCCCGACTCTGTTTAACACTGGGCTGCTTTGCACTAAAGGATATGGCTCGTTCACTTTTCCATGTCTCATATATCTGTAGTGAGATTCTTAGCTGATTATTAGCAGGCAATAAAAGAAGACAAATTGCATATGAGGTGCAGTTTGCTTATTGATGCACTGCAAGTACTTGTGTCTAATTAATTTGTGTCTAATTTTTTTCTCATCCAGACTAAATTTGTGCTCAGGGGAGTACAGTATTCACTTAGCAAATCTAAATGATTCATTTGTCATGCAGTTTACAGCTCAAGGCTATGGTTAATAATTTGGCCAAAGCATTTTATAGAAATCTGTATCATGGCTCTGTTTGTTAACAATTTCCATCCCACTGATTATTCATCACTGACTGTATTTAGAGAACGTTTGAGTGTCTCCTCTTCTCTTGGCCTCCTCTCCAGTATTACTTCTTATCTCCTTTCTTCTTATCTGCCTTGTTTTCTTCAATTGTCCTCTCCCCACGGAGTGGTCTTGTTCTCCTCACTTGCAGATGATGTGGTTTGGAGGGCTGGAGCTGATGCAAAGTGACGTGTCTTCCCATCACAGGAGTGGAGCTGAGGCTGGGCCTCACTTCCCCCGCACTGGGCTGTTTTTGTTCGCTGCAGCTCATGCGGATAATTTGCCGGGATGCAGTGGAGGGCTGTCACAAGGACTTGGCTCAAGGGGTGTGGGAAAATAGCAGAAGCGTCTTCCATGCTCAAACCCTGCCTTAATGATGAGCATTAAATATGAACATCTTTGTGTAAGCGATGCATTAGGCACCCTACATGTCCCTCTCCTTGCTTTAGCTTTTTCTCTCTTTGGGTCCCTTCTCTTGCTCCCTATTTCTCAGCAGTCTTGTCCAGAGTCTTGTTTGAGAATCAGTTGAATAATCCAACTGACAAGCAGCCTTTAGGTCATGGCATCTCAGTTCAGAAAATATTCACAATTCTTTGTGAAAGCGCAGCACAAACACAGCTCTGTGTTACCGAGCTAATGTTTCTCTATGAATGCAGCCGAAATGACGAGAGAGAAAACAGTTGCTTTGTTTTGGCATCCTTAACCATTTTCTTTACTTCTTTGAAGGCTTTTAATGTGGCCGCCTTATTGCACTGTAAAGCTTTTTTTCCGTTACTGCATTGAATAAGCCCATCTTTGCAGGAGAGCTACGGTAAAGTAGCTCCAGACCGAATGATAAATTAAGGTAGAAAGCTCCTTCATACCTTACTGATCAGAGGCAGCTGTCCCAGTTCAGTTGAACGAGTCTATGTAGAATTGTTACATTGACAGTAACAGATAAAGTGATCTCAGGAAACTAAGGAAGAAAACACACCACCCTCCCTTAAAATAGACCTCCCTGGGTACTGAAGCAAAGGACAGAGTGACATTGTGAATGCTAACATCTGTGCAGAACCTTGCACTACCAAATGCCCCAACCCCAAGTTTGAGCAGACTCTACCGTCATCCTCCAAGGAGCAGCCATTTTGGAAGGCTCTCCCGGCACAGATGTTGCATATTAAAATATAGGGCTGTTTTAGCAGAGGAAATGCTGTGGAGAGAGAAGGGCTGCTCCTCTGTGGGCCTCACCTGTGCCTTCATCCGAGAAGCCAATCCAGGGGAGGCTACTGTCTAACCAACCAAAAACAAAGTGACATTCAAGATAAAGTCACCCTGTCGCCTCTTTGACCCTGGGAGTCTGTGGATGTGGACAGATTATTTCACACATGAATGTAACATGTTTACAACAGAGACAATTGGCTTTAATGCTAATTTCAACATCATTTTCTGTTAATATATTTATTCACGGACATCCCTCTGTCATATGTGTCTACTTTTTGAAGAACAATGCCAAAAACACGAAGAGAATCAGTGACCCTGTCTGACTGGTGCTTAAGACGATGAACATTTGCCCCACAGCAGTTCACATAATGAAACAGGCCTTGTCCACAAGATGGAGATATTCACCAGTTTAATGCTGAGCACCCACCTGGCTCCACATGAAACAAACAGACAGAGGAGTCTGAGAGACACAGACAGGGGGAGAGAGGGAGATGCACTACATGGCCGTGTGTGACAGATTGTGTTTGCATGAGGCAGTATGTGATGCCTGTGTAATGTTTGAGTGTGCGTCTTTGTTTTTGTGTACATTGTAGAGGGTACGTGCCTGAGTGGGTGTGTGTTTTTGAACAGCGCAGTGCTTGCCGGCTGAGGTGCTGAAGGGGCAGAGTGTGCTAACAGAGAGGTTGTGCGTGGTCCCTGAGCTTATTGGCGGTAGTCCCAGGGGCCCAGAGCAAAGGAGAGGTCAAGGCAGGTCGGCTGTCCTGTGTTTTGCCGGGCCCTCCGGCCCGCTGTGTGCCTGGGAGGGTTCAGGTGTGCGTCGACCTTTTGCTCCAGCGGGCTGTAAGTAAAGAGACCGGGGTCTGCTCCTCTTATCCAGGAGACAAGCTGCTGCTGCAGGAGGCCTGACCTGGACCCGGAGAGGCCTTCATCCTCCTCATCCCACCTTTACATCCTTAGTTGGGAGGGTTCCGGAAATCCACAGTCACCAAACCTCAGCATGGAAAAACAAACCAATAAATGAGTTACAGTGCTACTAAATATATATCCTACAATAATAGCCTACTAAAACATACCAGTTATTGGTGATATACTTGTAAATAATAATATTCACAATTATTGTAACAGGGAGCAATTTCTGTGGTAGTTTTTTTGTTTTTTCTTTGAACAGTTTTGATAATTGGAAATTTCATAAATGAATTTATCAAGCAAAAATGCCAAACAACTCCTCAAACATGAGGATTCAATTTTGTCTCTGTTCTTTATCATTGTAAATTGAATCATTTTGGGCTTTGGACTGCTTGTTTGACAAAACAAGCAATTTCAAGACATCAGTTTGAAATGCTGACATTTATTATTTGAATTTATTTGAATTTATTTGAATTTATTTGAAATTTTTGCAATTTTCTTTCTGTTTTTTCTTTCTTTACATTTTGAGACAAAAATCATTTGTTTTTCATTAAATAATTGACAGAAAACAATCTTTAGTTGTAACAAATAAACAAACCCAACTTCATTAGTCCACAGTAGCACTGGTTTGGAATAGGTGGCCTCCCATTTTTACCGGATAGAAAGAGAGAAACAATGAATGTGTTACAGCATATAGTGCAGTACACTTTGATGCTTCATGTCATAATATGTGGAAAATAGAGGACCCATTTAAAAATGAAAGAGAGACTGAATGTCAAAAATACCAATCAAATTCATTCTTTTCAGTGAACACTAAGCTCCAAAACATCATTAAAGAGGCCGGCTTGATTGCTAAGAATATCTTAGTAAAAAAAGGGCCATTTCTCTCATGCAGCATAATGATGAAAAGCCATCCTAATGATGTTACAACTATGTTACTGCATATTCTTTTATATGGGCTGCAGTCATACTTTCTCCTCTCTGTGATTGTTTCTTTATAGGAGTCATTCAAGGATGGCAACTAGCTGATCCTGGGAACTGTCATAATAGCTTCTATGGACAGCTGAGTGCGCACACCTTGTCCACGGGTGCATTAATTAAGATGGTCGCTTGAAACCACCAGCAATTAATGTAGTGTATCAACAAGCACAGTGCACCACAATAGTGAACGGTAGCCAAATGGTATCACTGCAATGGCACCTGGTCCTCAATAGGCATTGTTTGGCTACCTTTTGTGCCCATGTAGTGTGACATATTGCCCTCAAGCGTTGACCATCTGACCAGGGAGAGGGCTTTAAATGCTAGGCTAATAATAGGAGAGCAAAGCCAGGCAAAGGATTGGGGTAATTATGCCCCACTGAGGGACATGATGGGTGAAAAGAGGAGAGAAACGGGCTAAGAGAGAGGAGATAACTGTGAGAGAAACAAAACAAAGAATGTGAGAACAATTACTTGAGTTAAACATTACGACTCAAAGAACTGTACACGCGTTTTCTGATGTAAGACAGATGATATATCAGTCGGAATAATTAGTGGCAGATGGCAGGGACAGTCCACCTACCTGAACTGGATCAACACACTCGTCCGCCTGATGTGGGAGAGCTGGGGCTCCTGGTCACTGCAGTGTTCATGTTCAAATCAGGCATAAAACGTGCTAGACCATTTCCAGGATCCGAAGCCAAGGTCTTGGCAAGAGTCTGTCTCTCCGGGTTATACAGACCTGCCCTTGAACTTGGTTTCCAGGGAATAGACTCATTCTCTCTTGAAAAGTGGAGAAAGGAAGCTATTATCTGACACAGCCTGTGGTGGAGACACTGGGCGATGATAGAGAACTCAGCCCCGGAAAATGAGGCTGAAACAGACCACCAGACCAAAAGTTTGTTTGCATAGTGACTTTCATATTGTTTGTGTTTGTGTGCGTGTGTGTCCGTGTGTGTGCTGCTGCGCAAGTCAACTCGTGTGTGCGTGTTTAATTTGCAGCATCACAGTGTATGTGAGCCCCTCACTGTGAGCAAAGGAAGGATGCAATTTACATTTTTGTGCACATGTACAGGAGCAGCAACAAATAAAAACCCTGTGCCTAAAAATAAAATGACTTGAGAATTAATTAAAGTCAGAGAGTGTGCAGCAACAAACAGATGTGTCCTATTTAGGGCTAATATCAACTTTATCTAACTAGTGTAGGGAACTTGTGATTGATGGCGTCTGTCACTGTTACAGCTCCAACATGCCTTAATCCTATCTAGTGGTTGCACAGCACCCAGATACACAATGCCTGATCTTTTATTCCTTTATTCAAATCCCATCGATTGAATAGAGTGATCAGAGGCGTTGCCCTCTCTGGAAGAGCTTAATCTCTCCCTGACACATGGAAGACTTGCTGGACTTTGATGATGCAGCCGCATATCCTTTTGGGCTTTCAAACAACTCTGTGTGCGCCGCTACCTCCATCAGCTGTCTGGAGAACAATCATTCAGTACAAAGCACTGTCAAGGCTTCAGCAAGCAGAAGCTTCACCCCGCCAGCCTCTAATGCACCCCCCTGCTCCTCGCCCGTCTGCAATGCACTGTGGGATTGGATAACCAAATCCCAGATGCAATTAGTGGTGCTTTCAGAGGCCATGGTTTAAGCAATATGCTGGAATGCTCCATTGTGCCCCTGTGCACTGGTTACGGGCAGACTGGAGTTTCATCAGATCTGCTGTGCTAAAGACATTTACTAAAAGTTAAAATCACGTCGGACAATTCACTTTGTTGCACTCATGGCGCTGCGCAAGAGCAGTCCTGAGGATTTTTAATTGATGGGTTTATTGTTTCAATGTTCTCACTAAGTATAAGATAATTACCCTGTTCATTATACCTCTGTGGTTATGTTAAAGAGCCGGCGATTAGAGCCTATGCAAATGCTTGCACGCCTTTCTACTTTGTGTTTTTATCATTTGGAGCTTATTGCATCTATGGATGTTTTATAGTGTTTTAGGTTTTCTACTTGAAAGAGTCAGTCATGGCACAATGACGTTCCGTCGATAGCGAACTAGCAGGCGATGATATATTTATCCCTCAAATAATCCTCAGGTCTGACTACTTCTCCATTAAAATGATAGATTTGACTTGAATAACACCCACACAGCAATGGATGTCACGGCAGAAAAATGAGCCCGTGTTGTCACAGCAGGGATAGAATGTCATCTGTGTATCAAATGTGATCATCTTCATGGGCTTGTGGCGCGCGTGGAGCGGTATGTGCCGTCTTGTAATGTCTTGTGACAGCCACACAGAACCCATCCCTCACGGTGTGCCCAGACCTACCTGGGAAATGACCATCCCCATCAGACCGGCCCCTGTCATCTACCACATGTCAATGTTAGGCAGCCTCATGTGGCCACAAAGGCTGTATGTGTAAACAAAGACAAACATTGCAAGGCTTGCATGCCTATACACATCAAGTGTGCTCTCTTAACATGACATGCACAGCCAGTGTGCAAGCACATACAGTATTTGCACAAAGCACAGGCACAAAGATACAAAAAGTCAACACAGAAAAATAATATAAAAAAACAATATATATATAAAGTTAACTAAGCCATGTGTATAATATAATATTTAATAATTGTATATAATGCTCACTGCTTATAAAACAGTAGACTAAATGTAGAAATGATCTCAGTTGAATTCAAGCTTTACAGAACAGTATAAATGTGCATGTAACACGTATCCTGGAAAGCTGCAGCCTCTTTTGGCAGCTGTTAGATGAATAAATAATAATTTAAAATATAAGAGAATTGCTTATAAAATCAAAATGTCGCTGTTAAAGTCTGTTACTTAATGACGCAACTGGTTTGAGCATGGATTATGACATTCTGCAGCAGTTAGCATTAACAGTGGTTCACTTTTACAAATCTAATATAAACACATTATACAGTTACTGTGCTCATTTTCATTTGTACAAGCACATTTTTAACATTTTCACATGTCAGTACTTTATTATTATTTTGCACAGATTAATTTTAACTAGTAGACAATCTCAGGAGTTTGCTACAATTTTAAAATGATATAATTATAGTATATATAAGTATGTATTAATAATGTATTGAATAGATAAATAGAAATAACCAAATGAGTAAAATAATGAAAATGTCAAAAGGACATTTAAAAATAAAATCTATTATAAAACAATCTGAAACATAGACGTAAGAGCACAGCGTCACAAAGTGATATATGATTACTATGTGACTACTGTTGAATGTTTGTTGATTGCTTGTTTTATAAGTGAATCACCAGGCAGCCACGAGGCCCAGGCTTTAATTTGTCATGATTGTTTCTGAACAATGAACAATTCACAGGTCAAAGCCACCTGACACATTTTATATGGAATAGAAAAAAAGGGGGAAGGATTATTGGCATGTGAGTCAGTCTCAAACAGCGAGTGCACATTATAATGAATTAAACTCTGAAAACCAACTTATTTACTCTAATGCACAAGGAGTTGTTAGGCTTGAAGTAATAATTTGTCCACCTTTTCTGATTTCATTTTTCTGGCAAGGTTTATTTTCTGGTTGTGCATCTTTGAAGCTTCGTCATTTGTTCCATGACAAAAGAATGTTTTTCAGCTATTAAAGAGCAGCAAAGGCCACTTTGCTATTTCCCCACCTGACAAATGACATAAAGCTGCGAGTAAAAAATTCATATTTATCTTGCTGTTTGCATTTTGCAATTCTGATCATATTTAAACAGGGCTCTGAACAATCTGCACTTTTCTTTCTGTCAAATAACTTTTGAGTATTGTGTTGGATCATGCGAAACTAAAACCCCGTCCTATGATTGTGTGCTGTCTTCTTGGGTTGAGGGGCTTTACAAAATAAACTAGCTCCTTTTGGCTGCATTAGAAGACAGAGACTGTGCTGACTTGCACACTTCTGAAGAGAATTCTACATTTGTATGGCTGAATCGATACAATTAAAATTGCCTTATGCGTTAAGCAGTTCTTCCAACTCAAAGTGGGGACCTCAGCAAAGTTGTTGTTTTCTCAGTCTACACCATTTACCTCAATTCTATCATCACTGACAACCTGCTCCCAAACTTCAAGGCCAAATGTGCATAAAACAAATCATTTCAGGGTGTCAGCAGATAATGTGGGGTAGTGATGCAAATCTGTTTACCACTTTTCCTCCGCTACATTAAAGGTGCTTTTGTGTTGCGTGCTTTGACGGCATGTCACAGAGCAAAGAATGTGTGTGTGTGATGTGTGTGTGCTTGTTTGTGAGAGACAGAAAGGCTGAGAGGGTGATTAAGAGGGAGCTTGTTTATATGTGTTTGCTTTAAATGTGAGCAGGTGGATTTTGAGGAAGCATCTGCTTCCTTCAAGTGGTTTTGAAGTGTATTTGATATCACATTTCAGACTTTGAAGTAAATAGGGGGACTAATTGTGATTCGTCTTAATATTGCTTATATAATACTACAGAATTGCAGGGGATGCCATTATCCTTTTGATTCCATGTCTTTACTGATTATAAATCTGCTGTCAATGGATGGTTTGTCACTGTTGCAGCCTAATTTGCTCTTTGCTTCAGAACAGTTTTTTCTGAATTTACAGTGGAGCTGATCACAGCCTGAAAATGTTTCATTGTGTCTCTGGCGTAAGTTTCAACAACACAGAAAAGTTGTAACAAAGCTTGCCTTGTGCTGCAGCGTCTCTTGCTGACACTGTTTATCTTTCAGAGCCTCAGTTCACCCTCATGTTCAGCAGCCTGCTCTTTAATTATGATTAGGCTGTTCACACTTCTCACCCTCCTCATCGCTCAATTATAGCACAATATTGATTTGTTCCTGGAGAAACCATCAAGGATGCACGGCTAGGAAATCACTGATATGCTTCCTAATATGATAAATGTGTTTTAATCCAACATTACATTAAAATGCCATCTTACACTGCTATTAGTCACTAAATTAATGATGAGAATTAACTAGTTTGGCAGTTGGAACGAGAATGGCCCTTGTTTTTGGTCATTTTGCTCTCAAACTTTGTCCTTATGTCTAATGAACCTATTTCTTTAAATGGAACTTCTGATGAAACAACAATTCATCATCACCCACAACAGAGGTTTGTTTGGGATCTTTTGTATCTTTAAGTTAGAACACCGTCCCTGAGGTATGCGTTTACATAGGATCTTAGAGTACGACACATATAAGAGCAGTCAGTTGATTATAGATAGTGTCTGCAGTGGCACCTTAACTTGTGTGCATCATATAGAGATAGCGCACAGGCTTGCTGGCGAGCCCGGCCATCGAAAGAGAGCATGTGGCAGTGTCAGTAGCCTAGTGCGGCGTGGCCAGGTTTCCTGGGGCGAGGGCTGTTCTGTGCTCCATACGGAGTGCCTGTGCTGGGAGCCTGGGGGCCATGCAGTCCCAGGTCAGCAGATGGGCCTGTGATTATTATTTCCAGGCCTGTCTTACCTGACCACTTCCTCACTCCGTGAACAGCTGTTTCACTCGCTTCACTGAGACGCTACATGAACAGCCATTTTTCTTCTGTTCTTTACTTTGTACATAGTATAAATCTTTACTGTGACCCTGCTCTGGGCTCCATCCACCTGTGTCTTACCTCGGGCAAACGCTCCCCTGGAGGATTGCTCTTTTTTTTCTTCTGTTGGACCCAGGAAAGAAGACTATTAGGAATATTTTCCAGACAATGGATCAGAAGAATAAACTTGTCTCAGTTTACTATCAAAGCGCTCTGTGTGTTGTGTGCTTCAGCTAAAAGAAAGAAGAGGCATTTTACCATCATCCATATTTGCACCCATGTCTTGATCTTGATTCTGAATCTTTATTGTGACATTCATGACGACTGCTATATTTGATACAGAACATATTATTTTGTTTGCTCCTGACAATGTAAAATTGATGCCATTATAATCTATAATCTCTACATGATGTGTCGCGAGTTGTAAGAGCATGCCATTTCTCTTAAACTTTGTCAGGTTTAGCAATCACGTATTGCAGACTACGGTGCTTTTGGATGAATACCCTCTTTAGTCAACCAATTCATCACACTGCAGGGAATATTGTTCTACAGCACCTGGTGTTCAGACTATTTCTGTGTTCTAAACACTGTTGGTACAAACCATTTGTTCTCCATCCAACAATGCTTGCAAAGCTTCATTACTGTTCCATTATTCTTTGGGGATTTTGCACCCATCTTGAATATTATTATTATTAGAGGAAGTCATAAGTTATTTTTAATTTGGAAGCCAAAAGGGGGGCATTTTCTCCATCATTATTTAACATAATTTACGACTTCAATGCTGAATTAATAAAAGGAAAAAATGCAAAGACAGGGGACAACTATTGTTCGACAGGAACTGAAGCTTGAAAATGTCGCTTTGTGAACTTTCGTAGCAGAGTGTATTATTGGACAACTCCAGCTTTGGTTCAGTATAGCAACAGACACAAAAAGCTTTTGGTCAGAGAGAACAAACTTCAAAAGTAATATCTTCATTGCAGTGCCATCCTAGACAGAAATATTTTCCAGAGAACAAATGGTTTTAGCAAGTAGTTTAACAGCAACAAAAACAAACTGGAGAAAAACATTTAACCAGGAGCACAAAGAAAACTGCTGAAGCAGTTTTAAGCCTCTCAAATCATTCAACATAGATTCATTCTCTGAATGAAAGAGCAGAATCTGGCTTATTTATTGATGAAAATGAAAAGGCTGAGAAAGGGGATTTCTTTGAAATGCGAAACATAAAATAATAGATTTTCTCAACTGTATAAACTCTAAATCCAAAGGGTTTGGGGGAGGAGGCAAAGCACATTTTGACTGAACTAACTCTGCCGGCACTATGATGAAAAAAAATCCCCTTCCTTGTCAGAAAGATAGGAAATACACCTTGAAGGTCAGGTGACTGGCTTTCAACATTATAGGCCCCAGCCGCTGAGCCGCTGTTGATCAGACACCTCCTTTCACACAGCGGTTACATTTAGATTCCCAGCCCCTCCCTCAAATCCCACAGTGTGTTCTCAAGGAAATGTGTGGAAATGAATTATGGAAATTTCTGATGGGAAACTTGGTGCATTAGTGTTTCATTTAGCTTGCTTGTATCCTGAAGCGCTGCTCCAACCTAGGAGGGACAGAGCTGGAAATATAACTCCCAGCGGCAGGGAAGCCCACAGGGGTGCGTCTCCCAGTCAGGGCACGGGCCAGTCGATTTATCTGCCAGTGGCCTGGGCCTGTCTGATACAAGCTCTCTCACAGGTGGATTTATCACCATTGCCTGGAGCTGCAGGCCTACAAACTCAATACAGGCCTCCATTTTTTATACTGGCTAAGCACAGCAACCTCTGGTAACTCTCCTCAACCTCTGAAACTCAAGGTGCACTCCTCCAGACATGTTATATTTGTGTCAGTGTTCCATTTTGAAGGTAGTTCACAAACTTCAAAGAGAAGAAATATTAATTTAGCGCTCATATAACTGTTAGTATGTCGGTGTGCATATGGTTAAAGAGATGTTTTATTTTTATGAAATATTTATTTCTGGCCCGTCAGGGTCATCCCTTTGGAGACGACACAATGGACCTCTTCGTAACATAAGAGGTCCATTGTGCATAAAACCATCCTAACAACTGTAAAAGGGAAATACTTGTATGTTTATTTTCTTCTCCCTTTTTTAGCCATTTTGGAAGATATTTTATTTGGTAGGTTACAGTCGAGAAATGATAAATAATAAGAAAAGAAAGAGAGATGTGGAAAAACATGTGAACAAAGTCCTTGGCCAGATGGAAAAAAGGAATGTTGTGGTGTCTTATGCCGAGTTAACGCTACACGATTTCTTGCTCGACAAAAGCCTCAGATCTGAGCCAAATCTGCATTAAATCAGTAGTCTCCTATCGTTCTGTGTGAAATCTTTAAAGATGCGATTCGAGAGGCTTGCCGACACGTCGCCTCTTAGAGAAACCATCAAGGACTAGATTTGTAGTGGGCTAAATATCCTGACAATTACATGAGTGCATAGGACAGTGTGGCCACTAGTCAAGTTTCCCCTGGTCAAAGATTATATGGTGTGATTTTGTGCATAGTCTCAGAACGACTGTAAGACTCCCGATCACAAGACAGCAAGTCGTGTTAAGTGAACTGCACAGCAGTCTGACGACTTTGAAAGTTGTGTTGTGTGAATTTTGGATTAGCTCTTATGTCCCTTAGGGTCATTTGATTTTTAAATATGGTGTTTTGATGGAACAGCTCTTCAGTTAAAGTGTACAGGTTATCTTTCTAGTATGGATATAAAAACACAGTTAAAAAAGGCCACACCATTGCATTTGGGTGATATATTCCTTCAGTACTGTGAAGTTTATTCAACTGTATCCCTGCTGGTCAAACAAGCAAGTGTACATGTAACTGCATAACTCGAGGAAGCACAGTGACGTCTTTTCAAGAATGGATCTACCATCAGGATATCACAGTTTTCTTTCAGAGTAAGCTACAGTGGACTGTGTGTTAGAGTTATTAGTCACCCATAGTTTGTTTAGTTAGATTGAAGTCAATCTCTGTGCTGTAGCCTCCATTTGATACTGGACAGGTAGTGAACACTCAGTTTGTCTAAGTTTGTTTGCTGAAAGAAAAAATCTTACCTTGTTGAACCTAATAAACACAAAGTCATTAACTCAAAATATCTCAGGTTCTTGCCCTAATAAAATGCTGTGCAAGTTACAAACCACTAGAGCAATTGTCTGTGTGAGAAGGGGAAACTGATTTATAGTTATTGTTACACATGGTGACATTTTTAGCTTTTCAGTTTGACTAATAACTTGTGGAGTGTTTGTTGTAGAGTTCATAATTATATTGGCTCCACTTGTGTATTTATAATTAATATTTATTTCTTTTCCAGTGCATAAAATTAATGTAAAACCAACCAACCCTTGTGTATTTCCCATCATGAGAATTGCTCAAATGAAAAATAAATGAAGAAAATTGTGAAGTATTCCTTATACAATTGAACATGCAAAAAAAGTGCACTTAAAGATATGCTCTGTCTTTACAAGCTGTCACAAGACAACTATGTGTTCAGCTCTCATCAGCTTTCAGTGCCTAAAGGAATCACACGACAGCAGCGCCAAAACAAGCAGAATCTCCAGCAAATAATGTTTGTTTTGCTTGAACTAATCTTTTACTGGATGACCATTTACATTCAATAACTAATCGTCGTGCTGTCACTATGTTTCTTACACAACCAAAGTATTTGTGAGTACTGAGAGTCCTGGTCTATGTAACTTGGCACAATAGACACTCCGGACTGATGGTCAGCATTCCGATCTGCAGTCTGTTCCACTTGTCATGAGGTTTGACAGTAAACAAGCCTGTGCTGTCTGGTGCTCGCAGCTATGGTCGATCATGTAAGACACACACAACATGATCAACATCATTCTGCTCATAAATATAACACTAGCATGTGTGTAGCCTCCAGTATACCAGTTATTTGATCACATTTTTAGATGATAATTATTTCTTGGCCTCAACTAAATGAAACAAAGAAAGCTAAAAATATTGGTTAAAAATATAAATCACCGGGTTTTTTTTACACTATTAGCTTAGAGACTGAGTTTAATAATACACAATGTCCTTCGTGAAGGAGGAAAGCATGCAAGTTCAAAGTGAGGATTTCTCAACACTTCCTCAAAAAGCATTACTATATACCACTGAGGGCCCTGTAGTGCCCCTTATGTAAGTGGAATAGAGGAGAGGAGAGAATGAATTTGCCACAGGTGTGAGTTTTCCCAGAGAGGTTTAGAAATGTAAGACTACACAGGAAAGGCCGGTGAGCATAGCCAATGTTGAAGCATCTATAATGCAGGATTCTGAACTAGACAACATAAAATTGCCAGAAAGGCGGTTTTCTCTTAAGGTGCTTTCCCATGAAAAATGTTTTTCTGTCCCTTTCACCTGTGTGGGCTTTCACTCCTTTATATTTGTCTTTTGACTGTCATGGATGAAATACTGTGATACCGACTTCAAACCTGGTTTTGTTGGCCTAAAGACCAATTGCCTTATGCTGCCTCAGGGTCACAGTGCACCAAAGATGCACTTGACCAAACCTCATTGTAAGAGCAACATGCCCATTGGTGCTCAAATGGAAGTTATTGGACAGGAAAATAACAGACTGTGTCAGCCTGAAATTAATGAAGACACCTACATCCTGCTTAGTGCAGCTTTGCCCTATTTGTTATAGATAACCCATAAATTGCTTATACCACAGTGTATCAGGGCAGGACGCTATGGTCCAAAAGTGTATCTTGAAAACATTTCAAATCAGTTGATATCGACAACTATTACTATAAATGTCACAAATGTTATTATTTATTCTAGGTTTCAGGGCTAATTTTTGCCCCAGAGTGAAGGTTTGGGTTTTAAATTTAAATTTACAAATCTGAGGTTTATGTGATATGCCTCCTTACTGTGCTTGCACAATGCATAAGCATTATATTGATATTCAACTTTTGTTATATTGCTATTGGCGAAAATCCTATTGTGATAATTATTCATTTTGTTTTATTGCCCACCCCTGCAGTATATTATTGGTTGTCCTTCAAGATGTACAGTACATTATATCTTAAGCATTCACTATTTATATTTTTATTATCTGATATCATAAAAATAATTTGTAAACAAAAGATAATCTGTTACCTGACTGGCTAAATCAGCAGATACAAAATGCAAATCACTGTACAAAACTTTCTACCAGAGGTAATAAACATCCAAGAAAGGTTTTACTGTGTTCTGAAGGTTTTAAATACTACAAAAGATTTACCTCCTGTGAGCATTTAGTATTTTTATTCCAGCAACACGGCCCTTAACAATCATCTAATGGACTCCATATTGTTATATTATCACCGTGTGAGGGCAGGACCGGTCTGTCCCCAATAAAACCTGAAAGGCCAAAATTGATTACTTTAGTGCTAAATTAGACTGTAATACTTTATGACCATACCAGTTAATAATTTTATCGTACTAAGAATTATCTGCATAAAATAGCTGAGTTATAACCTTGACCTTACTCCTGCCGATACTGCAGAGGTAAATAATTCAAATCAACTTCTTAGGTTCCTGAAACTAAGGTTCGCATTTGTTCTCAGTTATACTAACTGTTCCCCATAGTGCTCAAAATACAATGTCAGCTCGATTCCGATAACAAATATCTGTTTTAAGAAACACATTGTAGCAGCCAACTGGTCCCCATGTAGGAGGCAAACCCTTCGGCCAGCGGCAAGCTGGTCCCAGCCTGCTGGCAGCAGCAACAGCGTGCCCACTTCATGCTAGAGCCACACCTCCACTCACAGTCCGTCACGCCAGCCTGCAGTGCATACCTGGCAAACGCTGCAGTGGCTTGCCAAGGAAGATTTATACCTGGTGTTTGACCTACTTGAGTTTGCATCTATATTAGTGAAGGAAAGGGCTTGGTTGTGGCGGAGAGAAAGGTCACAGAGATCCCAGGTCTTCCTCTGATGCATCAGGATGATGGAACTGGCTAATTTAATGAGCAACAGTTGTCCCCTTGGCTGCTACAGATGGTGTCCTGCAGCTCAGCTCAAAGCCGTCTGGAAACATAGCTTTCACAGCACACATATCACCCATGAACATAGGCAGGCTCGAATACTTTACATGTGCAAACTGGACATATTCCAATTTGGTTTCACACTTAAGGTATACCTTTTTACATTTTGGTTTACCATATTCTAGATAACTTTTTTATTTACTATTAATACATTTGGCTTTGAAAAGCAACTGCTGACTTTTTGATCTTGACTTAAATTGAAAGTTATTTCAGAATAATTTACTACCACATTTATTTTGAGTCAATAATAAAGCACACTAAGAAGAAGAAGAAAAAGAAGTGAGAAAATTTCATCAGCCGATTTAAAGCTCATTGAATTGATGTTTTTGACAATTACCTCATCAAAGCCTAAATATTTTGGCCTTACATTTTGTGGCATTTAACTCTTTACAATTAAACCATAGAATTTAACAGTGTTTCATTGTCTGAGAAATAATTGTATTTCCATTTGTTGTTCTTAGATGTGTATTTTCACCCAGAAATATATTTCACATTGGCTGTACAGTATTTATACCAGGATATATGTTTTCTAAGATAAAGAATGCATATTGTGCTAAATGAGAGTTTTTAACCCTCTCCATAAACAGGTTCACAGGCTCTTACATCCAGCTTTAGACTCATTCTTGTTGTCTGTCAGTCACTCAAGTATCACAAGACAAAGGAGCTTTTAGAGAGAAATAAAAATCATTATAGGTTTCATCTTTTTATTTGAACATAAGATGTTGATAAACACATCTTATACCAACATTTATCAAGCTATAAACTACAGTAAATAAGTTCAAAGAAAATCTTTCTTTCAAGTAAATTAATGAATTACTGCAACGGATAAGCTGTATCACATCTTGTAACCTAAGAATCAGGAAATGTATTAATTTTAAAGTGTTTACTTTCACAGTGGTATGCTGCATTAATCCTCACTGAAAGGTTCACAGCACACAATGTTTTTCAAATAGTTTTAGCTGTCACAACAACAGCTGTATTTTTTTGTCCAGTGGTAACATTAAAAGTCACCTGGCACTAAACCTAAAATAATTTGATGTCTGTGGAATGAGACGCAAGAGGAATGTGTTGGTGCACTGGGTAATTTGCATGATAGAATAACCTTCCTTGTGTTTGTGAAAAAAAAAGAGCTAATGTATTCAGTGTATTTGTGGTCATGCTCTTCAGTTTTTATCACCTAGAGACTAGCATTAAATCACCTCACTGGGGGAATGAGTCGCAGGAAAGGAAAAAAAATGAAGCAGCTTCTGGATCTAATGAATTCCTGGGAGAATAAACACGCCTTTGAATAAAGCCCTAATCACGAATTAAGTGGTTGTTGCCATCATACCTTTGTAGAACATACCCACAGACTCAGACCTGAGAATGTGTGTGTTCACATAATTTCCTCAGCTCTGGCAACAATGAGACAAGATAAGAGGTAAGCTACCCGGCCCTCAGCCGGTCCGTGTTTAAAGATAGGGCAGGTCTCATTTCCAAACTAATCCCTTGTTTCGATCCCCGCTTCATTTGCTCCGTGCAGACTGCAGCTTCAAGGGTCACACTGAAATAATAGGGAAGCTGCCCCTTGCTGTACGAAGGTCATGTTTGCCTTACACCTTTTGCTGTTCGCGCTGTGCGCCTCCAAACAAGCATTGTGATGTAGCATTATGACAAATGAAGTGTACTTTATGAAAATATACTGCTCACAAAGTGGTTCAAATCGCCTGCTCATAATCAAGTTCTCTTTGTAGCAATATTGGCCCACAGACTTGCATTGAACAAGGTAGAGCAACCGGCAGAACAAAGACTGGAGTAAGTTTTTCTCAGTGAATAATCCCACTGAGCCCTCTTTGAAGGAGTTCTTACACCAGGAAGGTGGATAGGGCAGATTTTAATCAATACAGGAAAACAAGGAGCTCAGGGGACGTGAGGAGCCTACCAGTCAGGATGAAGATTAAACACCTCTGTCTAAAACACACTCAGTTCATGTCAGAAAGCCCGGGTAACTTCAAATCCATCTATCAAAATGGTATCAAACTGTGTTTTTCTAACAAAGCAATGTTATATGACATGTATTCTCCCCTACAGCTGTAGGTGAGCAAGTGGATCATAAATCATAGCAGGCAAAGCTCAGCTTGACCTCTAAACGGTTGTATATCAGGCTATTCTGATTCAGTGAGGATGACATTTGGCCTCAATAGATACACTTACTTTATTTGAGATTTGAACAGTGGAGCCTTAATAATCCCAGAGGGCTGATTCTGCATAACAAGCAACCTCTGGTTTTGTCCAACAGCTCTTCGTGCTGTACTTTTCATACAAACCTAAGAAGTGAGGCTGCGCTGCACTATTTGGAGTCATACAGTGCACATTATATATATTTTCTCGTATTTAAATGAGCTCATGACTGCTTTAGAACAAATGAAGCCACGATGCAATATTTGTTGTCCGCATAGAAAGCTCAGGATTACCCTCAACATGCTTAAATAGTCCACAGTAGATTAATTCATCAGAGTGTGTGAAACAACACTCTTGGGGAATGTAAGGCTATCTCAGATGCAGTGATGGAGGTCGCTGTTTTGAGGGACTTTGCACGAGCACAATGTTTTTCTGTTGTGTTAATTAGACACTCCCAGTCATGTTGGCTGCAAGGCTGCTTTTGCTGTGAAA
Organism: Hippoglossus stenolepis; assembly: GCF_022539355.2. Lineage (NCBI taxonomy): Eukaryota > Metazoa > Chordata > Actinopteri > Pleuronectiformes > Pleuronectidae > Hippoglossus > Hippoglossus stenolepis. The sequence continues at coordinate 15,244,963 of NC_061487.1, read as the reverse complement.
TAATGTCTTTGATTAAAAGATCCAGCACTCATGAGAAGGTCTGTGTGATTAAAGCCACACTCAGTCGGGGGACCCCCCAGCTCTCTAACAGCAACACCCACCCCCCTGCCTTTTTTTCACCTCTTTCCCCAGACTAGAGGAGAACAAGGAAAGGAACAGAGTTGCCTGAAGTGGCCATGCTTCTAATTTCATAAGCAGCCTCGCAACTTTGACTCACTTAAGGAGATGAAAGACAGTTACTGTAATATTTGAAGCTGTGGCCACCGCAGCTGAACAGCACAAGAGTGTTTTCAGAGGGAAAGTTTGAGTGTGTTTCATGAGATACGCTGTGTAAGAGTGTGCTGGCTGGAGCATGAAATGCAGCACAATAAGAGAAGCAAATGCTGTCACAGACCCGTCTGAGGCTGAGAAGACTCGGGCCTCCTCTCAGAACTGTGGGTCACAGTCAGAGGGCCTGGCTGAATAATTGATCAATGAATGTGCAGTGAAAACAGAAACACAGCTTAGCACTATATTTCCCCTCTCCCCCTGTAATGTGCATTGAATCCCACAGATCCATCAGCTACATGCAAAGCTCCGCTGAGCTGAAAGGCCTCCAAGTTCACTTCAATTATTCAGCATCCCTCCAAGATTATGAATTATTGAGCTAAAAGTATGTTCCATATACGGCCATGTGCTGTAGCTTGCTGTAGACAGCATCCACTCCGTAGATGTGTGGGAGATCTGTGTTTGTGTGAAACAGCGAGGCAGACAGGAACTATTAAAGCTATGGACAATCACAACTGTGGGTGACAACCTAAAACTGTAATGCCACGTTTAACTGGCTGAATTAAGGATTAATGAAATCAAGAAAGACTGTTTGAAGTGTCAGCCATTACAGTTTGATGGGCGTAGAAGGCATGTGGCAGCTCTCCTCCTCACAACTTATTTAATTAGCTAAGCAGGATCCGGGAGTGGTGCATTCATAAGTTGACTATTAATTGTTTCCTCCATACCTTGGCAGTATCCTGGGCTCCTGAGTCTGTTTTTCTCTTTGGGGCAGAGAGTGAAAGGTGTTTAGTTTTAGCTGCCATCTGCTGACAGCTTGCACAGCCAGCTTCGATCCAATCACCCTCTCTGATGGCATGAATTGTGCCCAGTCCTCTGATGAAGAGTTGGGGTTCGTTTTTCTTGGCTTGAGCCGGGGAGGAAACAGATGATACAATTAATTATCAATAGGTCCCTCAGTAAATCAAAGCCATTTTGGCAGCCCATGACAAAAAAGGAAGCCCACTGAACTGCCTGCAAGTCTTCGCCATCTCTTCATTGCCCATTCTCAACAACTGCTCTCTGGCCGCCTGCCTCCAGTACAATCCACAAGGTGTTTGAATAGATTGTTCAAATATTTTCACTCTTGATTCCTTCTCTTTTGTTTTGAATATGAAGCTAGGTTCCTCTATGTTAGAGTGGAGGACCACTTGACTGAGTGCATTCAACTCTCCTGCCCATCACCCAGGCTCTAATGAGCATTGGCTGTGGCTGAGGCAGGGAGGCAGGGAAGGCAGGGAGGCTGATAGTAGCTCATTATCTCCCTGCCCATGCTGGCCTCTGTATTCCTGTTTGTGGTGAGCCTCTTCTCCTCGTATTGTAGGGTAAACATTTACCTAGTGGAGACAGGCATTGACCATTAGGCACTGGGGAGCTTTGGTAATGGAAAGGGGGCCCACTGGATTTTTGCCCACCACCCTCCTTAACAGAATAACTCACTCACGCTCACTTTGGCCTGAACCATTTATTGGAATTTACAACTGTCTGGGGAGTATTCCTCTTCTGAGGTTGAACTATGGCTTTGGCCTTACAAAGCAAAGGCCATTAAGCGTGGCTTTTACAAGCCTAAGAAAGCTCGACAGACTTCATGGACAAGCCATGAATTTTAAAACTGCCAATGAAAATGTGTTCACAGTGTTGTCAAACACAGAGTAGCATTCACCTTTGCCACAGACGTTCTGGTGGTCATTAGTAATGACATTATGGGGCTTTTATTAACAAACAGATCCCTCGAGTGTGTTTTGGTCAACCTAGTCCCGGTGAAGGCTGAAACTGAAGACAATGGAGGGGCCGGGTGAAAAATGTCTCAGTTGTTATGTGTAGAGTTTTTGTTTTTGTACATACCAGTGCTCCTCCTGTGGTTTAAGACAATACGAGCTTGCCACTAACGGGTGATCAAGTGGCTGTTTTATAGACAAAGATTGCGTTTTCATCATCTTCCCCGCTGTCTTTTGGAAAAGCGACACATATGATAGAGATAGTGTGTGCACTCCCTCATTCTTATATTAGCTCACCCCACTCTTCCCCCTAGGGAGGAGTGGGGTGAGCTCTCCAGGGTTAGAAAGGCTCATTAGGCAGCCACTGCCTCCCCATAACCCAGCTGGGTCTGAGTGCCAGCAGACTGGGCAGCCATCTCTCTCTTCATTTCTCTCCTCACTCTCTATTTATCCATCCACATTACACATACAGGACTGCCTCGATTTTCAGATTCACAACTGAGTGTTCAATCACATAAGACTATATTGACTTGGTTTATTATGTGTAAACATGTCTGTGCAATGGATCATCTTTAAATTAGTGAGGAGGAAAAAAATGATAACAAGGCTTAATATTCTGCACCTGAAATCCAGTAATTTCAGCCCTGTCTCCAGCTGAATTTGTCATCTGTAAGTGCTCCTAATGAGATTTTTATGATGGCGCATAAATGTTGTGCGATTGTATATGCTGTTTTAAATACGATCTCTATTGTCGACCCCCTCACATGCACCATTAGGAAGCAAGTGTAAGGCATGATTTCTCAGAGAGCTCCTCAAGAAGCCACCGGTCACATGCTTGTTAGTGCTCAGATGAGCCACTTTCCCTCCCTTCATGTTCTGGTAATTATACACTCAATTAGTAGCCTCTTTGTGTCAGTAGCCTTAAAGCTAATATTTTATTATTGATGTCCCTACTAATACAGCTGGGTGATATTAGTGGATTTCTTTATGCTGTAGGAATCAAACAGTGAGTTATAAAACTCTGAAGTTAGATGTTTGTGATTCAGTAGACTGTCCTTCATCCAGAGGGTCTGAGTTCAAGCCCCTGTGACAGAATACATCCATCCTTTTGAGATGTCCTTGAGCAAACGTGTGAATCTCCACCGGCCCCACTCTTCAGTTGCTGACCCTGCACCTTGAACTCTCTGCAGGGGGCAGGCATGCAAACAGATGAACTGGCCTCCAGACAAAGATCAGTCCAACACCACAAGACAATACAGTGCAACATATGGGCGATAAAACAATAGCAATAACTAGCGCAATATAAGTTTCATCAATAGCAATACAACAAAAGTTGAATACGGCTTATATCAATATATTTATTATGCATTGTGCAAGCATGGTGAGGAGGTATAATAAATAACAGTTTTTATTGGGCCTTATTCACCAACCGTTCTTAAGAAGAAATTTCTTCTTAAAACACACTTACGCAGTTTGTACGAAGTTTCTCATATTCACCAATGTTTTGTTATCTGGGATTTGTTCGTGTAGGAACAGAATATACGCACACTAAAGAGCACTCTTACGCACACAACTGGAATGCTTCTGCGTAAGAATCAGTTATTGTGTTTTTTACTTTTAATTCTACAATTGTATAATACGATTTAAATTAGCATACTATTTGATCATTTTTATCTTAAAAAAAGACAGACAAGTTTCGGTAAATATGATAAGTTTCAACATTTCAACACATGGAAATGTTGAAGAGGAAAACATACACACACACAGCATATTTGGTTTATACTGCAGAAGATAACAATTTTTAAATACGTGAACATGTTTAAGAGGAGAATATTTTGTCACAAGTGACCCATCTTTGGTTGTTACATATTAAATGTGTGACAAGCTCAAGTTTTACTGGTACAGCTTTTATTTAAAATGTTCCATCCAAGTGTCGCCTTTGTATTTCTGTTAGATGAGAGATGGCTCAGGAGATCACACGGTGCGCACTGCACCCAGGTCTGTGGATGCATAGCTCCATATATGCACTGTGCACTGAGCAGGACCTGAACCCAAATATTATTCAAAACTATTTATCTGAACCTGGCCCAGCATGTCTGGTCTAGTTGGGTCCCGTCAGGTTCAGGTCCAGTATCCACAGATGCTCAGCAGAGGGTTCACCTGTATTTCTTTGTTTCCAATGATGTGCAGCTCCAGCTTAGATAACTCTGTGCACCTTCCTTTTCTTTTTCGTCCCCTCTCTCTCTTATGTGTTTGACAATATTTATTTTGCCTTCAAATCTGAGATCAAACAATTACCTATGCTTATTAGGAAAAACGAACACGCTTTCAACTTACGAGCACATGGCATTCATCAATAAAGAACACAGATGCAAACAATTCTACAGTTAATGATCGATATCAGTTAATAAAGATGTTTTATCTCAATAATGTTCTATGGTCTATGTATATATTATGTATGTATGTATATATATATATATATTAGATATCATATATTTTAGTTTATTTTGAGTTTATATCGGGAAAGCCAGTCTTTGACGGCACCTTTTGTAAGAACATGTGTCTCTCGTCTTATAGTCAAAAGAAAATAGAAAAACACAAAGATTTCTTGTCTGGGATGAAGAAAACCAATGGTCTAAGATCCTAACATCGCCTCTGCAGCATAATCTTAGTAAAGCATGTGAAAACAGTGAACATACTGTTATTTCATTTGTAGCCTTCAAAGAAAAAAAAATATTACCAGGAATCATGCTTTATGCAGCAGTGGTAATGCTAGGGGGGTTTGCTCAAATTACTGCTTTCCACTTTTCAAGGCTGTGGACAGCCTGTCTTCAAATTAAGGCTGCTAAGCGGGAGAGTCAAATTGGAATTCCGATTCTATTAAGAAGTCATGCCCAGCAGCAAATAATGCCAAATGGGCCCAGTGCAATGGGAAAGAAGACCATTATAGAGCAAAAATATTAAAGCACTGCTGATCTATTTGCTGAAGATAAACTTAGCATATGTCTCCCAGTGCTGTCTGGCCAGGGTCCGCAACAATGAAGACGTCTTTTTTGGAACTTGATTAAAAAGACACGTTGAGATCAAAGTCAAATGGCTCCCGAGCACTGCAGATGTGATGAAATCTTTTCCGCGAGAAAGAATAATACATTTCTTTGATAATAGCTGTGCAACATGAAACAATGCGTACAGTCTGTTTCAGCAGTTTTATAATTACCAAGACACTGGAATGGAAATATGGCCAGTTGTTGTATTTAAGTAGAGAGCATGTGAGGCTCTGTCTGGATATATTCATTGTGGTGTATGGCATGATAACGTAAGTTCAGGGGAGACACAGAGAAGTCATCACATTACCTCCTGCAAGGAGATGTCCAAGCGTCCCAATGCGTCCATTACATTGCCTATATGCAGCTCTTGTCTGTTGATTTCTCATTTGAAGCTGTTTGGCTCCTGACAGTTCATCGGGTTCTCATCTCCGGGCCAGGGATGAGCCATCGTCGGACCACATCAGGCATGGAGAGGCAATCACAGCTGGGTCTTTTTTAGTCATGGTGTGCTCTCCCAATGACAAGCCCACTGGCTCTGTGTGTCGGTTCTGGGCGCGTTTTTGTCTGCTCGCCTCCACAGCGAAACTTCTCCGAGGTACACAGATCGAGACAGGGGTGGAGACAGACCGAGAGTCAGACACATCAGGGTCATTCATCTGTAACAGTAACCGAGCAGTGTATCACACCAGCCACACTACACTATCAGACTGCACCATGCTGAGAGATATACCTGAGGACTGTCATAAGCAGCCCGACACCGGGACCCATAGATGGCTCATTTTCAGTAGACACACACTGGTCTATCATTGCCTTGTCAGAGAGATGTATTACTCTATAGTTCCACTGTATTGCGCCACAGATCTGTTCAATCCTGCAGATAGCTGAGAAGATGCACGGCATGCCTAATCATATGGCCTGTGAATGTGTGGGATGCGGAAATTTATTCTGTGACGTGCAGTATTTCTGTTGCAATTTTCTCATCCAAGTGCATATGCTATTTCCAGATTACTGTTATCATATGAAAGACATTCCATTTATGCTCATAACCTGTAGTGAAAGTAGGAAGAAAATGAGACTTGACAACATGTTGTGTGGACTAGAACATAAAGACACAAGCACTTTGCTGTTTGAACTGTGAGGCCTGGAATGCAATGATTATAAAGAGCAGAGCTGTGTTGCTGTGTGTGTTGATTTTACTGACTGAGTAGATAAAAAGTCATATGTTAAAAGTACAATATGTAACTTTGGCCGCTAGGGGTCTCTCAATAAAAACCATAACATAAGATTCAGTTTGACGAAGATGTGAAGGAACATGGGATCATGGAAAAAATCCACCTGACGTGACTCAGGTGCAAATTATGTTCATGGTTGAGGTAATGTATTGAAGTTTAGTTCACATTACGCAGCAAATGGCAATGAATAATTCTGGTCAGTTACGAGTGACCAATACAAACAGTGGAAGGAAAAAACAGCCGTCTAGCTAAATGGTTAGCTAACTGGCTAGCTAACTGGCTAGCAGCGTGTTTTTTCGTCATCATATGTTCTTTGTCCCGGAAGCCATAGCAGAGACAGACAATTCTCACACCTTAAGCTGCTGCTGAAGGGGTTTATTTACTAGTGATGTTTTAAGCACCAAGGCTCTTCCTCAGACTTCTGATCGAGAAACTGAGTTGCCATCTTAAATACCCACAATCCATTTTGAACAAATACCTTTACGTATCAGCAATACAAATTATATACATATCATAGAAGATATCATAATAATTATACATAGGGAAATGGTGTGCATAATACAAAATATAAACTCTATAGTTTGGCCATTGTTGGAACCATTTTGGATAATTTAAGTCACCAAAATATATAATATAGGTCTAGTTGTTTTTAGACATTTTAATCAGGAATTGTTACTTTTAATATCTTTAAAATAAACTACTTAAGCTTATCTCTCAATTCGGAGAACGTTGTTTAAGATATCTCACCCAGATATAAACCAGTCCCTAAATGCACTACACCATTTATGGAACTCCAATACATAGTGTATGTCAGGGCACTATGTGGTGAGGAGTTTTTACTTTTTCTGTAACCACAAGGATTAACATTTCTTTTTCCTGTAATGGAGGGAATCTACTCGAGTTGAGTCAAAGAGGGAGGCTTTAGCTGGTGGCTACATCTTTTTGCTGGCAGACTTCTCTATCTGGGGCAACACAGGTGTAAAGGAATATTCTTTTAACTGGCTTATTCATGGCAACTGGGATATACGTTCACAGGGTATCAAAGGTTTGTGTAAACAGCTAGAGCCAAGTAAGATTTTTAGCAGAGGATGGCCAATAGCCAGGTTACTCTCTTCATGTAACACACTTTTTTATGTACTGGGCTGTCGGAGCTATGCAGGTGCATTACTGCCTGGTGCAATAAGGCATGGTGATTTAGCTGGTTAGGCAGAGGAAAGGGGCAACGCGGCAGAGAGGACAAGATGGAGAAAATGATGTGCTTACGCTAGAAATAGATTCTGACCTGTTGCAAAAAATGTATTTGCCTTTTATTTGGGTTGTGATTCTTTTTGTATAATTGGGAAATATTACACTGGTTATTACCATATTCAGCTGAAGTAATAGCATGTAATGAATCCTTACTGTTGCACTGCAGAGTTACAGCGTCACATATTGATGCAAGAGTACTTAACAGAAAGGCTGATCTTCTATGGTTGTAACTGCAGCCGTGTCTCTATTAGTGTTGTCAAAAGGGCATAAAAATACAAAATTAATTATTAATTAAAAGAAATTATAGATTACATATGGAATCATTTTGAAAGCATGAAGGATTTCTGCTTTGTAATTCAAACACATATACATACATTTTAAATTGAAAAGATAAACCTGAAATCATGATTTAAAGATTATAGACTGAAACAGTATTTCTCTTTCATGAAGCATTAGTGACGCCATACACCAGTGTTAAACAGGAGTGGTGTATTTGATGGTAAGGTGTTGCATGGCTGGTCTGTCAGCACGTAATAATGACAAATAAGGATCCTTCACAGAGTGTGTTTTAAATATGACCTCACAAAATCTGAATTTAATTGGTTCGATAAAACAAAGGTAACTGAGTATACTTGAACACTAAACTATCATTTCCAAGCGAGGGAGACAGTTCTAAACAGAGTTCCACTTTCAGAAGCCACCCATTACTTGTAGAGTGACTTCTTTGTGTAGCTACCTGGGCTGCGGGTTTATTTTTACTCTCCCTATGTCCCTCCTCATTCTTTAGCAGCTTCAGGAGATGGCGTTAGTTTGGCTTCATCTCTGACAAAAGATAAATGAGCTCTGGGTCTGTGGTGATCCACTATGGCTGCCAGGGGGTTCCAAAATAGCAAACTATTTTTCATATGGAGCGAAGTGATATGGAGTGCGATGCAGCAGGCGCTAACATTTACCATATCATAGTATGCGGGAATACATTTCATCCTTCCCTGTTTCTTACTTTTACTTTCAATTTTCTGCTTATATTGGAGGGGTGAGCTGTGGCAATTAAAGTTGATCAAGGAGGTACTGAGAGCGAGCTTACACTGGTTTTTGATAGAGTTCATGGTTTAAAAAAAAGAGTAGAATTATTACTTAAGAAAAGATTAAGTTATTATCTCAGTGGAAATGATTCAGCATTGTTTTAATTATAAAAGTTATATTCCTCTAGTCTCAGCATTCATGTGATATTCTCCGTCTCCTACGCTCGTAACAATGTGTAGTAATTAGGGTGGATTTGCAGAGCAGCGCTGTTGCTTTGATAGCATCTCAAAATTGGTCATTAATCACCTTCTCACCGCGAGGCGGAAAAACAACAGCGATGTGTTTTCACAGGAAAAAATGTCCTGTGTCAACAGGAGATCCACCAGCCCTCGCTATCAGCTGAAAGAAACTTTTCCATTTAAATGAGGAGCTACAGAGCTTCCGTGACTCTTTGAAGAGCCTGTGCTTGGCACAAACAAGAGCGGCAGCCTCTCCTGTGTTTTTAACAGGCGAAACATCGCTGACACCTGATGGGTGATCAAACACGAGCCATCACTCCATGAATCCTCATGGGGGCTCATCTTTGTACTCCTCTCTCTACAGATAAATCTGCAGACCACGCTGTTGGGACACCCCTCCACTCAATATTTACTAAAGGCTCGATCACCTGACTGGATGCACTATGCCTATTTGTAAAGGCAAATACATTTGTTGGTTTTTGCAGCATTTGCACTCTGACTACACGCCTGTCACTGCTTTGAATAAACAGACACCCACAATGTTTCAAGTCCCACTATAGATCCCCCCCCCCCACCAATATTCTGTTGCTGGCTAAATCACCTCTGTGTGGAAGCAAGCCTAGATCCCTCATGGGAGCAGAGAGAGTTTGCAGGATGAACTGGTGCCCATGGAGAGGTCAAAGTTTTCCCTGCTAGCAGGACTTCCATTTTCCTTCCTCGACGATGTCTCAGTCGTTCCTTAATGATCCAGAGGCGGTGCAGTGAGTTGCGTTCATACTCGTTAGAGCTGTATTAGCATGAGCATTACAGGAGCAGCGATCAGATGAAGTCAGACTGGCCACACAGGAGATGTGCTCTGTAAGGGCCTTTCCTTGTCACTGTGGTGAGATGATTTATGATTTATTTTCAAATAACTCCCAGCCTGCTCTGTGCACTGGGCCCTCCTGTCAACAAACGCCGGGCACGACTATCCCCCTGCACCTTCCCTCCCACATCCACAGTGGAGGCTTCTCCGGACCTTTCTTTTCCTCCTCGGTTGAGCCAATTTGGGAAGGGCTTCCACAGTTATTAATACAGCTTATTTGTACACGTGCATGTCTGGTAATTGGAACAAGGGAAAGGGATGGTGGCGAGATTAAAAAGCCATGAATGACAGAGCTCCAGTGGTGTTGGAATCAGTCGGAGGCTGGCAGGCTCGGCACACCTGGGCCTCCAGGCAGATGGTGAGGGTTGAGGGTTACATAACACCAGGCTAAGCCATATGTCTCCCAACCACACAGAACCTTTCCGAAGCCCATAGCTCACCTCCAAATGCAGTCCATGTGAGACCAGAGGGCAAATGTGTTCTGCTCCCTGATCCCAGGCCAGATGTTGGGCAAGTTGCTTCTCTGGGCCTCTGTTGTGAACACTGGCAATGAAACAGCTAATAATTGGATGGTGGTGTAGAATAAAGGTAATGATCATTATTTGTTGTAAATATTGGTCCAGAAAACACTTTGATTACATATTGCTGAAGATATACAGTATCTTAGGTCTCATATAGTAACTGTTCAGATGAAGCTCAAATCCATGAGCGTTGATATGGGTAGTAGTTCTGCTCTTTTTCTGCTAATTTCAGTTCATGTAAGTGCCTTTTGAACATTTACTCTTGTTTACAAAAGCAAAAGGCTTAAGAGGTCTGTTTGAAAAAAAAAATCTCTCCTGGCTTCTACTCACCTTATTCTCAGCGAATTAGCCATGGTAGATTTCCTCATTGTGATACCACTGCTTGACAATGCGAGGCTTAAAAAACACAAATGCAGAAGCGAATGTACCATATCTCACACAAACACTTTCAGAGTGACATTCAAGACATTTTTTGGGGATCGTTATAATACACATACGATGCAGCCAGAGGAGATAAGTGAGCTAAATGGGAAACAATAGATGCTGCAGCAGGACAGGAGGATATGATTCTTCATTGTGTTAATCACAGTGGAACAGCCCTGTCGTCTTCACCAAACAGTGCCATGGTGATGCTAATGGCACTGCCAACCATGACTAAGAGTGCACTCCGAATGATTGATAGCCAGAATTATATCAAGGTGACTTTCAGTCAGCTCTATCAGGTTGTTTAGTTTGATCGATAATAACCAGCGCATCTTTACATAGACATGCCTGCTACACAAACTCATTTATCAGCTCACGGTCATTATCTTACTCCTTAATTGTAGTAACTGAAAGAAATGTTTCATCCTCCTCTCTCAGAGGTTTGTAACATATCTGCGGAGCCACGGAGTAAATATGTGAGATCTCAAAGTAACTTCTTCAACTGGAAAACTGTTTTTTATTTAGTGTTTGACTCTACAGTAAGATCCAGTTTTTCTCTCTATTCCCAGTCCGAGTGATGCTTTAAAGAGTAACACTGGTCACATCCGCCCTTAATGTGGATGTATGAGCAGGTCAGGCCAGCTGCGGAGCAATGTCTCTGTCCACTTGGCGCCCTGCCCCTGCCTGTGCACACAGCGCAGTGTGCCCACAGGCTACAACAACAACACACAAAGAGTGCCCCATGTGCTACATCACAAATGAAAGATCAAACAACAATGTTCACCATAGGCTCTCAGAGCAAGCTGTTAATCACAGTGAATTTAATGTGTTCCAGTTGAGAGATCTGAGAATACTCCAGTTAAACTGTATGTTTTATGTTATTTTTTTCTTTCCATTTTAAATGTCTCCACATAATAGTGTACACACATTATTGCATTACCACAGTAGAGTTGGATTAAATGTTTTTTTTAATGCTGTATGACTTTCCCCTGCATTATATTACACTCACACAGGGAACATTTTGGCTAAGTCCCAGGGCAGTTGTGCTGCAAAAGTCAAACAATATTGAAATAACATATTATATTTTCAATAGAAGAGCTTCTTAATGCCTCTCATTACCCCGAGTTGAAACTGAGCTTTCACATGCCCACGAAGGAGTGTTCAGATATCAAATTTGAAAAGACAGGGCAAATCCCAGAACGTGGCAACAAATAGCCCAATGGCAGTGACTCACCTCTTTGAGAGGCTTATGCAAACCCAGGGGGAAGGTGATGGATTTTTTCCCTTACCTACAGTGAGCGGAGCAGATGCTGGAGAAAGATTCTGGACGTCACGAGAAGTAAAATATGAGTGCGGGTGTTAGCGTGTATCTGTGTGTACTATGAAACACTAGTTCAGAGAGTTCTGGAGTTTCGATAACTTCTGAAATACTTGGAGGGTTAAGGAGAGAAGAAAAAGGACAAGAGGAAGAGATTACACACCATCGTGGCAGGAGGAACTTCTCCGCAGGAAGTCCCACATCTCGAGAGCTATATTTGTGGACATAAAGTTGTCTTTATTGACATATGGGAGACAAAAGGAATTTGCTGTTGGCAGTGTTGGCCAGGTAAAATTTAGTTTTAATCTTGGTATTTAGTTTTAGCTATATAAATCATATAGTAATATAATGACAATCTTTAAACTTGTATTAAATTTGGATCATTGCGTTTATTCATTCACTGTTCAGAGAAAAGAAAGGATTTTCTGTTAAAACTGCATTGATAAAAGACCATTATTCATCCAACTTAAAATAAACACTTAAATTGGAAACACATAAATTAATTTAGTGTGTTCAAATTGAAATTAAAAAGTAAAGTAATAAAAATAAATAATTCTTTTTTTTCCAATTTTTAAGTGTAAAAATGTATTTGAAGGAACAGTAATTCATTCAATTAGATTTTGTTAGAGATGTTTCCCAGGTAAAAATATTACAATAGGTTTTATTACTCATTGCGAATTCATAATAAAAGTGCTTTGTTTCATGGTGCAGGTGAGCTTGATTAACTCACTCTTCCCTACGACCGTTCTCTTTATGAAACACTTAACTTTCCTATTCATATCTACCAATTTTTCAGCTCTGTTAATGCAGGCATTGTTTATTTTGAAAAGGTCATTAGAGCTGTGAGGAGAAGCGGGCTGTGTTGAAATGATTTGATTGAGGTAGTGCAGGTAGCTCTGGCACCGTGAGTTATGGACACCCAACAGAGAGGAGCCTCTTCATTAGTGGAGTGATTAAAATTGATGGGAACCTATGGAGCTCCAGCTCCCCTCGAACTCCCTGGAGCATGGCTCTCATTCTGCGCTCATTTATTTGGGACTTTGTGTTGATCAATAAAAGGTGCCTGCTGCTCACTATGGGGTCTGGCTGGGGAAAAAAACCCACCAAGGAAAAAGAGAAGAGACTTGTTTTGTTGTTGAAGACAAACATTACATTTCTAACCGTGGGGAAAACGTCAGCTTTGGCTGTTGTCTCTGTGTAATTTTCTTTACTTGCTGTCTATTTTAGTAGTGGTGGATTTGGGGCTGTTGTTTAGCAACCCAGACGGTTTCCAAAACATAGTTTGGAGAACTTTAAGTTTGGTCACAATTCAACCAAAAGGAAAACATTTTAAAGAGAATAAAATACTGTGATCCCACGATTGAGCCTGATGGAATGATATCAAAATTATTTATGAGTGCATCCTTTAATTACTGTATGTTGCATTGTAAAGATAGATAATAGCTTATCACTTGTTTACATGAGTGTGACATTGTCCCTATGACTGCTTTGTAATGACATCAGTCCTCAAAGATGTGGAAATGTTAAAATATGGTTTTCATGATCATGGCTTGAAAATCCTTCCATTTAAATTTTTACTAATGTTCTGATTACATGAAAGGTATGTGAATCCTAGTCCTTTGATTAATCACTTCTATATAGATGGCTATATGTTTTAATGTGAAAAACTAATTAAATCAGTGCACTGCAGATTACAACAGTTTTACACAGAAAATGTCAGATTTAAGGCACATTAATTGAAGTTTGTGTATCCTGTGTAGACAGAGAGATACTGTACACTTGAAACCGTGGTCACTAATAGAAACAGGGATTAATTTCTGTGTATTGGACCAGAGCCAGATAATGGGCAGAGATGCTGAACAGAAGCCAGACTCTCTTTGTCTGTGTCCAGCTCTGCTCATTAGAGTGGTGCTGTGCAGCTCATGGCCCATCGTTCCCCACTGCTATGCAGGGCCTTGCCTAAACAAACAGAGATGATGAGAATCACATGTCAGATGATTGCAGGAAATAAGAGATTCTGCAGTGCGCTGGGTTCACACCACAATACACATGACGTTCAGGAAAGGTTGCTACAATAATGTAAATTCTGTATTTGATTAAACATTCCCATTAGTGTTGTAACCTTCTTGCATGTCCATGACTAATATTGTAATTAATATCAGTTTTAGTAGGATTAATTTTCAGTGTTTCATTTTGTTCACTATGCTGATTGTAATTAGTGATGCACTGATCTGATACAGTGGATTACTGTTTGCACCAAACACTGACCTCAGATAATGGTCAAACATGAACAATGTAGATAATATAGTCTTTAATAGTTACTGAGAACTCACAACCATTGATGATTAAAGACACCCCCCCCAACTCCAGTGCCACCCAGCTGTGAGGCTGCAAAGTGCAACCAACTAAATACCCCTTGTTGTTGGAGATCCTTTGGTCGCCCTCTCTTGAGCCAGTGTTTTGTTTGTCTGTTCTGGGCTACTGTAGAAACATGGCAGTGCTGCATGGAAGACTTTATGCAAGAGGACCTGGATCCAGATGTAACAGGGCACATTTCATAGGTAACAGAAACACAATGATTATGAATGATGACCTAATGAAAACATCATTATAAATGTTGTATTCAATTTCTCTCAAATACTAAACTGGACCTTTAAGATGATTGTTTAAAACTATTATAAATATTTACAATTCAACAACCATTAGAAAAAAACAAAACAAGAAGACCAGTTCTGCAGTAATAGCGTTTTCACACCTAAAAGTCCAGACCAAAGTTCATGTCATTGTTACATACATACATGCCCCATTTCGATTTACACTAGGCAAGGTGTTAGAGGACTTGCAACGTCATCAACTCTCTTTCTGGAGACCGAGTGATACCAACTACTACAATGACTGATAGGACAATAAGAAAAGATAATAGTAAGACTCTGTGGGAGCTAATATAATTAAATACTTAAGATGGGTAATCCAAGTTCTTCCTGCAATCGGCCCAAGACTCATGCTTCCATGCACCTTAACAATCATTCCCAATCATTTGATTTGTAGCAGTTCGGTGGAACGTGTTGCTCTTCCTCCTCCATGTTAATCTGTGACCAGCCTGGACCTAACTACTGCTCACATGTGAGTTGACTGAGTGAGACTTGAAGAGAATTGGCTGCTGACACCAGCGGAGATGAGAGAGCGTGCTTGAAACGGTTTAGATAGAAGGAATCAATGTAAATATAATAAATATAGTTGACTAAGGACAAATTGACATTCACATCGTGTTTTGAGTGAATTTACTTCTGATTACAATACATTTGTGTGATTCTTGATTAACATTGTAATTTCTACAATTATTACAAACACAATGAGTGTTACTCATTTAGACTCAAGGATAAACATAGATTTTAGTGGTAAAAGAAAAATGAAAGCAAACTGAATAGTTTATTCCTCCCTGCCATGTCTCCTTCCTGTTACAAGACTCCATCAGCGTAGAGCTATGAGTTTGGCGTCATTCTTTTGCATTGATAAAGGAATCATCTCGGAGGCCTATGATTTTAATTATTTGCACCATTTGGAACTGGTTGTCAACTGGAACCAGTTCTTTGTTCCATAACCACGAATAAAAAAATACACTAAATACCTTTTTTATTAAATTCCTTCAGTAAATCATTAACATCATTATATGTATATATCCTTTCAGAGCCCTTTTCCTCAGGGAGTAGCACAAATAAGATCCTCTTCCATTTCCGGGTTTTTTGCAGGGAGAAAGTGATGATGTATGATGATACATTTTATATGATATATTTTTTTCAGAACAATTAAATTTATCTTACATGCAAATCTAATTTACTTTTTGACTTCCTTTTACTTGAAGCTGTACATCACTCCATTTCAATTTTGCAGCCTGGTCCGAGCATCAGGTGCACCCATCAAACGTCATATACACTGAACAAATAATTCCTATGAATTAACCCACAGTTTTAGTGAGGCAATACAGAATATACATTTTTTTTTTCTTCACATCTTTCAACACCGTTCATTCCCAAGGTATCGCTCAGAGAAAAACATATTTGATAATTAAACCCAATTATACCCAGGGTGGATTTAAGTTAGTTTTGTGGCAAGTGATTTCAGCCTGGTCGGAGGTCTTTTAATGTGCCTGCAACTTTTGACTGTGCTTCATTATTTTGTCTTATATCTAATGAAGCATTGAATCTTACGATTGTGTTTTTTTTTTAATGATTTTTAAAAAAAATCACGTTTAAGCATGTAAACTTCCAACAATGATGATAAAAAAAACTGTTGATTATACATCTGTACATACTATCAGATCTGATAGCAAATGATGAAATAAACATTTGTCGCTCAAAAGCTAATGATGTCTAAATTGTGAACGACAAATTTTGAGAGAATTAAAATGACGTCTTTTGACTTGAGCCCTGTGATTCTCTCTGTGTGGACATTTCACCCTCCCTCGCCCGGCGGATCCAGAGAGGGGCAGGCTTTGAGGAAAGTCTTTTTGTGTTAAAGCCTTTGAATATCTATTCTTTATGATCTCAATTCCCTCTGCAGAAGTTCAGAGTGTGCGTGAGGGGAGGAAGGGGAAGGGTGGAATCATAACACTGATGATGAGATGACACTGAACATACTTTGGAGAGCATTTTTGATTCTTTACACATTTTCCTAAACTCAGACAAATATATCCAGAAGCTATCACTGTATTCCATATAAGCTGGTTCGATGAATAATGGTTGTTATGACAGGGAGCAGTGTCAATCAGACATGATAGCTTGAAGAAGTAAAATAAACATGAAACAAGGCGAATAAAAAGAGAGTTATATAAAGCTCTCCTTGATGTTCAGCATCGTACCTCTTTACCCCTGGTGTGTCTGTTCTATAATGGCACAAAGTAGGGATGGGTTGGCGCTGTCTTTTTCATCTGCCTGCCTTTTGTTAGTATGTTGAGAGAGGCAACGAGAGAGGGAGAGTGAGGAAGGAGGAAGAGGAGGAGAGTGCTGGGGATTGGACCCAGTCCCTGCACACCCAATTAAAGGAATCTTCTGCTCAAAGACACAGTCTGGCAACATGTGTTCTGACATTTGTCTTCCTGAGTGTTGTGATTTACGGTACCATGGAGCTAAAGGCTAAATTAGCAGCCGCCCAACATCAGAGACCGCACAGTAATGTTGGCTGGGCGAGGATTGTCAGATAGGATCAGACAGCCAGTGTGCTGCTGTCTTGTTTTCGTCATCACATTGAAACAGTATAGACGAGCGACCATGGTGCTTTGTTGACTGTCGAGTCAAAACAGCGTTTGCTGTAATGTAAGATCTGCAAAAATATATTTTGGGTAATTTTTTCGGTTAACAACCTGTTAAGAAGCAAAATCAAGACAGTAGCATAACATATATGAGCTGCATATCAATACAACTCCTTAATATCAGCCCTCTTAAGATCTGTATATTATTCCCTGGGAAATTAGTGGAAATTAAATTCTCGCAATGTCCACGCCAAATTGTAATAGGTTTGTTCTTGGGCCATATCCCAACCTTTCACCGAATTTTGGGGATATCCTTTCAGTAGTTTTGGATAATCCTTCTGACAAACAACCAACTAACAGACAAAGAGAGGTGAGAATATAACCTGTCGGAGGTAGTAAGAATATTTTCAACTGAGCTTACATGCAGAGAAATGCCAATATGGTGTAGTTATTCTGTACCCCCACTCTGCAATGACTCACAGTGGCTGCTGTCATCAGCACATATGTATGCTGTACAGTTACGGTGCCTTATTAAATACTGTGTCCTGGATGTCGGGTGGCTTTCCCTCCCCTGAACCTTTAAAACTTAAACTCTACTCGAGTTGCTCCTTCCCCAGACGCTGCTTTGATCTCTTCCTGAGGGACCTGTTTGTGCCACACAGGAATCTCTGATAAGCCTTCGAACCAGGCACCAATTACACTACTAATTACACAAGTACAAAAAAGCACGACCTTGCACTCGATTTACCTGCCTCTGCGCTTTACTTCTGAAATTCGACTTCTGTAGACATCTTGCACACAAACGAAAACAGACACATTGATACACAAACTTCTGCGCAAACACACAAAATGCACAGACATGCATAGGTGCTTCGAGCTTGAAGATGTGCCATCCCAGCAGCTGAGGTAAAGGTGTGATCTCACAAGGTGAGTGGATGCTGGAGGGGAAGGCTGCCTTACGGTCAGCAGGGAGGCGGCGGGCCTCAGGGAAAAGCTCTTAACTTCTGTCAGGCACAAATAACCACACCATTTTTCACCTCATGATTTTTAACTGAGGAAATAATTCTGGTCCCCAGTCATATGAACTCTATGTTCATGCCATGAGTCAATTCTGGCTGTGACAGAAAATAAATCACTCCCACCTGCAAATCTTTTTCGGGGGGATTATTTGTTGTAAAATGCCCACATGACAAGCTATCTTGATTTCTTGTACTCTATAATGAAAATATCAGTTTTCTGTTGCTTAAGTAATGTCTTTATTTACTCTGTGGCCTTCAAATAACACTGAAATCACTATAATAAACAGTATAAATCACAGTGTCACTGCTGCTTTTCATGTCTAAAAGACAAAATGAACACTTCTGTTTTCTTTCAGGGAATTAACTTTAATCACACCCATGCAGCATGCTGTAAAATGCATCATTATAGATAAATATAGACATAATGTGTGTGCAACCTGAGGCTGAGTGTGGACAGAGACTTTCTGTGGTCAAGCTGCTGCTAGGTGGTGCTATTGTTAGCATTGTCTCTGAGGAAGGAACCAGACATTCAGTCAAGCAACACAATGCATTGATCTCTATTTTTCACAAAAAATAAATGTGTAAAATTAATTAGCCACCTTTATACTGTAGTTTAATTTTTCATATTCATAAACCTTGTGTGTGTAAATATATATTTATTGTACTTTATACAATATTTGACATATTAGCTGAAATAACTGCCATTTCAGCTGTTCCTGGGTCTTCACTCGCGAGACACTGATTCTTAAAGTGAAAATATATAAGAGTGTGTGCCCCCATGCTCGAGCATGTTGCCATACATCACATCATTTAACACTTTGAACTGTCAGAAATGTGTCACTCAGTCTCTCTCTTGATACCCTCATGTGTCAGACTGAAATCATAAATACAATCATTTCCCCAATGTTGGGCTCTTTATTCTGTCAACCGTTTCAAAATGTGACTGTGCCTCTTCATTTCCGACGCATGAATAAGTGAAAGGCCATTAATATGTCTCTTTCATTACACCCTGGCACTCTGCACTGCATGAGTGCGCCGAGAACTGCGTGTTTGCCGGGTTCGGGTTCTGATGTCCGATTTGTAAGGCAACAAAGATATGTCACCATGTCCGCATGAAACAAATGTGTCATTCTACGAATTCATATTTTGTTCCCGCTGTTTAAACAGACAACTAGCTGGAGTGTGAGGAGGAGAGTAAATTCCATGCTGTAAAAATGTCATAGTGTTATCCGTTTTAAATTATAAGCAAAACATTTGCATCTCATCTGAATTAATTACTTTTTTTACAAACACGGCTGAACTGATCTTTTCTGAAGAAAATTATACATTATTAAAGATTCATATATGTAACCTCCAGTACCCGAGCTGTGTATACTTTAAAAACAAACATTTTTCCAAAATGAACAGTGCAAACATTGTGTAGACGGTGCTTGTGGCCAAACTGGTCAAACTAATTTTTCCATGTGTTCTGTTTAAAGATCACTCCGTCCTTTGACAAACACATTTTTCCTTCTTTTCTGTTGCCACTCCCAAGACAAGATTAGAGGGGAAACTCATCAGTCTCCTTGGCTGTTGTCTGATAAACTTTTTATTTGAAGGGTGTCCTGTCTGGTGTCTCTGGTGTCTTCCTCCAGTGCACTCCTGATTTGAAATATAGCCTTACATAATGAGGGAGAAAAATAGAGCGGTGTTGCACCCCTGAGTCGGTGTCAGCTTAATCAATCATTTTTAAACACAGGCAGGCATGCTTACTCTACTCGCTTCACATCCGCCACATCCTTCCCCTGCTCAGCAATGTGACAGCAGCATAATTCATTTTAACTCAAAAATTAATCCGGCAGCATCAAACTTGTCCTTGCATCCTTTTGGTTTAAACACAGGCTGGTGTGTCAGTCTGAGTGTGTGTTAATGTTGTTTTTGTTTGTGTATTTAACTTGTGCTATATTCTGTAGCTGCAAAATAAAACATTCTTCTTTATCTCTATCTTAAATGATGCACACGAATGTAAAGAGCATTGAGATGCATCTGTGTACGATGTATTTAAATTACAAGTGTGGGTGTGCATGCGTGTACAAGCATGTACTTCTAACAGCAGTTATGCAGACACGTGCTGTTTTTGTGTTTTTCAGCAGTAAAATCTCTCAAGAGGTGCTGACGCCCCTCTCAAGTTCAAGTTTCTCAGCTTTGATGCTGAACATGCAACAGGCATGGAATGTGAGTGTGGGGCTCACACGGTCAAATTGCATTGGGTCAGGAGGTTAGGGAAATCTGGACGAGCGAAAGCTGAGCAGAAGGAAAGGAACTTGGCCTCTTCGCTTGGCAGTGAGAGATTCCTTCTGGCTTGCTGTCAGAAAAGTAAGCCATCAGCGCAGCCCTGCTCCAAAAGTTATATCATGCTCTTGGTGGTGAGTTACATTATATATTATTATTATTTACCTTCATGCAAATAATATCTCTTACCTAATGAAGTCGTAACCCAGCTTGAAAACAAACCAATATTAAAAGGTCAACACACCTTACACATGCCAGTGATCACTTTCACAGGCTGACAGACATTAGACATCACAGCTTTTACACTGCATAATGACCTTTATAAAATAATGGGAATTCAGCACTACACTTACAGAAGATTACTTCTGTTAGTTTACACTATGTTGTCTTCATATATTAACATTTTAAGTGAATCCGGTCATGTTTTTGGCCATTATAAATTCATTAATACCATTCTGTGATCTTGTATTACCTCTGAAAAGGAGGGAATGTTTTTGTCCCTGCATTTGTTTGTTTGTTAGTGTGGATTTTTTTTGGTCAGCCAGTTTGCAAAAAAACTACTGTACGTATTTCTGTGTAAAGATGGAACATGGGCCAAGAAAGTCTCCCATTCAAGGGGACTGATATCTATGAACGTGTAAAATGTTGGCTTGATTGACTTTAATGGAACTGTTAGGCCTTGGCAGAGGTATGCGCTCTACTGAGTGCCATTCTAGTTGAGAAAAGAATATTATACACTAAACGTTCATTTTCAAATAGTTAAGCCACTGGAAACATGGTGTGTAAATGTGTTTACGTTTAATGAGGATTCCTGTTAAGGATTCCTGTTTCCAACCAGATTAAATGGTCAAGAGGCCAACCATTGTTATGCAATAAAACTCATGATGTTGATTTCCATGGAGGTAATGCTTGGGCTGGACGATATGACCTAAAATCCCATCAAAATAAACATTTTATATCAGTCTATATCAATAATTATCACAATTAATGTCAATTTATTGTTATTTTTTAAGTTAAAAGACAGAATGAGTGAAGGTTGTGGTTTCAAACTCTTCTTTATTGGCAGAATATGACAAGCACTTGATTGTTATGATGTCATTTTACAGATCTGAGTACAGATAATGTGTTGTATACACCTCCTCACTGTGCTTACACAATGCATTTAGAAATATGTTTATATATAGCAGTTTTATTATATTGCTATAAGGAAATTATATTGATATATTTATTGATATTGTATTATTGCCCATCCCTTGGTAATACTAATGTTTGACCTTGTAGGCTAAAGCATAATGCATATTTAAACGCTGCATGTGTTTAAAGAGACACAGCCATGCTTCTCTTATTGACTAACTTTATGAGTTTATTATATTTTGGCTGTGGTTTTTATGGCTGTGTGGACTATCAGCAGCCAGGACCTGTGCTGGGAGGACAGGACCATGTCAAAGTCCACGTGCACTGCTCCGGAGGGGCGGGGCTCCGCCTCTGCAGCCTGTCTGCTGATCACATGCAGAAAGCATGGTGTTTGTAATTGCTGCGCAACAAGCGGCGCATGGCTGCCGGTTCCCAGCGTGACGTGTGATGCTTTGTCTTGAAGAGGGTTTTTTTCCCTCTGCAAACTGCTGTCAATATTCACTTTAATCAAGCAGAGCGGAGGGTGTTCAGGTTAGTGTGTGAGGAGAGGGGAGAGAGCTTTCATCAGCTCCGGCACACACTGCTCTGAAATGCAGTGCGCCCCTCCCACAGGACCGGTGGAGACGATGATGATGGTGATGGTGATGATGATGATGATGGTAATGATGATGAAGGGCTCTCTGAGTGTCCCTGTTTGAATTCTTGGACATGAAAGTAGTTTTATGATTGTGAGTAGCCCACAGGCTGCAGCCAGGAAGGGGCATCCACACACTGAAGGAATCTGCCATAAATTATTCCTCAGTATAAACTTGCAAACATCCTTCTTCTCGGTGATTATTATTATGAGGATGAAAGTAGAAATTAAGCTGATTTCAGAAGAAAGAAAAAATAAAAACCCAGTGTTTTCATATAAATGTATTATGGCCACTTATAAAATGGTCTGGATCATGTGCTGATGCATGATATGATGTATTTTCACTTTCAAACTCTGCAGCAGCTCATAAGGGATATTTTAAACAATTTGTCCAACTTGCATGCAAACATGTAGAAAACAGCTGATCGACGTTAGACAGTAATAAAACATTATAATTTCCATGTAAAGCTGCTGCGGGTCGATCAGCATGGATTACTTTCAGGCCTACATCCATTCTTCGGCTATTGACAACCTCTCCCTTCCCAGTGTGCATGACTGGAGCTCTCACTAGCGCTGCTAGTGGACAATCAGACCTACACACCCACCCCTAGACACACTCGCATTTCTCATTTCTTACTTCTAGTCTAAATTAGATAGCAAGGCGTAGGGTCGGAGCTCACAGATCACGTAGAATTAGTTTCCAGCATTAGCGCTTAGTTCAACAGTAAAATCCGAGATTCAACATGGAGTCCCCGCCAGATCCAGCGAGCGATCCGGGCAACAGCGCCTCGGAGCCGGCTACCCCGGTCAGGGAAACCCCGGTAAACCTGGAGACGCTCCGGAAAGCGGACCATCCAGCCCCGGTTCGAAGACAGACCTGCTCCAGCACCAACAGAGGTAAGTGGACCGCGTTTCGCTTTGGATCACACGCCGACCGAGGGGGTTATTCATTAAAAACATCAAACTTCAAAATGAATTAAATCGCTCCCCCGCATAAATAACAGCGCACTGCCTAAACCCAGCAAACCACAGCAGACACGGCTTTCGGTTTAGTGCCACAGCGGCTTGTTTTTCTGTGTTTTGGGCCGTTCGGTGGTGCTGTGCCTCGGTGTGTGTTGCTGGTGCTCCGGCTCCACTGACAGCTCAGATCATAGGGGGGGGTGATACGGTCCCAGATGTCACATTTACTCCCGCTGCAAGATAAATCAATTAGCCAGCAAGTTAAAAGTGACCGACAGGAGCTGCTCACGGTGCCGAACGCAGGCCAACCTGTGCGCCCCGACGCGTCATTGTCAAAGTGGCGAAAGTGAACTTTTTGGGAAACTGCGGGCCAGGGTATCGATCAGTCCCCCTTTTCTTGTTCTGACATGTCCTCCCTCCACTATTCGTGATACAGCACGCACACACAGCGCCGTCTGGCTGGCCGGATTGTTTTTTATGCATCTCCCGCTAACACATCCAGCCTGTTCCCGTGTGCCAAAAGGGGAAAAAGACGCCCCAGCAGCTGTAATTTGTTTAGCGCCAGCTCTCAAAACACTGTTGCGAGCACGAAGGCGCTGCAGGGCCGGTGCGACTAAGCCTCCACATGACCACATAACAATAACAATCAAAAATAAATAAACTGTTATATCACGTAGCCTCATCAAATAAAGTGTGTGCGTAATGCTGCTGAGGAGCATTTTACATGATTTATCCACCACGTCCCGTCCCTGTTGTACAGTACAGACAGTATTTAACCACACCCCCTCTCGGCTGTCTTTACTAACCGGGCTCATCCAAGTTCAGAGAAATACTGATTTCTCTTTTCTTTCTCTCTGCTGATTTCCCGACGAGCAGAGAAGCCGTAACGCGCTACGGCGAAAAACGGCTGCAGACGTGACAATTCATTCATTGCACGGGGGGTTTTTCTTGTGTGTGCGCACTCTTCCTGTGCGCAAGGGTATATTTAGAGTGTGATATGATGAATGTGGAATGTAAGCTGGTTATGTAACAGGTTTAGCCATAAACAGGCGAGCAACCGAGAGCAGAAATCACCATCGCGTATCTTTCCCCTCACTTTCACACAAAGAGTTCAGCCCCTTCCAAGTCCTCCTGATCACCACAGGTCCGTTCAATTCAATAAATAACACGAAGCGGCTGCAGCTGTAGCGAGTATTTACACAGCAGCAGAGGGGAAACTGAGTGACTTTGTGGGCTGGCACAGCCACACAGCACTTATGTAATCGCGGGGCAAAGACAGGTAGTTGGGAGGCTCCGTGGATTGATTTCTTTTTTCACAAGTCTGACTTTGAGACACTCCTAACCTGCTGACCCATATTCACCCCACCCTTTTATGCACATGATTAAAGTGCGTCTGGGAAAAAGAAAGACAGGGGGAAAAAAGAGCGCCTTTGGTCTGTTATGTAATTCTGAATGGGTGAAAAAAAACATGTTCGGTGGGACAACATCTGCTGCCTCAAAGTTTCCTTGCTCTGAAACTTTATTCTGACCTTTTCTCAAAGAATAGGACCGGTTGTTGAAGGGTTGACGTAGAAGAAGCCTGGAGGAAAAGTTTGGGGAACTTTTTAAAAAACTTATAGCTGGTAAACATGTGTGTAAAACTGCTCTGATTTTATCTGTGCAGTTCAAATCCTAATGTGAAACATTCCAATGACCTAGTGTATGACGTCTGCTCAATTTTCAAAGACAAATTTTTTAATAATAACTTTCTTGTACAGTTTCATATTGTAACATCAAGCTATTGTGCTCTGCCGCCTACTGTAAATACTCTTAAACATGTTGGAGTGTGTTTACACAGTCAATATAATGCCGCTTCAACTGACCTTTCGGTGGACCTTTATTTGTTTTAAAATGAACTGAAGTCATAATTTAAATGGCAAGTTATCTAAGAGATAAAATATACAGGGATATTTAGAATATCATGGAAGAGAGCAGGAAGATAGGCTAAGAAATGATCGCTCCGTTGCTTTATTTAATAAAGCATTCATGTAAAACTACAAGTGTTCCATTGAGGAGTAAACTGCACTTGGTTTTTTGCAGTGCCACAGTTCAGCGCAGGATTCCTAAAAAAAATCAAACTATAAAAAGGTCACAGCAGTGAAACAGACTTTCTAAGACATTGTTTAGGATTACAGTTCAACGCTCAGACAACACAGCGTCTGAGAGGCGACAGACACTTGCTCAAGCGCAGTTCCCCCCTTTACACCAGCTGTATTAGACTTTCTGTAGATGCACATTTCTTATCCTGCATGCAGAGCGTTTACTGTTTTTAACCCTGAGTGCTAATACCTTTTTTTTTCTTTTTTCTTTTTTAAGTAGAAACGGCTTACTTCAGCAGAAGCTGTGCTGTAAGACATGAGCAGGTCAGAGAACAGGCCTGGGAGGGCTGTAGATATCATTACTTGAAAGAAGAAAGGGTGTTATTTTCATATAGCAAGATCCCTCAGTTTGCAAATTTGGAAACAATCAATATTAATGGCTTGGTTATGTAAGGTGGTGCTCTCTGCAGAGGCTGGAAACCTCACAGCCGCACAGGGAAGCTCCGGAGCCGCAGCCCTGATAGGAGCTCCGGTTTCCTGGATCCTCTGTTAACATGACTTTGTTTGAGTATCAGTGCCGTGTGTGCATTTGCGTATAGTACTGTGTTAGTATAGCACATCGGCCTGTTATACAGTGCTTGGTTTTGTTATTTAAACTGGTGGAATTTAGGGCTAAAGCATAAAATAATTGAAATTGTAGAAGTCGTCACCAGGTTTAGTTTGATGTTGTGTTCCACAGTACTGCAGTGTGTCCTGCTTATTAGTCTCCCTTAGTGTCATATCTACAGTCTATCTCTTTTGACCTTTTTCGCACTAAATACCAGCTTTCATTCTATGATGTCATAACATTTAGTGCCACCGTAGATTTTCCTGTCATGCATCTTTGTTATAATTTAAGGAAAAAAGATTTAAAAAAGGTTAAAGTGATGATTTCTTCTCACACAAATAAATCTCACACGACACGGCACATTTAAGTAGCTAATCTGAACTAGAAAGGCACAGGAAACAAATATTCAGTCTTCTCTTAATGAACACCTAACCGCACCTTCATCTAGCCATTTTATTTTGGGTCAAGTGAAATGTGATCTCTTAGCTGGAGTGGAAGCATTTATTTAGTTGTTGTTGACACAAGACGGTGCAGGGAAACAGAGGCAAAAAAAAAAAGAGAAAGGTTTTTACACAAAATCTCAGAGAGCTCAAGGGTTGGCATGGGGCTTGCATGCCACTCGAGTGGACAGCAACATTATTGAGGCTGTGGCATTCTCGAATTCAGTGAATCAGGGCTCCCTGCCCGCTGGAGAGCATGAAGATACAGGTACAGGCTTATAGTTGAGCCTTCAGCTCGTGCAGAGCCGGGAGAGGAACTCCATTTGGGTTCTCTTTTTTTCTGGGCGACTGCCTATAGCAATATGGAGTTTCAGTCTGCCTACGTTATAAATTCTTTAATGTGGCTGCAGTGATAATTTCTTCAGCCCTTCTATTGGTTCCTGTCAGACAGTTAACATTGTTAAATGTTAACAATCAGCCTATTTGAAGTCAAAATACAGTATTTGATCAGTAACCTCTCCTTTGGCTAACAGCACCAAACACCAGTCAGTGTAAATGATTAAACATAAACAGTATTTCTTCTCATGTACACTGAGCTGTTGCGTCAACGATTACATCCTTTCTCAGTTTAGACTTTGGCAGCACTATCTGTGAAAAAAAGTTCTGTTATGAGCCTCAAAGGTCAAATTACATTTGAGCGGCATTGTTATTATCTAAGGAGGATGTACCAGTGAATGTCAACATAACACCAGGATTAGTAGTTAAACGAGCACTGATTTAGGCTATGTCATGTCATGTTTGCAGCACTTTCTTCCTCACTAACACTCCAAAATAATAAATAAAATCTATAAACTGATTGTACGGCTCAAATTGTACTGCATATTTATTATGTGATTGAAATTAAAATATATATTATTTTATTTAATCTTGCTCCCCTCTGTGGATTTGAATATCTATTGTAGTATCTGAATATTTTTATGTCACAATCCAATTCTTTTTCTTCAATCTTTTTTAAAAACTGGTGCAGCTTTGTGTGATGCATCTAAATATTCTGTCCAAGTGCGATCTTTGATTCTTTTAATAGAAGGTTTGTTTTCATTTTTTAAAATGTCTTAGTTGTGATATAAATATCTCAGTTTCACTTGTAAACCCATTATTTTTGTTTTAAATTCCACCTCGATAGCCTGCATTGTTGGTAAACATGTCAAACTTAGCAAAAGAAATAAAACACATACAATAAATTTTAGGAGACCTTGTAAACTAAATGTTTTTGGTAGTGCTCGTTTTTAAATAGCAGACATTTGAATGTTTGAGCTCCACTAGCCTGAGTACAAGGCTGGAAGTCGACTGTTATTTTCTTGGTCAGGCGGCTCTAACCACTTTGGTTGAGTTTAATGTAGCAATGCAGCCTCTATGGCGTGCTCTCTGGATTTTAAGATTTCTTTGTTTTTTCATCCCTGGAGCATAACATTTTCAATATCTGTCATGTGAAGGGTTTGTAAATCATGTAATAGGTCTGATGATGTGAGGTGGAATGCTGTATTTGGTGGAAGGGAAGTGGCATGAAAGGACTCCTGTGGATTTTATTGTAGGAAGCTGCTTTGTAGACGAACTGTTGGTCCCTCCCTGCCAGTGAAAGTTTACACACTGACAGGACGCTGCTGTTGGCAGGCAGGCAGGCCATTGCCTTAGCTCGCACCTCACCCATAACTCCCTCTATAAATCTAAACATCTGGACCAGTAGTTTTAAGGCTAACCACTCGGAAATCTATAGACATTTATATCTACTTTGTGCAATTGTGTTTTTCTGATTTGTATTCTGTGGCGCCTTTAATATGATGCAGAAAACTTGATTTACTGAGGTTCAAGTGATTTGAGTCCATGTGCTTTCAATCAGTACAGGAATTTTTTTTCAAGTGCAACGGTTGTACAAGTTGTTAACTGGCGCTGGCACGTTAAAAAACGTTAAACCGCTCAGGATTCGCTCAGTAGATGCTGAGCAAAAAA
Source organism: Hippoglossus stenolepis (assembly GCF_022539355.2). Classification (NCBI taxonomy): domain Eukaryota; kingdom Metazoa; phylum Chordata; class Actinopteri; order Pleuronectiformes; family Pleuronectidae; genus Hippoglossus; species Hippoglossus stenolepis. The sequence continues at coordinate 15,216,625 of NC_061487.1, read as the reverse complement.
TTTAAGGATTTGAAAAAAATATTTTAACAAAACCGTACTACAGGGACACATTCTGCAGATGTTGTAGTGTGTGGTAATATATATTTTAAAAATATTAATTGGATTTTTATTACAGGCAACGCAGTGCGAAGCCTAATAGGTTATATTAATTAAAGAAAAGTTTGGAAGTCAAAGCTAACTTAAACCAAATATCAAACTTTGTGCCTTGCGGGACAGTTTATTTTGGAGTTTGAGTCACCAGTGGCTTAACTGGGGCTGGCGAGGAAGTTTCAGCTGGTGACAGACACCAGATTTGATGTGAAATCTCCAGTGGTGAACGATAGCTCAGATCTATGGCCTATTTACAGAAGTTTGTATCTTAGATAGAAAAGTCTGAATAGTAATGACCGGAAATACTCCAGATGCATTATTGGAGGGCGTTAAAGGAGTCTAAATTTAATGTGGTACACTGCGACCTAAGTACTGGCGTTGTGCGGCTCTGTTTCTCTTTGATATGAAAAGGGCCTCTCAGAAGAGGCCTAGAGGGACAGAAGTGGTGAGAGGGGCCTAAAGGATCACTCTGAGGAATTCTTATGCCTCATATAGGGCCAAGCCTTTCACATCTCCCCGAGTGTTGGAGGGTGCAAAGGCTCCCGAGCAGGTATAAGCCCCTCACATTAAAAATCCCAGCGCTCAGTCAGTAGCTCGGACCAGCTGTATCTTTCAAACCATCACCCCTTTAACCTTTCATCAAAATCAGACCGGACACATACCGTACGCTCATGCTGCTTCACATCATCTGTGTCAAGTCATGTAAACCTAAAGCACTCAGAGAAAATATATATTGTTAAACCACTGATTCCTCACTGTTTAACACAGGCCGCAGAGAACTGATGTGTTAAACACTTGAGAGACAAATCAGAATGATCTCCGTGCCACGGAGGTTCCCCCCCAGACGTTATGTGCATGTGCACTCTTTGAAACAGGAAGAGGTTACGTTGTAAAATCTAAAGTATGTTATTCAAACGGCACACCTCAAGAGCCTCTTAACCATTATTTATCGTGCTTTCCATAGGCTTAATGGCCCTCGTGGCAGCTCTGTTGTAAAGACTCTGTTGAGAGCAGCGATACAACATCAGACTAAGATGAGAGAGGAAATATCTGTTGCATATTGTCGTCCGTCCAGCACCAACGAGCAACAGAAGAAAGACTGAAGAGTGTGTGCTTCCTCTTTGGTTAGAGTAATAAAAATGTAATTTAACAGTGTCATCTTTTATGCATTCACACTGTGTATTAGTTATACATAGACTAGAGGAGGTGGAAACTATTGGTTTTGTTTCAGTTGAAGTCTGGAGAATGTGTGTTTTTACTTTTTTTTGTAAATCTCTGCATTATTTTTTCACTGAATGTGAAGTTGCTGTTTTTCATCTGCTCAATGTAAAACAGTGTCTTCAATCCTCCAAATTCAATAAATTAAAATCAAATGCAGAGTTGCAGGAGCAAAGCAAGTTCAAGCGTGTCGGCTCCGATTTGCTTAGGCTCTGTCACATGAGATACAGTAACAATATTGAGGAATAGTGTAACACGCATATCAGGTACTCTGCCGTCATTTCTGTTACATCAGCGCTGCATGAGACTGTTACTTACCAAAGTTTATTCGTCACCTGGAACAAACAAAAAACTTTTGGAGCTAAAAAACAACTAGGAAATCAGTGTCATTTCTGTTGGCTTGATTATTTATATTGGAATAACAAGTGCAACTTAATCTCATAAATAAAAAAGGGAGAGATACGGATCCGTCCCCTCCAGGTACTGCCGCCACTTAATCGAATTAGCTCCACTCTCAGGCTTGACGGGCTCTTCAAACACCCCTGGTGACTTCTGAGTGCCGATTACAATCAGCTACTATTTTCAGCCTTTGATTAAAATCTTGTGAGGTTGGACAGAATTTTTTTTTTCCAGAGTAGAAGCAACTAATTATTAACATCGCATCCCATCTCTCTCTTTTTTTTTTTTTTCCTTTACCAGTTATAGAGGGCCATTTGGCTGGAGTAGTTAAACAACACCCACCAGTATTAATCATGTTGAATCACTCTGTGGGAAACTATTATCTCATACTAGTTAATGTGTTGTCCAAACAAATATTTTTACTGAGTCAATGTTTTTATATGAAACAAATCTAAGCTTATCAGTTGTATTTGTTTCACACTGTAACATTTAGTCTGTTTGTGGTGAATTGTTACTCTGTAGTCTTTGTGAAATAATGTGGTTGTTCATGTAGAGTTTTTTCATGCAGCAGACGACAATAATGAACACAACTCCTTACACTTCAAATAATAGAAGATGATCACAATTGTTTGCGCCTCACACAGTGTGTCACCGAATCATAACGTGCCGACAAAGACAATTCTGCTCTTTTGTTACTTTTGAAATGGCGACGTTTGAATGTGAAAAAGTCACTAATGAATATTTGGTTCTGGCGTGTGTCTGAGGATTGATTGCTTTAGGAGGCGTGTTAAGAGCGCGGCACGATGGGCCTCAATCAGCGCGCTGCCGTGCTGCCTTCTGACAGTGATTGAACGACACTCTTCTCCACGTGTGATACACGAATCCTGCTCTCGTTCGCTGACAAATATCATCTGTCTGATCAATCAATATTTGGGGCTTTATTTTACTAATGCAGTGCTTAAGAGGCAATAATTAACGTCATGCTCGGTTGTTAAAAGCCTATTTTTATGTGACAGACAGAAATAGACGTACAGAAATAGGCAGATGAAGGCCTTTGGTTGATGTTGGTCCTGGCATATTGAGCAGACGTTCCTTATACGCTGAACTATGAACTTTTCAAGAACTTGAAGCTTTTCTCATTGCACGATGATCTGTTGCTTTCAAGTTATGTTAATGTACCAATCCAGAGTTATTTTTTCTCCACTTTCAACAGTTTTCGTTTTTGCTGAATGCTAAATACTTTTGTTCAGCCTTTTGTTGAGGTTGTAACTTAGTTTGTGTGGAATTGAAATATAGCATGAAACGGTTTAACTGAGGGAATATTCATACGATGTCATCTTGTGTTAAACAAGTGTGGCTTGTGATGCTCATTAATTTCTGCTTGCTCCACTTGCGGTGTTTGGGCTCTCTTCGCTGGCTCAGTGCCACAGTGTCTTCTGAAAGAGCCACTTCATCTCTGTCAGGGGCAGGTGGAAATTTGCTGCACACTTCTAATTGGACAAAGTGCCTTTCAAACTCCGAGCCATCATACACCAATCGCATTATCATACAGACCAGGTGTCAACAGAGGTTTCCACCTCCCTTTTCCCCTCTTGCTCTCCGCCGCGTCTTTGGGTCGACTCAGATTCTCCCTGTGCTGTGCCGCTTTTCAAACTCTCCGCCGCCTACTGGCCCGAGGCATAATAAGCCTTGTGCAGATTAATTACAAGAAAGCGCACTTGTTATTTTGACTTTTATTGTATACTGTAGAGCAACATTCAGACAAAAACATCCTCCAAATCCTGCGTGATCAAAGTTAATATCAAGTAATTTGATTCGTATTTTGCCAGCTGAAGATCTTTGCGCAGGTCCTTCCTTAGTTCAGAGCCTTAAATGGTAATAGCCTGGTCATCTTTACTCTCAGACACAGAAACATTTGCACCAGCCATAAGCAGAATCTGAGGCTGCAGGCGAGCTCACAGGGGGCTTTAAGGTCTGCAGTGTAGCTCGGGGCCAGACCTCACCGCGCTTTGTAAAAAAGGTAATCGTTGAAATCGTCAGATCAGTTCTTCATCTAACAGGTAACCGGTGAGAGGAGCAGCACTTTGAGTGATGTTATTTTGTCCGTCTGGTTCAGTTAAAAGCATAACTGCTGAATTTTGAATGAGCCAGGGAAGTGAAACAGACTAGTGATTGATGTCAGAAAAAAAAAATTTGTCCAAACATGGCGAGATAAAAGACTTTCTATTTGTATCATTACAGATTAATTATAGAAGAAGCTCAAGTGCGGAAAAATGAAGTCATGTTTTAGATCCCCATTTTGTTTTCTGGACTGTGAAGTGAAACCTGGAATCGGATCGTCTTTTGTCAAAACACTCAGCTTGAAAATGAGAAAAATAAAGAGACATGTTCAGTGCTGATGCATTTTCAGGCTCTGGCCTTTGAGAGTGCATTTGTGTATTATCAGTGCAGCAGTTACAGCAAATATTTTCTGTTGATATGGAAAGCGGGGGGGCATGTACATGGGAAATAAGATAGGGCATAAAATTTAATATTTAGGAGAAGCACAGGTAATGTTGTTTAAAGGATATGAAGTAAGTGTATAAGAGGTTGAGTACAAGCTGAAGTTATTACACAGTTTTTACACACATTTTTTGTTTTGACGTGACCCACTATTGGTAAATTGGAAGTTGAAATTTACAAATATGAATGAAGTTGAAGAAATCTGAATGAAGATCATGAAGTGCAAACCTCTTGAACACATTTACATGACAAAATCACATCATAATATATAAAACCTGTGAAATACAGCCACACTTTCGACAGTTTAGCTTTAGGCATTTTGTGTCGACTCGAAACTGGCGTAGCTACCAGTTAACTGAAGGCTTCCGTTACGTGCTGTCACAGCCATGTAGAGAGTGTGTTGCCACCAGAGTCACTATAATGTTAACCAGACACATGCTGTGATGTTTATGTTGCCTTTAAAGACGGCAACTATTTCAGAAAATAGCGGAGGTACCAAAATGTGGCACAGGAATCTGCGTTGTGATTCAGTCCGGTAGTTACCAACTTTGTATGATTTTGGTACCCAACCTTACTGACAACTTTGCACCTGGATTGTTTCTACTCTCACTCTTGTGGTGGAGCACTGTTGAGAAAGCAAAAGTTTAGAAATTCAGAGAAAGAACCGCAGCAATTTATCACAGGGTTTTTTTGAGCGTTGAAAGGCTCAACCAGTTGCATATAGTGACAAATACTTTATCACTTCTCTGTCCACACACTGGGCAAACATGGCAAAATTTTGGCATACTGAATTGCCTGTCTTGTCTGCATGTCATCAGCGCAGATGTATTATCATGTGCTGATTTGATTCTGGGCAAAGGAAGGTGGACAGGAGAGATTGATGATGGTGTCCCCAGTCAGACAGATAACACCTGATTCTGCCTGCAGGGGGTTGGTCTGGCACACTCCTCCCCCTGCACCTCAGACGCTGCGCTGAGGAGGTGAACCGTTCGTTCACTCGGTGCAAATTCAGGGCCACATTCAGAGATGATCCCAGGACGATTGAGCCAATGTGGCCCCCGAGCACTCTGCGCCACATGATCCATGCATCAGCCACACCTGGGAGAAATCCACACAGGCATGGGGGTCATTTGTTTAACACAGGTGCATCATGTATCTCCATGCACTCGATGCACACATGGTTGAAAGCACGCTCAGACACACACGCATGCCCGATTGCACACAGATACACAAGTGTTAATGAAATGCCGTCTGCGCACATGGCTTTTCAGTGTATTGGAAAACTGTCAGCAGTGCAGCACCTTTTGTTATGACCTGATGTTTCTGTCACTTATATATATAAAATTGTATTTCAAAAGTGTGTACTTGAAGACACACTGTTGAAAGGAGTGCACTGAGGTATGACAGATTGCAGCTGTTTTTGTTTTGGAAGCAGCTACTTAGTATTTTATAAGTAACACATATATTAAACTAGGATGGCACTTGGTAGACTGCGTTCCTCCTCCAAAGCCCAACATCCCCTTATGAAAACACATTTAAATCAGATCCTGATATTCATTTGGATCTGCACCAGATTGCGCATATTCATAAAACAGTTCCCTCAATGTGCCTTTTTTCCCCCTTCATGATTCCACCAAGTTTTGTGGAAATCCATTCTGTAGTTTTTGTGCAATCCAGCTGACAAACAAACCACCCAATAAATTTCCACACTGATATTCCCAAGATGTATTTCTTCCCATTGATATAAGAAGTTAATCAATTGATAGAAAAAAATTGATAATTATTTAAAAGTCTTTTTCCTTCTAGGGATGGGTGATGATTTTCAAAAATATAATTTATATAGAATAATTCATTGGTTTATCGTATTGTCTTAAAAAAACAAAACAAAACAAATGTTCTCTTCCACCAGCGCCTGGTAGTAAGTAATTTGTTACTTTGGTCAGAAGGTGGCAAAAATACATTCAATCGCCATTAAACAACAAAATAATAAGAAGAACATGTTTCTATCACGCACTGGAAAACAACCTGTGTAGTGACACAGCCATTGAAATTTAGATGCTACAATACAAACGGGAGAAACATGCAAAGCCAAAGATGACAAACAGCCGTCCAAACTTTCTGTATGCGGGATAAAAAATAAACAAAGAGCAAAGCTGTGCAAGCTAGCGTGTCAGAAGTCCACCACAACTATGCATGCACGGTCATTTGAGAGCTGTGTGTGTACGTGTGTGTGTGTGTGTGTGTGTGTGTCTTTGACTTATGGTCAAATAGTTACAGAGGTAGTGTTTTTGCTTGAAATGTCCATCCCCATCACCAAACACGAACTCCAAACTGTCTCTCTGGCTCCAGTTCTTCAAATAAAAGGATTTGTCTGTTTTCATCTGCTTTCAATAATTGAAAGCTGTGTAGTTTGGACTTGTTGGTTAGACAGAAATGCAACTTGAAGAAGGCTCTGGTTAAATTCTCAATATTTTCAAAAATGTATATAGACTAAACAACTATTCAGTTAACAGAAAAAGTAATTCAACACATGAAGCTCATGTGTTTTGAAGTGCAGAATAAAAAGAGTAGTAATCATATTGGCATCAAGCTTAATTATTCCCTGCTCTGACTGTGCCATATGAAAAAAAAACAAAAAACACTTCTGATGCTGCTACATTATTTGTTACCATTATTTACCAAGCTCAGTAACATCTGAGTGGCTTATGATCCCCACGTATCAAAGTATACGCTGCTACATCCTCAAACAGACATACAGAGGAGCAAAACAAATTGTCTGTTTTTTATTCAATAACAAGGCATGCAGCACAGGTTCCCAGTGTGTGAAGCAGATGGTGAAAGGCTAGTGTATAATAGATCTCAATATTAACTGCAGCACATGCTGGGCGTGTTGGTGGATGGCACACAGCAGAGTAAAAGAGAAGGGATGACCTTCTGTCCCATCATTTACCCCCTTGTGCCCCCCATACCGCTCTCAAATTACTTTGTTTTAGCCAATTAAAGCAGCCGGCTGAGCATCAAGCAGGCTGCCATTTTTCGCTCACCTGGACCCATGTGACATTATCGTTCTGTCATTGGGAGAGATGGCCGTAAGTGGGAATCTCCAACGTGGCACAGTGCCACCTTAGACCCCACAGTGTTCACTGAGATTAATGCAACGGCTGTCCCTCCTTGCGAGGATCTCAGGATCTCTCTCACCTCATTGACGGCACAGCGCACAGCTCCTCACCGCATGAACCAATGAGGAAATGACTGGTGGTGATAACAGGGTCCTAAGCAGACAATAGATGGACAGTGAGGGATATTTTTTGAAATGCCTCTGGTGCAGAAAATGATCCGTTTCTGAATGTGCAAGGAATCTATTGTCGTCAAGTTGCCTTGTCGCTGATCAAGATGGCATATGCTGAGAAATGGCTCCCCACCCAAATCCTTTAATGGCTCAATAATAGAAAGAAAGACAGCAGACACAACAATACCATGGCATGGGATGAGTGAAGGACTGGAGTATGTGGTGTTTAACAGCCATACGAGCACAGATTATGTGCTTGAAGGGGCTGAATTGAGTGCCAGCAGTGACAGTTGGGCTGGGAATTGAGTGTGCCTGGGACGTGTGGCTTGACTCCGCTCGGAAACACCACTGGGTCCAGGGCTCATCTCTGTAGTCCTCCCCCCCCTCTTCCCGTAAAGGCATTGTGGCCTGTCGTTTGCTCTGCTTCACCGGGGGAATGGACGGGCCCCTGCTCCCGCTTGATGAGCACTCACTAATGGCTGCTTCTTTGAAAGCTGACGGGCCCGTTTGAGGAGGAGTGTCTTTTACTTCTCTCCAGCTTGCCTTGGCTTGGCATTCATCAGGCTGCCTGGCTTTGCTGTCCTGCCCACATGATGGTACGCCAAGGGGCTGAAACGTCTGTCATTTGTTTTACTTTCAAATAAAAGTTGATGATTTACCAATAAAAAGTAAAAATAGGCTTTTGATGATGTCTGGAGGCATATGGGGAAAGTGTTGCAATAGCGACATTTTCAGCACTTTGTCAGGCTGGAAATAATAAAAGACTAAATAAATTTGTCTTGTTACTTTTTTTTTAGCTCCTCTGATAAAAACTGTATGGCCACAGTTTTCTGTAAAGTGAGAATAGAAAGCGATAGATATTGAAATATGGGCTCGTACTCGAGGCTGCATTACATTAATTTCCCCAAGCTTCTTTATCGTCTGATTCTGTATCAGTTCTTTGCCAAAATGCATGATTTCACGAATAAAAAAACACATACACAAGCAGTTGCTTCCGCCGACATTCCTTTCTAATTTAAGAAAAAGGTATTTTTACTGTGTGTCTGCACAAGAAGGACTCCAGCAGCAGCAGAGCAGCACATACAACATATTCTTAACACAGCTCAGAACTGTGAGGTCTGTAATAACAAAATAAGCAGCTGGGTTTGAAATCAGGCCCCTCAACAGTTTGCATTATACTGGCTGTTAATCCTTTATAGCTCCAAAATATATAGAAAAACTAAACAAAAAAACAATGGCAGTCTTAAAGGTGAAGGGTAGGGTTCTATTTTTATGAAGACATCTACACTATGGATGACGAACATGATGTCTTAGCGCCTCATGGATCAGTAAAGCTGCCAGTTATCAGCTGCGTATCTTTCTCTTACCCTCGACCGCTGCCCTGTCTCTTCACCCCAGAGGGAGCCGTTGTTCCTGTTGCCTTCCTCCTCACTGGCGTACCAGTCTCCAGCTTCTGGAGACTCCATTAAGAAGTTGGAGTCGTCCTTGGAAATCTCCTCCCTATAACTTCTCCTGTCTTCGCTCACTGTAGTACTCTCTCTCCCACTCTGTTTCACGTGCGCTCCTCTTTTTTTTTTCTTCTTCTCCCCACTTGAAACTAGGGCGAAGGTCAGAATGGCAAATTTGATATAAGAGCCGACGTGCTTCCGTGGAGCACCTTGTCAACTCAAAACAATAGGTGTGCAGGAGCTGTTGTGCCATATAAAGAATGTACGCATATTTCCAGAGAAATGTCCTCCGCCAGACGTTCCCAAAAGAGATGAGAACATTTGTCTGCATACATTTTTACCGGTCCTGGCACAGTAGAAAATGGAGGTTGAAGTCAAATGAATTAGTTTAACATGTGGGCAAATAAATTATTTCACTTGGGAGATTGAAAAAAGTCGTCCAATTTGCATGTTAGAACCTTTTATCCTTGTGATATTTGATTTGGTCATTAAACGCTCAAACGGACTCTTTCACTGGTCCATTGTGTTCAGCTCGTGTTCTAACCAAACATATAATGTTACGGCTTAATCAGTCTGAACATAATGTCTATGAAGAAGTAACAGATGTCAGTAGTTGCATAATGTCAAGAAAAAAGCAGCTGGCCGTGGTGTTTTACAGCGGTGTGATCAAATAGATTTAATTTGATCTGAACTCTTTGCCTCAGTGCGATCACTGAGAGGCCGAGCCCACAGAGCAGAGAGTGTCATGGAACAGGTCAGGATGAATGGAGACAAGAAGCAGTCACATCCCAATATGCAGGTCAACTGTGCAGTTGTGTGTATTTTTTACTCTGATGGAAGAGCCAAAGTAATGAGGGCATGACAATAAATCAAGTGAGGTTTTTCGAGGCAAAGGCCATTCATTTTATTCCTAGACACAATCTTGAGGTATTTGGAGAGACGGAAACACAGAAGAGGAAAAAACAGAAGCTGGAAATGGATGGATGTTAATATAACTGCTTTATTCATTCCCATTGTCAGAGATCTGTGCACCAACCAGTTGTCGCCGTTGTCACAGGCAGTTTCATCTCAAATTAAATTCATTTGGATATGACATTTTAATTGGAACACTATTCCCATTAATTGAACAAATTAGAGAGAGTCTGTTGGGGGAAAGGTAATCTCTGGGAGAGATGATTTGGAATTCACAATTTAGAATTAAAAATCAGCTGCTCGGCTTTGTTCGTGTGGCAGCCAGTTTGCGGCAGTGCGCGCAGGCAGAGCGTCTCGACGGCACTCAGGGCTCACATTGTCTTCATTAAAAGCGATTAAGGAATAGGTCAATTTAGTGCGCTTGGCTGGCTGGAGCTGTGCATTTCCTCCTATGAAATGTCTTTGTCTTCATCTGCCTGGGCTCTGTGGGCTCGGGCAGCCACTCGAGCAGCAAATGTGATCCGTCACTATTTTATGCATGTTTACATGTCTGATTGAACATCAGTGAGTCATGGCGGTATCATTTAAAATGTTGTCATTGGGTTTTTATTTGTGTGTGCGCACATGTTTGGCTTTTCATGCTCCTCTGCTGTTGTAGCACGCATGCCGTCTGGGTGCTGATGACTTGCTGTCTGATTAGCACTGAAATGTGCTGTTCACCCTGCAGCTCCAACTGCTGTGCACCATTAATTACACAAATAAAAATTGCCTTTAAGTATGTGTGGCTGATTCCATAAACACATGTGGATACAGACATTTTCTCCAAATCAAACATGAGGTTTCTGTGATGGTCCAGGCTGAGTGAGTGGTGCTTGTCTAGGGCTGGTTTGAGGTTTTTAACCACTGTTTTTCATTTAAATGATTCAGTATTCACATCTGGAAGTTGGGAGCATTGTTTGAACCGAGGTTGATTTCTTTTTTACATTGTTTCCATTTCATCCAGTTAGTTTTGCTTTCACATTGGAGCACACTAAAGACTTAAGGTATTTTTATGTTATCATCACCTACGTGGGCTACGTCTTCCTGTACTTGACATTGATTAGTTTGTAGACAGCGTGCGGCTGATGTCGGCGCGTTGTCTCTTCAGCCTCTTGCATTTGCTTTTTTAAATTAAAGGTTCAGTGTGTAGAATTTTGAAGTGTCATGTTGCAGCTGAATACCGCTCACCTCACCCTCCCCTTCCAAGCATGAAAGAGAACCTGTGGCAGCCTTCAGTTGTCATAAAAACTCAAAAGATGTTTAGTTTGTCCAGTTTGGGCTACTGTAAAAAAACATGGCAGCCTCCTTAGAGAGGATCAGCTCCCAAGGTAAATATAAAGTATTTAAATATAAAGGGCTCATTCTGGGTTAAAGACAACAACAATTCGTGCAATTTAGATGAAACACACTAGTGAAAACATCAATAGGATTATTTTATATTCAGTTTGTGCCAGTAGATCCCTTTCAACTGAATCTTACACACTGAACATTTATTTTCTTTTGAATGGAGGAAATGTGTAAATGTGCTGTGTAAACGTTCCATTTCTCCCCATTAACTTGTTTAGAATAGAGCATGTTACATTGCAGTACTTTGGAGGTACCCAGAGAAACATTATGTATCAACTCTTTTATTTCAGAATTTCAGGTGAGGTTGACTGGCAATTTGGCCGGGTGACAAAAGCCTGTGCCAGGAGGAACCAGGTGGAGATAAATGTTGCACATATGTCGTCAGATTATAAATAAATGTGCCTATTCATCCGGCGTGTGCAAGGAAAAAAGAATGTAACAATATCAAGTTTGAAATCAGATATGTACATTATGTCCCAGTTTTTCAAAAATAGAGAAAGAGAAATCACTGTTGCTGTGCTAATATTTGCATTACAACTTTGCTACAGGAGCCCTTTGAAATTTCTGCTCATTGTGTTCCGTCCTATTCAGATCATGTGGTTTCTCAGCTACCACTGTGTTGTGTGTCAACATGCACCATGAGCACTTGTGACCACGGAGCCAGATGCTTAGTGTGAACCTTGGAAATGAATCACAGCCCAGTTCTCAAACACTGACACCATTTGTTTGTGCTCTCCAATAGAAATAATGTTCAAATGTAATTTCTCATAATGCTCTGAAATTGAAGGAGGTCTGATGTTTCTAATATAAATGAGGTAATGAATAAAATGTAACGCAAAGGACGTGACTGTTCTGATCCTGCAAAGTGGCTGAGAGCCCTAATTGGAGCTCTCTGTAGTAAAATGTGGAGAGAGAGCAGAGGATAAGGATGCAAGGAGGAAGGAGAGAGAGCCAGAGCCAGACAGAGGGGGCTCCTAGATAGCGGGGCCAGGGGGAAAAAGTTCCCCCCATGCTTGTCAGAGTTTGAGCAAGTTCAAAATTGATGGAGCCCACAGGCAGCTCTTCTAATTTTAGTTGAAATCACCTAAGTGGTTTGGCTAATTTATCCCGGCTCCTCGGCCTCAGCCCCTGGTTTCTGGCTCTCCCCTGCCTCCCCCTCCCCTCCCAGATATATCCACAAAGCGTGAAGGTACCAGGAGGTGACAGTGGGAACAGAAGGGTATTTTGTGCCCAGCTGATTTGCCGAGCACTGGGTGGTTTCAACCCGTGTCATACATTTGGATATTGTTTGACCCCTAATGACATCGCAGTTTCAATCATCTATTCTGTAAAATGATTTATACCTCCCTGTGTTTAATGGGAAGAGTGAAACTAAGTATTCAATTTGAACTGCATGAAGGAAAATTAATATAGTCACTGATATATCTGGTATTTCCTGATAATGTTTTATATTTCATATTTCTGGTATGAAATTTCTTGATAGATATTTAGATATAAAAATGGAATATCGGGAGATGACAATCATTTAAACTCTTCTGGAGATTTTATAGCCAGCAAGTGTGATTTTGTAAGATGATGGTCTGCCATTCTGAACATATTGAAACTTAAAAGGCACAGTCACTGCTTTTAAATGTTCAGTTAGTCAACTCCCTGTTGTCTGCTGAGAGAAAAGTTGAGAAAAGGAGATTTCAAATGAAACTTAGGTTGAAGACAAATTGTCATCATAGAAAAGTGATGAAACGTTTTTTTTCTTGTCTTTTAGGTGAGAACTCAAATGGCGATTTAGGAGCCTGGTTAGCATATCGGTGCCTGTCGAGGTTATTAAAATGATTTTAGACAGTCACATGGTGAAACCAGAGCAGGTTGTCCAAACACGTGAAGTATCAGGGTGACTGAAGCACATCAAAACCGTCAGATGTCGAGAGCTTCTTGAGCGCGAGTGTGGAGCGGCGTGGTTGTGCATGCCAAGATGTTGCTTATGTTTATCTGATGCTTGACTCGAGAGTTTGTGTGGAGTAATTAGTGTCACACTTGCTCTGAGGATCCTCTTCATCTTAGAAAATCAATGAAATTGCTCACTGTCCATTACTAAGTGACAGCTCATAATAGAGGATTTAATGATGTTAAATTACTGCAAGTGTGTTTTTGTGTTTAATAGATCTAGTAACAACAAATGCTAACATTTTAGTGAGGTTGTAAAATAAACAGATTTTGGTTTAGAAAAAAGCAAACGTGACCTGATATAAATTAAGATATAAAGTTATAAAGCTGCTGTTTCTTATACAGCAGATGTTTAATACAGTCTGTCAATGGAATTATTAACCTTAAAATATAATGCGAGACATTTCAGGATGTTCAAAAGCAGATTGTGTTAGCAGCATGAAAGAAACAGTGAACTGCACATCAGGCCTGTGCACTCATCCATTCATGAATCAATCATTTTGAAAGAAAATGCAGTCAAACCAGGAAGGTGAGAAGATGTGGCAACTTAACTTTACTTTTGATGAAAAACACTCAAATTAATATTTACGAAAAACTTGCCGCAGCTTAATGAAAAACAAATTAAATATTAATAGATTTTTGGTCTTTGTGTGGAGCAGGTTAACCCCAGGTTTATATTTATCACAAGGCAGCACTGGGCTGTTATGTATACTATTGGCAGCTAGGATTAGTTATGTATGAAATATTTGTGATGATATGCATTTCAGTAACTGGAATTAAGTAGTTATAGATAAGATTTCACTCTTTGGCTATATCCACTGATGATATAAATATTTCATGTCATTTCTTCCTAATATAAATAAATATCCCAATGTAAACAGTTAGTGTTTCCACGTGTAGGGTGCTTTCTAGAAAAAAAAAGGCACAGTTTTGGGAGCAGTGAGCGAGAGATGTTTGCAGTCTTGTGAGCGAGCCAGCAGTTTTTGGCAGATGGATGTAGGGGTTTTATGTGCCAAGCACCTGGTCAAACTGCAAACAATGAGGGGCTTATGGATTCTCTTTATCCAACAATGACTGAGATGATACCTAGAATGTTAGAGCTCTTATGGGCCCTTTTAAGAAGTGCTGATGCACAATAATGCTCAGCACTTCTGGATGCTGTGGAAACGTTTCCCAGCTTTATATTATATACACTATGTAGATGGAGCTTTACAAGTTCTACATCATTAACATATTGATGTTTATTCATCTTGCAAGGAGCTGAGTTTTGCTCTTTTTTACTCATTACGTAAAAACAACTGTGCACGTTTGTCAAGCTCACCAGTACAAAGGTGAAGCAGCAACTCTTTCTTATGCAAAAAGTGAATGATGAATATATAATGATAAAAATATGATCTCCTGAAAGAGCTAATGGAATAGTGATACTGGCAGCTTAGAAAAATATCTGCAGAACTGAGCGTCAGTGCGGAGGGTCTTGCTTGAGTCTTTAGCAGTGATCTAATAATGAGTTCCACAGATGGGTTTGTTGGCTGAAGCTCTGCTGAGTCCACTGCGTATGCAGTCGAGAGTGTCAAAGTGTCTCCTGTGCCGGATCGTCTCCAGGTTTGGGGAATGGATGGTGTCTGCCAGACATGCTGGCAGTCAGTGGGCCCTCTCTCCTGCACTACCTGGGCTGGAGCTCAGCCAGGGTTAATTATAGGGGAGCTCCAGAGTCTTGTGTCACTAAGGATGGTAGACAGAATATTGTCATACTGCCATGTCCTATACAGAAAAGACAAGAGTAAAAGCACACCTGCTCAGCCAGAGTTTCAACAGCGTTTCCAGTTGTTTCACTCCCAGTCTAAAATGAGTAGTTGTCACAAGCCAAACGGCTGCAGAATGGGTGTATCATAGGTAAATCACTCATAACACCCCAGAACAATCATTTATAATTAGAGCTGTACAATATATCGCTACATCATTGTCATCATGATGTGAGAATGTGCAAAAAAACACATTGCAGGATGGGCAATGTCAAGTAATACAAATTAACTCAAACATGTCACGCTACCACTTTTTTGCTGCCTGGTGCAAAATGAAAATTTTGCATGGTTCTCATTTTCCATGACTAATCTAGTAGAGAAATTCGTCTGATATAATTTGCTCAGATATAAGGGTTCTTGGATATGCACAGTTCGTTGCTGGTGAGTGAAAGAAGCCTCTGCATACACTGCAAACCACCAATCACAATCATTCTTGGTCATCGTTAGCAACCGATAATTATTCCCAGTAGCTTGATCGGTCGTCTCTATGAAAGCTGATCACAAGAGCAAATCAAATGATGCAATACTTATGAAACAGTTTCCCTACCTGCAGCTGAATTGGCTTCATCAGTCTACCAGGTGTCTGAAAAAGACCATCTAAAATTTGCAATTTGTGTGCGCCAATAAAATCCCTTTTTGAGGAAAGGAATATGATGAGTTTAAGAAGCTAGCTAGCTAGCTAGTCAGTCACTTAGCTGTCCGTAACAGGGACATAGCAATCACAGCAATGCTACAGCAAAGACGGCAAGAAACCCAAAAGAAATATCTCCAAAAAAGGCTGGAATTCATATTCCTTGATCACCAGCCGTTGCCATTGTACAAGACGAAGGGTTCAGACAACTCGTGTCTCACATCCAGGCTACACTCTGCCAGGTCGTAAATATTTCACTGATGTATGCCTGCCGCAGTTATACCAAACAGTTTATACACGTGTCGACAGCCTTATGAAGGAAAACATCAGAGCTTTAACTCATCTTCTCTATAAAAAACCCCAGCAGAGACTGACCATGGTGTAAAAACTTTGTAAGCCAGTCAAGGCGGTCCAGAACAGATTCTTTGACATTGAATCTGAGCTACTGTATTGCATCACTATCCCCACAGTCCTTGATCCGAGGTGAGAAAACTTCATTCACAAATTTTTCACATACTGTGTGTGTGTGTGTGTGCGCGCTCCCAGCTATACACCCAGAGAAACGTTAAATCTAACTCAGCTGATGGTGAAACTGCAGCTATGACAGACTGCCCTTTACCTGCTTGTTACTCATCCTCTGTTTGAAGTTATCATGAAAGAATCATGTTAACATTTCCTGCTATAAAATTTGAAATGCAAATGAAAAAAAACAAGTATCTCTGTACGCAAAACATTACCAGCTTACTAATGGTAAAAATCCTTACATCCTTATCCTCCAGTCATCAGACCTGTCTTTTGCAGTAAGGACACCTCGTTCTGTCATCATCTGGGCAGCACATTCACCGGTGTGACCCATTCACCTTTTCTTCACCCCCAGGCCAATGTTTTCCCTTGTACATAACATTTCCTAAAATCTAAAGGGCATATTACCATGAACGCTGTCATACTCCCCAGAGGATCTCTGACCATTTGGTCACAATGTGACCTTTTCTTTGGTGCCTTTTGGACTTTTTTCTTTACCTTGGGCCTCCAGTATATATTTATCTGGTACAAAAAAACTGATGGACAAACTATTGTCCCCTAATTGTCACCATGGGAGGAACCATAGTGATCTTGGTTCCTCTTGTCAACTCAAACCCAAGATATTTTATGATGTATTCCCATACATTGCCTTTGCATATTCACACGCTCCCCATCTGAACTTTCTGAGGCACTGACCTGTTTTTAAGTGTCATCCTGAGGTCAAACTTTACATTTCTAGTCCCCCTGGCTCTGAGAGCATCCGTATGTTTGTCACTAACAGTCATATACTGTGGGATTTAACGAACATTGCAACTCCTTAGGGCATCTAGTGGGGCTTCAAATACTGAGTCTTGTTTGGTCTATCATCACGTTTTGTGTGGAAAGGTCATTTCAGATAGTGCTGCTACTTTCTCTAATGTTCACTGTTAATCCAAAGAGGGAGTTAAATTGGTTTGCAAGAGAGACATATTTGTCATCAGAGAATTTTCAAGGTCTTTTACAAAGTTTCCCAAAGTGAACACTAGAGCCGAAAAATCGGAGATCAACTCCTACCTGGCTTTTCTCTGAAGTAAAAGTGTGTTACTTCCCTTCTTTTTTTACTTAGACAAGTGTCTAGTCATGGCAAACTGGTGCACACTGGCCTAGAAAAAAAGAACAGCTTGTGTTGCTGAAGTTTTCTCCCCTGTCTAGTTATTTTAAAATGCCCCATTTCCGCCATTGTTGTGGCATTGTTTTGACCTTACGCAGAACAATTTTCCCAAGTCAAATTAGCTTTCAACATTTGAAGAAATGTTGTAATATAATGGTTTGACGGTTCTGCCTGTAAAGTATAAAGAAATGGGAAGCCATGCCACTGGGGTTAATAATATTCCTCCTCTTCAACAAGTACCTTGGGATCCCAAGTGTCCTTGAAAGCAAACGGCGTCTCACTTATGCTGGGCATCTTGCAGTACTCATGGGTAATAGGGTTCTACTTTCCCCACTCTTTGCACATTGTATCAGACTGCATCACATGCTTCCTCTGCTGGTAGCGTTAACAAGGGTTGGTGATGAAAGGAATGCTAAATGTTTCTACTGCTGTAATTTTTCAATCTTAGTAGAATCACAACAAGGGAGGATAATTGGTGAAATTCTTTTTTTGCCATAACGTAATATATAATCTTCTTTGTACATGAGAAAAAGCATCTACTGCAAGAGATCAATAGCAGCTCATCAGTCGTTCGAATGCACCAGCGTGAGAACTAAAGTCAGCCTTCATGCAAGTCAATGAGCACCTGGAGTGCTTTTCCCAGAGGCTGCTAAGTGTGCATAGCAAGGGACTACCAGGGAACTGCAGCAAGGTCTCACAACCTGCTTTGATAGGACAGAGTCAGGGAGGCTTCGTGTGGAGATGATGGGCCCGCCGAGGTTTACACCACCTGTTTGTTTCCCTTCTCCGGAGCAGCACGGATCTTACATGCCGCTCTGTGCCCGGCCTGCAGGGAATTGGGGTGTTAGATACAACAAAAAAGGTGACTGAGGAGTGCTGAGTTCGGGATTATGATTTATTAATCTGCTCTCCTTTAAATTCCAAACTAACGGTGTGGGGCTGTGATGCACACTCTGGGGAGTAATCTTAAAACACAGAACAATTCACATTCACCAGTCTCGTCTTCGCTAACTGCTGGAGAATAGACAATAAACTAGCACAGTGCAGCCAAGGGACACAAGTATCACAAGATCCCAACAACAAAAGTTCAAGAAGTGGAGGTTATAGACAAAAAAGTGGGAAGTATATCTTTGGATTATATTTTGCTCAAACAGCAAGCTGGCTTCGTCTAACAAGCTGTTTGTTTTAAAAGCTATATGTAGAGTTGAGCTACATACAGTAAAAAGGTGCTGTGGTTTGGTTTATGGAGACCAAATAAAGAAACACATATGGTATCAAGTTTTTAGGTTGCTTGTGCTCTCAGAGGTGTATTAATTTAGAAGCTGGGTATGATTACAGTTAATTCGGTCCCACCTGTGAGACTACAAAAACAAAAAAAAGTTAATGTCAACTGTTCTGGTACAGCAGTGGCCTCAGGTGTACTTTTCTACCGTGGAGATTCAACCACCAGGAGAGAAACTTTTTTTTTTCCTGCCAGACATTTATTTGGCAATCTTTCACTACTTGACTTGGCTCCATGTTTGCAGGCAAAAGCTCAGCCAACACGGTGGTTAGAAAAGCAACAATGCTGAAGCATGCACATGTAGGACGGTGTCAGATTGTCATACCAGGTTTTTTGCACATTACATACTGTATTGTTATGGTATACTTTTTAACTTGAGCTACTTTAATTCAAGTTTAGAAACCTGTTATATCCATTTTTAAAGTATGCACGATAATCCCATAAAATTGAAGCTTTCGTATAAATGGAAAGAACACCACGGCCGTTTACCAAATATGTGGTCGTGGCCGTCCATCATCCTCCACAGCACATTCTGTGCAGTGTAAAATTTCACTATCTCCGCAGAGCTGTCAGCTGGATGCCAGATCTCACTAGAGCTGCATTTGAAGTCAATTATGTGCAGCCAGTCCCCCATGGTAATACATAGATGTCACATAGAATGTATTTCTTTTGGGGTTACTTTGATATCTTTAATATGAAGGCCATCCATCATTGCAGATGCTGTGGTCACTAGCCTGGTGTATCAGGCAGTTACAGTAGTCATGTAAATGTGATGCATTTCCTAACAGAGCCAGCACCATATGGCGCAGTGTGTGTTTTTCTATGTGCGTGTGTATGTACACAAGTACAGTGTGTATGTGTGTGAGGGAACAGGAACAATAAATTAGAATAAGTGAGTGCAAATGATACAGACAAGGAGGCAATTTGTGTAGACAACTGGATGTCTCAGTTAGGAATATTGTTACATAAATATGCTTTTCCTGGTCAATATACTGAAACTGTTCGTTTGTCTTATGTTAGCACAATAAAGTTTATCTGTAAAGTTTGAACATTTATATCATTATCTAATGTTCTAATTGTCTTAAAGTAATTATTTAAGATATTGAAATTTCCTATGTAAAGTATGGAAAAAGAAAAACAGACATGCATTAAACTATTGAGTAGTCCCTTTGTGCACATCTGTTCACTATAACACATACCTGTACATCTGAAATATAATGTTTTCAGCCATTCAAATGACAGCATTAATAAATAGTATATCAATTGTATGCTTGAGAAAGTGATAAGTTTGTCCGGCTGATGCTTCTGTACTGGCGATCTGGGATTTCCTTTTAAAGTGCTGTGTAAGTGAGAGGCCAAAGCTGCTCCTCTGTCCATTAGAGCAGAACCAGTATCCTTCACCTGACAAAGTTTGGGGAAGGACACGGATGTTTCCAGTCGACTATAGAGTTCAGCCCAGCTCCGCCTTGGGAGCCCAAGTTTTTTTGCGTTTGAAGAGTGGATGTGAGGGGTAAATGGGACGGGGGTGATGGGCCGGTGGGGGCCTGTATGAGCGGATGCGGACGCTGGGATGTGAATAGATGGTCTAAAATAAGAAGTAGCCCCTTGGTCAGAGTCGTGGCAGATGGAGGCTCAAAGAATGAAATGATGCCAGCATTCTTTGTGCAGTCTGGTGCCAGCAGTGCACTCGATGGACCGCTTGAGACCGGGGTACGGCCGATGTGATAAGACAGCTGCCTTAGCCTAACCTCCACAAGGTCATTTATTTTGGCCAGAGTGGGGCGTCGCACTGTTGAGCGGAGGAACCCTGAATCCACAGAAAGACGAACAAGTTGAGAGTTAATACAAGTTTTTTTCTTTTTTTTTTTACTGAGGAACTTGAAAGATGCGTTGTCAAAAAACGCATTATAAATGTTTGCACAATCGTACAGAGTTCTCCTGTGTGGTGGCAAGAAGTTGTATCAGTTGTGAAAGTTTTAAGATTTCGCACCATGTTTCTGAACTATGTTTTAAATGAGCTACCCAGTATATCAAAGCAAAAATTAGCATGGAGAAAGTTTGGAGGTGCTAATGACTTTGACTGTCCCTGTGGAAAGGCTTACTGTTCCAGAGAAGTTGTAGAGCAGTGTGTGTGTGTGCGCGCGTGTGTGTGTCTGTCTGCGTTGCGGAGCGAGAGCAGAGTGTGATTCACTAGTTAATAAATCATGCCAGATGAGTTTATCATGGAGATACAGAAGCTCCTCTGGGTCCTGAGCTAACAGCGAGTATCTGGGAGCTGGAACAACACATGATCAAATGCTGTTGTCATGTATATCATATTATAGCCCCTAACTTTTTACCTTCATCGCTGTCAAAGGGGCAGGATGAGTGACTGTGTATCGAATATCCCAATGTGTTGCTTTAAGGAGGAGCTGGCTGACTTATCAAACTGCAAACATTTTGGCTCGCGTGCCACATTCACTGCCACAGCACCTTAAAATCAGTTTTTATCTGCTTAATCCGGTTTGATTATCTGCTGGCAACAAATTAACTATTCTTGTTTACATTCTTTGAGTTCCTCAATGAGCACTTGGTAATTCTGCTGAACTTTCTCATCTACGCTTTCACAGGGGCATTGATCGTATCTCCCCAGTGTGCATTGAAGATGCTCTTATCTTTATGCAGCTGATGCAGCTTGTCATCCATCGGGGAGTGTATGTGGATAATCATCATTAAATTGACTTGATGGGTTCTGACTCGGTGACTAAACACGTAACTTGTAACACTGTGATTTCAGCATCATGCTCAAATGAGAAAATAGACCTTGATCATGTCAGTAATCTCTCTCTATTATTTCATTTTGTATTTTCTTTTTATTTCTTTATTTTCGAGCAGACCGAACTCTTTGGAATGACTTTGAAGGCGGGAACGGGCAGTGAACCATTCCTCCTGCGCTGCTCTCGGGGAATAAAAGTCACTATAACGGCTATCTCAGCTAATGACTTGGGAGAACAAACCTTGGTCTCTTAACATCTAAGACTTATTATTTTTAGCTCCCGCCAATACGAAGCTTATCCCTCTTACAGGCAGCACGTTTTGTGATATCAGATGTGGAAATTAAAGCTAAATGACTTAAGGGGAAGATTGCCCACACTGCAAGTAGGCTACTCTGACCTTCAATAAAGCTAAGCTTGACATGCCTATTTCCCCCTTTTTTCGCTCAAGTCTTTTCAGATCAGCGGGCTTGTAACATTATGGATTGGTATTAACTGCCATCAGTTCCCTACATTTCTCCAAGGCCCATTTTTGCTGGAGCTCGTAGAACGCTCCCTCAGATTACAAGCTTCAATTTGCCCCTTTCACCCCTTAAATGTTTCAGCTTTCTGTTTGATATTAACATTTCACCACGCGTCATTTGAAGGGAACTACTGAACTATCGGAGGATGATCATTCCACATGAATTTCACTATTTAGATAAAAGGTTATCTATTAGCATCAGCACAATTTAAAAACTTCAGAGTGCAGAGGCCGCCAATGTTTAGCCTGCTGTTGAGTTTTTACGCTTTTGCATGGCTTAACATGGAGGGAACAGTTACATAAGAGCAAATCACAAGTTTTTTTTTTAAGTTTCAGTTTCATTTTCACCCTCCCTTCAGATCCAGTCAGGTGTGATAGAGAAACTTAGACACAATGAGATGATAAACCGATGGCTGTGATATGTGTGATCCTTCTTTATGGACCGTTTCCTCTGAACCACGCTGCGAAATAAAATTTTTAAAAGTTACCTCTTATAACACTTGTTGTGTGTATTTACTGGCAGTTTATTTAGTATCTCGTAACACCTCAGTGGGTGGACTGGATGCACTATTTTCAGATTTTATTTATTTATTTTTCTTAATATGCCCACTCTCACCTCTGTGCCTTCTGGTTCGCAGAGGAGCTCAGAGCTTCAAAGTTCCTGCCAATGTTTTTGACTCCGTCTAGTAATGAGATGAAGTACAGTACATAAGGGGAAGAACTCTCAAGATGCTTTTCCAGGGGGCTTTGGAATACATTTGGTAAAATGTTTATGATGCCAAAGACCAGGGCTGGCTTCTCATTAGCTGATCTACCCGTTGCAAGTGTTAGAGCGGCATTAGTCTTTTGGGTTAATCTTCAAACGTTCCCATATTTATACCCATCAAATACCAGTGACTGCCTGCGACACATTTGTGTGTATTTGGGGAACTTGCTTAGTTAAACGCCACAGAATAAATGCAGAAATGTGAGCTAAACTTGACAAGATCAAACACAGTGGTGAACGTACAGACGCTGGCCAGTGTTCTAAGAGTGGTGCATTATTCATGGTCTCCAACATGGGGTTCCTAATGAGAGTCTGGTGGCTGTTTTTGGAGTTAGAGTCATGGAAATCAGTGTGACCCGTACTCGAGTCTGTGGACAAAGCTCTTGCGTTTGTGGTGCAGTAAGAGTGGAATTAAAGGGCCAACCAAGTTCATCAGTGCTCCAATTTAGCAGAGTTCTGAATCAGGTTCTAGGAATCGTTCACATTCATCACAGACTCATGTCTTTTTTAAGTCCTGGCTGTTTCATACTTTTGCCTTTACACTCATAAGTCATTATTTCAAGCGTAATGTAACATCAGAATGAGGGATGGCAATGATAATTAATTTCAGAAATAAGAATATTCTCCGGTTTTCAGTAACAGTGATGCTCAGTTTTCCAAGCATAATTTTTTTACTTAAAAACTTTTCTGCAGCAGCATAATAGACCATGATATAGTGTAGATTTGACACTCCCTCCAGAGGGTTGCTCTCACATCAGGCAGCTAGGGCCTGTGGTTAAATACAAAGTTTACTGCTAGCATTGTAATAAGCCAGTGCAACAAAATAAGGATTATCACCCTGCGGCGTGCTGGTTCAGTAGGAGGACGCTCAACCAAAGGCTGAGCATCCATCCTATTAACACCACATATCCCTTGAAGAGTAAGCAGCAGGCTGCAGCCGAGCATGTTGTCTTCATCCTTGAATCAGAACTGGCAATAACATATTCAGACTGAAGGGCCTCAATTAGACACTTTCAAACTCTGTGTAATTGGTGTCTTTCTGCAGATTGCCTGTGGATATGTAGTGCTCAAATTAACACAGCCCAACTATATGTCTGTAATGCTGAGATTGTCATGCATGCTGGTGGTGGCAAGGTAACGGAGACGCTGTGATTTTTGAATTTCACTGCGTGCTACTCTGCTCTGAGGTCCTGTACATGTTGCGCCGACCTGTTAAACTTTACTCATGTAACAGCACTGTATACTGTATACATACTGTACTGCATATAGTGTATATTATACAAGTGACAAAACTATAAAAGCACAAGGAGACAAATACAACTGTAGACATACTCAAAACAAATCTGCTGACATTAACATATAAAGAAATCTATGCATGTTTGTAAATTGAGTTCAAGCTTTGTGACTTGACAACACCATCAATAGTATAGTATATTTTTCACTTCAAACTTGTAGTTTTAATTACTGAAACATTTGTTTAGGTTGCAACTAAAGATAATTTTCATTTAATTTATAATTTTTTTAAAACAATTTAAAATCATTAATTGTAATTAATATAATTTCTGAAATTGTTATATTTTCAACGATCCAATTTTTTTTATCTCTGTGTCCCAAAACATTTGTTTAAATGCAACATGCTCTTAATTATTCATTGTTATCTGCTTTATATTTTGTTAATCACTAAGTCTCATTGAGGTAGTTTTAACTACTGCGATTATATTCCCCCAACCCAAGACAGAGATATCCATGAGTTTTCTATAGTGAGTCCAGGGATTTGTATTTCCTGCTCCTCTTTTATATACTGATTCAAACTAGTGTCACTCAGTAGAGTGCATACCTCTGCCAAGGCCCAGCAGTCCCCTCATGAAACCACATTTAAATTTACACGATACAGATTTCTATCTGTATCCGCACCAAATTACAGACATTCCTACATATCAGTCTCTTAAACTTTCATCAAGATCCATGAATTATTCTCTGAGAAATCAAGGAAAATGTTGCAATGATAAATTCAAAATGCATAGTTAAAAAAATTCCTGGATCCACCCCCTGATGCGAAAAAAAAAATTCAATGGGTTCTTCCCTGACCCATATTGCATCCCTCCAACAAGTTTTGTGGTAATTGGTTAAGTAGTTTTTGTGTATTTCTGGTAAGTAACAAACAAACCAACGCAGATGAAAACATTACCTGCTTGGCGGAGGTAATGATGAAGAAAACACAAAGTCTACCTGTTTAGTGATAGACATTCAGAGTTGGCTGTTGGTGTTGTGACAGATGTCTGGCACATGTATTCACCAACATCAGGAAAACGGTGTGAACGAGAGGAAATGAATTTGGCTTCCTACAAATTGTTTAACAGTCAGTCCCCATATATGATAGTGATGGGGACCTTTAGAGAAAAAGAAAACATAATAGTCAAGGCTCAGAGAACTGGGAAAATGGTTTGGTTTTGGGTTCTGTAGCAATTAGTCTTACTGCCAAGTTACGGTAAGCGTCTGACTTTTCTATTATTCTAACAGTATCCATGAGCACCTAGCTACAGTATGAAAACATCCTGGTCTTTGCAGTCAGAACCATTGCCTCCGTCAGTCTTAGCTCTATAGCAGCCCTTTGTTGCTTCACTGCGACTGTGTAGACAGGCCTGACTGCTCTCCAATCCAAACATGTCAGCTTCACCGTGTCTTTTCCGCAGGCACAAGCAGCCCTCTGTTAGTCACCGAGGAACAAACACATGCGTCTTGCAAAGGAAAGCCCCAACCTCCGCCTCTGGAGTGTGAGTTCTCTCAGTTTAAAGAGCACCTCAGCATGGCTACCAGACCCTCCCAGGAGGGACCTGGTTAGTGGCCAGTACCTGCAGAGCCCACCAGAGGCCCAACCGAGCCCCGCAGCCGGTGGCTGATGGGCTATGTGAGAGGTCTTGTCACACTCACCGTGGTTAAGGAGCCGCTGGGGGTCCAGTTCAGGCAGGGGGCTCTGCCCATGGTTCAGACGCTGGCCTCTGTCTCAGTGTCTCCACGCTGGCAACCTCATGAATGTTTCAGCAAAGTGCTGTGAGGTCTGCCTGGAGAGCCTGGCCTAATCCTACACTCTTTGAGCCATGCTGCTTCACCTTGCCACAGAGACATGCTTCTCATCAAGGGGTCTGAGATGTGGTCAAGCAGATGCAGATATTGAACTTCCTGCAGCCAGCTTTCGTCTCCTCCCCCCTAGTTTATAGAGAGGCAGGTGGGATTACAGCACTTGGGCATCCAGCCTCATCTCCCTCTCCCTCCCTGACTGTTAACAATCCCCGTATCAAAATCCTGTCAGCACAGTGCTTTTTGTCTTCCATTAGCATTTTGTTGTGGTGTGCATCTCGAATGGCTCGGTACGCTCCTCGAACCGCTTAATCTGGCAGGCGTCTTAAAAAGGCTATATGTTCTATACTAATGAGGCTGCCCTTGTACTAAAAGTGCATTGGCACTTTTGTCACTTTACAATTCCGCTTGGTTTCCTTAACCTCATTTATTGAATCATGAAAAGCGTTTTTCTGTTGACAAATTGACATGAGTAATAACTTTCCTTTATTTCCTTACAAGTTCAATGAGGAGTTACACTTCTGTGGCATTCAAATGTTATTCATGCACAGTCAGCAAGGGTTTCTCTTTTTCTCCCTGTAGTCATTGAATTCAGCTTGTAACTTCCCTGTTTCCAATAATTAAAGGTGAAGTGCGTGTGCTAATGTGTGTGTAAATTTAAAGGAGGTTCAATCATGTTACTCGGATAAAGACTCTCCTGCATCAGTGCAGTAGCCTATGCCCTGTAGAAAGCGCTGGCTGCTGCTGCTGCCCACTCGCTGACTAAGTAAAGGCTACATTTGCATAATTATCATTTTAATTGGTGGGCTAGCGCCAGAGTACGGCCCTTATTTTTTGTGGAGCTGTGGAGTCCACACTAAATTTGTTACAGAGATATGGGGGTAGAGATTACAAAGCAAACTGCCAGCTCATGGCTTTCTTCTGCTTAACCTGATAATCGTTTCTGCTCATAAACACTTTTCTGCCCACGCACATTTTTATGAGATAATTTGCCAAATGATTTTAAAACAATCACGTTGCTCTGAAGTGACGAGAGCATCCGCCATGATTAGGGACGTTATTGTGTTACTGAAAATAAAATAAGAGTTTTTAAGAGGAGGAAGGAGTTTGGTAACATTTACTGTACTGCTAAGTGCAGTTAAATATTGTTTCAGTGCCAGCGGCGCCTTGCTTGGGGCATGTGAGGCAGCTAACTAATAGAGGTTGGTGACATATTCATAATAAAGAAACGATAACAACTTCTGAATAGTGAGAGTTGTTGTTTCTCTGCTGAAGGAGCAACCCATGATGGGGTCCCATCTGTGTTTTACAGTCCAGTGACAGTGGAAGAGCATTAGTGCCCCCCCTCCTCCCCTTCCCGAACCCCTCACCCACCCCCCATCTCCATCCTGTTTTCATCTCCCAGGCTTCAGCTGTGGCCCTGTGAAATGCTCTACTACTGAACAATTAACTAAGAGACTGTGAACTATGATTCATGTAATTAATATTTTGTGCAGTAGAAGTGGAAGAACGATTGAAAAAAAACCAACATAAAGCTAATTTTAATTGAATCAATCCCTGGGAACAGGTCAGAGGAGCAAGATGAATTTATCTCTGCTATCCGGTTCCCATTGGCTGGCGAAGACGTAAAGGTGTGATTTGTTTTTCTGAATAATCTTACGGACACTCTGAACCTCCCTCTGAGAGATGGTATTCAAGTATGCACTTATCTCTTCTCCTCATGCTGGTCTTCGTATAGTGGGAAATGCAGTATTTAGGAGGAACCATGCGAGAGACTGTTGAATCAGTAACTTTGTTCCATATGAGCTCTGCAGGGTGTTTTGCTTTGGCACACAATCTCAGTTTCTCTCGGTGGTGAAGCTTGCGATCACTCTGTGTGTAGGCTATCAGTGGTGGGTAGAGGGCTCCTTTGAAACCGACTATAGTGCGAGTGTTTGTGCCCACTGCTGCTGCATTTGCTGCACTGGACAGCCTCTGATCAGCCTGAGCCTTGCCTGTAGAGAACTGGCGCAGCCTCCAATCCTATTCTATGTTCAAAGGTAAAGCAGACCTCTCATAGGCCCGGTCTTTGATGTGCTCTTCGACACCAGAGTCATATCTCTGCCACCGCTCATCTCCTGGCAGATGACAAGAGCCCGTCCGAGGAAAGGAGGAAAAAAAACAACTTAATATGCAAGACACAATGCATTTCTACAGACATGGTTCATATTCAATTGCAGGCCTGTTTCTTGAGCCTGTTGGTATTATTTACGAGAAGAGCGCAACAACAGCAGCACAAAGTGCTGAGAATTAAAAGGGCTGCTGCATTTAAGCCTCCAGTGCTGGTTGGTTGAGAAGCTGAGCCTGGATTAGCAGTAGAACAATGGTTTCCTCACAATGAGCATCCTCCATATAGCACATCATTGTATCTGCTGCAGATGGAAGGCTCACCTATTAGCATTCAAATGAGACCGAATACACTCTGTTTGTTCATCAATCTTTTACCATATGTATCATTTAGTCTGATGTACCGTTCTTGGCCAAATTCCCCAACACCTATTTTTGCAGCTCTGCAATGGTGTAAGCTACGGCAAAGATAATGCAAATGATCTCAACAAGGGGTTAAATTTAACATATCCCTGCTTGTTATGCAGTTTGCCAAAGACAGAGCACAGAACAAATGAAATCAAATGCATTTTAGAGCAAGAGGTATATGACCACCATAGCATCTCCTAGGAGTATCTGTCTTAATGATTTATACTGCCACAAAGACCTCTGAGAATTAGCAGTTGAGGGTGATATTCATGCCGTTGTTTCACTGTTGTAAATGAGAATGCTATGGATGCCTAATAGGAGGAAGAGGTGCTGAGAAAAGGGAAGAGATGCCCCTTTGCTGGCTTCATTTGTAAAATACCAGTTTTGAGAAAAGGGATTATGCTCCATTGTTTCTCGTTTACTGAGGAGACAGCCTAAACACTTTGGTTTGTATTTTTTCTGAGCTATCACCTCAGCCATGAGGTTGAGCAACTTGAGCTTTGAGCTTGCAAAGAGTGAGTCAGTGTCCATGGTTTATTTATTGGTTGTCATGAAAACAAAACAGCAACTATGGAATAGACATATTTGCACAGGGTACACACCCATGTCACAGTTGAGTTTGGATAAAGTCATCTGTGATTGTATAGTGGTGATGAATAAACTGTAGATTAAATCACATCTGTCCTTCCAATCAGTGGATCTGCGTTCTGATTCCTCAGGGTAATATACACTCGTTGTAATCACGGTGGATGTCAGTTTTCATCTACCTCGCACTCATTGTAAATGCTTAGCTTGCTTGTTGTTCGACAAGTTGTCATGTCGGCTTGTCTGAAGACTTGATCATCACAAGGGTGAAATTTTGAAAGAGGAAGAGATTTGCTGCACGCCACACCTATGCTCTTTGGTATAGTGCCAAAAAAACGTTACAGTTTTGATGTGGAAAAACACCTAGAAAAGCAGTAGTTAATCCTCCGTGATAAGCTGTTCATGTTAAAGAAACAGTCGAGAGATTCCAATCCGTATGCACACGCCATAGATTATAGCAGGTTCTGTTTGAACATTGGACACAAGATTTAAATAGATCCTTCTGAATGAATCAGCCTTTACCGAGATGGATGCTTGAGTGGAAATATCTTCCATTAGGAGTCATCATGTGTAGAATACTTACCCTTTTATTAGACAGTTACATGACCAGGAGGGTACAATGTAACAACCTCTTGGTTTGACATCATGTCATTGGTGTTTGCACCCAAACATTATGTTCATGTTTGTGAAATATTTTCAGTCACAATTCCTGTTCAGATACATGAAGTGAGACCTCCATCTGTGCTCGCACCCCCAGTGTGCAGAGTGCTCCGGTGCCACTCAGGAGATGAGGAGCAGCGCAGCACTGTATGTGAATGTTTACAGTCAGACAAGCGCCATCATATGGAACCTCTTTCAGGCCTTTATCTCACAAGATAACTGTGCTAGCATGAATGTGATAATATGTGTAATTATTGCCTTTTTCCAGTCTCAATAGTCACTATTATTAGATCATCCCAAAATAAAATAAATTTGTAGTAATCTACAGTTTTTGCTGAGAGAAGTGAGGATGACAGTTACCCCAAAAGACCCAGTATTCTTTTACCAATATGTAATAAGGTCCAGTTGAAACAATACCTGAATGGATCACATTTAGAAAGTACTTAATTCAAAACTGAAGTCACTCCAGGAAAAATGCCAATGCTTAGTCTGTAATGTCACAGATGTGGGAGCACCACATCAAAAGACAAAACCCTGTGCCTGCCAATGGCCAGCAACATTTAGGCTCTTTCGCAGAAATAGGATGACATCATTGGCTCTATTAAAATATGGGCGTAGTGTCTGTGATGTCACTCATAGCTTTCTAAACGGATATGCTGCCATGTTTGTTATCACAGCCAAAAATGTCAGACTTGGACTAAATGAAGGAAGCTGAAACTATCTGAGCTGAGTGAAGTGCACAGATCAAATACACACACAATACACCACAAAACTTGCCTCGGTTTAATTTCAAGGCTGCACTAATCAATAGTTTCTTGTAATCCATTGATTAAATGATAACCTGTAACATAAAATGGTGACAAAGTAACAAAGAATTAATCACCCAACATCCTCGGCTTTATGGAGCAATTTAGCATCTGTTAACATGCTGTTTTGGTTTTACGGCCTGCAACTTTACTACTCTGGTTCGCTCACTCCTTTCTAATCAAACTCATTCCCAGTCAAAGTAGACGGCTGTTTCCATCAACCCTTTGTACACTACCTGCCTCGCACCAAACAACATGGTTTTTGAATAGCTGAACATAGGGGAGCTAAAGATGAATCTATTTTGGTTGGTGAAGACCAAAAAAAGAACTAAAAAGGAGTGAATATTGGACTTTAATGTATCTGTTGGGTACAAACACAATTCAAAATGAATGTTAATATTTCTCAGTGCATGCTGGATGTGTAATTCAGGGGATAGTTCTCTGAAAAATTTTAATTCACTCTATCTACTCACCACTATGCCGATGGAGGGGTGGTAGAAGTGTTTGGGTCCACAAAACACTTTAGGATTCTCAGGGGTTGAAGCCAAAGTTACCCCTTCTTCAGACGTAATACAACAACAGAAAAAAACACAACATGCCTCCATACAGCTCGTGTGGTGTCATCCAAGTGTCTGCAGGCCCCGATATTCATATTTGAATTGAAACGGCATCATTTAATTCTGTGTTTTGAGCCTAAAAGTCCACTACCGGATGCAGCGATGCTAACTTGCACCCTGTGCGTACCCTTGGGCTAGAGTGTGTGCGGTTTTCCGGTGTGTCTGTGAGAATGTGAATGGCATGAATGATGAATTTTCATTTTTCGGTAAACCATCTCTTTAAGCTAACATATTTGCAATATCAATTTTATAAAATTGTATATTACTGTTAAGTTTACAGCTTGTCTGCTGCCGCAAAGTCTGCAAAACATCTACTATTGCCGCTTTGATATTATGTAGTGTAACAGTGATCCTCAAAATTGCCTACAACACTCACAGAACCAGAATATTACAACTCAAAATACTTATTTCATGGTTTTATGGAGAATGAGGGACTTTTTTAGCTGACATCACAGTCCCACTTTTCTGAGAGCCAGAAGAATCCCGCAGCAAGGAAATGAAGCATTGGCTATATGTGCCATTTTAGTTCAGCAGAGGTAGCTCCCAGAAGGTTGTAAAGGACATTGGGCATGAAGGGTATAATTTCACTCCAACAAAGAGCATTGCACTTCTTGTCATCGTAGGTGAATGTTAGCTTCAGTCCCTTTATTAGCGGGTTTTCAAGATTTCTGGCTTGCTCACTGTGAAGTATACAGTTCATATTTTTTTTTTTGCATTGTTTGTTTTCATGCATCCAAAACGGTGATAGGACTGAGATACGAAAGTCTAAAATTTGTCGAGTGATCAAATGTATTGTCTTAACAGCATGACTTTGTGTGCTCAGCATCATCATAACAAATAATGTAAAAAGTTATCCCTCCACTACATCTCTTCCATCTATTTTATTACCTTATAATCTCCTGGACAGAGTGAAGCTTTGCAGCGACCAGCGCATTTAAACCCTTTGGAACCAATTGTAGGAGAAAGGCTGTCTTGGGATGCCCTCAGTGGAGAGCAGCTAGGCTCATTAGTTAAATCCCCACCGTGGGCTAATACAGCCCTCTAGGAGCGAAAGAGAGAGGGGGAGAGAAGAAGACATTTCTTTGACTCCTTCTCAGGGGTTTCTTTCCCACATTTTCTTGCATGCATCAGCAGCTAAGAAGGTGATGCACGTCACCAGTTTGGACGCCGCCTTCAGCGTTCATTTGAAGCCCTTTATTTGTGGTTTCACAGAGCTGTGCTTGTGGTCACATATAGTCAACCTATCTCGATCAAATCTCAATTATGGTGTTTACTACAATGAGAAAATAATATTCGCATTTAAAAAAAGGTTCTTTCCACGAACCTTACAACTTGAGAAGGTGCGGTCCGGCCCAGAGGATTTCTGACAATGAACAGAATACCCCAAAGGTTTTTAAAAATGCAGCTTACACATGCATACAATATGACCTTTTCCATTAGTGAGTGAGAGTAAAACTCTTGTTTTGTTCATAATGATTGGGGAACTGGAGGCCGCAACGCAGGCAGGTCCCCACTTAACCAGAATTTATCTTTTTGGCAGTAAGAGGAGGAGTTTTGAGTGCTGTTATCTATGGCCTCCCCCTTGAACAAGTAAACAGCCCATTTATTATTAACTCAGGTTTAAGGTAGAGCATTAATCCTCTCTGACAGTTTGCCTACTTGTTAAGGCAGCCAGTTCTTCCTCCCCAGCAGATGGCTTTCAGCTGCTGTTAGTCTATGAAGCAGCCCCACTAGATAAGAGCCAAGAACCCTCCAAAGTTACTGCTGCATTGTCTCGATCTGCAATGAGTTTATGTAAGGCAATTGCGCTTATCGCTTTCAGAGGTGTAACTGTAATGGTTTTCATCAACAGGGACTGTTTATTTAAGTATCTTGTCACATGTGTAATTCATTTTGGGGTTTTTGAACAGTCCCTCACAGATATTTCATTTTCCAGCTGATTCAGCAGATCCCCAATTTCCGTCAATTGAAATATTCACTTCAGGTTCACTTCAATCGTAAATTTCACACTGGAATTGGCTGTGGTGCTCTCCCATTGGATGACATAAAGGTTGGACCCCTTCTTCCATCTCTCCCCACTGTTGCTGTTGATAATTGCACAAGAGCTCCTGTAGAGCCAGCTGTTAAAGTGTGTCCTAGCCTGAACTCGCAAACTGAGTCACCCTTAGACTGGCTCTTGTGCTTCGCCTGAGACTCGTCTGCACAAAATCCCTTTCACAGCAGGACAGGAGAGTGACGCTTCTCAACAATTCAACAATCCAAAGGTTGTTGAGTAAAATATATATATCCTCATGTTGCACAGTGAAAGGGAGGTAACCTCTCCTGCCCTGCTTACCTGTTCCCATTCAACCCCTCACTTCACCAGTAGTGTAAATACTGGCTGAATGCCTCTGCTTACAGGGCTGATGTCATGGTTGACATAAGGCCGTTCTGTGTTGAATATGAGGGATTCCCTTCTATTTTATCAGTGAGAATACCCAGGATTCAAACCGAGGACATTCTATCAGTAGACAGGTTAAAAAGGCAATGCAGACACAGAAGAGGGGTATATCTGTTTGCTCTCCATCAACACTGTAGCACATGAATCAATGGAAGCCTGTGGGAATCAAGTGTGAAGCAGGGAGAAAAAGTGGCAAGAGAGGGAGGGAGTACTCTGCGACTTGAAGGCCTTGTCCCTCTTTCTGAGCCATGGTAGCACTCCCTGCGAGGAGAAAAAAGGTCCCCCTGTTTTTGTCTGTAAGAATAAAGACATAAGTGATAGCAGGACTAATACTGATAGTTTGAAGCTTGAACACAAGACAGACACTGCAAATATCTGTGAAATATATATGTCTTGTCTTTGGCTTCAACATTTGGCTCATGGCTTTCCACCATTCAGTTTACTTTAGTGACATAAGGCTCAAAGCAAATTGATGAAAATGTGACATCCGCAGGGACATTTAAACAATTACATTCCCATCTGATACAGCCTATAGGAAGCGTTATGGAATATGCAAGTTAAATATAACTAAATGGAAAAACAGTATTTCTCTAGAATATCTACACACTTCTTCCCAGAGTATCTATACATTTTTTTGTAATCTCAAACAGGGCGCACAGCAGTAGGACTAGCATGAAGAAATTGTTTGATTTTAATGAACATAGCCCTAATTCTCTCTTCATCACTGATTATGAAGGGGGGAAATGTATCCGACCACTGCTGAGATAAATCAGCAGGCATAAAGAGACGCATGAATTACGACATTAAGATAATTCTGTCATTCTTTTGGCTGTTTCTCACATTCATTTCTGCTCTGTTGGCTACAGAGAAAGAACGTGCATGTTACACAATAGAGTATCGGGTTCAATTAAGCAACTTTTTCCAACTGAAATGTACTTTCTCTAAGCCACTAAAACACTACAATACCGTCGTATTCAGCATTCATGCCATGGCGAATATATAGGATTGTCTCGTGCAAACAGTTTTGCCCAAAATTGGGTCTTTTCCAAGATTTTAAGTTATCCATTCAGAAGTGCCTTGGTATTGCGAGCACACGCAAAAGGGAACGGAAGATTTGTTGGAATCACCAGCTATCCGAATGAAATGGAATATCTTATTTTGTGGGCATGCTTAATTTGGATTAACCATATGAAAGCAATTAAACAGAGACTTCCATTTACGGGATGACGGGAACAGAGAATGTCAATTTAACTGTTACCACTGGAAAGTATGAAATAAGACTGAGTATCACAACCAAGCTCTGCTCCAGCAGAAAGTGTGTGTGTGTCTGTGTGTCTTTGATGTCACCAGCAAGGTCACGTAGAAGGCACTACATCCTTCAGCTCATTCAGCTCCAGGTTTTACCCTCCCCGTCGGCAGACAGACCCGCACTGAACACAGCCATTGAGTAGATGACTGTTTCTATTTGCTTGCGCATGTCTGTGTGTTTCAAAGAAAGCGAGAAAGATGGAGAACCTGAATTTGCACGAGTGTATACACAACAAATGTGACACAGCGACAGTGTGTGTAAAGGGGAGACAAAGACTGTTTACATGTACAACCGCACACACTTACATCTGATGATGTTACCCGTAACCTCACTCTCAAACTGTGACGCTGTTTATGTAGCATGGCAGCTCGCCACGGTGAGATCATTACCCAACGTGCTATATATATTTGCAGAATAATTGTGTTTATATTCTAAATGGTCTGTCAAAATAAGGATGCGAGCAGGAAAGCTGAAACGGCAGTGTGGTGAATGTGGCCGCTGTTGTGTGCCACAAGCAGTGTGTTGTCCTCATGATCACCTCAGATGCACCTCAGCTCTTCACTGACCAGACATCAGAAAAACAACTACATGAGAGGCACATGAACGGTAAATAACTAGTGAATAGCATTGGTGAAATACTTTGATTATTGATTTAAAATTTTATTATTATTAGAAAAATAAATTTTAATCACAGATTGCAAGATGTTTATACACGACAGAAAAAATGTTTTACGCCTGCAAATGTAGGCTTGACTAATCACTGCTGTACTGTTGTGTACAATACCACACATTATCAGTGTTTGCGCCTGATTATGTGTGGTCCAGTGTGTGCAGCTTTTTTTCCTAGAATATCATGACGTAAGGAAAACATAGACTATCTCCAGATTTATCCTTTAAGACCAAGTCACACATGTTGTAAAGGAAATGTGAGCAGCTGAACGGAAGGAAGACAACATACAGTTTATTATATCCTGTCTCAAGACAAATGTTTTGGTGCAGCAGTTGTATAATAGATTCGAACCTGCACATGAAAAACTACATCATAAAAGTGTCTTACATTTATTTATTTGTTTTATGATAATGAATAATGTTAGGATACCCTAAAATGATGAGGCTTTGCATTTGGTCAAGCATTGTCACAGTTAAAAAATAGAAAAAAGTTTAAATGCTGTCGATGAAAATAAATGCAAATGACATAATGCTGGGTTGTAAATAACACTTGAGATACATTACAATGCTCAAAACAGGAACATTTACTAATAATGACTTAAATGCAAATGGTGATAAATGTATAAATTTAAAATTCAACATAATGCTCTTCTTTTAGCATCTAAAAACCAAACACTAAATACTAAAACCTCCAATTATCAAAGTTCAAATATCTGGTGCTCTGCAAATACATGGTAGTGTCCTTCACCTCTTGCAGCTTACTCATCCAAATCAACCCTCTGCAGCTACTGGGTGCAATAGAGTGTCGGCTGTACGTGTGTGAATGTGTCAGGAGAGATAGAGATTGAATTTGTGAGGCAGAGTGCATAAAAGTGTGGCACCAAGTGTGAGTGTACATGTATGAGAGTGAAAAGGTAAAGAGGATGCATGTGTTTCAGTGTTGGTGCAAGACCATGTGCACGTGTGTGTACATACTTGTCTGTATACAGTATGTGTGTGTGTGTGAGTGCGTATGTGTGTGTGTATGTGTGTGTGTGGGCCTGCTCTACACTGCGCTGGGGGCCAAAACACTAGAGATTGCTTTGATCTGGATTCTCTGTGTCTCGTCCAATCACAATCATGTCACCGGCTCCCCACGGCAGGAGCGACTCATTCATGGTGCAGAGAGGAGACCCTCCTGCATGTTATTACTTTATATACACTTCATTTTACAAGAACTATGCTCACAAAATGGCTCCTACCATATCCCACAGAAACCTCACAATGCTGACGGACAAAAGGATTTCACAGTCAGTGGTAGGGATGCGGCACACCAGCACATATGTTCATGTTTAGCAACAACAGTGGCAGTGAATTTGACAGTACAGCCAACTGGTAGGGTGCTCGGTAGAGCACATACCTCTGCCAAGGCCCCACAGTTCCATTATGAAACCACATAAAAATTCACTGGATGCAGATTTTTATTTTTATTTGGACCAGATTGCACACACACATAAACATCAGTGCCCTAATCATGGGAGATTTTTTCATCGAAATCCATGAATTATTCTCTGAGATATCAACAGAAATGTTAAAAGTGAAAAAATCTCAGATATCCTGCCCCTTGATCCTGGTCCGCACCAAATGTTAGTGGGTTCATCCCTGACCCACACGGCATCCTTCCACAAAGTCTTGTGGTGATCCGTCCAGCGTTTTTTGTGAAATCCTGTTAAATAAACAAACAAATTGGACATATTCTCCTTGGTGGTGGATCAGGTGGGTCTGTGTGCAGTGGATTGGGTCATTTTAAGTAGAGTTCAGCAAGGCAGGCAGATCTCAACAAAACACCTGCCCTTTCTTGTTATTCAGGTGCACATGTTCAGTGGGCAATCACACTAATCAACCCTCATAACCCGTAGTCCTCAACATAGTACATAGCTTCTATTGGCTCTATTGGCAGACATTTCAACATTCTGTGGGGTTAGTCTGGTGACAGTCTGTTAACTGTTAGTGACATAGAAATAACTTGCAGTTCTCTCTCTATAGCTCCCTCTCATAGACTGGCCCTTTGTATCCTGGGAGAACGGAATTGAAACAGAAGTCTGACAACAGTCAACTGTCTGGTTTTGTTGCCGTATGCTTATCCTCTGTATCAAGATCATTGTAGTCAGTACATATGCATTTATTCACATGAACACGTATTGAGTGGATATAGTTCAATCTATAGGCTTAAGTTTAAGGTTGTTGCAGCTATAGTGTATAATTTATTCAAGTTACACTAGACTAACTCAACAATGGAGAGAAGGTGCGGGTTGCAAGTTTCAAGTTTCTTTAAATCCACGTATCTGAGGACCTGACCTGGACCCTGAAAACCTCAAACTCAAACCACCTTGTTTTGTCTTAAAGGGGACATAGCATGCCCATTTTACCACAAGTTGATATGGTTCCTTGGGGTCTTAATGAAATGTCTGTAACATACTTTGGTCAAAATACCACAAGGATCATTTAAAACAGCACCCTTTTTACCCTGTATAAAACAGCCCTCCACAGAGCGACCTGTTTTGACTGCCTGTTCCTTTAAATGCTAATGAGCCAGCTCCCCCCTCCCCCTCTCCCCCCATGATTTTAAACAATATAAATTACATATTTTAATTTCAACAACAAGCGGAGAAAGCAGAATCGCGGGCTGACCTTATATATACAGTCTATGGGGCTGACCAGCGCGGAGAAATGCACGTCCCGTGTGAACAGCCAGGCGGCTGCGCGCTTGAGAACGGCGCTGCGCTGCCTCGCAGCGGCGCTTCCGCGTCCGGTGTTAACCCGGCGTAACGAGTGGGGGGGGCTCTGTGTGTTTGTGCCAGTGTTACAGTAGTGCTGAACACTGCGGAAGTCTTCCACACTGCTGCTGTGTGGCGTTGACACAAATTCCAGCTCACGCATGGGAGAGCGAGCGGTCGCGCCCGAGCAACTGCTGCAGCCTCCCAGTCCCAACGATCCAGACAAATGCCACATGTGAGTGAATCGCGGGCTGACCAGCGCGGAGAAATGCGAGTCCCGTGAGACAGCCAGGCGGCTGCGTGCTTGGGAACGGCGCTGCGCTGCCTCGCAGCCTCGCTGCGTCCGGTGTAAACCCGGCGTAAAGAGTGTGGGGGACGGGGGGATGAGGTGGGGGTGGGCCAAGGCCATGTAGGGAGACTTCCAGTGCCTTGTTACGACACAAAACCCAGGAAGCTCAATCGAGTCGCTCAAGCATGACGTTTCTGACTTAGAGGAACCATAACAAAACGCGCAAGTGTTTTTTTCCCAGAGTTTTTGGGTTGGTAGACGTGCCAGATACCCACATTAACGTGTAGAAGCACTAACAAAGTGGAATTTGCATGCTATGTCCCCTTTAAGAAAATGAGACACATGTAACTGTTTATAAACTTCTTTGGCTTTATGATCGAGGGCCTCCTGACAAACTGCTGTACTGTCTGGTACTCCACTTGCACCATGGCAGACAGGAAATACTTGCAGTGAGTTGTCAAAGCAGCTCAGTGGATCGTCTGCTCCTCACTCCCAAACCTGAGAGACATCCACTCGAGCTGTCTCCACGAGCTTCCAACATTATGAGAGACCCGGACACCCTCTGCTCACCACCCTTCCCTCAGGCAGGCCCAGAACCATCCGCACACAGACCAACAGGCTGAGAAACAGCTTTTTCCCCCAAGCCGTGCACAAGCTGCTAAACCCATAACCCCCACCCCCCCCAAACAAGTACCTCGACCCCAAGTGCAAAATAAGAAAATAACTGTCAACGTTTACTGTGTGTGTGTGTGCGTGTGTGTGCGTGTGCGTGTGTATTTTAGGCTGCTTTGTGGAGTAGATCCCAATATA
The DNA here is from genome assembly GCF_022539355.2 of Hippoglossus stenolepis. NCBI lineage: Eukaryota > Metazoa > Chordata > Actinopteri > Pleuronectiformes > Pleuronectidae > Hippoglossus > Hippoglossus stenolepis. The sequence goes on along the minus strand of NC_061487.1, from coordinate 15,177,478 downwards.
TTATCTATTTTAATGCCATATTTCTATCATGTTTTCATCCGGACTGATTGCTTCTCTCACGTTGCACCCACATCTTGCTAAATGATTTAATAACAATCTTAATTAGTGTGACCTGCTTTTTATTTTGATTCACCCAACTCCCAATATTCATTTAGCAACAGTAGATGGAACCGATTACGTTCTGTAAAAAACAAGCGCATAGGTCTTCTCTGCAAGTGACCTACAGGTTGTATCCTTAATAAAGCATCTATAAAGATCTGGTACACCTGCTGCTGATATGCTTGTGGGTTTTGGGTATGTACACACAATTAAAATGGCCATTTACACTGGAGGACTTATCTTGAATTGAATTAAAAATAACCTGCTCTTCATTTGGTTAACTACGATAACTATGATGGACTAAATGGTGAATGAAACGGTTAGTCTACACAACTCCACCCAGTGGACAATGCAGAGTAAATTGTTTTCCAAAAGAGCAGTGCAGTGCTAAGTTGGCGGTGAATTTAAATGTCTGTTAGTGTTAATGTAAATAACAATAAACACCTGGTAATTGATTAATTCAATGATAATTTGTTTCTAATAAGAAAGCAAAATTGATTGCTTTGATAAGTTGGACTTTTAGCGTCTGTGCTGCGATGTACTCTTTGTTTAGATAAATCTATAAAACAGTCAATTTCTCATCTCTTTTGTTGTTAAAGTTTCAGAGATTGTCGTTTGCCTTTATATATTTTTCTTGAATTGCGGCAGAAGAGTAATAGGGGAGTCCAGAGAGTGACAACCTGGCATAAAGACAGATTTGTTGATAAGAGGCAATGACACTGAGTGATGGGTAGCAAAATTGTCTGCTTCCATTAGTTTTTGGAATTGAAATACTCGTTGAGTCCAGTCATTTATATTCATGGCAACTGTAGCCCTTACTCAACATAAAAAAAATTACATTACCTGACATTTATTATCTGTAAGAAAAATGATTTTAATGGGAAATATATGGTGGGCAACTTTTGGTCGACCCAAATCTATTTATGAGGGACATCAAAGCAAAAATATAATCTATAATTACATAGATTTAAATGCAAACACCATATATATCATTTGTGCTTTCAATATTTAAAGGACACTTTGTGATTATATGTTCACTAAATGAGGCTGTACCCTCTGTTAAATATTAAGCTGTGAAGCACCTCATCAGTTGGTGTTTAATTTTCCTCTGCACACTAAGCTAACATTGATGATGAAACAGCAAAATAAACTGAGTCCCTGTCCAAGTGCAGCATTAGGCCATTTTATTGGACTCATATTATATGATCACAGGAGAGCGATAGCCTGGAGCAAATTGATTAGTTCAAAGAGGCAGTGGGTAAAAGAAAAAACCCTCCATTCAGATGGTTCCTTGTTACCAGAGACGGGGGCCACGCAGTTATTGATGAACACGGACGGAGAATTCAGTCCAAACACCTGTCTGACACGAACAGCTTTTGCCCACTAGTGTTAAACATGTGGGGGTAAAGAGCTCAGGAAAGGAAAATGCAAATAAAACAATAATGACTTCTCCCTGCTTTGCAAAACAGAGAGGGCTTGCATCTGTGGGAGGGGTGGGATGTCTAACAAGAACTAATGCTGTTTATGAAAGCAGAGTTTTTGCATCTAATCACAATGTCTATTCCCATGGGCCTGCTAGTTCTTCATGCTTCCCTTCAGACTGGTAGAGCACCTCTCTTCCAGGAGTGCTGTATTTTTAGGATGTTGTGAAGCTTCCTCAGCTGCATACGGAATGAGATGCTCGCCTTTAGGGGGATGTCGAGTTTGAAGATGATGTCCTTTGGATTTGATTAATTCAGCAACGGAGAGAGAAGCTGTCCCTGACTCAAAATAGACTCCCTTTAAATGACTATATTGCTGTTGTTTTCTTACTTTTTTTTCCCTTTACTGTTTGGTCTCTTTGCCACTTATCAGCGTATCACGACAGGAAGCAAATAATAAGTTGTAGGGCTATCAGTGACAGGCGCCTGTTTGTGTGAGTGGATCTGCTCGTGTGCGCATGTGTGTGAGCATGCATGTGTTTTGCATGAGCGGGGAAGAGAATATGCTCAGCTCAGAGGAGCCTGTCGCCTTCCGAGCAGAAGTCTCTTTCTTTTTTCCTCCCTTCGTCTCCACCAGGCTGCTGTTGTCTCTGCCGCTGCCACACTTGTCCAGAGCGCAGCCTTCTGAAGTTTACCATCAAGGTTTTGCCGCTATTCACTTGCAGTTTATTTTGTAGCAGTATATTTTTTGCTAGTAAATTGTGACATTAAAAGAAAATATTAGTCACAGGTTGCACTGGAGAGAAAAAGAGACCAGTAGAAAACGGGATTATGGCTGCCAATGTAGAACTCGGTTAGTCATTTATTTCAGCGTGGTCAGAGGAAAAACTCCCACACTGCGGCTTGATTGTGGCTGTCGTAGATTGTTTAACTGAAAGAACCGTTCCAGCTATAAATAGATGATTTTTGACGGCAACAAAATAGTGAACAGATGTTAAACTGTACACACTGAGAGTAAAGTAGTAAGTCGTTGTTCACAAGAGCTGTATTGATCTTTGTAATGGATACATGTCTGATCCACGTCATTTATCAGTGGGTTTTAGTCGCTTAAAAAAGCTAAATCGCTGCTCCCACTTCGTGCGAAAAAAAAAAACCACTCACATTTTCCCTGAAAGATTACAGCCAATCTTCAAAAACTGCGTGTACCAAATCCAGTCAGGCTACAATGTGTCAATCATGTCCTTAATATTCTGGCTCATTTAGCATCTTGAAGAGAGATTAATGACATGAACAATCTTTACAACAATCCCCCAAAGATGAAATAACTCTCAAACAAAAGCGCATGTGCTACAACTTTGATATTGTACTTCAATACAATGCTAATTAGATCACATGCAGTGTATCGTCCTCTTGAAATCTAGCTCCCATCGTCTAATTTTAACGGCCAGATATGCCATAATGGGACGCGTGTATTTTAAAATCAAAGTGGTTGTGTGACAGAGAAAAGTGATTGGGAAGGAACTGGTATTGTATTGTATGGACACATGGCCATTAGTTTCATTGTGTCCGTCTAACTGTGACAATGCCACCCGATGGCTCGCTCCGTACTGGCGGGCTGGGAGGGCTAATTGTGTGTCTGTATGACTAGTGTGCGGCTGCTGGAAGACTAATGAAGAATTCTCAGCTTTTGAACACGTCGTTCACCTCCTTGAGCACTAATTAATGGCTCATTGGAAAAGGACTGAATTTCACCCCAGCCTCTTTCACCTATTATCCACTACTTTAACATAGGCCTCCTTCGCATACTGAGCATGTATTAAAGCAGCCCCAGTAATGTAAAGCCTCCACTGAGTGTCTTCCTGCAAAGTGTGTTTTTCTAATGAATTAAAGATGGCTTCCTCGCTCTCTGGCTGGTAAACACTGCTGTTTGCCGCATAATCAGTGTACGGATTTACACAAATGAGTACCGTAGTTAAATTCAAGATTCAGATAATAGTTGAAAGTAAAAAGATATTTAAAAACAGTGGAATCGAATGCAGTCATCCACCCGCAGCTCTTAATCACTGTCAACTTTTGAACTCATGATAATATATTACCTTCTTTTAAATCCTGGTGATTTTGTGTGTCTCTACAAACCCTCCTCGCAGTGGGTCGTGGCATATCTGTACCAGTGGTGCCCTTTAGTTGCACAGGGTTGATATGAGGGCTGTGAGTGGACTGCTGGATATAATAGCTGGGAGTAGAGGAGTAGTTCCTGATCTGACAAAAAACAGCAGCTGAAGTGAAAATGGCTCAATTAGGGCAACCATAAACTCGTTAGGGCCCACGTTGTGCCCGCCAGGGCCGGGCCTTCTTTATTTGCCGCTGCGGTTAATATCGCCTCAGCACATTAAAATGTGCAGTTGATGGGCGCTCAGGAGCTCTGGTTGTGTCAGAGAGTGCTATCCTGGTGGACATTTAAACAAAGAATGAGCCGTCTCCACTCCCTCAGCAGAGGCACAATTACCAATGCTGCTTTTCCTGTGGAGAGAACAAAACATGGTGCGGCGCTCAGGCTTTTTCCTACAGGCTAATAGAAGGGTTTCATTCCGTGAGTTATAAGACTTGCAACACTATGTCAGCAGCAAAACACACTATCCGGTAGCCACGGGATCAAAGCAATAGTCTTAAATCATGGGTTTTGTCGCTGACAGGCTGTAACAATAAGGGTCCTTTTTCCTCCATGTCTGTCTGCCAAACAACTGAAGTAAGCACACCTTTTTCTCATGCAGAGCCAAGATGCACACAGACAGATGATCACAGTGGCAGTTGGGCAGCCGATAGCACTATCCTCCGGCTGCTGCCCACGTTTGTGTCTCTGACAATTAGACTCCAGGCTGACAGGAGAGCATGGTTCAGCCACTGTGTTAAGAGACTTTGTCAAATGTGTAGGCCATCAAAATGCACGGGCGGCCCCAGCTGAAGTCAGTCATCCTCTATTAACGATGGCCCTATTAGCTCCTCCCGTGACCTGTGAGCTGGGAAATGAAAGGCGTGGAGGTGCAGTCATTTATATAACCAATGTCAGGGTGCGTCGGACATGGACACCCCTCGTCTCCGCGCGCCTCATCAGCCTCTCTGATCAGATGGGGATGCATAATACATCAGACGGCCAGTAAGTGGAGGAGAGACATTCATCACTGTCCACCTTTCAAATTAGATCTCACAGACGTGGCAATCAGTCAGACGCATCAGTATTCCGCCCTGGCTGAAGGCTCTCCTGCAGCGACGTCCCCTCCATTACAGCTTTACAAACCTTACTTTAGTGTAACAACTGCCCTCGCTGCATAATCTTGACTTCAAACAACAGTGTTTTTACCCTCAGTGACTCCTACTTCAACGTGTTAACATCCCAGTGTGATTGACGGTATAGATTTACAGTATGGATATGGCCGTCAGGGAGACGTGCAGGAGACTGTTTTGTCTTAAAAGCTTGACTGTTGAGTTTGCGTTTGTCAAAAAGACGACCCTGTGTCTTTTGACCATCAACTGGTTAAATGAAAGCCTATGGTCTACTTAAAATATTTCCCAGCATTCCCTTGAGTATTTTGAAGGTTTCATCTTATGCAAGCACTTATCCGTATATGGTCAAAATTCATTCTGTTGGATGCCACATAGTCTGTAACTATATATTTTGTCTACTGGAAAACTGTTTACATATTATTGTTCCATAAATGTCCTCCGTGCAGTTGAATCATCAATTTTTTTCTTAACTGATGATCAAATACTGTGTTTGAAAGAATAATACATTTGGGTAAAGTGTCTAATTCGAATTCTCTTTTCTTTCCCTCTGTTGCTGTCCCATTGATCGTGCTTCATTCTTTACCTCAGGTAAGGAACTGATTTTATTTAATGCTTTAATCTATCGTCACACCGTGCAGTGAAATGTAATCTAACACTATACTACGTTATGGACCAATTATCCCTCTCTTCAATATTCAATCAGTATTTAACATTTTTTTGCTTTTAACTTGGTAATTTTTTGCAACAGCAAGTTTCGTTGCTGTTGCTATTTCTATGCATGTACAGTGTGTTTTGTTCTTTTTGACAGTATGTACGTGCATGTGTGTGTCAATGTGTGTTAGTTGAGGCACAAAGTTCACTGGGAGGAGGCCATTACGAACGGAAAAGGCTTCAAAGGGCTTTTAATTTAAGCCTGTCACAATAACATTAACACATTTCCCAAACTTTCCCTGCTGGATGTTACATCACCCTAATTCACTGTGCACTAAGTTCAATTACTTCAGTCATATTCCACGAAAAATTTCACATTAAATGGAAATCTGCATGCTCTGTAACTGTGGCATAGCAGGTCCTCTCACCAGCTCTGGATCCACGGTTAATTACTTCTACGTCAAGCCAATCTCTGCACTTGTTTCTGATGTATTAAGCAACAGCCTCTGTGTCTCTCGGTTTTCCTCAGCAATTAAGACGAAGTGCGAAAAATGACTTTCCAAGAGTCTTTTTTCCATCAAGACCTCGGGGAGAAAGGCTTTATTTAGTCTAGCCAGTCTGTAATGTGAAGCTTCTGTTCGGTCTTGACAGAGATGGACCACGATGCTAACAGAGTCTCAGTCTATGCCAGAGCGCAGAGAAGCAGATGTGCTGGGTGATCAGCTTGAGTCTCAGCCACAGTTCTCCTTCCTGGATGTTTGGTTCTGTGGTGTCCAACTGTCAGAGTTTCCCTGAGGCTGCTAATCGGCTTTGAAATGGAAACAATTAGTTCCATAGCTGAGGTAGTGTTGTGTGGTTGGATTCTGCCTTCGAGTTTAACGCTTTTGCTGTGTCACTGGGAGCAAGCAGGGAGGATGTAGCTGCTCCGAGTGTTTGTGCATCAGAAATTGTCAATTTGAAGAGTCTAGATGCTTTTGTTTATATAAAACGCTCTACAATATAAGTTAGTTGAGATCCTTCTCTGTGATGCACGTGATTTGTTCGAGAAAAAAAAATAGGGAGACGAAATGCAGGCCCGCAGCTTGTTATTAAAATAGCTGGACAATGTAACCTGTTTTATGCGCAGTGACTTGAAAGTGTGGAAGCGTTGAGGCTGCTCTTGGAGCAGCTTGGAAGGTCTCCACAGTCTCCTCTCATCAGATGTCTGACTTTAATTTGTCTCAGCGCGCCTGAGGAAAGGTCATGATCCAGATGCTTTCACCCTCCTCTGCTGGTCTTCAGCTTTCCACGAGAGGGAAAAAAGAGCGAGAGAGGGATGGACAGAGTGGGAGGAAAGTCCTGGTGCCTCTACCTGGGCTCTATCCCCCCCTCACAAATGTACATCCTCATTTATAATGAGCGTACCTGTCCAACAGAATAGTGGCCTATTTGTTGGTTCAGGGATGGAAGTCGCTGAGATGGCCAGGGACGCGTACAGATGGATGACGGGATCTCCGTACTCACTGTAGCGCTGAGGTGATTGAACAAGTCCCAGAGCTCACCTCGTCTCTGGGATGCTTTCTCCTAGATGTGACAGTGGCAGCCCATCCTCTCCTCTCCTCTCCTCTCCTCTCCTCTCCTCTCCTCCAGTCTAAAATTATTACTACCCATGAAATTAAAAGATTTAGCTAATTTTGGAAGAAAATATATTTTTAATGAAAAGATAATTGCATTGTGTCTTTTATGTTTTTTCAACATGAAGCTTTTGCAAAGATAATTCTCTGGACTTTCCGATCAAGTCTTTTGGCACTGACCGGACTTTATATCTGGAAATACTGAGTGGAATCCAACACTTATATTTACTTTTCTTAAAATGATTAAATAGCCTGTATCTGACACATTGAAACAACACAGCTGTGGATTGCTTAATCTCAAATATTGTTTTTTATGGGCTTGATCAAAATGCGGAAGGTCATGGCTTGAAAATAAATGAATGACGCAATCTTCTCTCTCTGTTGGATTTGTTGGAACTTCAGAAACGCTCACTTCACTTGTGGTTATACAATGGTGTTACAGAGTATTTTCCCTCACAAACTGTCTTTGACAAGTACTGAAAGTGGCTTGCACAGGGAACACAAACCAACAACAGCCAAGTTTAATATAGGCCTGTCATCAAGTTACTCATGTTTGTTATTTCTGTTTTCTTCACCGCTTTGCTAATGATTATTAGTGTCGGAGCTTAGAGCCTCTGTGTGTTTTTCAAGTCTCAGTGTCACTGCTGCTTCTAAATAATCTTTCACATTCACATGCGTTCATTTTCCCGGGCTGTCTTAACCGTTTTCAGGCACAAACTCCAAAACGAAGTCTTCACATTGCGGTCTGGACTTTGACCCGAGTTAGTCTTTTACATATAAAGAATGCAGCAGGATGTTCTCCGGTCAGACACATTCATAATTACAGGAACATCTCCGGAGTGTTCAGGTGAGGGGTGGCGTCAGGAGGCAGGACGTAACGTATAATTATAATAAACATGTTTACAGCACATCAAAACCGGCATCATCTCTCATATCCAAAAGTTCTCAAATGTCATTGTCTTTGACATCTTAACTGTGTCTTCTACTTGTATGACACCTGAGATTATTGTTAGATTTTTTTCTTTTTTCAGTTCCGTGTCCCTCGCATGTCAGAAACATCATCAACACACCCACTCGCTCACTGTGAATCCTCTGGATAATCTCCTGCTGTATTCTCACATGGGTTTTTCAGGGGGCTGGCAGGAGAAACTGGCAGAAACTGACTCGGACATTTGCGTTATTTTACATACAGCCCCTCAGGATAATCTCAGGAGATAATCGGGAGTTCAGTGCATGTCTGAGAACGGCTTTACAGGAGAGGAGCTGCAACACCAGCAGTGTTAAAAAGACAGATTTTAATTGATGTTGTAGTCGATAATGATCCATTACAATGTGCCTCATCAACCATGATACAGATCCTTTTTATTGGCTTGAGACATCTCCAGATGATTCACAACATGTCTTTGTTAAATGACATGTGGAGAATATTTGGTCGAATTTGGCTGCTGCTAATTTCAAGAAAAAGACAATGAATACTAATAGATAATTACAATCACAAGGTGTGTCACACATGGTGTTACTGCACAAGATGAGATCGCGTACATCGGGACAGATAATTGATGGCAACAGGGGGAAAAGGTTTTTAATAGGTTCTAACCTTATGGCAATAATTGATTCAGTTCGCTTCATCACAATTCACTAATTTCAGTTGGAGAAACAGCAGTGGGATTTTCTATTTTATAGGGGGGGGGTGCTGGAGAAGATGGCTGGGAGCGCGCACAATTACTCACATGAAAGAGCCCATGTTAAATGAGCTTGGCACTCGAGAAACAAACCTCAGAATATGCCCGTGCAGACTGTTGTGTGCATGTTAATCAATAGTCATGATTTATTCAATGAAGTAGCTGTCAGGAAGTGGTTGTGTGAAGTGTGGAGAGGCTGATGAGAGGCACACACTGGTTTGTATTAGTGTCCACAGAGAGGTTTTGTTTCTACCAAAGCCAAGAATGAGTAATGTGCAGTTGTAGTGAATGTAAGTAGCAGGTTAGCGTAATAGAGCCTAAATACTTTTGATATGAAAAGGTTATGTACTAAGTGAAAATGTTCCTGCCCTGTCTGAGCGTGCGTCCCATTGTTTCACTGTGTGTTTGCTCCTGCACACAGTTCAGTGGGGGCATTCACACACTCTTTAAATTGGCCTCTGATTCATTTCTAATCTGGCAAAGTCTAAATGCTGCCTTTGGATCAGGGTTTCACTCGCTATGTCCTGAAAATAGAGTGAAAAACAAGCGGAATCAACCATGTCTGTGTTTATTTGGACTTCTCTGTTCAGAGCGCTTGCGAAACATAACCAGCGTGGCATTCACAAAGATTGCAGTCCCACAGGCCACAGTGGGTGTGCAGTAGAAAGTGGCCTTGCTCTGGCAGCTGGCACTGAAACATATATATTTAGGCACAGTGGCACACGCTGGCGCACACAGACACGCACGAGCACATGCAACGAGAGAGGCGGACAAGCATAGTGGCAACAAGGGGCGAGTCAGAGGCCAAACATCCATAGCACGTGTTTGACTCAGCTAAACCCCCTCATAGACACTTCATCCTGGATCCAGCCCAGCGCCACCACCTCTCTCTCTCTTTCTCCCGCTCGCTCTCTCTCGATCACTGCATCTGTTTGTGGGACAAAAAGTGGTGGGAAGGGGGAAGTTAATGATATAAAAACCACCACACTGTCTCTTTAAGTGGGGATTAGAAAAAAGAGGAGTGGAGGCCAAGGGAGAAGAGGGGGCTGTGAGGGGGAGTGTAAAAATAAGAAGCCCGGCAGGAGCGGCACTGCAAGGTCACCTTTGCTGTAGTGTCGGGCCTGTCGGATCGAAGGCATGGCTAAGGGGTTGCCGTGGTACGGACCAGTCTCCCAGGACTGCATCAGGAAGATCTCCTGCCATACCTGAGGCAGCCGCTCATTTATCTGGAATGCTGCGCTCCCGACTGCTAACGACCAGCTCAAATTGGACTATTTTTTCCCATTTGTCAGTCGGCCAGCTGCACTGGCTCAGCTGCGCATCTGTGCGGAGGGAAGGCGTAGGACAATGAAAGTTCCAAACTCATTTTTCTCACTTCTCCTCATTTGGTGCCTCTCTTCACACAGTTGGGAGAGTTTTCAGTATTGTTGCTGCCTGTCAGTCTAAGTAAGTCTCCCCTGGCGCAGTGTTAATGGAGACAAGTGCCTTTGGCATGTGGCAAAGCCTTTCCTGTGACATTTCCGAGGCCCCTGCACAGTGGGGGTGCTCAGTTTGGCTTGTAATCTGCCTGTTGTGGAGGATATTTAACATTATATGCAGGTTTTCTCCAGTGGAAATCACAGAGGCAGTAGCTGTGAAATCACGCACAACAGTGGACAAAATAATAGGAATATGTTCAATAAACGGCCATTTACAGTGTGACCAATTATACTACAACCAATTTAAACATTTCTGACACAGTCAAGTTTTGCAAAGTGAATATTTGTTACTGGATTGTATTGCAGTATATTGCAGGTGTTTCAGTATTTTTTTCTCCAAATGGTATTTAAAACACAACATATGAGTTTACTGTTTTCACTAAAACATGCAGTATGGTAAAATGTTGTAGCTGTGTGAAAAACTCCCTAAACTATATGAATAACTCCCCCGTACTTCCACCACATTTAAATTACTTTCATCAAATAGCTCATTAATATGGAAATTACTCTCCCGTGCAAACCCTCTTCCGAGGCCAGTAAAAAGCCAAATGTTGCTGTAGGTTTGCACGGACTTTTTACTTTTCAACTTATCTCCAAATGTCATCTCAGTTTACTTGGGAGATTATCAACCCGCTTTTCATTGGAAATATACTCGAAAATGAGTTTTACCTATGAATGGGCAGTGTATGACGTAGCAGCAGTGTCTGCATTTGCTTGTGTGAGTTTGAAATCGATTGAACAGAAACACTGTATCAAAAATAATTCAAACTTTGGGCACTTGTTGTTAAAAATACTTAGACTTTTAAGTTCAAGTGTAAACGAATAAACCATTTTTGCAACATAAATGAGGCCATAATCTTCTGTTTATTCTGGGAGCTCTTTTATTATAGATGTAATATTTAGAATTTGATTCAATCAATCAATTTTTTATTTACGTATTTCTTTCATGTACTGGATTTTTTGAGTGCCTTCCATTCCTGTTGAATACACTTAAGTATCATATTGATATTCATAATTTAAACAAGTAGCTTATTTCTTCTTCATTTAAATTCAAACATGCACTATTGCAATAAACACAAAAAAATGCATTAAAAACATGTATGAACTGAAAAAACTGCATAGTATTACACCTCAGATATGTTTTGCCACTGCAGAAAAGAAATAGGAAAATAAAAGTGTGTTATGCATCGGTGTTGGATTTGGTGGCGATGTTGGAAATACACTCACTTCACCCACACCACTCGTACTCTGATTATAAATATTCCACTGTCTGTAGTTGGGGCGATGCTCCTGTAGCGTGGGGGAAAACCACTGACCGGTCTGGAACCGTCAGGAAGCGAGTCAGTCTGACAAGGTGTGAAAAGAGTCATGATCTTCCTCTCTCTCACTCTCAGATCTCACTTTGATGGACCGCTTTGTAGTGCAACGAGCTGGGCAAGTGCTGCTAAGCTACATTACAATATGTGGCGTGTTTGCCCAGCAGGTGCCATTTCCCTCTCTGCCATAATATTAAACACTTTGCATGGCGAGCGCGCTGAATGCCAATGTCAACGTTGGCATGTAGCTCACAGACCTGCTCTTTAAAACACCTCCCGCAACCCCTGGGAAATGGGACCAGTAAAGTGCTGTTTGTGAAGCCCAGTTGATATTAAGGTGACTCTATTAATACTTAAAGGGTCTGTTTTTCCTACTTATGAAAACACATATTTGTCACTTACTCTTAGTGCTATGCAGCCAAGGAGAACGTTTTTGTTTTATTTGCTGAGGTTTTAAGATATTTATCTTTGGGATTTCTGTCTCCCTCCCAGTTCAGAGGAGGTGAGTGGAATTTTATTTGTGGTGCTTACAGCTTTTCGAAAATGACGTTTCCAAAATTCAACAGCAGAGTTTCTTTCCGTAAAAAAAAAAAAAACTCTGGATGATCCACAGACCTCACTGTGAACTATTTACACTGGGACTTATTTCTTTGGAAGAAAGTACTTGCAATTAAATCTGTTATGAACGCTCACTGGAATTTCCAGGGTAAGGGGGGGGGGAGACACTGGTTCGGAACAGAAATGTGGCTGCTGATGTTTTCATGACCACAAAACTTAAATGATAAAACAGGCACCAAATATAGTCTAGATGAGGTATTACTGTGGAATGTTTCCTTATATGTATGTTTCTGTTGTGATAGTGCCCCCACATTAGTGTTAAGGTCTTTTTTTAAGACGATAAAATTGTCAAGCACAGAAACATTGCACACAGAGTTTTATTATATATATTTTATTATTCTATTTGTTCCAAAAATTCGAGCAGTCGAGCAGTGAGGATGATATTGTGGACATCTCACTTCTTTTGGGTGTGAAACAGAAGTAGCAGAGGACTCAGCAGGTGTTAAAGAAACTTGAATGAAAAAGTGATGTTTGGTACAAATGCTAGTGTTAGAAAACTTCGCTAGGAAGCTTTAATCTTCTGGAAAATCTGACTTATGAGCACAATGAGTCCTCACCAATGTTGAATGTAAAGGGACAGAAATCATCAGCAGTACATTATCAGTGCTAGTTGAAAATTATGTATGTATGATATATGATATGACATGATATGTAGATATATATTGAACTTTTTACTATAACATTATAGTTCATATTTCCCACACAAAACATGAAAATTTAAATTTCAGGTTAACTTTACGTAGAATACCAACTATCTCAAAACATGGAAAACGTGGGCAAATAATATCAAACCTACCTGCGTCGACAGTGTGAGAAAACATTGCATTTCTTTAACTCGACTGAATCGCCTCTTTTTGTTGTTGGGAGACACAAGGAATCATGTTCAGCCCCTGCTGTTGTTTATCTCAGATGCATATGGGACTCAGTGACAGGCCAGCTGAAACTCCTGCCTGTCACTCAGTGGGCAGTGTAACAGAAGGGGACACGTGTGGAACCTTGTAATGCACAAATGAATGGTGATATGTGATGGCAGGACAAAGCCACTGAACACACCTATGACTGGCTCCGGCCTGCAGTCTGCACAGGCAGGTGAAATGCGCATGGTTGTTAAATGTTATGTGACATTGCTCTTTGCTTTGTCGCTAACAGTTGGTGCTGAGCAGCGAGCCGGGCGCCCGCAGACTCTTTCTGCTTTATTCGTTAGCTTTGCTGCTTCCTCTAAGATCCGGTAATGAGAGCGATTGAAAGCGGCTCTTGATACTGAGCATCAAGGTTAATGAAGTCAACATACAATTAACTCGACACGCAGGCCTTGGTTGTACAATAACTCCTTCTGCCTCTTTGATAATAACACCGGCCACTCTTTGTGTTCACAGTGTCAGATTACGCACCTCGTTTGCCTCTTAAATCCCTTCAAAAATACTCTGCTCCTTCACCACGTCTCTATCAACTTTGATGTCAATAACTCACCAAAGGATCCTCGCAGATTAATTAATATCATTAAAAAATGAAAAATCAAGTTTCCTCTAGATGAATAGAGCTCTTCTCAAGTTCAGGGAAAAGGCCAAGATTCTTTCAACATTCTGTAGGTGTTTACCAAATAATCCCACACAACAAGTGAAGCAGAAACTTAATTGTAACTAATTAGCTCCCTAGAGGTTTAATTGGATCTGCATTCTTTATTCCCCAGTTTACCTGCAATATGTAAATCCTGCTTCCATGTTGAGGAGCGGGAGGAGAGAGACAGGGGGGGAAACGAGAAGAAAAAAAACCACAGAAACGCGAGGGTATGGGAGGGATCCGTAAAGGGAAGCTGAATTAAGTGAAGTTGAAAATCAGTCTGTAACAAGCTTAATTTCTGTCTTGCCTGGCTCTCTTCACCCATTCGGCACCCTGGAGCTGTTTCCAGCCTGTGTAATTGAATGTGCGTTCACTAATGGTGGAGAATACGGCTCTTCTCCGAGGTCAGGTAATAAGAAGGCTTTGTTCTTTTGCTCAGAAGAGTTGCTATCTCTGAATTGAAAGTGACTTTGTAGATATTCCTATTGTTGTGTCGAAACCATTCCTGAACTAACCCGGAGAAAATGAGCAACCTGTCTCTGTTCATGTTTTTAACAGCGTTCCTCTGAGGGAAGGTGCTCGTTTCCTTTTGCATGATTTCACTGAAAACGATCAGGCTCAAACCGGAGCACCACCATCTGTCCACCTCCACTTTGGAGATCAGTTTTCTGGGCTAAGACCTTTTCTGTTTTCAGGTTCACCTGCACTGTCCCAAACTGGGAGTAGGCTCGTGGGATATTGTTCATTCTCCCCTTGACGTATAATGTGATGGGTTAAAGGTTAAACAAGCTACACCACCGCCAAAACAGGATATTACCGTTTTTTCCTTCTTTCAGTTAAACCTCCCTCGAATCGCCAACCCGAGAACACAATGAAAGCCCATTCATCCCAGACCTTCGAGTGCACTGCCAACAATACTGTCCATCCTGTTTTGTTTCTGTAGCAACTGCAACTTTCAACTTGGCCTTACCGAAGCCTGAATAAGTATAAAGTTGTTAAACTAGTAGAAAACAGATGTCCTTGGATCACTTGCCAGGTCCACTCCAAAGTAATTTTTGTTACACAGCTTTATTCCTTTTCATAACACTTCATCAACAATTTCTTTCCAAGCAGGTTCAGGTTTCACTGACAGGAGTGACCTCATCACGGAGGCCTTTTAATTAGATAGCATACGTAGCCCGAGCCACCCATGAAAAAAATAAATATTTAGTCCAAAAATCTGCAATGTTGATTTTCTGCTTTGCCAGTGTTTGCAAACTCAACGATAAAAGCGGGAGGAAAAGCCATCTCATGGAAGGTCGCAGGGGCAGCGGAGGCAGGAACAGGGTGTGGAGTGTTCGGCCTCGGAGGGTGTTACATCACCAGACTTTTCCACTTTTCCATCAAGCCACACATACTTCACCAGTGAGCTGCCTGGACTCACAGAGCAGACTCAGGATCTTGGAATGAAATATATATACAGAGGTTTGACATTTACCTTAAACCACTTTTTTTTCCACGAGGTGAGAAATATGAGAACTTAAAAAAAAAAGCCCCAAGCAAAGTCATCATATTTAGAAATTTGTTTAAAAATATATTCTGCACACTTGCATATATGCAAGTAGATAGGTCCGGAATATGAATCTGAAATCCATCTGGTGTGGACCTAAATAGAAACTGCCCAAACTCCTGCTTTGAGGAGACGCTGAGCCAGGGTTTGGTTGCACAGATACTTTAAAAATAAAGTTTATTATATTTAGTTTATCAGACGTTTAAAACAGTGTATGACATATATTTTGATCTTCACAGTAAAATTACATATTGGGATTATACCGTTGTTCCATTTTAAAGGCTTTGTTAGAAGTTGGATTTACAGTCCAGTATAATACACCAAATATTATAATATAATCTATATTTAAACAGAGTCTCGTGTAAGATATCTCTGATATTTTCCATCTCTTTTTCAAGAGAGAACTGAGAACAGGAAAGTTCACAATCAGGAGTTAAATAGAACACAACAAGGAGTTAATAGATAAAAACAGTACAACAAGGGCTTAAATGAAACAATTACATGAGTCATGAAAGACGTAAGATAACAAAGATTTGAAATCACAGAGTAAAATGGGTAATAAGGACTTAGGCAAAGACACCATTTAAACATCTAAATATTTCTTCAGATAATAATAAATTATTCAGATAATTCGAAATAATATTTTTTATCATCTCATCCACTCAATTAATGTTCCCCAAAATATCTTGTTTGGGACAAAACGCTTCATGTTTACAGTGGTCGTTATGAAAGAGAATAGAGCATTAAGCAGAACATAGTTTTACTTCAGTGTCACACACAGCAATGTAAATTTGGAAAGGGAAAAAGAGCAGCCCGAAAAAAGAGTGTTATATGAAAAATGCAAAAGAAAACCATATACATAAACTGATGCTTTTTAGGCAAATTACTAGTCTGGTTCAGATGTACACTTCTGTAATTGCAATAATTGTAAGAAGATAATTAAATGTAAGAATTTGAAGTTGTAGATACAGAAAAATGGACAAACATTTACAAATGCAGTGATTTAGTCAATCAGCTCAAACACAAACTCCACTCTTTAGGTTTGCCAAGCAGCTCTTCCCTTATCCAGAAAACATCTAGTTAACTTTCTGATTAAAAATGCATTGCCACAGGGACTGCGAGTGGTTTTAGTGATGTGTTTAAAAAGGCTATTTCTGTATGGAAGCCCTTGTTAAAACACTTCGCCCACTACTGTCCCTGTTTACCCAGTATTTCACTTGTTAAGTATTTTCATAGTGAACTTGTAGTACTTTTCGAGCTTTATTTCGAGAACATGATCACAGCCAAAATTGGAGGTGGGATTATTATTATTATTATAATTATTATTGTCACCGGTGGTAAAAGCAGTGATAGCAGTGGAACGAGCGGTGGCAGCGGCATATTCGACTGCTGAGAGTCTGGCACAGTCGGTGACAGAGTGGTGTCATGCCTGCCTGAGAAGGTTCATCATGAGCTCTAGCAAAGCATGTCAGGCATGCAGGTGAAAGACTGGAATGTGATTAGTCTGTCCTGCAGGATTGTGATAAGAGGCCACAGTTCATGCATATCAGCGCAGGGGGGGGGGGGAACTACTTTCCAGAAATGATACTTTAAAAAAAGACTCGCTGGAGAAAAAAGTCGAATACATGTTCGAGTCAATCACCTTTCATTTGCTAATTGAGCTGCTAAATGTGAGTGTGAGCGACACGCTTCTGAGGAGGCTTTTTTTTCTGTGTCAATACCTGGTGTGTGTGTTTTCTACACGACGCTGATAGCAAACAGGACACCTTTGGCTCCTCTAGAAAATAATGATGGACCTCAAGGTTCATGCATAATGCAGAGGCAGTGGAAATTGTGTTTCCTGAGAGCACACCGCATCGCCTTTGGACTTAAGTGAAATATAACCTGAATTTGACATTTTCTAATATCCTACACCAAACTTTTTGTTTCAGAGAGATAGGGGCGGTAATTGCTGCACCAGAAGAAAGACTGCCGATCCTTCTGGGTATTGCGGGTGACTGTGGGGACAAGGCGAGATTGGAACATGGTAATTGCAAAGACAAGGGCTGAGAATAAATGGGGGGGGGGGGCCGAGAAAAAAAGCGAGTTCTTTACTGTCAGATAGAGGAAGGTCAGAAGCACAAGTGTATGACATCCATGCATGTTACAGTGTATTATTCACAATGCACACAGGGGACTGATACCTTTTCTTAGATATCCAATTCATCGCTTTGCTTTCTGACAAAGAGAGGAGATGATCTCTGCTGAAGTCCCCCCCTCTCGACTGCACTGAAGTAACAAGATGTGATACAAGATGCAGGCATGTCAACAGCGCTGGGTCAGAGTGAATATCAGAGCAGGCTGCAGTGCGCGTCTCTTCTTCGCTCCCCGCCAAATCATTATTTCATTATTTGATTAATGTTTCCACGCTGTTGTCAGAATGCTTATACATTTCCTCAAAGATGAAAGACAAACAGCAGCAATTTATTTCTCCAGATTAGATATTGATCACAGCGAGCGTGCTGGGTGTCAGATATCTTCCCTGAAAAATGAATGTCAAATGCTAAGCAATCACCACTTCTTTTTCTTTCTTTTCTCTTTTCTATTAAAGAGCCGCTCCTCACTGAGAACAGTACAGCCCGGTGTTTTTTTGCGCGCTCTTAATAAAAGATGACTACTTTTCCGTTAGCGATTTTCCAGGTATAATTTAATCTTCCTGACGTGTTCATTTCTGATACTCTTCGCTATTGTCCAAATGACTTTTAAAAGAAATCGTTTTCGTCCTCCAAATCTTCTCAATAGTGCTGTAGAGACTTAAGAGACTGGACAGGGAGCCCACTGACTGTGTCTGGAGGCACGGCACACTACATAATGAAGAAAGAAAGTCAGACGGAAGTAAATAGGACTGATGTCTTCAAGCAGCGTCTCTGCGTATACAGGCTGTCTTTAGGTTGTTTTTCTGGAGTAGCCCTGTCTGCGTAATAGACCGTTAGAGTGAACTTTCATGAAGATTGTAAAGTGAAATGGCAGACCATATGCTCCAAACAATACCAAGAAACCCTTTCTGTTGATGCGCTGTCATGTTTGGTCTGTCTGCGATGATGACTTCACTGAGGGGAGTGAATTAAAGACCACCAATGGGAAAACAAAGATAATAGCCAGGCGCCGCGCTGGAAGGTTTACTGACATAAAACATCAAGTGGTCTCATACTCTTCGTTAAAACCAAGAGCGTGTTTAATTTTTAATTTTTCAATCCTTTTCATTTTCATACTTAAATAAATAAGTAATAAAAATACTGAAACGCTTTATAAAATTCAACGTATTTGAATTTCAACCTTTAAGTCATATCGTGATAGACAGTTTTAGGAGGAGACAACAATAAACAAAGCCATACATATAATCAGTGGAATCTCCGCGGAGTCTGGCCGTGGACACACTCACACGGCGTCATGAATAATTTCTTCCTGTGTGTCTTTGTGTATATGAGACAACAACAGTAGCGAAGCCACTGTTGCACAAAGGAAGCGTAAACACCATGATAACTCAGAGACTCCAGAGACAGACAGGAGTAAACAAATGAATATGTTCCTGTGTGGATACCACGCCATAACTGGGTTTTTTAGCTACAGCACAACGGGTCACTACAAAAATTAAATCCACCAGAATTCTGGATTCACTTAATGATTTTGTTAACGACTCCTTTTGCGACCCGTTTTCGACAGGAAGTCAGCTGATGTTTTGTTTGTTTTTGTCTTCATTTTTTCGTTATCTCGCAGTGCCTCTATAATTAGTTTACTCTGGAAAAGTAATTACAGGACTATTATATTATACTACCATATTTACTGATGTGGTCAATGCCTCTGAATGAAAAAAAATAATAATCCCAGGTTGACCTCCGCTTGCAACGAGCTCTCGCCTCATCTTCATATCCTCAAATTACTTTTCTCCGAAGTCGCCTTTTTATTCCAGTCAGGGTGAAGAAACACTGTTGCTTTGTTTTTTTTACGCCAATGTGGCAGCTGAGTGTGAATTATCTCACTGATTCTGTCAGGGTAAAGCAAACAGACAGAAAGACCGAGACATCAATTACTCTAGCGACTCCTGGGGAAAATAAAAGCATTGGAATCTAATGAGTGTACTGCGTTTACCTGCTGTTATATAATTTATACCCTGTTAACCCATCCATCACCTCAATACGTGCAGTTAACTACAAGCTGAGATCCCACTGCTGTTCAGCCACAGAGGAAGGGAAGAAAAAAAAAATCCCCAAATGGCATTCATCTCTACTGTATACCAGGAATTCTCCTCATAGCATCAGATGTTTGTGTGTGCGCCCTGCTCATAAACACTGGTGTTTATTTGCTTAGTCTTTCATTTCATGCAGATTTTAACCCTGCATTCCTGAAGTAATGCGTTTGACTTTGAAAAGCTCCTACACATCAGAGAAACACAGCTGATGATTTGCACTGTGAGCTGTGCTGTGAGTCACTGAGGCTTAGCAGGATCTACTGCTCTGACTCTAACATGTGCTGCCAGGGAGAGAGGCTTTCTCCCCCACTTTTATTGTCTCACTGCCACAATGCTGCCTCAGACAGCCATCTCCAGCCCAGTCCCCCCCACCGTCACACAGAAAACATAACTTGTCCCTCGAGTTTGTTACCTTCGCCAACACAAGGCAGTCAGATTGTTGACTGCGATCAGATGGAGCTCTCAGTAAAAATTGCCAGGAAGAATATATCGGGTTTTCCCTCGCATCGTATTGCGTTCGGTGACTTTGTCTTGTCAGGAGAGAGAAATGTGTCTCAGTGACGGTGGTTAACATTGTGAAGCTGAGCCAGCTGCTTTAACAGAGTCCATTCTTGGTTTTGACAGTAAGAAATGTACCATCTGGACTCTGAAACAGAGCAAGTATATGATAATTAGAGAAAAACACAGAAACAGCAAGCCCACAACAAGCTGGGCCACGCTAAAAAAATACATACAGCTGCAAATTATCTATATGGAGTTCAGAAAAAAACATTACAATCAGTAAAGCACATTGTACGTTCATTTTTCTTCCCCAGACCGCCATTTCTTTCTGATCTTTTCCCTTTTGCCTCAATCATTTTCTCCCCAACCACGAAATCCCTCTCGCTCGCTCCTTTTATCGCCACAGAAATTCATTCAACATGTCCGCTCATAGGCATCCTATTATTTCTTTATTTATGTATTCCACTTTTTATTCGGAATCACATGTTAATGAAGAGCGTCATTATCAACCTTAAATATTTAATTTTCCGCTCTGTGTCTGCTTCCGAGGGAGGCTGACTGGAAGAGCAGCAGCGGCGGTGGTGGTGGCGACAGCGAAGAGAGGAAAGGAGGGGGGGAGGGGGGGGATGGAAAGAGTCGTGCTGTAGCACCAGCCTTATCTGCATCCGCTGCTTTAAAGTCAACTTCAACCAAAGCAGGAGCGCAGCAGTGTTTTTTTCCACATCTTGCTCCATCTGAAGTCCAGTTAGGAGCTACTGTTTCTAAACACCCGAGGATCCGGGACCTGGTGTTGCTCCACTGCTGTTCTAATGTCGAGGGTCGGTCCAGACTCAGCTCCAGTACCAGTCTTTGGCCCCTTAGCCCCATCTCTAAACTCCATCCCCAGCCCCAGCATTAGCTCCAGAGAGGCTGAGTGCCCTTGTGATAAGGTGTGAGGCCTGTCTGCCTCTGACTGACAAGCCTGCTCTCACCATGCCAGTGCCTGCTGCTTGATAAGAGAAAATGTCAGTGTGATTTTGGGAAATGTCATTTATCGTGGTTTTCTGGCCATGTCTGTAACCCAGACTGATTATGGTTGCTGGACATTTATATCACTGGGGGTGGCTTGGAAAATGTGCAAATGCTATGTTTTTCCGTGATAACGGCCCTTAATACCCCTTTTGCCGTAATGGATTTGATTTTTGTTCCCGTACCTCTTCTCCCTTATTTCTGAATAGCCTCAGCATCATATGCTCTACACTTGCTGGTTTATTTTATGGAGCTTGTATCAGACACCATCAAAGTGTCTGGCGCGTGGAGGCGTTTTAGATCGGGGGATTCTCTCCGCAGCCAGACAAAGGCTTCCGCCGCTCGCCGTATTGTGCAGAATCTATGAGTTGAAGTGTGTGTTTGTGGTGTGAGAAGAGCCCCGGATTCAAGTGACAATCTGATAGTCTTTGTGGGAGCGTGTGTGTGGGCTGAGCGGTGGATAGCAGAAATCTTGCTGTATTATTAAGACACAATCCTCCCCAAAGATGAGTGGGTTAAGAGGAACCATTAATTGGTTTAACAGGATCATATAGACACTTGTTCCAGCTTAGCTGCAAGGCGGAAGATGCCTGCATTTGGTGCTTGCTTTTATCATCATCATCATCATCATCATCATTATTATTATTATTCATATTTTTAGGCTTTTTTACACTTTAAACGGTCACACTGTGAATATGGACTATTTTCTATTTACTTTTATGCCTTAGGGTTTGATTTGTGGATCCAAGATGAAGTGGAGCTGAATTCGTTCTCGCGTCACCACTTTTAATATCGTATTCAAAACCCAAGCTGTCATATATTATTCAGGGAGTTTTTGTCTTTTCTCCGAAGCACTCCACCACAGTACTGTACCTCTGCTCGCTGCACGATTCCAGAAGCCATTCAGTTCAGAGGAGGGTCGATGATTCAGTGCTGTATATTATTTTCCCCCCTCATTGTTGACTCAAAGTGACATTTATGGGACATCCTGATAAAGCAATTCTTTCTGCTGCTCAGACCAGCCCAGTATTTTCCACAGATTTTCTCATTCATTTGTATTCACTACTTTTTTTCCCCCTCTTTTTTCCGGGAGACCCAGGCTGCCTCTTGTGATCCACAGCCCTGAAGTAGACTGAGACAGAAAGAAGTGTCTTTAACACGGGCTCGCTGGCAGCCTCTTGGGAGCTTAGCGAGAGTGTTGTCCCCCCACTCTTAACCAAATTTATTGCTAGTCTGACTGTGGAAATCTAACAAAGGCACGGGCCTGCTGTTCCACGTATATTTGTCAAATCACTGCACCTGTGAGAGTCCCCCGCGCAAGATGAATTCTAGGTTGGAACGTCCGACCCGGAATAAATCTCTCTCTTTTTACATTGTCTTTGTTTGGGCGAGGTGTAGGCTGGGAATGAGCTCTCCTCGTCACATGAAGTGGAGTTGGTGAAAGCCATGATAAATGGTGCTCTTTGTTGACACCTTCATTGGGTTATTTATGGCTCATTAATTGAAGTGAAAAGGAGACTTGTTGGCGCAGCAGGGGGAGGCAGCGCCAGGCCTCCGTGGCTCTGCCTCAGAGCGGCCCACAGGCTTCTGGGTAGAGAGAGAGAGAAAGAGAGAGAAAGAGATAGGAGGGAGTGCGGGAGAGGCAGCCATCTCTCCCTCTCTCTTTCTCTCTCACTTCTGTCTGTTTCTTGTTTGCTGTGGAGAGAAAGGGAGACAACCCATTCATCAGGAATGGATGGGGAGTGAATGAGGAAGACAAGCATGAGAAACCACCCTTCCCAGTCGCCTCTTTCATATTTCAGTTTGCATACAAGAACCTGAGGGGTGACAACCCATGTTTGTTGTAGTAAATAAGAGATGTTTATCTTAAATCGGCAGTACAAAGAAAATCCTGAAATGTTCACATTTAGCATACTTGAGGGAAATTTTATATTATGACTGGTGTTAAGAAATGCAGCCACGTCGGCTGTTTAGCAGTCGGTGTTTGTTGCCGAAGCAGAACTGTGCCACAAATTTAGAATATTGTGTATGTTTTGGCACAGCTACGCTCGGATTTTGCCTAAAATTTTCAATATCTCGTCTTTTTCACCCCGCCACAATTTCCTTTGAACGCTCTGAGTCTTCGGAGGAGAAAGAGCCACTTCAGACATAAGCTCATGAGCACACTTGATTAACAAGTGGATTAACTATGCTCGTTTCATGGGATGATGTACCTCAAAGCACTTCAAAGGCCACGCCGAGTGCCCGAGAGGTGCGGTAATGAGGGGTTCTTCCACACAACGACAAATTTGGTGGCCTCGCTTCATGCGAACCCGATCATTTTCTCATTTTGTGCGCGCTCGCTTCTTTCTGCCTCTTGCTCTCTGCCGCTCTGGTTCTCTTGCTTCCTCCAGCTCTCTTTTTGTTTTTTTTCTCCCTGTCTCTCATCTCCCTCCACATTCTCCGTCTACCCTTAGATTTCCTCTCATTGATCCCCTCTTTATTTCAGCTGAGTTGAGATTTAACATTCTTCCTCTGTCGTGCACTAGGTTATCACACTAGCTGCAGTTAATCTTTAGCTATTATTTACCCTTTTTATCATGTCTGTTGTTTGCTCTGTCGACACGTCCTGAAACATGACAAAAAAAAGACGACCCTCTGCAGAATCAGTCATCATGTGTCTGGAAGAAGCCAAGTTATTTTGGTGTCCTTGAACTGTTAGCCCGGGTCTGACTCCTGTAAAGCCCACTTCTGACATCTTGGCGCTGTCACAGATGTCAGTCAACTCTCAGTGACGCCCATGTCCTCCAACACTTCCCCATCTCTCAACACCCGGGCTTCTGCCGCGCTCTGTATGAGGGGAACATGTCCTGGCCTGTCATACACTGATCCAGAGTGCAGTTTAGGAGGCAGAAGTGGTGCGGGATTCAATTTTCTAAGTGGCATAACGTCCTCCTGAGAAGGATAGCGAGATTTCTCTCTGTCTGCAGCAGTGGAAAGGCATGAACAACTCCGCCACAGTGGAGTAGCCTGCTCAAGTTCCAATGCTCTGTCTCTCCCTCCCTGCATTTTTATTATTTTGATCTGGCAAGCACATGAGAGATAGTAATCTACACTTCAATTACATCGCACAAGTCATCAGATGCTATCTTGCGCTGGTGATAGAATGTGCTCTGAGGCAGCCCAGCGCCACTGTGAAGCAGCCCCTAGAGAGCCACAGTCTCAGCATGTGTACACGTGTGTGAGTTCTATCTATCTGTGTTTGTGTATCCGTGTGTGTGTGTGTGTGTGTGTGTGTGTGTGTGTGTGTGCGAGAAGCAGAGACGGAGTGAGCTGCAGGAACAGAAAGATGAACAGATCCGCAGACGGACAGTCTCCGGGAACTATAGCTCTATTTATCAGTATAACACATTTGCCAGTAGGGTACAGTGTTTAACCTCGGTTTGTCATTGTGCTGATTCTTATCATTACGTTTCATTTAGTCTGCAATGAACAGCCTGTGCAGTAATAAGAGGATGAGTTTTGTGCATCGTTTGTCATCTGAGTTCCTGATGGTAACCAGCAGAGGGCTAATGCAGGCGTGTTTTAAGATCTTTGTCTACAAGGCAACTGCTCGTCTGCTCTCCATGAGCTTTCATGTGATTTATTGCAATGCATGAGCGCCGCTGTTAAAGTGCAATTTTAATGCCACTCACAACGTATTTTTCCCAATACAGGACATTTTGATTCGTTTAACATATAATTTGGAAATGATCTTGTTAATATAAGCTGTCACAACTGTTATTCTCCCTATAAAAGATATAAATGGTCTCTCTCTCTTTCTGTTTTCTCTTTCCGGGTCTGGTTTCTTCAACGTGTTCATATGATCATCAACACATTTTAAAGGTAAGCACTGTTATTACACCATACATCACACTGCTGCTGTTTGAAGAAGTGCATCAGCTACACACTGTGCAAAAGGCAATTTTTTGACTTATTTGCACTGTGTGGTTGATGCCGTTTATTTTAAATGTAAAATGTATATCCTATCCTGTAATGCAAACACGAACAAGGTAAGTGGGCAACCGACCTGTAACTGCTCATCAAAAGGGACCTAACTTCCAGTATAACTACATTTATAAGGAAAGAAAAATGTGTTCTTGCTTTCATATTCGAGACATGTGATATCAATTATTTATACATACTTTATTTCATATATGCATTTCTGTGTTTGCAGCTTTTTTCAATAAAATGCAAATAAAACACAGGGTTCGATGAGATTATATTTACTTTCAGTTTTATCCCTGTGCATCCTCCCAAAATATGTTTTACCTACCTCTCTATAGAAAAGGTAATCATTTGTAAAAAAGAATTATCCCATTGATCAGTGCTAGTGTACATTGGGATAGATGTTCGTCTTTGTCTCAATCCAGCCCCCCTACAGTTGCAGTATTCTTCCACTGAGTGGCAGATATTCAGTGCTCATACTGCCTACTCACTAAGACCCGCAAATCAAGACGGATGGCTGGATTCTGTAGTTTTTATCAGGCCTTAATGTGCACTTATACAATGACAGAGAGCTCTCCTCAAGGCCGACAGACCAATGTTTGAGAATTGAGCTGGAGGAAGATAGCACTCCCCAGGCCCAGACATTTTCTTCCATCACACGGTCTGTGATGTGAGGCAGCCCTGGCAGCGGGGCTGTTACTCAGGTGAGCATGGTGCTCAGCGCTCTACCCTGGATTTCCACTTTCTACTAACAGCAGCTGGAAATCCTACTCTCCCCACATCAGGCACCACGTAACGCAGGACATTAGGTCTGCAATTTATTGTGAGGCCCTTTGTTGCCCCTCCTTGAAGCACTAGTTACAGTCCTTATTTTAGCTTTTATCTACATAACTGTGATCTACAAGGAGTTTAGGTTTTCACCTGTAGCGGTATGGTTTTTATTTATTTGTCAGCAGGATTACACAAGAAATACTGAGGCAATTTGTGCCAAACTTGGTCGAGAGAATGGGCAAAGGCTGTGGATAAATTCTTAAAATTGGTGTGTATCTGGATAAAGGGGAGGATCCAGGAATTTTTTAATAATCACTTTCCTAAACTGGCATTTTCCCACGTTTCTGTCAATATCTCGGAGAATAATAAGGGGATCTTTATGTAAAAAAAAGAAGAACATGTATTTATTTATACATATTTATGGTGTTGAGATAAATTAGTTTGTGCATTTTGGAGCAAATCCAGATAAAGGAATGGATCCAGGAATGTTTTTTCTATCAGTTTCCAAAACGCTTTGCAAGAGCTTTCATTAAAATCTCAGGAAATAATGTCCTGATGTTAATGTAAAAACTCCTATTTTTACAGTGTTGAGATCTATGAGGTTGTGTGATTTGATGCAGATGATAATCCAGACATAGCAGAAGTATGCACACCACTGAGTGCCATTCTAGTTGAGGACTGTTGAAAGATTAAACCAACTGAAGCTCGAGCTGCCGTGTATGAATCCAAGAATACTCGTGTTTTTAATCAGAGGTTTGATTGAAACAGTCGCACACAGCTTCACTGTGTTTCAGGGGATGAGGTGGCACAAAAAATATGCTCTCCGTCTTTGTTTGTGCGTTACCCACTGATAAAAGCGCCTTGATGTTTGAATATGTAACCGAAGGAGAAAATGTAAATATTTTCTACCAGACATTCTGAGCGGGACTGCATGCGGCGAAGGTCTCCAAAGCACACTGCTGTCTAAATGAGTGGTTATTGACAGACCTTTGGCGTCGTTAGAATCACATGTTCTTTGAATCTCTGGTACACTAGCAAATGTGATCCTCTCTGATGGTTGCATTTGAACTTATTTTGATGTCCCTGAGCATTAAGAGAAGTGACAGCTTACAAATAAATCCATAATTATCACATCTGAAAGCCGCCATCTCAAACTTTATTTGCATACCCAACACTTGGAGGAATGTGGGTAATAAATCCTGAGGGTCTCCCAGTCTCTGGCAAAGTTGCGGCTGTCATCTCATCAGCCTGTGGGTCTCTTTCAGAAGCTCGCGAAAAGGGAAAGGCAGACTGGAGTGAGACAATACTGCTCTGTTAAAAAAGAGGCTGCAGTAAATGGGCAGCACTGACTAAGGTTTAGCAGAGCACAAAAGGGAACTGAAGGACAAGATTGTTCCCATTGTGTTTCCACTGTGTATTTCCCCACAGAGCAGGGTCTGCCAGGGCCCCGCGGGCTTCATTTCACCCCTTCAAAACCCAACATTTTTCTTTGAGTGTCCTGAAGATAGGAACACAATGACTGCCTGTAGAATTTCATCTTAATTCTACCTGGGAACACAAAAGACTAATCACAGCCATCACAAAAGCGCTGTTCCTGCAGCCCAGTGTGTGATAGAACAGGCTCCGGCAGCATAAAGGCCCGGCCCTCCAGAGAGCCAGGAGGCTGGAGGAGGCAGTCAAATGGGAAGCAGAATAGACCGGGCGACACCCAAGATTATGTCTCGTCCACTGTGCGCAGGGGGGGAGAGAGGTGCGGGCCTGCAGGACGAGACATCCATCAGAGGAGGTCACACTCGGGGCCGAAGCAATGAACAGTGATAATTTCAGCAGCAGAAACGTTGAGCGATAACAGTTGTGCGGTATTGTACTTTACTGAGGACACGTGTGCCATTCGAGAGTAATGAATTCCTTCAACTGCTCATTTCATAAGACATAATACATTATTCACAAAGGTCTCGATATCAAAGTTGTTGATATGTATTAGAGTGAAAATGTGAAACCGTCTCACAATTGTTTTATTAATGTCCGCTTCCCTACCTGCCTCCTTCCTGCACATCCTGCACATCCTGCACGATGTTGCACTTGGCACACAGAGAGAAGTGTATTTATCTGAAAGGCTGGAGAGACTAAAAGAACTGTTTATTACATGCTATAGGATAACAGTGGGGACATCTTTTTTACACTTGACTCCATAGCTCCACCCCCTAAACAGATATCCCCCTCTGTGGCTCAGACGCAGCACCTCCCCAAAAGGTTCAGCTACAGCTAATCTAATTGGTTGCTGGGCTTTAATTAGCCCGGCTCGTTTGCATGGCTGCCATTAGGAATTCAAACAGGGTGGAGTGATAGCTGACATTTCCTCCTCACTCCCGTCACTCGCGCCAGGATCCTCCCCTCTGATTCATCTTCATTTCCCCAGATCCTGTTTTTAAAGTTTTATTTAGGGTGTCATTTATTTAACAAGGGATTATTTATTTAGTGCATCAAATCATTCTGGAATGAATATTTATATATTTGTGAGGGTTTTAAATATTTACATGGTCTCTCCATTTCTAGTTTTGGAGCCACTGTAATGAGTGCTGTTGTTGGATGTCGAGGGGAATAACAAAACTGGTTTCAAAGTGAAAAGTCCTTTGAATATAGTTCTAACTTAATTGCGATGAATCTATTATCAGGCCGGATGCTCTGATCATAGTTTAATTTGAGGTATATTATTTTGGAATGACTTTGACGGCAGTTAATGATATATCATCCGGCTGGTGATATTCATTTAATGCCAATGAGTGATTCATGTCAGTGGTGGCGTGTGAAAACATTCGACAATGCCATGACCCCTTGTCAGCTGCTCTAATGCACTTGCAGACTCCTACTTGACTAAATTCCATTAATCCTCACAGAAGCTTAGCCATTTTTTTGCCCTGACGCTTGCTCTCTTCCTGCAACTTGTTTTACAGAGACACCATTGTGTAATGGTGGCTTATAAAAGAGGATGAACATTAACAGGGCCGTGTCCTCAGGACTTGAACCGCTCTTCCTCCGCTGGATCTTTCTGGTGGTGCACAATAGAGGCCTGAGAGTGCAAGTGATCTAACCAGGCTTGTGGAGGCATGTGGAGACTCACTACTAAGTTTACACACATTAGGCCTTAGAAGAGTCTTATTAACGGCGGCTGCAGGCGGTGGAAGAACACAGAACGCGGCAGTGTGACTGCTGAACCAGGGAACGCCTCTCCACACCAGAACCCCCCCCATACCCCTCAACCCCCCCACCGTTCCTCCTCAGTCTTAATGACTAACCAGAATGAGAAGTGGAGAAGAGGAAGAGCCTGGAAGAGCCTGATTTGTTCTGCATGCTAAATATGGCCTGTAATCTTTATTCCTCTGAGTGCCTTATTAAAAGTGAAAGGAAGATGAAATCCCACCAGCCAGCCCATCCTTTCTGCTGTTTATTAGAGGGGGCTTTTCCTCTGTTAATATTGAGGTTATGGTAACCTTAGTGGTGATAGATGCATCGTGTGACTTCAGGTAATAATAGCAATGATTGATTTCCACCTGAACCCTGGAGGTGTAATCTAGCAGGATGGAGGAGATAAAGTGGCAGCCCGCGTCTGAGAGATACACGGAGAGGCAGATTCCATCCAACAGCGCTGTTTATCATCGCGCAGACAACAGCGCCTTGACAGAATTTATGATGTTTCCCCTGGTCTCTAATTCATCATTCATTAACTACTCTTTTCTCCCCCTAAATCCAACTCTATTTGTTGGTTTTATCAGTAAGGTTAGGATGAGAAATACCCGTGTGTTAGTTTTGGACTCTGCAGGAAGATTAATGGGATTTTTGAAGTGCGTCTCATCAGTCAGGTGCGATTTGATAACCAAAGTGAAACTCTTCCCTCGGTCACGGAGTTTGTTGTCGTCGAGTGGCACACAGTGGGTATGAATCTTTTTTGGGGGGACTCAAGTAATTTCCTCAGGTTATTGCTTTTAAACTGCAATTACATGATGGCAATAATTCCACAAATCACATTAATATGGAATAATATTTTTTTTATAAAGCATTCCTTAGGATACACAGGAATATTCAGAGAACTGCACATTTAACATTGTTTCTTTTACCTTGCCCTTTCCGTGCAGCTGAAATGATTCCCACTTGTGAATTTTTCTATCATTATGTAAACAGATAACTAGAATCAGAGAGAATATGATCAGCATATTTTAGTGCCTGTATTTGCATTATGGTGCTTGTGTTTGGAGCACTAATGAAGCTCAAAGACAAGTGGAGTCCTAGATAATTTTTTCAAGCCCCACACCTTTCCTGTTGTAGACCTGCACTAGATGGCACATCTATTATTCCATTAGCAGGTAATTAATGACTCTCATTTGTGTAACTGTTATTAAGCCCTTTGAAAGATTGTTTGTGTTCAGATGAAATGAAACACATCCCAGAAGCCATCCATTGTGGCGGATAGATTAAAAGAGCAATAAGGCTCTTTGAAAAATGATATTTTATCAACGGTAATTTTTCACCGTACCTCAGGGGCAGCGATGACAGGAAAACACTGCAGTCCTCCTTCATGTTGATATCCTTTTTTTAGTAAAACTACCAGGGGAGTGCACTAAGTGTGATTTATTCATCCCTTGACCAGTAAAAGGTGTCAGCCAGGTGAAAATGGATGCTGGGAGAGTATTGACAGGAGAAATAGCGGTGCAGTTGTCCTGCTCTGTCACAGCATATAGACAAGAAGGGGGGGCAATGTCTCCTATGCTCCGGATGTCTAGTTCACATCTGTCTGGCTCTGTTGCTGTGCACCATTAAAAATTGGTTCTCTGCCTGTATTAAATAATGTGCATTTGCTGTTGAAGAAACAAGTTTAAATAATTTCTATTTCTCATGCAAGCTACAGTCCATCACATTTTGCTCCTTTTATGTGGCAGTTTTATGCTACAATCATTTGAATTAATTTTACACTCAATTTCCTATACTGCCAAATCAAAAACAGAATATTATAATTATTTGCTTATCTATTAAAAAGAAAAAGAAAAGAAAATATATCACATTTCGATCATTTGCCTCAACACTTAAAATGTATCTCAGGTTTCACATTTCTTCACCTCGAGTGGAGTCCACCCATGTTAAATTTTATTGATCGGACATACATATGATCTTACAGCTGAAAATGCATATCAAAGGAAAAACCAAAGCCATGAGGTCAGGGTAACTGCCTGCAGAGCTCAGAGACAGGATTATGTTGAGGCACTGATCAGGGGAAGGGTGCAAAAGAAATTCTGCTGCAGGGAAATTTCCCAAGAGCAAAGTGGCCTCCATAATTCTTAAGTGGAAAAATTTGTAACCACTAGGACTCTGATGTCCACCCAGCCAAACTCACCAAACAGGGTTGAAGGGTCTTTGAGAGTTGAACAACATATAAATTCCTTGTGGAAGCTCCTTTTATCTCCAACAGATATAATGGACAACCATTGCAGAACTCCTGCAATGTTTGCCCGATGGCAGTGACCCAACGGAAGCCTCTCCTCAGGGAGAGACACAGGAAAGCAAACAAACCCCCCCCAAACAATTCTCTGGTCTGACGGAAACACGACTTAACTGTCTGGCTTCAAGTGTCATGTCTGGAGGAAACCATGCACCACTCATGACTTTCCCAATACCGTATGGTGGTGGCAGCATCATGCTGTGGAGATGTTCTTCAGCAGCAGATACAGGGAGACTGCTCAGGGTTGGGGGAATGCAGAATGGAACAATGTGCATAGATATCAATGAAAACCTGGTTCAGAGCACTCAGGACCGATGACAATGACCCACACAGCCAAGACAACGCAGGAGTGGCTTAGGGCCAACATCTCAATGTCACTGTGCAGACCAGCCAGAGCCCTGACTTTAAACCCTGTCTCATCAGAAGACTCAAGGTTTTTTTTTTTTTAAAGGGTCCAAATTCACAGTTCAGTCATTTGAATACCTTTACAAAAAATCTATATAAAATTCTGTTTTCACTTATGGTTTATTAGGTAGAAATTGATAAGGGAAAAATAATTTGAGCGATGTTAGCAAAAGGCTGCAATGTAAGTATGTGAAAAAAGGGAATGGGTCTGAATTCTCTCTGAATGTACTCGTACCTATTCTATATGATATTATAATTTCCTACACTCCTTTCTTTCTTTTTTGGACGCTCTGTACTCTTATCCTGGAGTGCATTGGATAAATCTCAGACGGGAATCTGATTTCCCACATGAGCATATCAAATTGTCTCTTTTGTTCATGGTTTCTATCTGCCAATATAAAAAGATCGAGGTTTCTTTTTTCTTTCTTTCGTTTTTTTTTTTTTTACTTTTTTTTTTTTCCTATTGAAGAATGGAGGATGGGAGAATCAAAAGCAGTGTGTCTTGTGAACAAACACACACAGCCTTTCCAAAGAAGAAGCTGTGTAACACGGGCACTGGCATTCCACAACTGGAAAGGCACACAGCATCTCTTTGGGATTTATATTTAGCATTTGCTATGCTACTTATAAAATATTTCATAAATAATGTGAATATATTAGATGCGGAGAGAGAACTGTCGCCAGTCATTCCATATGCACTGCCATAGCAACAAGATGTTCCGCCTTTATCTGTTTAGGGCCCATGATTCTTAAACTGTTCATTGCCCACGTTTCCTTTTTTAATCAGAGTGTGTTTGGGATCCCCTGCAGCAGGGATCTAGATAAAGGGATTAACTCTGCCTCTACTAGTTAACCACGTTTAGACTTTGCCAGGCAGGCCCTCAAAATGAAAATGGATGGATTTCAAATGCCTACATCAATGTGCTTTTGATTGTGTGTCATCAAGCATCACATGGAAATGCACTGATCATCTTATCAATAATTAGAATATCAAAAACAAACATTAATTTCGTCATCTTGACACTTTGTGGATGCATATTAGTCATGATTCTGTGCAGTATAATTGCAAATGTCTTATTATACATCACATTATTTTAACATATTTTGGCTGTTTATTTTAGCTCTCTCAACTTTACATTTGATATTTATTTTAATATAAGCTGCCTGTCACGCTCTTGACGATTTTATTAAAATGATATTGAAACATTGCTATAATTGTTTTCATTTTAAATGGGAGAAAAATAAGATGGAGTTGTCTTCACTGTCTAATAGCATTTAATGCACTAGTGGTTAAAATCATATAGCCCAGTGAGGTTTAAAAAATCATAGGAAGCCTTGACGAAGGTGATGGCTTGTAGCATCTTTATTTCACAAATCATCTCTATATATTCATTACTGGGTTTGATCCAGGAGGCCTTGTTGGAATCTGGAGGCATTATGCTGGCCACTGCCCACTGCGGGCTGGGTAACACACAGTGTCGTGGTGAGGAACTGGCTCCTTTTGTCACTGCTGTTAGCATTAGCCAGAGATTTGCATATATTTCTCTTGGAAGCATTAAAGAAATACAAAAAAAAGACTAATTCACTATTGAAAGTCTCCCTTGCAAGATTAAAAGAGTCCCATTAGAAATGTGTGACAGCTCAAGTAGTTTTTATTTCATTTTTGTGTCGTCTTCTTCTTTTGTTGGGGGCTTTGATTATTCGCCATGTTGGCAGAAAAAAATTAAAAAGAAACAAAACCCTAAAAAAAGAGAAACAGCTGCCATCTTTTCTAATATTGCTCTGTTTTAAAATTAACTTTCTTTACTTTGTTTTGTAGCTTCTTTTCTTAAAGTTATCTCTAAATAGAATTTTTACATTTGGGAAGAATAGCTTGTAATTTTGCCGGAGCTGACTTGGGATTTTAAAGAAACCCCCAAAATACTGCATGTTATTTATCAGATGGTTTGCTGGAGAAGACACATTGTTTAACAAGAAGTAACAGTAATTATAAACTTTTTCCGGACAAATATAAGATTGAACTTTTTGTCACTTCTTCATCTCCGGCTCTAGCGCTGCCACAGTGGAACAGAGCGGTGCACCGTACAGAGTGAGAACCCCTGAATGAGAAGTGAGAACACGTGAACAGCACTCCCAGATGGAGTGCCCACAATGCTTATCACTCTGACCTGAATTCAAT